>NC_079189.1:234722957-235322957 GCF_029499605.1 Hyla sarda | reverse complement strand
TGCTCACTGCACCACTTATTAAATTCTGTGAGGGGTGTAGTTTCCAAAATGAGGTCACATGTGGGGGGGGTCCACTGTTCTGGCACCACGGGGGGCTTTGTAAATACACATGGCCCCTGACTACCATTCCAAACAAATTCTCTTTCCAAAAGCTCAATGGTGCTCCTCCTCTTCTGAGCATTGTAGTTCGCCCGTAGTGCACTTCAGGTCCACTTATGGGGTACCTCCATACTCAGAAGAGATGGGGTTACAAATTTTGGGGGGTATTTTCTGCTATTAATCCTTGCAAAAATGTGAAATTTGGGGGGAAACACACATTTTAGTTAAAAAAATATATATATTTTTTTACATATGCAAAAGTTGTGAAACCCGTGTGGGGTATTAAGGCTCACTTTATTCCTTGTTACGTTCCTCAAGGGGTCTAGTTTCCAAAATGGTATGCCATGTTTTTTTTTTTTTTTTTGCTGTTCTGGCACCATAGGGGCTTCCTAAATGCGACATGCCCCCCGAGCAAAATTTGCTCTCAAAAAGTCAAATATCACTCCTTCTCTTCGAAGCATTGTAGTTCGCCCGTAATGCACTTCATGCCAACTTATGGGGTGCCTCCATACTCAGAAGAGATGGGGTTACAAATTTTGGGGGGTATTTTCTGCTATTAACCCTTGCAAAAATGTGAAATTTGGGGGGAAACACACATTTTAGTGAAATTTTTTTTAATTTTTTTTACATATGCAAAAGTCGTGAAACACCTGTGCGGTATTAAGGCTCACTTTATTCCTTGTTACGTTCCCCAAGGGGTCTAGTTTCCAAAATGGTATGCCATGTGGGTTATTTTTGCTGTTCTGGCACCATAGGGGCTTCCTAAATGCAACATGCCCCCCAAAAACCATTTCTGAAAAACGTACTCTCCAAAATCCCCTTGTCGCTCCTTCGCTTCTGAGCCCTCTACTGCGCCCGCCGAACACTTTACATAGACATATGAGGTATGTGCTTACTCGAGAGAAATTGGGCTACAAATATAAGTATACATTTTCTCCTTTTATCCCTTGTAAAAATTCAAAAATTGGGTTTACAAGAACATGCGAGTGTAAAAAATGAAGATTGTGAATTTTCTCCTTCACTTTGCTGCTATTCCTGTGAAACACCTAAAGGGTTAAAACACTTACTGATTGTCATTTTGAATACTTTGGGGGGGGGGTGAAGTTTTTATAATGGGGTCATTTGTGGGGTATTTCTAATGGAAGACCCTTCAAATCCACTTCAAACCTGAACTGGTCTCTGAAAAAAAGCGAGGTTCAAAATTTTGTGAAAAATTGGAAAATTGCTGATGAACTTTGAAGCCCTCTGGTGTCTTCCAAAAGTAAAAACAAGTCAATTTTATAATGCAAACATAAAGTAGACATATTGTATATGTGAATAAAATAAAAAAATATTTGGAATATCCATTTTCATTACAAGCAGAGAGCTTCAAAGTTAGAAAAATGCAAAATTTTCAAATTTTTCATAAAATTTTGGGATTTTTCACCAAGAAAGGATGCAAGTTACCACAAAATTTTACCACTATGTTAGAGTAGAATATGCCACGAAAAAACAATCTCGGAATCAGATTGATAACTAAAAGCATTCCAGAGTTATTAATGTTTAAAGTGACAGTGGTCAGATGTGCAAAAAACGCTCTGGTCCTAAGGTGTAAAATGGCCTGGTCCTTAAGGGGTTAATGGCACCTGTTTGAACTTATCAGTATAAAAGACACCTGTCCACAACTTCAAACAGTCACACTCCAACCTCCACTATGGCCAAGACCAAAGAGCTGTCGAAGGACACCAGAAACAAAATTGTAGACCTGCACCAAGCTGGGAAGACTGAATCTGCAATAGGCAAGCAGCTTGGTGTAAAGAAATCAACTGTGGGAGCAATTATTAGAAAATGGAAGACATACAAGACCACTGATAAACTCCCTCAATCTGGGGCTCCACGCAAGATCTCACCCCGTGGTGTCAAAATGATCACAAGAACGGTGAGCAAAAATCCCGTGGTAGGCCACGGTTTTCTGTCCGGAAAAAAAGTAAAAAACTGTATCGTTTTAAAAACTGGGACAACCGTATACATTATGGTGCATACGGTTTTGAAAGGGAAGTCTATGGGCACGGTTTTCAGTAGGGTTGCATACGTTTTTTTTAATGAAACCGTATGCCGAAACCGTCTAGTAAAATCGTGGTGTGAACCCACCCTAACACAATTAAAAAAGAGCAGCAATTAGATATATTATATAGACTTATGAATCACCTAAAAAAAAAAAAAATCAGGCATTGACCTATCACACTCGGAAAAACTGTTTCCAGCAACTGAATAAACATTAAAGAAGAAGAAGATGACATGACAGAGGAATATCTGCCATTCATAAAAAACACTTTTACACTAGTATTGCAGGGGGTAGATTATGTAAACCGACTGCCCATTCTCATCTCTCATGGAGAAGCAGATGACTTAACGTACTATTAGCAGGGTTGTTCCACACCTAACAGGAAGCATAAGAATGAATGTGGTTGAAGAATGGAGCAAATTTTTATCACTTTTTTGTTTTATCCCAGCCTGTAAAACTTAGTGTAATCAGATATTTCCACTAAGGCTTCGGGGCATGAGAAACTTATTTTGAAAGTTTACCTTAAATGACAGGCTTGCTTTAAATATCTAAATGGGAGCCAAAAAATAAAATGTGATACAATTCCTTGGATTTTTATACAATCACTAAGCCATGACTGGGATAAAGCCAAGCAGTAATTGACATAAGTAAATAATACATAACAACCTGAATAAATACAGTTAAACAGAATTAGTTTTTATAAGTTTGAATAGAAAGCATTCATATATGATTATATTAAGCTCTGAGTGAATCAACCATAAGCAAATGAGCTTTAAAAACATTTGAATGCTGTATAATGGTATAGAAATAGAACAGCCTAATGGCGTGCATTTTTATAAAGTGACAGAATGTAGTTGTATGTAGCCTTTAAATTGTAGTATAAAATGTATAGCCCATGTTTGTCTAGCAGCATATGGGTATAGTGTGATGCACCTTCAAAGTGTTAAAATAAGGTTTGGTGGAAATGTAGGCAGATATTCGATTTGAGCATGTGACAAAGTTGTGGATCTACAAATTGTGCTGTTCATAAAAGCCCTTTAGTGTCTACATTGTTGATCATGAAAGAAAAAGCAATTAGCTGGTTCATGTGACTGGTTTCAGTTATATAATCCATTGTTATTCTGCTTTTGTACGGGCTGAGAGCTGGGATACTGGGATTAATGGCACATTATGAGCTTTAGCAAAGCAATCAGTTCACTGCCGATTACTTTCCAAACAAAAAAAATACTGAGTAAAAAGGCAAAATAATTTATTATCCATGTAATATACATTATGTAGCTTCTGCAATTGAAATACATATAAGTGTCCTTGTCATTAAAAAAACACTTTTGACATGTCACAGAGGCATGTGAAAACATGTGATTGGTCGAGGTCTCAGAGCCGAGACCCCCAACAATCAGTAGAATGAGTGGGGAGAAGTGCACGCTTAAAGGGGTACTCCACTGGAAAAAACATTTTTTTTAAATCAACTGGTGCCAGAAAGGTAAACAGATTTGTAAATTACTTTTATTAGAAGGTCTTCATCCTTTCAGTACTTATCAGCTGCTATATGATCCACAGGAAGTTATTTTCTTTTAAAATTTCCTTTCTGCCTGACCACAGTGCTTTCTGCTGACACCTCTGTCCATTTTAGGAACTGTCCAGAGTAGGAGCAAATCCCCGTAGAAAACCTATCCTACTCTGGACAGTTCCTAAAATGGACAGATGTGTCAGCAGAGAGCACTGATCAGGCAGAAAGGAAATTTAAAAAGAAAATAACTTCATGTGGATCATATAGCAGCTGATAAGTACTGGAAGGATTAATATTTTTTAATAGAAGTCATTTACAAATCTGTTTAACTTTCTGGCACCAGTTGATTTAAAAAAAAATGTTGCAGTGGAATACCCCTTTAACCTCTTCTCTCCCTGGCTTAAATCAGTCTCTGTCCAGCTTCACTGGACAACCCCATAGATATATCATGTAGATATATCAGTAAAGCTGGATGGAGATCTCAGCAAAGTGGGGGAGTAAAATACTAAAGCGTGCAATTCTCCCCGCTCATTCTACTGATCGGTGGGGTCTCAGCACTGAGAACACGACTGATTAAAACGTCAGATGTGTCCCCTGTTGTACTCTTGATTCCCTCAAGAGCTCATTGAATAAACAGCCTAAGTTGGAAGTGGCACCTGGACTTGCCACTTTAAACATTGGCAAATAAGGTGCTGCCCATAGTTAGCAAGCAGTAGTGCCTAGCTGCAGCCAGTTTGCAATTCACAGCTAATTGTGGATGGCATCTGGACTTGCTACCTGTCCAGGTGCCACCTGCATTGCAGGATTCCATGTGGCAGCCACAGCTGATACCACTACATGTAAGAGTGCCTTTACACATTGCGGTTTTACTTGTTTAGGTTTTGTGATGCAGTTTTGAAACCAAAACCAGGTGTGTATTATAATCCTATATATACTTTCTGTAGTGGTGGCTAAAGGAAGGTAGAATTGTATTTTAGGTAGAATTTTACTATAAGTCAATGCTGGTGATTTGATTCCCATATTAGAAGAACAAAGCTTAAAACACTAAGGATATGTCCACACACCTGAATTTGTGCATGGATTTCTGCATTGAAATCCGCATGGAAATTCTGTACGTATTTTAAGCTTATTCACTTGAATGGGACATTCCGTAGCTAAAATGCTGCATTCCGCGTCTGCTGAAAAGCCTCATGAATTCTGCAGAAATGCTGCAAATGATTGAAAGATGTGGAATTCCTGGCTGAATGCGGCCACAGAATTCACGCATCTATGCAGAATTTCTGCCGTCTGCACATAGCCTAAGGCTGTTGTCACACATAGCAGTTTTTGATCCAAAGCCAGAATTGGATCTAGCTGGAGGGAGAATTATAAGAAATTTCTTTATATTTGCCTTTACTTTCAAAGTAACATTGGCTTTAGATCAGAAGACTTAATGTACACATTTATAGAGTTGACTTGATTCTAGGTCTAGGTATGTTTCATTGATCTTGTCTTTTTTATCTAAAACAAAAAGGGATTATCAATCCTAAAATCCCCAGAATTTAGGATTTAATCACAATCTTTAGTGCTTGTATTGGCTAAAATAGGTTCTAAAAGTAATAATATAAGTGTAAAGAGAGGTAAGAAAGTATGCATTAAAGCATGCCTGTCATATCCTACAAAAGATATGTTACTCAGAACCTACTCCTTGTTACGCCGAGCGCTCCGGGTCCCTGCTCCTTTCCGGAGCGCTCGCGGCGTTCTTTCTGCAGCGCCCCGGTCAGACCCGCTGACCAGGAGCACTGCACTGACATTCACGATGGGGATGCGATTCGCCTGGCCCAATCAGTCTGATTAGCTTCCACCTGTGCACCTGTCCATATAACCTCACTTCCCCTTCACTTCCTTGCCGGATCTTGTTGCTTTGTGCCAGGGAAAGTGTTTAGTGTTGTCCAAAGCCTGTGTTCCAGACCTTCTGCTATTGCTATTGACTACGAACCTTGCCGCCTGCCCCAGACTTTCTGCTACGTCTGACCTTGCCCTGCCTTGCCTCTGCCTGCCACCGCCGTTGCAGGTGGATACGACCTGGTTGCTACCGCCGCAGCAAGACCATCCCGCTTTGCGGCGGGCTCTGGTGAAAACCAGTAGCAACCTAGAACCGGTCCACCGACACGGTCCACGCCAATCCCTCGCTGACACAGAGGATCCACATCCAGATAGCCGAATCATAACAGTAGATCCGGCCATGGATCCCGCTGAGGTGCCGCTGCCAAGTCTCGCTGACCTATCCACGGTGGTCGCCCAGCAATCCCAACAGATTGCCCAACAAGGACAGCAGCTGTCGCAGTTGACCGCCATGTTACAGCAACTTCTGCCACTGCTACAGCAGCAACCATCTCCTCCGCCAGCTCCTGCACCTCCTCCGCAGCGAGTGGCTGCTCCTAACCTCCGCTTGTCCCTGCCGGACAAATTTGATGGGGACTCTAGACTCTGCCGTGGTTTCCTGTCTCAATGTTCCCTACATATGGAGATGTTGTCGGACCAATTTCCTACAGAACTGTCTAAGGTGGCGTTCGTAGTTAGTCTTCTGTCTGGAAAGGCCTTGTCTTGGGCCACACCGCTCTGGGACCGCAATGATCCTGCCACAGCCACAGTCCAGTCCTTCTTCGCTGAAGTCCGTAGTGTCTTCGAGGAACCAGCCCGAGCTTCTTCTGCCGAAACTGCCCTGCTGAACCTGGTCCAGGGTAATTCTTCAGTAGGCGAGTACGCCATCCAATTTCGTACTCTCCCCTCCGAATTATCTTGGAATAACGAGGCCCTCTGCGCGACCTTTAAAAAAGGCCTATCCAGTAACATCAAGGATGTGCTGGCCGCACGAGAGATTCCTGCCAACCTGCATGAACTTATCCATTTGGCCACCCGCATTGACATGCGTTTTTCTGAAAGACACCAGGAGCTCCGCCAGGAAAAAGACCTTGATCTCTGGGCACCTCTCTCACAGTATCCTTTGCAATCTACCCCTGTGTCTCCCGCCGAGGAGGCTATGCAAGTGGATCGGTCTCGCCTGACCCATGAAGAGAGGACTCGCCGTAGGGATAAAAATTTATGTCTGTACTGCGCTAGTACCGAACATTTCTTGGTGGATTGCCCTATTCGTCCTCCACGTCTGGGAAACGCACGCACGCACCCAGCTCACGTGGGTGTGGCGTCTCTTGGTACGAAGTCTGCTTCTCCATGTCTCACTGTGCCCGTGCGGATTGCTCCTTCTGCCAACTCCTCCTTCTCAGCCGTGGCCTTCTTGGACTCTGGTTCTTCTGGAAATTTTATTCTGGCCTCTTTGGTTAATAGGTTCTGCAACCCGGTGACCCGTCTCGTCAAGCCGCTCTACATTTCTTCAGTCAACGGAGTGAAGTTGGAATGCACTGTGCGTTACCGCACAGAGCCCTTGCTTATGAGCATTGGACTGCATCACGAGAAAATTGAATTTTTTGTCCTGCCCAACTGCACCTCTGAAGTCCTCCTCGGTCTGCCATGGCTCCAGCATCATTATCCCACCCTTGACTGGACCACCGGGGAGATCAAGAATTGGGGTCCTGCTTGCCACAAGAAATGCCTCACGTCTGCTCCCAGTCCCGTCTGTCGGGCCTCAGTGTCTCCTCCTGTGCCTGGTCTCCCCAAGGCCTATCAGGACTGTGCTGTGCTTCCTCATAGCCCCCGTCCTGGTGACACTCTGCCCCGTAACAAGCTTCACCCTCTGCCCCCCCTCCCCATTCCCACTTCTTCTGGATTACCGGCTGCTGATGTAGCTACCCAGGACTTCTTTTTGTTCCGGAAGGAAACTCAAGAGGTGCCCCCTATGTTCTCGTCTCATTTGAAGGGACAAGGAGACAAAAAGAGGGGGAGACCTAAGGAGGGGGGGGGGTACTGTTACGCCGAGCGCTCCGGGTCCCTGCTCCTCCCCGGAGCGCTCGCGGCGTTCTCCTCTCTGCAGCCTCCCGGTCAGACCCGCTGACCGGGAGCGCTGCACTGACATTCACGATGGGCATGCGATTCGCATAGCGGGACGCGCCCGCTCGCGAATTGCATCCCAAGCCACTTACCTGTCCCGGTCCCCGGCTGTCATGTTCTGGCGCGCGCGGCTCCGCTCTCTAGGGCGCGCGCGCGTCAGCTCTCTAAGATTTAAAGGGCCAGTGCACCAATGATTGGTGCCTGGCCCAATTAGTCTGATTAGCTTCCACCTGTGCACCTGTCCATATAACCTCACTTCCCCTTCACTTCGTTGCCGGATCTTGTTGCCTTGTGCCAGAGAAAGCGTTTAGTGTTGTCCAAAGCCTGTGTTCCAGACCTTCTGCTATTGCTATTGACTACGAACCTTGCTGCCTGCCCCCGACCTTCTGCTACGTCTGACCTGGCCTCTGCCTAGTCCTTCTGTCCCACGCCTTCTCAGCAGTCAGCAAGGTTGAGCCGTTGCCGGTGGATACGACCTGGTTGCTACCGCCGCAGCAAGACCATCCCGCTTTGCGGTGGGCTCTGGTGAAAACCAGTAGCAACCTAGAACCGGTCCACCAACACGGTCCACGCCAATCCCTCGCTGACACAGAGGATCCACATCCAGCTAGCCGAATCATAACACTCCTGATCATTTTTTATGTGTCTAACACCTATATTTCTCATAAACTCCTTCTATCCATTGCTCACTTGCTTTGTTATTCTGTGCTTTGGAGGGGGTGTCTCATCACATGACTCATCTTCCTCTCTGAGTGCTGGGTCTCTTCATCCAATCACTGCAGTCTGCTCTGTAACCCCCTCCTCCCTTTTTGCATGCTGCAGTCTGATAGGACAGGAGTGAGCACAGAGGAGAGCTAATCCCACCCTCACTTACTGGACTCTGTCCATGCCTGTGCTTTAGCTTTGACAAAGATGATGCTGCAGCCAGACAGAAGTATGTTCTTTTTTTTCTATAAAAAGGAAATAACTATTTCTTTTGAAGTATATTAGAAAGGTTAATGTTTTGCCAATATATACAACACATAAAAAGTTTATGAATCTGACAGTGTCCATTGAAACATTAACATGTTTATCTAGGTTTGAACTTTTTTTTATAACATGCTGCCCAGAATTCTGCCATTTAAAATATACTATGCCACAATGCCTCCAGTATCCTTGCTGCTGTCCTCCAGTGCGGTCTTCCTGTTTTTTTTAGATTAACTCGTCACACTGCGGCTTAGCTAATTGCTGGCCACAATCATGTCCTGCCTTGGCCAGTGAAAGACTGAATAGCAGTGTAATGTATGGAGCACAGGTCTTCCTCCTGGTGTCAGGGCCCAACATGTCACTCTGCTGCTCAACCAATCACTGCTAAGGCAGGACATCACTGCGGTGATAAAAGTTTTTAAATCTGACAGTGTCCATTTAAATTTAAAGATTATGTACAGTCTGGTCAAATGAATCTAAGAGAATGAAAATGCTATGGATAGATGAAAACAGTACTAATCCAATGTGGAAAATTTGAATGAGTCAGCAGTTTTGATTAGGGCACTTGACAATAGTGCTGTATATGGTTGTATTGCTATGAAATACTGATCCCAGTTTTGTACAACAGCCTGTGAGGAAAAGAATTTGATGCTATGCACTGCTAATCGCCAATATACACGGCAATTCGTGGAGAGAAAGGCCTGGTACTCTGTACTGCTTATCAGTTCCTGTAAATTGAATTGTATTGTATTTTAATCAAATAAATGTGATTTAATATTGCTAACATATTTAATGTTTCCAACCATAATTCGGGTCTTCTACCAATTATACCCCGCAAATAAAAATTTTTTGCTTTAAATACCATAATCAGCAATTCCCCTTTTCTTTTTATTATTTTTTCTTTCTCTGCTGACTCTTGAGGACTGGTCTGCATATATAACTCTCTATATATAATTCCCTACATGTTTTTAGGTCTGTGGGATATAGACCTACCCAGTTAACCTCGAGCCAGCTGGTGGAGTGAGCTACACAATTTCCATTGAATTGGTGAGGAAGTAGCTACAAGTGAAATGTAAGAGTAGAAAATAAAAATATTTTTTAATCTGAAATTCTCAAGCCAAGGGGCCTCAACATTATTTGGATCTTTTTAGGTTCCTGTAAGATAATCTTGATAAGACACTCCCCCACGACCTGTATCGGGCAGGCTGCATTCCCAGCACATGATGATTCCTGACGTGGATCCCAGTCTCAGCAGCTTCTACCATCAAGCTCACTACAGCTGTTGTTTTGGGTTGTAAATTTTTATATATTTCGATCTATATTCTTTTTTATATACAAATTCTCTCCAAAGATTGACGTGTTTATTGGTGATCAGAGGTGCATAGCACCAACTTTATTTTCCTTACAAACTATTGTACAAAACCATGATCACAATTGCATAGCACAGATCCAACCATATACAGCACTGTTCTTCAAAAGCCCTAAACAGAAAAATTTTTGTTTAACAATTTTGACTTACGGTACTCCATTTAAATAGATACCTTGCTCTATTGAAGACCTTTAAAGGACTAACTTCTAACAGTACACTGTTTCCAGGAGTAAATTTGGACAGTACAGTGGTTAAACGCAGCTTTGATATTTGATGCTTCTCCATTACAGGCTCCTCATAAGAGAAAGCATTGCAATTGAGAGTACCTTTTGCATATATGCATACATTTTCTTTTTTTTTCTTTCATGAAGTCATTACAAATTGTTTCAAGCTATTCCTAGTACCTACTTTTATTTACTCTGATTCAGTAGCATATTGTTTATGCTATTATGCTATATATTGTTTATGCTATTAACTTTCTTTGACTACCAATTCTTCAGGTTTCACATTCTATTAGAATTGTAGATTAGTACTGTTTTCATCTATCCATAGCTGACAGCAAGCAGAAAGGTGGAGCAGAGAACGTGGCTTGGCGATGGTGAGTTCCAGGACACGCTACATGTCAGTAGGTGCTAACCGCTGGCATTACACTGTTTAGAATTTTTCCCTGTGCTATTCAGCCTAGCCAATATTTAATTTCCAGACGGACAATGTAAACAGCAGATCAATGCAAAGTAAGAACATGCAAGTATAATTAAAGGTAACTGGAGTGTAGACCACTATTGAGGGAAATGGACAGCAAGGCAGTGCTAAGTCTTTCTTTGTTACTTGTAGTATATAGTTACATAGTTCAAAAGGTTGAAAAAAGACCAGAGTCCATCAAGATCAACATATAACCCTAATGAGTCCCAACTGAGTTGATCCAGAGGAAGGCAAGAAACCCTCATACTAGAGGTAAAAATTCCTTCCCAACTCCAAATATGGCAGTCAGAATAAATCACTGGATAATCTTCTGTCCCTATAAATACATAACCAGCAATGTTATTATTCTTCAAAAATGCATCCAGGCCCCTTTTGAACTCTTTTACAGAGTTCTCCATGACCTCCTCCTCCGGGAGAGAATTCCACAGTCTCACTGCTCTTACAGTAAAGAACCCTCATCTGTGCTGGTGTAGAAACCTTCTTCCCTCAAGACATAGAGGATGCCCCCTTTTTATAGATACAGTCCTGGGTATAAATAGATCATGGGAGAGATATCTGTACGGCCCCCTGATATATTTATACATAGTAATTTGGTCACCCCTAAGCCTTCTTTTTTCTAAACTAAATAATTCTTATAATCTTTCTGGGTACTGTAGTCCTCCCATTCCCCGTATTACTCTGGTTGCCTGTCTTTGAACCCTCTCCAGCTCCACTATATCTTTCTTGTACACTGGCGCCCAGTACTGTACACAGTATTCTATGTGTGGTCTGACTAGTGATTTGTGCAGCGATAGAATTATTTTATTGTTGTGGGCATCTATGCCCCTATTGACGCACCCCATGATTTTATTTGCCTTAGCAGCAGGTGCTGGACACTGGTCACTACAGCTAAATTTACTATTAACTAAGACTCAAGAGACAAGCTTTCGAGATTCCTCCCTTTATCTTTTTTTTTTTAAGTATGAAGTTTTGTTTGCATAAAATAAACAAACAGCATAATAAAGTGCAACACACAACCAATGCCTCTGTAGGTACACAAGTCAACCCTATCACTATGACAGGGTTAAGATAATAGAATGGCAATCATACACATAAGGAAGCAGCATCCCTAGTACCATCCAGAGAAGCCCCACACCAATAGACAAGCATACATTCACACTACCACACATCCCAAAGACTCCGACTCCCCCCAACCCGACCAATATCCTAGCATAAAAAGAAGTTAATGGGCCACCCCAGATGGAGGGTCAGCCGACACATCCAGTAAAACCAAGGAGTCCATACCTTGTCAAGTTTCTTCGGGCACCTATGAATCTTATACAAAGCTTGGTACAACGGGACATATTTAGTTACCATATTCAGCCAGCGAGACAAAGGGGAAGTATCCTTCCATGTCATCACAACCACCTTACGTCTATGTGAACCAGATACCACCTCATTGTGGACTCCCAACGTGCACACCACCGGGGTAAGCAGACCCCATCACCTCCCTCCAAAAAGAGGCTATAACAGGACACTCCCAAACCGCATGCAGGAAGGTACCTACCTCCACCTAACAGCGAAAACATAAGTCTTACAGGGAAACCCCTATACGCTTCAGCTTAGCAGGGGTATAATATAACCCCAAAACATATCCCTACTACTCACCACCGTGGAGTAATATGAGCCCTCAACTTCCTTCCACTGTCATTCGGACAGATCAGGAATATCAGCCACCCATTTATGATAAGCGTTTGAGAATGGGCTAGGCCCCAGTGTCTGAAGGAGAGCATAGGACTGAGTAAGGGGTTTAGTGAGATCTGTGGTGCCCAGGAGAATCTCAACATCAGGGAACAGGAGTAAACGTCAGGGAGCCAAATTGCGCTTGAACCACATGCCTAAGCTGAAGATACCTATAGAAAAGCACTTCCAGGGATACCATAACGTTCTTTCATTTCCGCAAAGGATAGGAAAACAAATGAATCACAAAATTGACTCCAGGTGAACCCCAGAAACCGGCCTCCTGTAACCCATGTAGGTTAGGTAAATGAACATTCCCCCACAAGGGTGCCCCAGAAGACACCAACGCCTGCGGAAATTTGTTTGACACCACGGACCACACTTTAGCTATAGTTTGTAGGGGAAGAGGGTAAGAGGAACGAGAATGGTACCTGTATAGTCAGTTAGTGAGAGCTTCATAGGAGCCCATAAGCGCCCCAGCCAAGGCAGTCGTCGAGTTCGACAGATCCAGGTCAACCCACCACGCTTATACACATCGGGAGCAGATAAACCACCATGACGTTTAGGAGCCTGAAGGAGAGCCCGAACGAGTCTGGGAGACTTTCCCTGCCAATAGAAGGATCCCAGAGCACCGTTTATTAAAATATTTCCTAGGGTGAACTATGGGAGCCATATGGAAGGGATAAAGGAATTTAGATAGGTAAATCATTTAAAAAATATTAATCCTTCCAGCTAGGGTGAAAGGGAGGGAGGACCAGGCATGCAACCTATCTACTGTGGAAGTCAAGAGCGGGTCTAAATTCAGGGACATATAATCCGCCAGAGATGCAGTAACCTCTACCCCATGATATCTAAATCGGGAGACCACTTGTACCCCTGCTGGAAGAGAAGAGGGAAGTGGAATGTCAGGTGAGAATGCCATGAGAGAAGATTTAACCCAATTTACCTGCAAGCCTGAAATAGAGCTAAACCTATCTAGTAGGTCAATCAGAAAAAACGAGGGAACCCCCTGCATCTGCTAAATAGAGTAGAGTGTCATTTGCCACAATGGATCCCCTGGGAATGTCACAGATAGTGGGATCTCTATGTATGGCCGCTGCCAAGGGCTCAATCACCAGCGCAAAGAGGAAGGGAGATAGGGGGCACCCTTGCCTTGTCCCCCGGCCCAGGAAAAAGGTGGCGGAAACATCTAAGCTAGTACGAATACAAGCCCTGGGGTGTACCCAGGCACAAAACCTAGGGCCAAACCCAAACACGCCCAAGACCTCCCAGAGATATGGCCACAGTACAGAATCAAAAACTTTATAGATATCTAGACTAACCACCACCCCTGTAGGAAAGCCTTCCCCCACTGCTGCGATATTAAGCTGTAAGCATTTCACGTTAACATCAGTTGCCCTACCCGGCATGAACCCAGTTTGGTCAGGATGAACGAGAGAGCCAATAACTCGATATAGGTGAGTAGTCAATATTTTAGCAAAGATCTTAATATCAACATTCAATAGGGAGATAGGTCTATAGGAATCAGGTGGCATTGGATCCTTCCCAGGCTTGGGGAGTACCACTATCAACGCCTCCCTCATAGAGTCCGGAAGAGAGTTAGCCACCGAGTGAAACAGTTTAAGGAGTATAGGTTCCAAATGCTTCTCATTCATCCCATACCAATCACCAATTAACCCGTCTAAACCCGGGGTCTTCCCATGGGGAAGATCCTTAATAGCACGGCTGAGCTCTGGAAGGGATAGGTCCTGTAGAAAAAACGAAATTTCCCCTTGACAGGGTCTATAAGAAGCAGAAAAAGGGAGGAGTAGAAATCCATAAAGACAGAGTTGATTAACTGAGGGTCAGACAATATGGAACCACCTCCCCCCTAATACAGGGAGTAGAAGCGGCAGGGCGACTAGCCTTTGCTATGTACGCCAAAAGTTTCCCATTCTTATCACCAAAGGCAAAAAGCGCCGCTTCCCTATCTGCCAACCTCAATTGAACCCTATCCTTCTGGACAACCAGCAGAGAACTTTGCGCCTTAGCCCAAGCCCTTTCACTATCAGGTGTAGGATCTTTAATATTAGCCGCCTCTAAAGCACCAACTTCTTGCAACAACTTATTCTCTGTGGCCAACCTGAGCTTCCACTGACCCACTACCCCCACTATAAAAGCACCCCTAATCGTAGCCTTGTAAACGTCCCACTGAATTAGGGTATCAGGAAATGAAGCATTATGCTCCCAGTACTCAGTATGGACAACCCCTAAGGCCTCCACTACTGCCTCAGTCTGTAGCCAACCAGGGTGCATGCCCCAAATCGGGAGGGGGGACTAGAACCTAAATTGAGAACTACCAATATAGCAGAGTGGTCTGAGATCCCCCTAGTGGTATAGGAAACATCTCTTACCGCCTGGAGGCTAGAGCGAGATCAATGCGAGAGAAGGATCTATGGGCAGCAGAGTAGAAGGGGAAAGCAGATGCCATGGAATATGTCCATCTCCAGAGGTCAGTCAGGCCCAACGCAGTGCACCAGGTGTTCAATAGTGTTGAGCGGCATAGGCCATATTCGAATTCGCGAATATTCGCGAATTTATGGACGAATATTCGTCATATATTCGCGAATATTCGCATATTCGTTATATTCTCGTTTTATTTTTCGCATACGCGAAAATTCGCGTATGCGAAAATTAACATATGTGAAAATTAGCATATGCGAAATTAGCATATGCGAAAATTCGCAGATGCGAAAATTCGCAGATGCGAAAATTAGCATATGCGAATTTTCGCGCGCCAGTCTCACACAGTAGTATTAGAACCTTCTTTACACCACACAAGCTGGAAGCAGAGAGGGGTGATCACTGTGATGTGTATTGTGAAGAAAAAAACAAAAAAAAAAGAATATTCGTAATTACGAATATATAGCGCTATATTCGCGAAATTCGCGAATTCGCGAATATGCGATATTCGCGAATAATATTCGAATTGCGAATATTCGCGAGCAACACTAGTGTTCAAATGGGAGGAGCCAGGGTCAACAGCAGTTGTGCGATCGAGCTGAGGATCAGGAACGACATTGAAATCTCCTACAAGTAAAACGGGATCAGGGGAAAAAGACAAAAGTTTGTTAGTAATGGACTCCAAGACGCGCCCGCATGCGAATCCCAGTCCATCACTCACCAGGTGCTTCTCCTGCCCCCGCCTCTGCCTCTCTGCTCCGGCACACGTGTTCCTGTCCCCTAGGGCGCGCAGCGGAGCTTTAAGATTTAGAGGGCCAGTGCGCCCATTAGTGTAGTACACCTGTGGCTCATTGATAAATTCCTCCCACACTTCCCTGACGGATCTTTTTTGCCTTGTGCCTAAGAGAAAGCATACCTGAGAGTTGCCTTTCTGTGTATCTGATCCCTTGCTCTGTGACCTGACCTTGCTCCTCTGCCGCCTGCCTACAGACCTCCTGCTACGTCCTGACTACGCTACAGTGCCGCCTTCCCTGACCTTCTGCTATCCTGACTAAGAGCTGCCTTATCCCTCCTTTGCCTCGCAATCTCCTCAGCCGCCTGTGTGGTCAAGCCGAGCCAAGGGTAGCGACCTGGGTGCCGCCTGCCGCAGCAAGTCCATCCCACTTTGCGGCAGGCTCTGGTGAAAACCAGCGGCACCTTAGACTCCGTGTCAAGGTACGGTCCGAGTCATCTGCCACACAGGTCCAGTGGATCCACATCCACTGGTGTTCCTGTCTTCTGAAACGTGAGAGTTACAGTAAGATCTGGCCATGGATCCCGCTGAGGTACCCCAGCCTGAAGCCACGGATCTTCCCTCCGTTGTGGTACGGCAGTCTCAGCAATTGGCACGACAGGTGCAGCAACTTACACAACTGTCTACTATTATACAATAGCTTTTGGCCTTGCAACAGCAGCAGCAATCGCAACCACTCCCTCCTCCAGCTCATGCAATGTCTTCTGGCTCCCAGCTACGTTTACCATTACCCTCTAAATATGACGGCGATTCCAAGTTATGCAGAGGCTTCATTACACAGTGCTCCATGCATTTGGAGCTCATGTCTGAACTGTTTCCGACGGAAGGGGCTAAGGTGGCCTTTGTTATTAGCCTACTGTCTGGAAAAGCCCTGGCCTGGGCTACACCCCTTTGGGACCGCGGTGATCTGGTAGCTTCAAACATGACAGCTTTTCTGGGAGAATTTCACTGTGTCTCTTCGGCTTTGCTGAACCTATGGCAAGGGAATTCTTCCGTTGGTGACTACACGGTTCAATTCCGCACTCTAGCCTCAGAACTAGCATGGAATGATGTGACTGAACTTATCCACCTGGCCACATGTATTGATGTGCGTTTTGCTCAGAGGCAGGAAGAACTGCGCTTAGAGAGGGAACCTGCTCGAACACGGAGATATCCTTGCCTGGTACCCGTGTTTCAACGTCCACCTCTACAGTTTCCTGTGCCTCTTGCCTAAGAGGCTATGCAAGTGGATCGTTCCCGTCTTACACAACAGGAGAGATCACAAGGAGGCAGTGAGAATTTGTGTTTGTATTGGGCTAGCCCGGAACACTTCCTCAAAGACTTCCACACTTCTGTTCGTCCACAGTATCCGGGAAAACGCTCGCACCTAGGGCACGTAGGAGAGGTGTCCCTAGGTGTGAAAACCACCTCTCCTCGCTTAACCATTTCTGTACAAGTCTTCGTTTCTGCCAAGTCTTCCTTCAGCGCTACAGCATTTTGTGGATTCTAGATCTCCAGGTGTCTTTATTGATGCTTCTCTCTTCCACAAATATCATCTTTCTGTTATTTGGCTTGCCAAGCCTTTGTTCATCTCCTCTGTTAATGGACAAAATTTGAACTGTAAGGTGCTATTCCATACTGAGCCTCTCGTCATGCAAGTGAGTGTCTTGCATTAAGAAAAGATTGAGCTCTATGTACTGCCTCAATGTACTTCTGAGCTTCTTCTTGGCCTTCCTTGGCTCCGATGTCACTCTCCGCAACTAGATTGAAGAACTGGAGTAATAATTCGCTGGGGACTGTTCTGTCAAAATATTTGTCTCAGTCCAGTTCAGTCTTAAGTTTTTTCTCTTCCTCCTTCTTTACCTGGTCTGCCTCCACCTTACCAAGATTTCTCTGACGTATTCTGCAAGAAACAGGCTGAGTCTCTGCCTCCACATCGTCCTTACAACTGCCCTATAGATCTTCTGCCTAGTACCACTCCTCCTCGTGGAAGGATATACCCTCTATTGGTGTCTGAGACCAAAGCCATGGCTAAGGATATCCAGGAGAATCTCCAAAAGGGATTTATCCATCAGTCCTCTTCTCCTGCTGGAGTTGGTTTCTTCTTTGTAGGGAAGAAGGATATCTCATTCCGTCCATGCATTGACTACAGGGGACTAAACAAAATCAAGGTCAAGAACCGTTACCCACTACCTCTTATCTCAGATCTTTTTGACCGTCTATGTGGTGCCAAGGTCTTCTCCAAGTTGGACTTACGTGGAGCGTATAACCTCATTCGTATCCGCAAGGGATATGAATGAAAAACGACCTTCAATACTTGTGATGGACATTTTGAGTATCTCGTAATGCCTTTTGGTTTTTCAATAGTTTGTCAATGATATCTTCCGTGATCTTCTCTACACCTGTGTTGTCATATACCTAGATGACATCCTGATCTTCTCTTCCAACTTAGAGGAGCATCGTACTCATGTTCCTCTGGTTCTTCAGCGACTATGGAAGAATCATCTCTACGCCAAACTGGAGAAATGTCTGTTCGAGAAGTCTAGTCTTCCGTTTCTTGGCTACATTGTCGCTCATTGGGGGCTGCAGATGGATCCAGATAAATTGTCTGCAGTGTTGGATTGGCCTCGTCCTTCGGGCCTATGTGCAATTCAACGCTTTCTGGAATTCCCTAACTATTATTGTCAATTTATCCCAAATTTTTCGTCCTTAGTTGCTCCAATTGTGGCTCTCACTAAGAAGGCTTCTTATCCTAAATCTTGGCCTCAAGAGGCTGAAGAGGCTTTCTCCCGTTTAAAGTCTGCATTTGCCTCAGCTCCCGTGCTTACAAGACCTGATCGGGAGAGGCCCTTTGTTTTGGAGGTTGATGTTTCATCTATTGTAGTGGGTGCCGTTCTTACTCAGAAAAACTGTAAGGGGGCAAGACTGTAACTTGTGGGTTCTTCTCCAAGACATTCTCCCCTGCTGAGAGGAATTACTCCATTGGAGATCGTGAACTCCCAAGCCAGCTTTGGAGGAATGGTGACATTTATTGGAAGGTTCTTCTCATCCGGTCAGCATCTACTCCGACCATAAGAATCTTCTATACCTTCAGTCTGCTCAGCGTTTGAACCCCCGCCAGACAAGGTTCAACTTCTTCATTCACTTCCGTCCAGCAGACAAGAACATCAGAGCAGATGCTCTCTCCAGGTCCTCTGACATCATTGGTTTGGACTCCACGCCTAGGCATATTATTCCTCCTGACCGTTTGATTCCTGCCACTCCTGCTGAAATTCAGCAAGTTCTTCCGGGAAAATCCTTTGTGCCCGCCAGATTGAGACGCAAACAGGGCTGTCATCAGAAATTTTGGGGCCCCTTACACAGCTCAAGCCTGCTATCTTCCCCATTGTCTATGAAAAAAATGTTTTAAAACACAGGACGAGAAAAATAAGTTTAAAGGATAACTCCGGCATGTAACAACTTATCCCCTATCCATGCAGTTTTATGGCAGAGCAGGAGATTGCCGAAAGCAGTGCTCCGGCTCTCCCATAGAGCTGTATGGAGGGGGCGTTTCAGCCCCAACTTCGTGCGGTGGTCAAAAATGCTGAGAGCTGGGACGCCGTTCGGGTGATTGCGGGGGGCCCCAGCGGTCGGACCCCCGCGATCTAACACTTATCCCCTATCCTTAGGATAGGGGATAAGTTGTTACATCCCGGAGTTATCCTTTAATAAGGAAGAAAGAAAAGATTATTATCACCATACATATTACCACCATACTGTTATTGACCAAGCCCTGTATACTGACCAATATTACCAATAATAAAAGTATACAAGGAAGAATATTATCACCGTACATGTTACCATCATACTGTTCCTGAACAAATCCTGTTTACTGAGACCAATATTACCAATAATAACAGTTTACATGGAGGAATATTATCACCATACATATTGCCATCATACTGTACTGACCAAATCCTGTATACTGAGACCAATATTACCAATAATACAAGTGAGAATAATATTGCCACACCATGACCACTACCATTGCCACCACATAGTGACTGTATGATTATCACTGACCAATATCTCCCCATACAAAACCCATACAGTGTTGACCCCGGCTCTACACAAGCGCTGACTGACTACTGACTCAAAGAATGCATCTTCTTTGAGGCGTTCTCTTTCCTTTTCTTCTCTTTCATGCTTAGTCTGTCATGAAGTCTTCTTCAAATCATGACTTGTCTCCACATAATCCGCCAGACAACAGACATATTGGGCTCCACACATTTTCAGCACATTCCCCATCTGCTCGCTACCCTAGGTGCCCCAAATAATTCCTCCCTTGGTGCCCTGTATAGTATAAGGGAGTAAGTATGTGTGTTGGGGGAAAGGGTAGAGGAATTGGGTGGTGGTGGTGGGTAGGTGGGTAATTTCCCCACTCCTATCAGATAGTGGCCCCAGTAGGTATGTAGGGAATTCCTCCTATAAAGTAGATGTCCCCATTAGGTT
This sequence comes from Hyla sarda, assembly GCF_029499605.1. Lineage (NCBI taxonomy): Eukaryota > Metazoa > Chordata > Amphibia > Anura > Hylidae > Hyla > Hyla sarda. The sequence continues at coordinate 235,302,856 of NC_079189.1, read as the reverse complement.
GGTAATGCCCTAGTAGGTAGGTAGTAGGTTATGCCCCCAGTGGGTAGGTTGTAGGTGATGCCCCCAGGTAGGTTGTAAGTAATGACCCAAATGGGTAGATGGTAGTTAATGCCCCAGTAGGTAGTGCCCCAAGGTAAGTAGTGCTCCCAGGTAGGTAATGTGCCCAGTAGATAGTGCCCCCCAGGTAGATAATGCTCTTAGTAGTTAGGTCCCTCAATAGGTAGTGCCCTAGGTATGTAATGCCCCCAGTAGATAGTGTTCCTAGGTAGATCATGCCTCCAGATAGATCAGTGTGGTGTCTCTAGCTGTTGCAAAACTAGAACTCCCAGCATGCCTGGACAGCCAAAGTCATGCTGGGAGGTGTAGTTTTACAACAGCTGGAGGCCCCTTGGTCGGGAAACACTGAGATATAACATAGATATAGATAGATGGACATTAGAGAGAGAGATAGATATGAGATAGATATGAGATAGATAGGAGATAGATAGAGATATAGATCAGTGTTTCTCAACCAGGGTGCCTCCAGCTGTTGCAAAATTACAGCTCCCAGCATTCTTGGACAGCCAAAGGCATGATGGGAGTTGTAGTTTTGCAACAGCTGGGGGCACCCTGTTCAGGAAACATTGAGAAATCAGCCACTGACTCCTAAACAGCAATTTGTCCTCTTCCCTCTTTCCCACCAGAAAGTTACCTTATTGGTTGGTGACCTCAGCACGGGCGGATATCGGAATCCTAGGTGGAGCATGAAGCAAAGCATGCTCCTGCTCCAATAGGGCTTCAGCCTGCACACAGATGAGTGTGGGGGGGGGGGGGGGGAAGGGGAGGAGGAGCATCTCTCTGCTCTCCTCCCAGAGAGTCAGTGCGGCCGCAGCCCCGATCCCTGCACTGACATTAAAAGGCTGCAGGCTGAATATTTAAAAAAAAAGTGGTGCAGCAGCAGCGGGCCCCCTCTCAGGCTTGTGGTCCTACCATCAGTCCAGCCTTTCTGTGCTGCACCCGCTGCTCCCAGGAGGGCCCGGGCCCCTTACTGGAGTACTGGCTGTACCCCCTGATGGCGGCCCTGGACACAAAGTCCTGAAATGGGGTCATTCTTCCTTGACAGCAGGACATCCTGGAATATGCAAGACTCTACTTCTAATGTCCCGGCACTACTGGTGGCCCCATCTTGAACGTGATGTTTCTGATTTTGTTCGTTCCTGTGAAACTTGTGCCCATGACAAAACCCCTCGACAGAGACCTGCAGGACTCTAACAGCCTATACCCATTCCGGAGACTCCCTGGTCCCATATTGACATGGATTTCATCACCGATTTGCCACCATCTCATAATAACACTGTCATTTGGGTTGTTGAAGATCGGTTTTCCAAGATAGCTCATTTCATTCCTCTACCAAGTCTTCCTTCTGCTCCACAGCTTGCACAGTACTTCTTGCTGCATGTCTTTTGTTTACATGGTCTTACTCAGCATATCGTTCCAGATTGTGGTGTGCAGTTTGTCTCTAAGTTCTGCAAGCCCTTTGTAACCGTCTGGACATCAAGCTGGACTTCTCCTCGGCCTACCATCCTCAGTCCAATGGTCAGTTGGAGAGGGTTAATCAAATCCTTGAGACTTATCTTTGGCATTTTGTTTCACCTCGCCAAGACGATTGGGTCGACCTGAATTCTCGTATAATCATAAGAATTCCAAGTTCACGAGGTCATCTCCCTTTTTTGTTGTCTACAGACTCCATCTCCGTTCTCCACTCACCCAGTTTCCTCTGGTGTGCCTGCTGTTGATGAGCTGGTCCGTGACTTCTCCACCATCTGGCAACAGACCCAAAAGTCATTATCCCAGGCTTCTTCACGCATGAAGTTGCAAGCTGATAAAAGTAGAACACCTCCTCTGTCCTTCTCTCCTGGTGACAGGGTGTGGCTTTCATCCAAGTACATCTGCTTCAAGATACCCTGTTACAAGCTTGGTCCTCGCTACCTTGGTCCCTTCCAGATTCTACAAAAAATGTATCTTGTCTCCTACAAACTTCTTCTACCTGCTACGTTACGAATTCCCAATTCCTTCCACGTCTCTCTCCTCAAGCCTCTTGTCATAAACCGGTTTTCTCAAAAGAATCTTGTCCCCACACCTGTCTCTGGCTCTTCTGACATCTACAAAGTTAAACAGATTCTTGCCACTAAAACCGTGAGAGGTAAACAATTTTTTCTGGTCGACTGGGAGGGTTACGGTCCTGAAGAGAGATCTTGAGAGGCTGAGGAGAATTTCCTGGACCGTGACCTTCTCAGGAGTTTTCTGAGTCGTAAAAGGAGGGGGAGACCAAAGGGGGGGTACTGTTACGTTATGCGGCGGGGCTGCGATTCGCATCGCGGGACGCGCCACTCACCGTCACTCACCAGGTGCTTCTCCTGCCCCCGACTCTGCCTTGCCACTCCTGTGCGCGTGTCCCCGTCCCCACCTAGGGCACGTGTGCGCCGGAACTTTAAGATTTAAAGGGCCAGTGCGCTCATTGGTGTAGTACACCCGTGGCTCATTGATAAATTCCTCCTCCTCCCACACTTCCCTGCCGGATCTTTGTTGCCTTGTGCCTGAGAGAAAGCATACCTGGGATTTGCCTGGCTGTGTATCTGATTCTTTGTTCTGTGACCTGACCTTGCTCCTCTGCCACCTGCCTACTGAAATCCTGCTACATCCTGACAACACGGCTGTGCCGCCTGCCCTGACCATCTGCTATCGTGACTACGAGCTGTCTTATCCCTCCTGTGCTTTGCATTTCCTCAGCCGCCTGTGTGGTCGAGCCGTTCCAGGTGTAGCGACCTGTGTGCCACCTGCCGCAGCAAGTCCATCCTGCTTTGTGGTGGGCTCTGGTGAAAACCAGCGGCACCTTAGACTCAGCTCCCTGGTACGATCCGAGTTCTCTGCCACACAGGTCCAGTGGATCCACATCCACCGGTGTTCCTGTCTTCTGAAACGTGAGTATTACACAGGGCAGTCCATGACAATTCAGTCCGGTGGTCTGACAGGAGGTTCTGCATCCACCTATTGAAGTGCGTCCATCGGGGTGGTGAAGAATTTAGTCGAAGTTCCATCTACCACTCATAGGTGAGCAGGATAGAGCATGGAATAGCGATAACCTTTTGCACGTAGCTTCGACCGGACCTCAGTAAACTGCACCCTTTGCTTGCAGAGCTCCACAGAGAAGTCCGGATAGAAGGATACTCTGCTCCCCTCATTAATGACCTCTCCCTTAATTCTGACAGCTTGCAAAATAGCATCTCTATCCTTGAAATGGAGAAGCTTGGCCAGAAAAGGACATGGAGGACCCCCAGGAGGAGGAGATCTGGCCGGGACTCTGTGCGCTTGTTCAACTGAGAAGTATGGAGAGAAAGTGTCCACTGGAATAATTTCTTTAAGCCACCTTGCAAGAAACAGCACCGGATCATTCCCTTCCACCTTTTTAAGAAGTCCCACAAGGCGTATATTGTTGCGCCGCAGGCGATTCACCATATCATCCAACCGACCCAGAACTCCCATCACTTGGCGTTGTAATGAGTCCACTGTGTCCGGCAAAGGATCTTCCACCGTAGAGACCCTCGTTCCACTGCCTCAGCACGCTCACGTATCTTCTGGGTCTCACGGCGCGGAATAACAAATTCCTGCCGCAATTCGTCAACTTTCATCACCATGATGGATTGACAGGAAGTAAAGGCAGTTAACAATTCGGAAAACCGCTGATCCAGAGCAGCTGCATCATAAACAGGTCTGTCCGAGGATAAATTTTGTGGAGAAGTCGGAGTACCGTCCAGCAAGGACAAAGGTGGAACGGGAGAGGCCCCCTGGATCCATCAGGAGGTCTGGAAAACTGTCTCAGCACTTTCGCCGCATGCACAGATACTTTAGTAGCAAGCGGGGTCTGAGCTTCAGGATCCCGGGGAGAAGGGCCACAGGAACGAGAGGACCCATCATCAGAGGAGGCATCCGAGGTCGGCCTGGAGGCATCAGAATTCAGTTTAGATTTCTTATATCCTTGTTTGCCACGGGAGCCACCCATGGCTGGCAGGGTACACAGAGCAGGTAGAAAGACAACAGTAGTAAAGACCCAAAATCACTTCACACCCTTTCTGTATTGAGCAGCTATTAGGGAAGGCACCACCTGTCCCAGCAATCACTCAGGTCCCTCTCAGTGTACTCACAATTCAGCAAGGCCAGTAGCAGACCAGAGTGGGGCACTCTCAGCATGCACAGAACAGTCCAAGGCAATTACCTTCCAAAGTAGGCCAGAAAGCAGCAAGCAGCCAGATAGCAGGGCCAGAGAGAGAGCCAGCAAGGTCTGGTCACAGTAAGCAGGATGCCCGCAGCTCGGCAGGGGACAACACTCAGCTCCACCACTCTCACCGCCACTGCCCAGGATCAGGAGGACTGCAGCACCGCACTGCCCCACGCCAGAGCCTTTCCTCACCACCATGCCCAGGACCAGGATTCACAGGCCGCGGAAGCTGAATGCTCCCGCGACCACAGCAGCCGACAGGACCGGGACCACAGGCACCTCGCCGACTGTCGATCAGCTGTCCTCCGGAGACCGACCAGCCCGGCAGGGTAAGTACTATCAGGGTTTTTATCCCTTTATAGAGGGATGCGACCGCTCACTCCGGCATTCAGGCCACACCCATTCCTCCTTTATCAGGTTTATTTGCTTTGGACTTGATAAAGGGAGGAATCCCGAAAGCTTGTCTCTACAAAATTCTGTTAGTCCCAAAAAAAGTTATTACAAGATACTGCAACATTTTTTGATTTGCATTTGTTACTTGTGAAACTGATAAAGTGGATTCTCCTCTTCCTTTCACTTTAACAGGCAAGCAGCAGGTTGCAAGACAACACCTCATTTTATGCTGTGTGTCAGGTGATAAAATCAATACTTTTTTTGCTTACAAACTCATATTTACTGATCTGTTAGAACTAGCTGACCTGCATCCTAAAAAATTGCCAACAGTCTCGATTTTGGTCAGCGCAATTCCTACCCACAATTGCCAAACTGGAGCTTAAAGGGGTACTCTGCCCCTAGACATTTTATCCCTTATCCAAAGGATAGGGGAAAAGATGTCTGATTGCAGGGGTCCCGCCAGTGGGGACCCCTGCGATCTCCCTGCTGCACCCGGCGTTCATTTAGAGCATCGGGTGTAGCACTGGAGCGCCAGAGACTTGTGACGTAATGGCCGCACCCCGCTCGACACGTCGCAGCCACACCCTCTCCTATAATCGGGCATGGCCTTGACGTATAAGATAAGTTGTCTAGGAGTGGAGTACCCCTTTAAGTTACCCAAAATGTTTGCAGGTTAACTTATTTAGGTCCCCAATGTCTGATAGATGCCGCTCTACTATAATCTACTTTGCTAAATTTGTCAGGCCTGTTTTTTTGCATCTCTTAGGCTACTTTCACACTATAAAAATACTTCCGATATGAACGCCCGTTAGGAAATCGGCAGTTATGCGGCCGGTACAAAATCATTATAGTCTATGGGATTTTTCTAATAGCCGTTTTAACCTGTTATCACCCGTTATTAATAATGGCCGTTGTTTTGTGACGGGTGAATGAACGGGAGAAATAGTGCATGCACTAATTCTCCCGTTACTATCGCCCGTCACAAAATAACGGGCTATTAGAAATGGGTTAAAACGGCTATTAGAAAAATCCCATAGACTATAATGGGATTTTCTAACGGCCGTTAGTGATTTTGTACCGGCCGTATAACTGCCGATTTCCTACCTGGCGTACATAACGGAAGTATTTTTATAGTGTGAAAGCAGACTTAGACCTGACTCCATCACATTTGAAAAATGTAATAACTTGGCTTTGCTACCTCTGACAAGCCTTCCCGTAGGACCTGCTGACATCAGTGCCTTGCACGAGTTGCAAGATGCTAGACATTGAATTCATAAGTATAGTAATGTAAAAACAGAGGTCACCAACTCCACAGTCTACAGTGACACCCTCCCTCTCATGTGCTGTCCATTTTCATCTTTAACAAACATTTTCTCACCATGACACCAAAAGGACACATTTGTGGTGACTTCCATGTGGCTAGATAACCTTATGGACATGTTTAGCACGTATACTAGAACTGTGTTTAGCCTATATTTTGTTATATACATAAAAGGGGTAGTCCCATATCAGACATTTATGACATAGCCACAGGATGTGCAGAGAGAATTTTTTTTTATTATACTGTATACTCACTATTAATGCTGTTTTTTTATTGACCTTAGTTATAAGAAACTCATGTCCAGACAACTATTTTATCCTCATGCTTTACCCATTCACATTTCTACAGAAAAAGTGTTCATAGAGTTTGGACTTTATTTAAAAGACTGAAATGACTCTTACATCACTCAAAGAAAGAGTAGTTAATGAGTACTGAGTTATTGATCGGCTAAACACTATTCAGGTCACACTGTTCCTTTTTAACTTCCTACCACCTAATAAAGTAAGCTGTCTAAAGAATGGGGCTTTTTAAGTCTTCTCAGAAATCAAACTTATGAATATAATGTGAATATGATAGAACACAGAATGTAAAGGTTGCATTTGACAACTATGATTCAGTTTCAGGCCTCATTGCTCTACACATGAGCTCAACAATGAGTGAAAAGGTAGCCTTGGAGTAATTTCTATTTCAGCCCGACCTTAAAGGGGTACTCCCGTGGAAAACATTTTTTTTTTTCAAATCAACTGATGCCAGAAAGTTAAACAGATTTGTAACTTACTTCTATTAAAAAATCTTAATCCTTCCAGTGCTTTTTAGGGGATATATACTACAGAGGAAATGCTTATCTTTTTAGATTTCTATGATTTCATGACCAAAGTGCTCTCTGCTGACATCTGCGGTCCATTTTAGGAACTGTCCAGAGCAGGAGAAAATCCCCATAGCAAACATATGCTGCTCTGGACAGTTCCTAAAATGGACAGAGGTGTCAGCAGAGAGCACTGTGGTTATGACATCAAAGAAATCTAAAAAGATAAGCATTTCCTTTGTAGTATATAGCCCCTAAAAAGTACTGGAAGGATTAAGATTTTTTAACAGAAGTAATTTACAAATCTGTTTAACTTTCTAGCACCAGTTGATTTAAAAAAAAAAAGTTTTCCACAGGTGTACCCCTTTAACCAATTTTACCACTTCCCTCTCTTATATATCCTTTATCTTTATGGATCTAAGTTTCTGAAACCAATAAAATCTAATCTAACACTGACAGTTTAAAAAATTCATTAAAATGTACCGTCATATCCCACAAAAAAGTTATATGTTACCCAATCCTGATCATGGACATATAATTTTTATGTGTCTAGCACCTATATTTCTCACAGATACCTTCTATTTGTTGTATTTGGTTTGTCATTCTGTGGTTTGGAGGGGGCATTTTCTCACTCTACATGACTCATGTTACTCCGGCCACTTCCTCTGGCCGTGAGCCCACTGTCCCCCTCTCCCCTGCTGCTGGCAGGGCTGGGATTCACATCGTGGGACGCGCCTGCATGCGAATCCCAGCCCGTCACTTACTTCGCTCCTCTGCTGCTTCTTCCTCTGCCTCTCTGCTCCGGCGTGCTTCCCGGTCTCCTAAGGTTAGCACACGCCAAAGCTCTGAGATTTAAAGGGCCAGTACGCCCATAATTATGTGAAACACCTGACACTATTCTATAAGTCCCTGCACCTCCCACTCTTCCCTGCCCGATCTTCAGTGCCATTTGCCTGAGATTAAGCATTCCATACAGTCTGTATGCCTTGCCCGTGTTCTGACCCTTCCGCTACGTTATTTGACTCCGCACCTTTGCCGCCTGCCTTGTCCTTCTGCTAAGTTCGACTATGCCTCTGCCTCATCCTAGCCTCGCCCAGCTACCTTTTTGGTCAAGTCGTATCGGGGGTAGCGACCTGTTGTCACCTGCCACAGCAAATCCATCCTGCCTTGCGGCATGCTCTGGTGAAGGCCAGCGCCACCTTAGACTCCGCTCCTCAATACGGCCCATGTCATCAGCCACACAGGTCAGTGGATCTACATCCAGCACCGTTACAACTCATCTACCTCCCTGAGTGTTGGATCTCTTTATCCAATCACTGCAGGCTGCTCTGTAACCTACTCCTCTTATTTTTCATACTGCAGACTGATAGGAGTGCTACGAGTGCTAGCCCCACCCTTACTTATTAGACTTTGTCCATGCCTTGCTTCATCTTGGACAAAGATGATGCTGCAGCCAGACAGGATTATGTTTTCGATGATATGGCGTTTTATTTTTTTTTATAACCCATGATTTCATTAAAAAGAAAATACATTTATCTTATGACATATATTATGGTCAATGTTTTGCCAAGATATACAACATATAAAAATATTTGAATTTGACAGTGCCCATTTAGACATTAAAATGGTTATCCAGGATTGAAATTTTTTATAACATGCTGCCCAGAACTCTGGCATTTAAAATATACCACGCCACAATGCCTCCAGTATCCTTGTTTCTTTCCTCCAGTGCGGTCTTCCTGGTTTTTTAGATCAACTAGTCACACTGCGGCTTTGCTAATCGCTGGCCACAATCATGTCCTGCCTTGGCCAGTGAGTAGCAGTGTAATGTATTGAGCCCAGGTCTCCTTCCTGGCAACAGGGCCCAATATGTCACTCTGCTGCTCAACCAATTATTGCTGAGGCACGACATCACTGCGGTCAGAGCTGGAGCAAGAATACAAAAGGCATCAGAGAAGCGGCAGAAGTTAAATGCATTTTTTTTAATGCCTGCATTATGGTCAGCATGTTAAAAAAAAGTTTTATCCTGGATAACCCCTTTAACGTTAATGTTCAGTTTTACAGTTGTCTGTAAACTTATTTGTAGAGGATTTTAATTCAATTTAATAACAAGAATAATATAAATTATGCTTTAGGGCGCTATTACACAGCCCATTCCAGCCATGGGTAGCACTTGCAGTTTAGTTTTAAATGCTTGGAAACATCTAGACTTTCAGTTTAAAACAATGGTTAATCCAGGTGGGCCCGCTATGCTCCCTGTAACTGAAACAGACATGTAAGGGCACCCTTAAAGGAGTACTATGGCGCTTTTTTTGATTAACCCTCCGTGCCTGGGCTGCAAAATGAAACAAAACAAACCTTAACTCACCTTCGTACTTTCCATCGTTGCTCCGATGTCGGTGTCCAGTTCTCCAGTCCCTGTCTTCTTCCGCTTCCTGCGGGACGGTGAATCACGCTGCTCTCAGCGTATCACAAGCCGCAGCAAAAAACAAATGAATAGCAGCATGATTACGACAAATTTATTCTTTGCAAGTATTTGTAAACCATATGGTGCCAAGTATAGGCCATGGACATCTTTTTAATTCAACAGATGAAATCACAAACAACATTAATGACCTATTTACAGTATAGATGACAAATGTATGAACACTTTGGGTCTGACCACTGGGTGACCCCCTCCAGTGATACACACGAAAAGGTAACAATTTCTCTATATGAATACAGTGGCAGACACACATCTGCAATACTTTTCCATTGTCTTTGGGACTGACTCGAATAGCTGAGTATCCCTTGTCTATCTCCTTCAGTCCCTTAGACTGATGGAGCTAAAAATAAAGCAGAACTGTGCACATGTGACCTCTGCTCCATGTCATGATATGATGATGTGACAGTGGTGAAACCACCTTAGAAATAATCTATTATCTATCCACAGAAAACATTTTGTTCATGGCCCAATCCATTTAACAATAAAATATACTTAATCAGCTTTTAGGTAAAGTTTACTCTACAATTTGCCGATAAGATGTAACTAACAAGAAAAAATACTCTTTCACTCCTCACTTTCTTCTGTAATACAGTTCTCTCTATTTTGTTTTGGGCTACGTCCACCTGCCTGGACTGGTCAGCTGACCTTGATTTGTGCACCTAGTCAGGGCCTATATAAGCTGGCAGTCTGCTCTCATACCTCGCCTGCAAAAGATCTCCTACTCCTAGCTAGCGTTTGTATTATATCTTGAATTTCTGGCATATTTGACCTATTGGCTCCGCTCTCTAACTCTTCTGTTTCTGCGATTTGGCATTTCTATTATTTCTTGGTACTGACTCGGGATGTGGAGTGTGGCTTATTGTGTGTGTATATGTTTAGTTATTATTTCTGTTAGTGTGTGGGATTCCTTACAGTGTCCCAACCTCCTTCTGTATTATAATTTATTTTGTTGACTTTTGACTCCCTGCACATATTCAGGCAGGGACTGTCACCGTAGGTAGGTATGCAAGTAGGCAGGGCAAGTGGGAGTGGGAGTGGGTGAGTTTAGGGATTCACTCTTCCCTGCCCATACATGACAAATACACTTTACATCAGTTCTACACACTTCTAAATATTTTAAAGAGTGCAGATAAAAACACATACATGTGGCAATACAGTACACTGGTAATGTTATGGCATATTTAGCTAGTAAATGCATAGCATTATGATTATTGGGTGTGTAACCTCTGGCACTACCACCATTCCTGAAAATGAAGGAACTAAAGTCCCTTTCGCATTTCTGCAAAGTGGCTCTTCTGGCTTCTTTCCGGGTGGCCGGGGGGACTTTATAACTTAATATCTTCACCATCCCTGGGGGCACAAACGTCCCCGGGGATGGTGAGGATAATGATTTTAGCATATATAACGCATTGCCAAGCGTTATATATGCTAAAATCTGCTGATTGGTTCCCTTTAAGTAGTGGAGTACCCCATTAAAGTTATAAACCATATATAATACAGCCTATTTCTAGTTAAAGTAGCAGCCTGGCTTCCAATGGTTTTCTTTAGAAAACCTTTTTTTTAAAGCTATATTATATCATGTCAAACCTAAAAGTAAATGGGCTGTGTAAGAAATATCAACAGTTATTTATTTTTGTAGCCATCAGTTTTACATATATGTAGTTCTTTTTGAATTTGGGCTTACGTCGTTTACCTATACATTTTTAACTCACATGCTAAAAAATGATTACTTAATTTTTCTATCTCAGTTTTATCCCATGGTTCTACCCCATTAACTATATAAATTAGGATTTGTCGAGCTTTCTAAAATACATTATGTTTTAGTTCCTTACAATATACAAGATATCAGTTTGCTGTTAGTGAATGAGAGTACACATTTTAACATACAAGATTAACCCCCCCCCCCCCCCATATAGCTATTTCTGCTCTCAGCTGAAAAGTGGATATCACTTTATCCAGGCTAGGCAATGCCATAAGAGCTAGAGAGCGTGAACTGCGAAATGAAACACTGAATTGAACTAGCAGCAGGATGTATGTAGTATATTCGCTAGAATATATGCAACTGTATCCACTTCTTATCTGAGAGCAGGACTACATATGTATAGGTTTTCTGCCTCTGCATGTATGGCTTTGTTTACATCTGCGCTGGAGGTTTAGTCAGACCCTCACCAATCCCAAGAATGGAGAAAAATTTCCTGCTAAATGAATGAAGAGCGAGTGTGCGAGGCCAAGGAATTATTTAATTCTCTATGGGGCTTTATTGCTGAGCTTGGCAATGTTCAGAAGTCCCATAAAGAATAAATGGAGTGCTGACTTTACTTCCACAGTGCCCTCTATTTACTCAAAAGTACAATTTTCCTCCATTCTCGTGATTGATGGGCATCCCAGCAGTCAAACCACTACCATTCAGGTTGTTATCCCCTATCCTTTGAATAGGAGATAACATTTGATGTTGAGAATAACCATTTTAAACTCTGTAAAACTTTGTATGCATATCCCAATACAATGGTTGGACTGGTGTCGTACATAAGAGTCTTTGATGCATTTTTTAAGTCAAAACCAGAATTAGATTTAGTGGGAAGGATAAGTCCTTCCTTTATATTCCATATTCCTTTTAAATCCACCTTGTAAGAGCTCCCTTAATAAATTTAGGGCTGCTGATAGTGGATAAAGGTCTTTTACATGGCCGACAGGCTTCTAAAATGAGCACCGAACTTGGTGATAAGCGCTCATTTGCTGAAACTTCGCAAGGCTCAATTAATCATGCAGCTGGCCTGCACGGATGATCGCTAAAACACTTGTGGGACCCTTAACTTTATCCCACACAGGGGCTGTGTGGCCGATAATGATGATTTTATTTGTCATAAAAAATATGAACAGCTGATAAAACAAATTCTCATTTATTAGCTAGCCCTTTTATTTAGGCCAATTATAAGCAGTTCACCTGTTGCAGTTAATTAGTGGTACTGCAGCTAATTACTAAATGCGTTTTTAGCGTGACTTACCAAAATTGCTGTAAAGACTGTGCACTTTACTGTGATTTGCATAAAATGTGCAATTTTTACAGGGATTTCAGTCATTTGTAATTACGGTATCTGCAACATGTGAACATAGCCTTAGAATGCGCATTCATCTGATAATCCTTTTGTGTAAATGTTCCTTTACTGCAGCTTTGCTACCACTGAAGTATATCCTAAGGATAGGATCCAAAAAAGGCCTCAAAAACTTCCTTCATAAGGGACAGTTTTAATATAATATGTTTGTAATAAAAAAAAAAAGTATGGATTACCAAGTAAATTTTTTATTCTTCTGTTATCACTGAATATACTTATATAAATACAGGATATGACATAACTGTCTGATAGGAGAAGGTGGGCATTTGTCAGAGCTGTAGCTAGCTCTTTTTCATCCTGATGCAAGAACAGAAAATTCCCGCCCCTCATTTTGGCTTGGGGCACCCTTACCGAATAATTTTTTATATGTTAGCTATATCTAGGACCCCCTTTTAGGTAGGTAGCTTGGCCCTGGTTTCACCCCTTTTACAGGTGTAGAGGAGTACAGGGGTGAATAGGTGTAGAGAAATGACAGAGGGGTGTACATGGGTGACAGTGAGGTGACCAGGAGTGACAGAGGGGTGTAAAGGTATGACAGGGGGGACAAAGGAGTATAGAGAGGTGTACAGGGGGGACAGTGAGGTGACCAGGAGTGACAGAGGGGACAAAGCAGTACAGAGAGGTGTACAGGGGGGACAGAGAGTTGTACGGTGTGAAAAGGGGTGTAGAGGGGTGACAAAAAGGAGGGGGTTCAGTACCTGAAGCTGAGTAGGCCTCTGTCAGCCCCACCCTGCTCATTCTCCTGAGGGACCAGGGAGAATCCAGAAAACATTTATTTATTTATATATTTTAAATCAACTGTAAATCACTTCTATTGAAAAAGCAGGAGAGGTTTGCTATGGGGATTTTCTTCGATCTGGATAGTTCCTTCCAGTACTTATCAGCTGCTGTTCGCTTCTTTTCTTTTTGAAATTATTTTCTGTCTGACCACAGTGCTCTCTGCTGACACCTCTGTCCATGTCAGGAACTGTCTAGAGTAGGAACCAATCCCCTGCTTTGGACAGTTCCTGACATGGACATGGACACCTCTGTCAGCAGAGAGCACTGTGGTCAGACAGAAAAGAAATTCAAAAAGAAAAGAACTTCCTCTGTAGTATACAACAGCTGATAAGTACTGGAAGGATTAAGATTTTTAAATAGAACTCATTTACAAATCTGTTTAACTCTCTGGCACCACTTGATTAAAAAAAAAAAAAAAAAAAAAAAATGTTTTCCACCCGAGTACCCCTTTAACCCCTTCCCGCTATTGGACGTATGCATACGTCCAGACGAACTACACGTTCGCGCAAATGGACGTATGCATACGTCCAAGCGATCTCCTGCTCTGCCGCGGGCAGCGCAGGAGATCGCGGGTGGGACTCAGCTGTCAATCACAGCCGGAGTCCCACCGCAGCTGCCGGGGCCGCGATCGCGCCGGTCCCGGCAGCATTAACCCCATAGATGCCGTAATCAGTTCTGATCATGGCATCTATGGTGTTTGCAGGGGGAGCGCTCTCCCCCTGCCCATCAAATAAAATAAGGGGGATCGGGGGTGTCCAAGACACCCTCGATCCCCCTTGAAGAGATAGGAGTGAGGTGGCAGGGTTGCCACCCCTCCTATCCCTGCTATTGATCGGCCGAGCGACCGACCAATAGCAGACTGGGGGCGGAGTGGTTAAAGTTCGTTCCCCCCCCCCCCCCCCCCGCTATGCCCACCCATCGGTGTCCGGGCACAGCGGGGGGGAACCGTGTAGTAGCGGCAGCGGCGGTCACTCACCCGGCGGCGGCTGTGATCATGGCGGCGGTGGAGGTGAGTATGGCGCCGCGTGTCCGGGAGTCTGTTGCCTAGCAACATCTGCAGGGCGACAGTTTGGAGAGTGGTCTCTAAACTGTGGCCCTCCAGATGTTGCAAAACTACAACTCCCACCATGCCTTGACAGCTGTTTGCTGTGTTGGCATGCTGGGAGTTGTAGTTTTGCAAGATTTAGAGGGGTTCAGGCTAGAGATCACTGACAGTGGTCTCTAAACTGTAGCCCTCCAGATATTACAAAACTACAACTCCCAGCATGCCCAGACAGCAGTTTGCTGTCTTAGCATGCTGATATTTGTAGTTTTGCAACATCTGGAGGGCCACAGTTTAGAGACCACTGTCAGTGATCTCCAGCCTGAACCCCTCTAAATCTTGCAAAACTACAACTCCCAGCATTCAGGAACAGCAAATGGCTGTCTCGGCATGCTGGGAGTTGTACTTGCGTGCCTCTAGCTGTTGCATAACTACATCTCCCAGCATTCCCTTTGGCAATCAGTACATGCTGAGAGTTGTAGTTCTGCAACAGCTGGAGGCACACTGGTTGGGAAATACTGAGTTAGGTAATAGGTTCTATTACCTAACTCAGTATTTTCCAACCAGTGTGCCTCCAGCTGTTGCAAAACTACAACTCCCAGCATGCACGTTCTGTCAGTGCATGCTTGGAGTTGTAGTTTTGCCCCCCCCTCCCATGTGAATGTACAGGTTACATTCACACTGGCGGCGGATTACAGTGAGTTCCCTGCTTCAAGTTTGAGCTGCAGCCGCAGCTCAAACTCCTAGCGGGAGACTCAGTGTAATCCGCCGTCAGTGTGAATGTAACCTAAAAACACTACACTACACTAACATAAAATAAAGAGTAAAACACTACATATACACACGTACACTTTTACATTTTACAGCGGTTCTGACATAAGTGCAAAACAATAAATACCCACATGTGACCCCATTTTGGAAACTAAACCCCTCACGGAATGTAATAAGGGGTACAGTGAGCATTTACACCCCACAGGTGTCTGACAGATCTTTGAAACAGGGGTCTGTGAAAATGAAAAATAAAATTTTTAATTTGCACAGCCCACTGTTCCAAAGATCCGTCAAATGCCAGTGGGGTGTAAATTCTCCCTGCACCCCTTATTACCTTCCGTGAGGGGTGTAGTTTTAAAAATGGGGTCACATGTGGGGGGGGTCCACTGTTCTGGCACCACGGGGGGCTTTGGAAATGCACATGGCCAAATTCTCTCTCCAAAAGCTCAATGATGCTCCTTCTCTTCTGAGCATTGTAGTTCGCTCCCAGTGCACTTCACGTCCACTTATGGGGTATTTCCATACTCAGAAGAGATGGGGTTACAAATTTTGTGGGGTATTTTCTGCTATTATCCCTTGTAAAAATGTAAAATTTGGGGGAAAACAAGCATTTTAGTGTAAAAAAAATTTAATTTTTTTACATATGCAAAAGTCGTGAAACACCTGTGGGGTATTAAGGTTCACTTTACCCCTTGTTACGTTCCCCAAGGGGTCTAGTTTCCAAAATGGTATGCCATGTGTTTTTTTTTTCTGTGCTGGCACCATAGGGGCTTCCTAAATGCGGCATGCCCCCAGAGCAAAATTTGCTTCCAAAAAGCCAAATGTGACTCCATCTCTTCTGAGACCTGTAGTGCGCCAGCAGAGCACTTTTCATCCCCATATTGGGTGTTTTCTGAATCGGAAGTAATTGGGCTTCAAATTTTGGGGGTATTTTCTGCTATTACCTTTTTTTAAAATGTAAAATTTTTGCTAAACCAAGCATTTTTGGCAAAAACAAAAAATTTTTTTTTACATATGCAAAAGTCGTGAAACACCTGTGGGGTATTAAGGTTCACTTTATCCATTGTTACATTCCTCAAGGGGTCTAGTTTCCAAAATGGTATGCCATGTGTTTTTTTTTTGCAGTCCTGGCACCATAGGGGCTTCCTAAATGCGACATGCCAAAATTTGCTCTCAAAAAGCCAAATATGACTCCTTCTCTTCTGAGCATTGTAGTTCGCCCGTAATGCACTTCAGGTCAACTTATGGGGTACGTCCATACTCAGAAGAGATGGGGTTACAAATTTTGGGGGGTATTTTCTGCTATTAACCCTTGCAAAAATGTGAAATTTGGGGGGAAACACACATTTTAGTGAAATTTTTTTTTTACATATGCAAAAGTAATGAAACACCTGTGGGGTATTAAGGCTCACTTTATTCCTTGTTACGTTCCCCAAGGGGTCTAGTTTCCAAAATGGTATGCCATGTGTTTTTTTTATTTTTTATTTTATTTTTTGCTGTTTTGGCACCATAGGGGCTTCCTAAATGCAACATACCCCCAAAAAACCATTTCAGAAAAACGTACTCTCCAAAATCCCCTTGTCGCTCCTTCGCTTCTGAGCCCTCTACTGCGCCCGCCGATCAATTTACATAGACATATGAGGTATGTGCTTACTCGAGAGAAATTGGGCTACAAATTCAAGTATAAATTTTATCCTTTTACCCCTTGTAAAAATTCAAAAATTGGGTCTACAAGAACATGCAAGTGTAAAAAATGAAGATTTTGAATTTTCTCCTTCACTTTGCTGCTTTTCCTGTGAAACACCTAAAGGGTTAAAACACTTACTGAATGTCATTTTAAATACTTTGGGGGGTGCAGTTTTTCTAATGGGGTCATTTATGGGGTATTTCTAATATGAAGACCCTTCAAATCCACTTCAAACCTGAACTGGTCCATGAAAAATAGCGAGTTTGAAAATTTTGTGAAAAATTGTAAAATTTCTGCTGAACTTTGAAGCCCTCTGGTGTCTTCCAAAAGTAAACACTTGTCAATCTTATGATGAAAATATAAAGTAGACATATTGTATATGTGAATCCAAAAAAAAATATTTGGAATATCCATTTTCCTTACAAGCAGAGAGCTTCAAAGTTAGAAAAATGCAAAATTTTCTATTTTTTCATCAAATTTGGGGATTTTTCACCATGAAAGGATGCAAGTTACCACAAAAATTTACCACTATGTTAAAGTAGAATATGTCACGAAAAAACAGTCTCGGAATCATATTGATAAGTAAAAGCATTCCAGAGTTATTAATGTTTAAAGTGACAGTGGTAAGATGTGCAAAAAAGGGCTGCGTCCTAGAGGTGAAAATGGGCTGTGTCCTTAAGGGGTTAAAGGGTTTTCTAAAATGACACCACATGGTTTTTGACTGTTTGCATGTCAAAAACCATGCAGGTTTTGCCTGTGAGAACATACCCTTTGGCAACTGTCCTGCTCAGCATGCAGTTGTGTTTCTTCACTGATATCTTGCATCAAGCCGTAGAGCATGTCTTAACAACCCTTTATAATAAGCAGAGCCAGACATGAAACATTCTGTGCCTGCTAACTCTTGGAGTTACGTAAACAGTATAGCTCATGGAGCTACACTATATGCCCAACTCCTATTAAAGTCAGTGGGAGTTACGCAAATTACTTTAGCTGCTTCTGGCTTTTTTCAACCAGCTCTTGTGGCCGAAAACAGACAAGGGGTGGCAGATAAAGTTATACAGCAAGATGTGACAACCCTTTTAAGAACAGTGTTCACTGTATAAGATTTATACACCCCATGTATCCATATAGGATGTTTTATTCTAGATGCATTTTATGCTTCGTGTGCTACTTATGTAGCATATCACAAAAGGTTCATGCTTTAAATGCTAGAAGTATATATTTTATAGTCATTTAAAAGACAGAGGTTTCTAATGATAGGTCAGATTAAAGCAAACTCTATTGTCAGAATACAATTAGTAACCATATATTTATTTCAATTGGGAGCTCACATAAAAAGGGCTTTGAGTTAAGAAGCATATTTTGTCTAGCCGCTAAAGCAACGGAAATATTCCAGCACACAATGCATTATGGCCTAAAAAGGATGTTTTGTCCTGTTATTAAGCCGTGTGTTCAAAAGTGCTACTTTTTTTTTTCAAACATGTACTTGTGTATTAGTTGTTGCCTAAAGCTGTGTATGCTCAAAACAGCAAACTTGGGTCAGGTTATATGCTAGTACAAATGTTTATTTCCTGCTATGAAGATAAAGACTGCTGGATACAAATGCACAGACTGAAAGAAAGATAATCTAGGCAAATACTAAAGCTATGACAAGCTTTTCTTTCCAATACAACCTGTCCTTATTTGTATATAGATACAACAATACACTGCTATGGCCTGGTTATGATTAAAAGGAAAGGTATAAACATAACTGCACAAAAAGCTCTGTAATTGTCTACAGTAGCTAGAAAAGTCATAGGATGCAAGGTATTATGAGTCACTGTCACAGCTGATGTCTTTTATCAAAGCATATGTAATGTCAAGAATTATCAGCAAAAAAGGATCGTTCTATTAACTTTGGTGCCCAGGATGAATCTAGCATCAACTCACTGCACAAATAATAGATGTGGTTACCTGTAGGACACTTATGCGAAGGATTGCTTCTAGGATGGCTTCAAAGTCGCACACTGGTTCATACTGGTTGCACTGCTACAGCAGCTGCTATGATTCCATGCAAAGGCATCCCAGAAGAGCACCATAAATAACATAATCGTATGGAGGTGGGACTTGTAGGCAGATCACTTTGACAGTTACTCTTCCTAAGCTTCTCTCCCAGGGGAAAAAAATATTACACCCTCTGCTGTCAATCAAAAGCATAACAATTTCTGGAAGCTAGAGTACAAAGCTGCAACTGTATACCTAGTAGGTTATAACACACTGCAAAGGTAATATGGTACGGCTTTTTTGTAACTAGGCTACACCCCATTGCACTACCACTTTATGCTAAAAATAAGGCACTTCTGCTGGAAATGTCCTAGTCTAGTACTAACTGGCTTTAACAAATGGACATGAACTAAAAACATTAACCACAAAAAATAGCAAGAGATTATTTTATTAAAACCTGTCTCTTACCTAATGGCTGTTTGCAAAGTTACAAAATTAAGTTTTCCTTTCACTCTCAAATGCAATAGAGGTAGTGTTGAGCTGTTGCAGCATGCCTCCTTCGTCCCTACTTTACATGCTTGATGTACAGAACGTGGTACTGGAAGACAAGTAGAGAGGGGTGGGGGAGGGAGCTTCGGCCTCTATGACACTTGAGCTTAGAAAGAAAACATGATTTTATAACTTTGCAAAGAGCCATCAGTTTATAGAACACGTATTATATGTTTTCTCTCCCTATCAGCTGCCCATGTCTGCAGCTCTGAGCATTATATAGAGCTGGCAGACTGCCTTTAAAACATTTTGTGTAGTTCAGAGAGAATCTGTTTTATTTTGTACTTTTTAAAATTATCAGCTGGGTTCTATAAAAAGTCTAGGGAGACCATTTTCTGCACTATGGAGAGAGATTGGGAGAGAAGTGCCCAGCTGAGCATTTCTCCCAACTTTTTTTTCCCCCTTCCCCTCTTTCACCCATTTGCCTTCTCTTTATCCATGTTTTCTCTACTTGGTGTAATTTGATGGACATGTGTCTTGTTTCAACTGTACGATGCAACTATGTTCTTGTGATTAATAGGGATCTCAGCACCTAGACCCCAACCAAAACAATAACATGAGCAAACGTCATACAATGGTTTCCATAACACGACAAAAACTGTTTACATGTCTCTTAAACTGTAAGCACTCGTGAGCAGGGTCCTCACTCCTTGTGAGTGATAATCAATGTATTATTGTAATGTCTAATTTCCATCCTTATTTGTGGCCAAAATTGTTAAGTGTTTGAGCTTTATAATTAAATATTTATTATTATGTTAAATGTTTTTATAAATGATAGTTACACTTATGGTATGTTTACATTGATGAATTTACTCCAATCATTCTTTTTTTGAGTGATCTAACGGGTACGCTTTAAATTCTGCCTTGAATGAAAGCTCCATTGACTTTAGGGCCATTTTCTTTTTTTAAATTCACTTTATTGAAAACTGAAAACAATAACATGAGCAAACTTCATACAATGGTTTCCATAGCACGACAACATCCCAAACTGGGAACATAAAAATAAATATAATAAACAATAGAAGCTAAAGAAATTTAGCAACATATAATGCAGAGATGTACAATCAAAGGTCCCGACATGTTAGTATAAATGACAGGAAAACCATAGGTGAACAGGTATACATCAAGACAATGCGGGTTCCTACAATCAGTAAGAGAGAAGCATCACGTGGAGATCAGAAAACACAGCTTGATGTGAACATGAGTGTAATCATATGTGTGACTTGAATACACTCTTCGGGGAGGGGGGCAAAAGCTGCAAAGTGGAAAGGAGAACGCCAAGCAAAACCCCATCTTAATGGACAAACTGATCTAACAGGGCATCTCGAGTGTGTCTAAACGCAGGGACAGTATAATGGGTCAGTGAGGAGGAGCACCACAAACCCCACACCTTTTCAAACTTGCCCGGGCACCCCCTATGTTTAAAGACCAATTGTTCATAAGGAATGGCATTCATCATACGTTTCCAACCAGATAGGGAGGGGGGCCTGGGATCCATCCACCTCATCGCAATCATTTTCCTAGCAAGGAAGAGGGATTCCCTCAGGAAGGTACAAACATGATGGGTCCAATCCTCCTACGACAAAATCCTAAACAGACACACCAGTGGTTGCATTGGAACAGGTATAGAGAGTACTGTGGACAGCAACGATATAACGTCCTGCCAGTATGAAGCAACATAAGGGCAGTCCCACATTAAGTGCCAAAAGTCGGCTCGGGGGGCATGACACCTATGGTAATTAGCATTCGGCATCCTTCCTATACGGTGTAGCCTAAGAGGCATCAGGTAACTAGCATGTATGATATATAACTGAACTATTTTGTTATTAGGTGTCGGTGATACCTTGGTATGAGATGAAATCACGACTTTAGGGCCACTTTCACATGGCCAAAAACGTCTGCATGTTTGAACTCTCCGGCGGGTACTAGGACTGTATGGGAATAAATGAACATGTTTACGCAGATTACGCCAGAAGGCAGTGCCCATTAAAGTCAATGGGACTTTATTTTTCCTGACAAAATGGGTTTGGAGTGAAATTGAGGTCAAAAATTTGCATAGACTTTCTAGAGGAGATTTGAGAGCCATCCCATTGGTGGCTGTAGAACTGATTCTTCTCCAGATTGCCTCTTAAAAATTATGTGTCAAATTCTTCTTCAAATTTCGCATTTATTCCATGCCAATTATGCTTATTTTCCCAACCAATTCTACTCCAGGCAGAAGATAGCAGATTTGAAGAATTTCCTGACTAAAATTATTCCTTGTCAATTCCTCACCAATTCCTCAGTGTAAACATACCCTTAAAGTTTACAATGGGAGGGGTTCTTTCCTCCTCCTAAAATGGAATTATGGATTTACCAGAATGTTTCAAACGCTTCCACCAACTTTTGCAACACAAGATATTTTTAGTGGGAAAGCCAGATCTGGAGGGAAGAAGTTCCCTATACAGGGAAGTAATAAGCAGCAGCACAGTACCATTCAGTGTCTTAATAACCTGTTTCCCTACAGCAATATGGTGTAGAGCTAGATTAGGAGTGATGCATTGCTACCTAGCTCTCTGTGTGAAGACAGTGCAGTATACTCTATTCATTTTACAGATAGAAGGACCATTGAATGCCATGAGTATAGGGCACAGAAAAGCTAATTATATATTTGGCAGTGCAGTCTTCTAGAATGAGCAAGTCATTTGCCAACATCCAAATTTCTATATATATTTTCATCATTTTGGACTGTAGGATGAAATTCAGACCTGTATTAAAGTTTTTCTATTGTCTTATATTCAGGAAGTACAGCTGAATAATGGGTGGTTGGGTATTTTATTTGTTGTCAGTGATAAATGAAAAAAAAAAATTACATATTGTGAGCACAGATTTAGCAGAACACAAACTTGTGTCAAAGATTGAAAAAAAAAAAAAAAAACACAACTTCAACGATGTGAAAAAACAACAAAAAACTGGAATTCTTTGGGTTCAGAGCAATGAATGGAAAAACTCTTATCATCTATTTGGAAGTGTGTCTTTCTTGTGTCACAGATGAGTGGAAAATAGTTTCCTCCGATTTAAACTAATAAAAAGAAAATAAAAATAAATGTCTGGAAGTGCTTTAAAGATGAACTAAACTTGAGTAACATTGTGTGAGTCAGCAAAGACACATGAAATAAAAGGGCAAAGTGATGTTTTTTCAGTCATTTAAGGTACAGTATATTATTTGTAATGCATAATATATTATATGTTATACTAGAATATGAAAAATAAACTACAAGGAATTATTCATACCAACACAGACTACCAAAGATGTAATGTATATGTTCATTATAATATTATCAAAGTACGGTAGGTTCTCACCCATAGTGTTTTAAGTTCTTTTGGATAAAATAAGCTCCATAACAGCAATGGAGTTAAAATTACTAGGACTTAAATAATTTATTCTTAGGATTAACCCCTTAAGGACTCAGGGTTTTTCAGTTTTTGCACTTTCGTTTTTTCCTCCTTACCTTTTAAAAATCATAACCCTTTCAATTTTCCACCAAAAAATCCATATGATGGCTTATTTTTTGCGTCACCAATTCTACTTTGCAGTGACGTCAGTCATTTTACCCAAAAATTCACGTCGAAACGAAAAAAAAATCATTGTGCGACAAATTCGAAGAAAAAATGCCATTTTGTAACTTTTGGGGGCTTCTGTTTCTACGCAGTGCATATTTCGGTAAAAATGGCACCTTATCATTATTCTGTAGGTTCATACGGTTAAAGTGATACCCTACTTATATAGGTTTGATTTTGTCGTACTTCTGGAAAAAATCATAACTACATGCAGGAAAATTTATACGTTTAAAAATGTCATCTTCTGACCCCTATAACTTTTTATTTTTCCACGTACAGGGTGGTATGAGGACTCATTTTTTGCGCAGTGATCTGAAGTTTTTATCGGTACAATTTTTGTTTTGATTGAACTTTTTGATCACTTTTTATTCATTTTTTAATGGTATAAAAAGTGACCAAAAATTAGCTTTTTTGGATTTTGGAATTTTTTTGCGTGTACGCCATTGACCATGCGGTTTAATTAATGATATATTTTTATAGTTCGGACATTTACGCACGCGGCGATACCATATGTTTATTTTTTTTATTTACAATGTTTTATTTTTTTTATGGGAAAAGGGGTGTGATTCAAACTTTTATTAGGGAAGGGGTTAAATGACCTTTATTAACACTTTTTTTTTACTTTTTTTTGCAGTGTTATAGGTCCCATAGGCACACACTGATCTCTCATGCTGATCACTGGCGTGTATTAACACGCCTGTGATTAGCGTTATCGGCGCATGACTGCTCCTGCCTGGATCTCAGGCACGGAGCAGTCATTCGTCGATCGGACACCAAGGAGGCAGGTAAGGGCCCTTCCGGTGTCCTGTAAGCTGTTCGGGATGCCGCGATTTCACCGCGGTGGTCCCGAACAGCCCGACTGACTAGCGGGGATAGTTTCACTTTCACTTTAGAAGGGGCGGTCAGCTTAGACCGCCGCTTCTAAAGGGTTAATACCGCACATTGTCGCGATCGGCGATGTGTTGTATTAGCCACGGGTCCCGGCCATTGATGAGCGCCGGGACTGACGTGATGTGATGCGGGTCGCAGCGCAACCCCGCTTCATATCGCGGGAGCCGACGCAGGACGTAAATATACGTCCTGCGTCGTTAAGGGGTTAAATTGCTTCTAGTGATCAGACTCCAAAGTCAAATGTGCTCTCAAAAAATCATAAAACATTATGGTGGGAAAACCATTGTAAAATCAACTGTCATCGTGAAAGTGTATTATTATGTAACAAAATGTGTGAATGTTAAGGTCACACACTTGGCTACATGATAATACACTTGCACTTAAATGGGCTCTGTCATTTCTATGTTTTATTTGTATTTTAAAAAGTTGCCACTAGGTGTCTCCTTACTTGTCCAGAGCATATTTCCCTTCATCTCTTGCACAGACTTTGGACTCCTGCTGGCCTAGTGCTGAGGGGTGTGTGTGCAGCCTTAGCCAATCATAGCTCGTCTCACAATGAACTTCTCTGGGCTGTGTGTAGCAGAGTGACATCAGATGATGTCACACCTGCTGGGTAATGCCCCTTCCCAGTCTGTGAATCTGACTGAGATTGAGCAGAAAACACAGAGCAATATCAAGGTAGAAAACTTAAAAAATAATAAAAATAAAGACAGGGGGTGGTTTATCATGATGGGGCAGTGAACTGGGAGGATGATACAATTTAACAAAATCATGACATGTACTCTTTAAAGGGGTTCCCTAGGATGTAAACATTTTCCAACCTTTTCCACACTCTCCTTCCCTTTTTCCCACCTATAGGGTCCCAGCCAGTAATAATTCTGCCATTTGCCTTCAAGCACAGTATAGTGGGTAGGTGAATGGTTTAGTGGGGAGGGGTAGGTTGGTTGGGGATGAATACATAGGTCCTCCCATTAGGTAAATAGGTTGCTCCAGTTGGTAGCTCTTCCCCATAAGGTGCCCCTCTGTCAGGGCTGGATTAACGTAGGGGCGGATGGAGCTGCAGCTCCAAGCCCCTAGGTTCAAAAAAGCCCGGCGGAGGAGAGAGGACGCAGCATTGTGAAGGAGAAAGGAAGTGACCATGCTGAACTGCGTGGGACTGGGAGAGTATCTATTTTTGTTATTTTTGATTATTCGGGGCATAAAGGGGGGAGGGGGGCGTTAGCAGAGGCTGCTTAAGGGGCCCTTGCTATCTACCTATGTACTAGCTGCCCACCTGCCTATTCACCTGGCTCCCACCCATACCTATCTACCTACCCACCTTGTTAGCTACCCACCTGGCTGCCTTCCTGCCTACTCACCTGGCTCCTTCCCTACCTATCTACCTGCCCACCTGGCTGCCTACCTGCCTGCTCACCTGGCTCCCTACCTACCTACCTACCCACCCACCTGGATGCCTACCTGCCTCCTCACCTGCCTTCCTCCCTACCTATCTACCTACCCACCTGGCTGCCTACCAAAATTATGGATATGGGGGCATTTTGCTTGGTGTAATTTTATAGCAGGGGGCGGGGCAGCATTCTCGGACACAGGCAGCACAGTGGAGAAGTGGTTAGTAGCATGAAGGGAAGGACCAGAGCCTTCCTAGCGCTCCCTGCTCTACAGTCAGCCCCATCCTTAGTGGGCAGGATAGCATCAGGCGGCAGCCATCATCTGCAGAAACTGAAGAGATCGGGGTAGCCGGGCATTGGCATTGTGGGCAGGGGATGTGAGTGGTACCTACCTACATATCTACCTAGCTACCTGGCTATCTACCTAGCTGTCTACTTAGTTACCTAACAACCTACCTAGCAATCTATTTACTTGGTTACCTACCTATGTCATACTGTGTCTCGTATGTGTTGCACATAATGTAAGTAAATTGAGTCTTACTGCAAGCCAGAAATGGCCTTTTAGGTGCCCCTTTGTATGTAGGTTTCCCTAGTATGTAGTTTTGTCTCCTGTAGGTAGGATCCCCATGTAGGTAGTTTGCCTCTCTTTTAGGTTGTTTGCACCTTGTAGGTGGTTTGTCCCCCTCCCCTCCCCGTATGTGGTTTGCCCTCTGTAGGAAGGACCCCCTGTTGGTAGGATTCCCCTTAAGTTAGTTTGTCCCAGTAGATAGGATCATCCTGAAGGTAATTTTCTCCCATAAGGTAGGACCGCCCTATAGGTAGGACTCCCAGATATAAAGTTTACTCCCTGAAGGTAGGACTCCTCTGAAGGTAGTTTGGCACCCATATCTAGGACCCACTTTAGGTAGTTTATCCTCTGTATTTAGGACTCCTCATTATGTAGTTTGCCCCCTCCCCCTGTATGTAGAAACCCTATGTAGGACCCACCTTAAGGTCGATTGCCCCTCTGTACCTGTGCACGTAGAACCCCACTGTAGGTAGTTTGCAACCTGTAGGTAGGACACCCTGAAAAAACTAAACAAAACATAAACAATTCTCAGCTTTTTTGTCACTGCCGTGTTCTGCTTCAACCTCACATAACAGACAGCGTCTTCCTCCAGCCAGCAGGGGCTGGAAGTGTCTCTTCCTTTGGGACACACACAATAATTTCAGCCATTGTGCGTGTCCCCGAGGAAGAAATGCTCCAGGCCTCTTGTGGCCAAAGGCACGATACTGCCTGCGGTCTAGAGAAGGGAAAGCCTGGGATGAACGAGGACACCTGTAGCTGTGCTAAGCCACAGATGTCCTATCATGTCTAATCACATCATGCCCACCGACTACCACTGTACCCCAGTGTGCCGGGACACCCTGGTTTAAATAAGTCTTAGGTTAAGCTAATTAGTCCAATTATCATCACACTTTTTTGTAATTTACCTTTATTTATACATCAGTATTCATTAGAGTCATTTACATTGTGAAAAGTTGACTCATTTTTTAAAGTTTGCAGTATACAAATAAAGATTGTAAGGTCTTTGCTGTGGCATAGAATACAAATGAAAATAACTCATGGAAAAATACTGGGTTGCCTTCTGCATTCCAAAGTAATTGAGTTGTGCGTGTTTAGAACATGCATACAGTAACAGAGAAATTATTATTTCATATTGTGCAATTTGTATATCTCCTTTTGATTGTTTATACTTGATTTTATGGTAAGGACTGTACACTAAATTTCCTCGCTGAATTCTCTCGATAGATCTGCGCAGCCAAGTATTGGCATTAATTTTGCGCAGAATTTGCTACTGATATTAACCCCTGAAATTCAAAGTCTCATTAACTAGTAAGGGACATATAGGAAATGTTTTTGGTAATCATAGGTCTGTGGTTTAAATAACTGTGCAGACCGAATATATTTCAAGTTATAGGTCTACATTGGAAATGTTAGGTACATCTGCAGGATAATCCCATTCTGCATGCTGAGTTGTGTAGGAGGAGATTTAATGGAAAGGTGCTTGGATAAGGGTCATTGTACACTATGAAATCTCAGGCCGAGAAATTCCAGGACAAGACTCTGTGGGCAGCAGGTGCAGGCTGAACAAGTCGGTGGTAAAATTCCAAACCTCTGCAGAATACTGGACCACTAATGTTGGATTTCTTCACGTGTGCAAGCACAACACCCCCCCCCCCCCCTCATGCCTATACAATCACAAACTCAACTCTGCTCATTGTTATTAACTGAAGTGCTGTGAGCTCTAGCTTGTTGTCTCCCCGCCCTGTTCAGTAAAAATTATGTGTTGAAGGTTGGGCTTCATATGTGACATATGTCTGTATCTTGTGTCATGTGCAGCCCATATGGACATATGTATGCATGTCAGTGAAAGAGAGACAGTTTGTTGTGGGGCATCTTAGTGATTGGGGGGCATTGTATTGGGGAGGATCTTAGTGGTGGGGGGATGGTATGAAGGGGGGATGTCAGTGATGGGGTACAGTGTGTTGGGGCATCATACTGACAGGGAACAGTGGGTGAGAGAGATCTTAGTGACAGGGAGGACAGTGTGTAGGGGGAATGTCAGTGATGGGGGGGGGGGAGGGAGTGCGTTAAGGGATCTTAGTGACAGGGGGACAGTGTGTAGGGGGATGTTAGTGACGGGGACAGTGTGTTGTGAGGGGATCTTAAAAAAGAAATCTCATGCCCAAGAGTACAGAAAAACTTAGCCCCTATCCGCAGGCCACCAGGCCCCCTCCATATATCTCTATGTGAGAGCCATTCGTCAATCTTTGGCTTTCCCAGAGAGATATATAGAGGATGCGTGGCGGCCCCCGCTTCGGGTAGGGGTCGTGACGCGCCACCCTGTGGGAGAGTCGGGGCTCTGTAATGCAGACGATCGTGGGGGGGCCACAGCGCTCGGACCCCCCGCAATCTAAAACTTATGCACTATCCTGCGGATAGGGGATAAGTTTTTCTGTACTGTCGGGCATGAGACTTGTCCTTTAATGATGGAAAGACTGTGTTGGGGGAAGATCTTCGTGGCGGTTGGGCAGTGTGTATTGGGAGATCTTAGTGTTGGGGGGACAGTGTGTAGGGGGAGATGCTAGTGACAGGGGGACAGTGTGTAGGGGGATGTCAGTGACAAAGTTCAGTGTGTAGGAGGGATCTCAGTACATTTGGGGGGATGCCTGTAACAGACTGGACAGTGTGTTAGGGGATGTCAGTGAGCAATGTTTTGGGGATCTCAGCTGTAACCTCCCCCACCCCCCATTACTACCCAGAGCGTAAAAAAATGCCACTCCAGGGCTGGGGTAGTGTCAGCAGGCTGTTATTATTAGGCTGAGAAGGGCCAAAATAAATGACCCTTCCCACCCCGTTATTTTTCAGGCTTCTGCTGTTTTTCTACCTGGCTGGTAATGGAAAATATGTGGGGGGCTCCCACTTTTATTTTTTATTAACATTTATCACTTGGACTGCAGGTCAAGCTGCTGCATAGTCTTTCCCAACAATGCAGATCTAAGGGGGAACCTCTAGGCATCTTATCCCCAATGCAAAGGATAGGGGATAAGATGTCTGCTCGCGTCCTGGGATCCCCCGCAATCTTAGTGCAGCACCAGGCATGCTAAACAGTATGTCTGTGGGAGGGGGTGTCGTGTGCCATCACGCCCCCTGCTATGGACATGAATGGAGTGGGCATGACTTAACGTCACAAGAGGGTGTGTTGTCACACCCCCCGCCGCAGGAACCCAGCGTTCTAAACATACTTGCATAGTGGTTAATGATGATATTGGGCTGTGTATAGTAGTTTTTATTTCATTGCAGTATGATGATGAAAATTATTTGTTAATACTGTTGTAAAATGCCATACTAGTGTGAATATATATTTTAAAACCACAACCCTTGACAAAACCCTGCATACATTCCCAGTGAGCGGTAATGCATACAATGTGTGGGGTTGCAGAGTGTCCTGTACAGGTGTCATGCAATGCAGGCTGTGCTGTAGTGTTCTCCAGAGCAGGGGTAGAATCCTGAAACAAAATCCTACAAAAATGTTATAATGTAAGAGTATGAATTTTATTGATTGCAAAAATACTAAAATCATTGCAATACATAAAACAGGACGAACACGGTAACTGATAAAGGGTGCTCTTGTGTTAACCCGATGCAGTGATAATACATTGATTAAAAAAATAAGTGATTAAAGCAATGGTGTGTGTAAAAGGCATAATTAGCAAACACAGTACAAATGACACTTGTGTACAACTGCAAAGAGCAAGCTCCATAAGCAGAAAGCGCAAGTGCAAATAGTTAAATATACAGCCATAAAGTGCAATGCATACCAACAAAGTAACAATCTGCCAAGGAGCCACAATTCTTAGGGCCCATGCACACTGAATAAATTCCAAGAAATTTTTTCTCTGAATTTCCACAGTATATTGATGCCATCTGGAATCAAGGCTTATTTTGAGTGGATACCAAGGTCCCATTGACTAAGGGAATTTTCTTGACAGATTCCACTGAAAGAATGAACATGTTCATTTTTTTGTTGGAATTAAACTCCACCTAGGAAGTTCCGCTATAGAACTTCCATTGTGTAAACAGAGCAGCAGAATCCGTATTCAAAACAATGGTAGAATGCTGCAAGCAGATTCCAATCAGAATTTTCTCTGGGAAATTCGAAGCAGACTTTACTTAGAGTGCATGGGCCACAAGGGTGACAGGTAGAGATGAGCGAATCAAATCTGATGAATCTGAATTTGTTACGAATTTCAGGGAAAATTAGATTTGCAACGAATGTGAATATCGCCACGATTCTATCGCACAAATCGCTTCATTAAACTCCATTTAGTGCGCTCCAGGGCATCTAAAATGGCGGATCCACATGTGTGGACATGAGGCAAGGAATTCTGGGAAAGCGGGAACAAGGGTAGGCAGGATGACCAGCAGCCAGTTACCCCTGTGATGTCACAGCCCTATATAATCGGCAGCCATATTCCGGCTAGTCACTTCATCCTTTCACTGGAGAGAGATAGGACAGACAGCTCTGTGTGTTACACAGAAAAGTCTTTTCCAGCAGCGTTTCAACTCCGCAGAAGCGTTCTGTTGGACAGAGAACAGTGCGTTTTTCACAGAATTTTTTTTTACTGCAGCGATTAACCTCCAAGTCACTTCCTACAGCATTGTATTACAGAGATGGGCAGAGAGCTGTGTGTTGCCTCATAAGTTTGAACTCAGCTGGAGAAACGTTAGCAGAGGAGGGAGGAATGAGTTTTTAGTTCAACTCTGTGTCTTTGTTCCACAACAAATGGTCTGCTAGTTATACTAGTCTGTAAACAGTATAATACTGTGAAAAGGTGAAAGGTATGGTGGATGATGGGCGATATGTGTCACCAAGGTTCCTGGCCTTGGTGAGGTAAGAGCTGGTAATTTTCCAGTGTCTGTGCTGCAGTGCAGACTGATACTGTGGCCGTAGTATGGCTGGAAGGCCAATCCAGGATGGCTCTTACTGGGAATGACCAAGTGTAGGGTGGGGGTCATTCCCCACAATCCAGGCAAGCTTTTGTTGGCCTTAAAGTTAGGCTGCCTCACCAGCTGAGGGGGATTTGCTAGTTGCAGAACACAGTGCCAGAGAAAGCTGTGTGTGGAGTTCTTCCCTGTGGTAGCTCCAAGAGTGGAAGCTGCTGGACAGCCTAGCTGGAGGCCTGGAAAAGACTTGCTTGACACCGCATGGTGTGAACTCAGGTGTGAACAAACACCTAAGGATGACAGGTGGCTGGTGTTTTACTCAAATACTTTTTTAAGCGTACTGTAGTGCATACCACATACCTGCATCTAAGTAGTGTACTATTTTGTACCGGTTAAACTCTCAAGGGCCTAGATACTGTAAAAAAGTCCAGGCAAAAGTAATCACCGCCTTGTGTTTTGTCAAAAACTTTAAGTGTACTGTAGCAAATTTTTCTGCCCTCATTAGTGCATACCACATGCTTACATCAAAGTTGTGTACTATTTTGTACCTGTTAAAGGAATACTCCTTTAATCAACTGGTGCCAGAAAGTTAAACAGATTTGTAAATTACTTCTATTAAAAAATCTTTAGGGCCTAGATACTGTGAAAGGCTAGGCAAAAGTACTCACCGGCTGGTGTTGTACTCAATTACTTTATTAATTGTACTGTAGCACATTTTTCTGCCCTCATAAGTGCATACCACATACCTATATCTAAGTGGTGTACTATTTTGTACCTGTTAAACTCTCAAGGGCCTAGATACTGTGAAAGTCCAGGCAAAAGTAATCACTGGCTGGTGTTGTACTCAAATACTTTTTTTAAGCGTACTGTAGTACATTTTTCTGCCCTCATAAGTGCATACCACATACCTACATCTAAGTGGTGTATTATTTTGTACCTGTTAAAGGAATACTCCTTAAATCAACTGGTGCCAGAAAGTTAAACAGATTTGTAAATTACCGTATTTATCGGCGTATAACACGCACTTTTTAGCCTAAAGTCTGTGTGCGTGTTAAAGGCCGATACCCCCCCAGGAAAGGCAGGGGGAGAGAGGCCGTCGCTGCCCGCTTCTCTCCCCCTGCCTTTCCTGGGGTCTAGAGCGCTGCTGTCGGCCCTTTTCACCCCCTGGCCGACAGCCAGGAGGAGAGAAGGGGCAGCGGCACCCATTGCCGGCGCCGCTGCCCGTTGCCTCTCCCCATCCCCGGTGGCATAATTACCTGAGTCGGGTCCGCGCTGCTCCGCTGCTGGAGGCCTCCGTCGTTGCTATGCGCTGAACGGCGCGGCGCATGACGTCAGAGCGCCGCGCCGTGCATAGAAACGACGCCGGTCCCCAGCGTCGTTGCTATGCACGGCGCGGCGCTCTGACGTCATGCGCCGCGCCGTTCAGCGCATAGCAACGACGGAGGCCTGGAGCAGCAGAGCAGCGTGGACCCGAGCAGCGCGGACCCGACTCAGGCCTGGAGCAGCGCGGACCCGACTCAGGTAATTATGCCACCGGGGATGGGGGGAGGCAACGGGGCAGCGGCGCCGGCAATGGGTGCCGCTGCCCCTTCTCTCCCCCTGGCTGTCGGCGCCGCTTCTCTCCCCCTGGCTATCGGCGCCGGCACCGATAGTCAGGGGGACAGAACGGGCAGCGGCGCCGATAACCAGGGGGTTAAAAGGGCCGACAGCAGCGCTCTAGACCCCAGGAAAGGCAGGGGGAGAAAAGCGGGCAGCGACGGCCTCTCTCCCCCTGCCTTTCCTGGGGGTATATCGGGGTATACACGCGCACACATGCACCCTCATTTTTTCATGGATATTTGGGTAAAAAACTTTTTTTTACCCAAATATCCTTGGTAAAATGAGGGTGCGTGTTATAGGCCGGTGCGTGGTATACCCCGATAAATACGGTAGTTCTATTAAAAAATCTTTACCCTTACAGTACTTTTAGCAGCTGTATGCTACAGAGGAAATTCTTTTCTTTTTGAATTTCTTTTTTTGTCTTGTCCACAGTGTCTATCAGGAACTCTCCAGAGCAGGTGAAAATCCCCATTGCAAACCTATGCTGCTCTGGACAGCTCCTGACACGAACAGAGGTGTCACCAGAGAGCACTGTGGACAATTCAAAAAAGAAATTCAAAAAGAAAAGAATTTCCTCTGTAGCATGCAGCTGCTAAAAAGTACCGGAAGGGTAAAGATTTTCTAATAGAAGTCATTTACAAATCTGTTTAACTTTCTGGCACCAGTTGATTTAAAAAAAATGTTTTCCACTGGAGTACCCCTTTAAACTCTCAAGGGCCTAGATACTGTGAAAGGACAGCCAAAACTTGCTGCTATTCTAGACAAATACTGTTAAGTGAATTGGAGCGCATTCTACTGCCCTCATAAGCTAATACCACATACGTACATCTAAGTCTTGTACCATTTTATTCCCGATAAAGTCTTAAGGGCCTAGTTACTGTAAAAGGCCAGACAAAAGTACACACCTGCTGCGGTTCTAGACAAATACTATTTTAAGCGTAGTGAAGCGTATTGTACTCCCCTCATATACGCCCTAAGTATGTCAGGCAGAGAAGTGCCTGGACATGCATAGAGGAGTGGCAGAGGCCTAAATTCATCAGGCGCAGGCAGAGGTCACAGCAGAATGGGGGCGAGGCGCAGCGAAAGGTCTGAGCTCCTGGAGTCAGATAGCAGTTTCTAGCAGTCGTGTCTCGACCAGCAACCCAGCAGCCATGTTTGATTGGTTCACTTCATCCCAAGGGTACATTCGATACCCCCAGTCAACAGTCGGCGGGTTCCTCAGACTCAACCCTCAGTTGGCATGGCCATCATGCTGCTGCCACCTCCAGGCTCTGTCATTGTGCTTCCATATGGTCTCCTCATGCTTCAGTCACCTCCAGGCTGTGTCATTCAGCCACTATATGCTCTACTCATGCTGCTGCCAACTCCAGGCTGTGCCATTCAGCCACTATATGGTTTCCTCATCTGCCGCCATCTCCAGGCTGTGCCATTCGGTCACTATATGTTCTACTCATGCTGTCGAAAACTCCAGGCTGTGCCATTCAGCCACCATATGGTCTCCTCAGGCTTCCGCCACCTCCAGGCTGTCATTCAGCCACTATATGGTCTCCTCATGCTTCCACCACCTCCAGGCTGTGTTATTCAGCCACTATATGGTTTACTGATGCTGCTAGGCCTGGGACATTACCTAAAAATATTTATGGTAGCACTTGCTACCATAAATCTTCAATTTAAATTTGAAAATTCATCTTTTAATCTTAGGGATTGTAAAGCCCTATTGTCTCCTCATGCTGCCTCCAACTCCAGGCTGTGTCATTCAGCCACTATATGGTCTCCTCTTGCTGCTGCCAATTCCAGGCTGTGTCATTCTGCCAGATTATGGTCTCCTCATGCTGCAGCCACCTCTAGGCTCTGTCATTGTGCTGCCATGTGACTCCATGTTAGATTGGGTTTTATGGTCATACAGTATTAGTTTAAAGTAAACACCGGGACATTATTGGGAATCTAATATAAATCTTAAATTTAAAAAAATCAATGTAATCCTTTCAAGACTTAGGCCCTATGGTCGTCGACGTCATATTACCTGTGGAATTATCACAAGAATCTTATGAAACAGCTTGGAGCGATAACAATGAACCATAACGGATTAAATGAAACATTTGCACTTTCACAGTCAGGGGGGCACTGAGAGGCAGGGGCTGGAACAGGTGGTATCTTGCCTGGCGGAGGACCGCCAGCTTGATGCTCACCAGAATGGATACTCAAAAAGTTCAAATAAATTCAATTTAAATTAAATAAAAATTACATAAAAAATCTGCCCCATCGAGATGCTCTGCGGCAGTGATTCTAATAGCGATGCCTGTAATCTGCATGTCATACTGAATAACAGTATTATTTCACTTACACAGCACACTCCCGATGCATGTTAGGACAAGGCAAAGTGTTCGACACCTCTATTGAGCCTCTCTGTAGGCCAGAAATAGCTGTTTTTAATAGTGATTCGCCACGAATAAATTCGGTCCGAAAATAATTTTTTCGGAAAATTCGGCGAATCGACCTAATCGAATTTTTCAGAAATTCGCTCATCTCTAGTGACAGGTATACAATAATTTTGAATTCCTCTTTTACACAGCATGTTTTATATTGTACTCATTTTAAGAACTAAAGGAATGTTCTACAATGTGTTATTGAAATAATGATGAAAATATTATTTGTTACCATGGCTTTTATACAGATTATCTGAGTCACAAACTACAAACTGTTCAGTAAAGACTGTTCTGCCTTCAGGCATTCCCACTCCCTTTTGGAACGCACCTAAACTACCAGTAATTCTATTAGACTTAGTTCTTATGTTCTCTAGGTATGTGGGTAGTGCATGCAGAGAATACAGCTGAGTCACAGGTCACCAGACTCTTAGAAGTCTTATTAAAATAAATCATCAGGTTAACCTTCCATATTTTTTTAAACCACAAACAAGACAATTGTAATGAGAATTATTTTTTTTCTTTACATGTCATGTAGTCTTTTTTATGATCATTTTATTCTCACAAGATATGCTAACCCTTTTAGGGTACAGAAAATCTATTTTGTTGTTTTAAAGACATAATTTAGTTTATAATTTAAATGCTTTAGGAGAATTAAATAGTTTATTTTGTTCAAATGAGTTTTCTTTGACAGCACCATAACTAGAAACATTTTAACCAGATTGCTGTGGAGGAACTGTAGGTTAAGGAACAAGTAGCAGTCAAGTACCGTGAAAGGAGTCAGTGGTATACAGACCATAGCTGCAGAGTCCACCTGCGGATATGGTTGCTATACCATTGACTCCTTGCACGGTACTTGACTGCTACTTATTCCTTAACCTACAGTTCCTCTGCAGCAATCCGGTCTGAGGATGGTCTTAATTGACCGAAACTTTACTTTTTGGATTGCTTTAATAAAATTGCTACTGTTTTTCACCACAAGTGGAGTGCCACGTTACTTTTTTTTTCTTCTATTGAAATGGCTTGGGACCCTAACTGAGCACCCATGCTAATAGAGAGTGCCATATTTATTACATTATAGAAATATTTTAACAAGATCCAAAAGCCACTCTAGCCATACTTTGTGAGTTTGAGTTTAATTGTGGACCTTTCTCACAAAAACAGCTATGGCAGGGTCTCATGATGAATTCAGGAGGACATCAAATAAGTAGTAATAATCCTTCTATTCCACCCTATGAGAGTTACAGAAAGAGCTTTGCAAGCTGCTCCCCCAATTCTCCTGATAACTTCCAGGTAATCCTGGAATATCCTAAAGATTTGCTATATTAATCTTTTTGGGGTAGACCCATGGGAGATGCAGGGAATTTTTGAATTTTTTTTCCTTATCACTTTTTAAGAACCATAACTTAATTGTTTTGTTTCCAACAACATAGCCAGGATGCAGGATGCATTGTTCTTTTTATGGTAGGTCACTTTTTAAACCACTCCTCTAAAGAAAAGCCCAAAGAGAAGGTTAGGTTAAGGTCTTTTTCCCAGTCCCAGGGCTGTGTGGGCTGGAGTTGGGCATTTGTAGAGGTAAGAAAAATCTGGATGGTTGCCCAGGATTTTTCCCACATATGTTCCTACTAAAAGACAACATTTTCTTAGTGAACTTCATTTTCCTGCCTTACACAGCTATAGGAACAAGTACCTATATAACTGGTCCATCTGGACAAACCAACCATCTATCAGACATATGGGACATATTCATTAGTGATAAGCGAATCGAAGTTGACGAACCCGAATTCGTTCCGAATTTCATGAAAAATTCGATTTGCAACGAATACGAATATCGCTGCGATTCTATTGCACAAATTGCTTCATTAAACTCCATTTTACAGCGTTCCAGGCTATTGGAGACCTAAGATGGTGGATCCACATGTGAGTACATGGGGCAGGGGATTATGGGAGGGCGGGAAACAGCGGCAGGAATGAAGGTAGGCGGGCTGACCCTGAATCACATGTGAGATGCAGCCTATCAGTGTTCACTGACCCCTGTGATGTCACAACCCCTATATAATCGGCGACCATCTTGCCTCTCTTCATTTAATCTATGCACTGAGATGGAGAGGACAGGACTGCGTGTGTGTGAATAGCTCATACCACAGCATTACACTGCAACTGCTAGTCACATCAGCATTAGTGAAAGGCAGGAGTGCAGAGTGCTGTGCTGTTACACTGAGAAGAATCATTGATTGCTAAACCTCCTATTCACGTTATTGAGCATTGCAGCAGAGAGGGGCAGATAGCTGTCAGCTGCCTCATACAGAACTCCAAGCTGCCTGAACTTTCTGAAGCATCTTATCTCCTAATTTTTCAGCCCAATTGAGTTTAATTTTATTTGCTCCACAAATCTTCTGCTGCTCAAAATTGTGTGACAGAGTGCAATTTAGGGTTTAATCCCTGGATTTTTTTTTGTGGTGCTGCACTGTTGGGTCCTGCTGCTGTTCAGAAATAAGTCATATTAGTGTGGACTTTAGTGCCTTTTTACAATTTTTCACCTGTTACTCTGTCTCTGTGCTAAATTCAGTGTTATACCACACGTTATACACCTGCCGGTGTATTAAAGAAAAATACAGTTTTTCCTGTGTACAAATACGCTTAACAGTGCCCTTATCATTGCAAAGGGCCTACATACAAGCAAATAGCGTGCCATATACTACCTTTTTTTCTGTCTCTGTGCTAAATTCAGTGTTATACCACACGTTATACACCTGCCGGTGTATTAAAAAAAAAAAAGGTTTTCCTGCATACAAATACGCTTAACAGTGCCCTTATCATTGCAAAGGGCCTACATACAAGCAAATAGCGTACCATATACCACCTTTTTTTCTGTCTCTGTGCTAAATTCAGTGTTGTACCACACGTTATACACCTGCCGGTGTATTAAAGAAAAAAAAAGTTTTTCCTGCGTACAAATATGCTTAACAGTGGCCTTATCATTGCAAAGGGCCTACATACAAGCAAATAGCCTGCCATATACTACCTTTTTTCTGTCTCTGTGCTAAATTCAGTGTTATACCACATGTTATACACCTGCCGGTGTATTAAAGAAAGAAAAAAAGTTTTTCCTGCATACAAATACGCTTAACAGTGGCCTTATGATTGCAAAGGGCCTACATACAAGCAAATAGCGTACCATATACTACCTTTTTTTCTGTCTCTGTGCTAAATTCAGTGTTATACCACACATTATACACCTGTCGGTGTATGAAAGAAAAAAAAAAGTTTTTCCTGCGTACAAATATGCTTAACAGTGCCCTTATTGCAAAGGGCCTACATACAAGCAAATAGCGTATGTCACGATGCCGGCTGGCAGGTAGTGGATCCTCTGTGCCAGAGAGGGATTGGCGTGGACCGTGCTAGTGGATCGGTTCTAAGTCACTACTGGTTTTCACCAGAGCCCGCCGCAAAGCGGGATGGTCTTGCTGCGGCGGTAGTGACCAGGTCGTATCCACTAGCAACGGCTCAACCTCTCTGACTGCTGAAGATAGGCGCGGTACAAGGGAGTAGACAGAAGCAAGGTCGGACGTAGCAGAAGGTCGGGGCAGGCAGCAAGGATCGTAGTCAGGGGCAACGGCAGGAGGTCTGGAACACAGGCTAGGAACACACAAGGAAACGCTTTCACTGGCACAATGGCAACAAGATCCGGCAAGGAAGTGCAGGGGAAGTGAGGTATTAATAGGGAAGTGCACAGGTGAAGATACTGATTGGAACCACTGCGCCAATCAGCGGCGCAGTGGCCCTTTAAATCGCAAAGACCCGGCGCGCGCGCGCCCTAGGGAGCGGGGCCGCGCGCGCCGGGACAGGACCGACGGAGAGCGAGTCAGGTACGGGAGCCGGGGTGCGCATCGCGAGCGGGCGCCACCCGCATCGCGAATCGCATCCCGGCTGGATGCGGTATCGCAGCGCCCCGGGTCAGTGGATCTGACCGGAGCGCTGCAGTGAGGAGAGTGTAGCGAGCGCTCCGGGGAGGAGCGGGGACCCGGGGCGCTCGGCGTAACAGTACCCCCTCCCTTGGGTCTCCCCCTCTTCTTAGAGCCTGAGAACCTGAGGATCAGACTTTTGTCTAGAATATTGTCCTCAGGTTCCCAGGATCTCTCTTCTGGACCACAACCCTCCCAATCAACTAAAAAAAAGGTTTTCCCTCTGACCTTCTTGGATGCCAGAATCTCTTTGACGGAGAAGACGTCCGAGGAGCCGGAAACAGGAGTGGGGGAAACAAGTTTGGGAGAGAAACGGTTGATGATGAGTGGTTTAAGAAGAGAAACGTGAAAGGCATTAGGAATACGAAGAGAAGGAGGAAGAAGAAGTTTGTAAGAGACAGGATTAATCTGGCACAAAATTTTGAAAGGACCAAGATAGCGTGGTCCCAACTTGTAGCTAGGGACACGGAAGCGGACATATTTAGCGGAGAGCCATACCTTGTCTCCAGGAGAAAAAATGGGAGGAGCTCTTCTTTTCTTATCCGCAAATTTCTTCATGCGTGATGAAGCCTGTAAGAGAGAATTTTGGGTCTCTCTCCATATGATGGAAAGATCACGAGAAATTTCATCCACAGCGGGCAGACCAGAGGGCAAGGGGGTAGGGAGGGGGGGAAGAGGGTGACGGCCGTACACCACGAAAAATGGGGATTTGGAGGAAGATTCAGAGACTCTGAAGTTATACGAGAATTCGGCCCATGGTAGAAGATCTGCCCAATCATCCTGGCGGGAGGAAACAAAATGTCGTAAATAATCACCCAAGACCTGGTTAATTCTTTCTACTTGTCCATTAGATTGAGGATGATATGCAGAAGAGAAGTTTAATTTAATCTTGAGTTGTTTACAGAGAGCCCTCCAGAATTTAGACACGAATTGGACGCCTCTATCCGAGACGATTTGTGTGGGCAACCCGTGAAGACGAAAAATGTGACCAAAAAATTGTTTAGCCAACTGAGGCGCTGAAGGAAGACCAGGAAGAGGGATGAAATGTGCCATTTTGGAGAATCGATCAACGACCACCCAAATAACAGTGTTGCCACGGGATGGGGGTAAGTCAGTAATAAAATCCATACCAATCAGAGACCAAGGCTGTTCGGGGACAGGCAGTGGATGAAGAAAACCAGCGGGCTTCTGGCGAGGAGTCTTATCGCGGGCACAGACAGTGCAGGCTCGTACAAAGTCCACGACATCCGTCTCCAGAGTCGGCCACCAATAGAAGCGAGAGATGAGTTGCACAGATTTCTTGATGCCTGCATGACCTGCGAGATGAGAGGAGTGACCCCATTTGAGGATTCCGAGGCGTTGGCGTGGAGAGACGAAGGTCTTTCCTGGAGGAGTTTGCCTGATGGAGGCTGGAGAAGAGGAAATCAGGCAGTCAGGAGGAATGATGTGTTGCGGAGAGAGTTCAACTTCCGAAGCATCCGAGGAACGAGAGAGAGCATCGGCCCTAATGTTCTTATCGGCAGGCCGAAAGTGAATTTCGAAATTAAATCGGGCAAAGAACAGAGACCACCTGGCCTGGCGAGGATTCAGCCGTTGGGCAGACTGGAGGTAGGAGAGGTTCTTGTGATCGGTGTAAATAATAAATGGAAATCTTGATCCCTCCAGCAGATGCCTCCATTCCTCAAGTGCTAATTTAATGGCTAGAAGCTCTCGATCCCCGATGGAGTAGTTCCTCTCCGCCGGAGAGAAGGTCCTAGAAAAAAAACCACAAGTAACAGCATGCCCGTAAGAATTTTTTTGTAGAAGGACCGCTCCAGCTCCTACAGAGGAGGCATCAACCTCCAATAGGAAGGGTTTAGATGGGTCAGGTCTGGAGAGCACGGGAGCCGAAGAAAAGGCAGACTTGAGCCGTTTAAAGGCGTCTTCCGCTTGAGGAGGCCAAGACTTGGGATCGGCATTTTTTTTTGGTTAAAGCCACGATAGGAGCCACAACGGTAGAAAAATGTGGAATAAATTGCCTGTAATAATTGGCGAACCCCAAAAAACGTTGGATAGCACGGAGTCCGGAGGGGCGTGGCCAATCTAAGACGGCAGAGAGTTTGTCTGGATCCATTTGTAGTCCCTGGCCAGAGACCAAGTATCCTAGGAAAGGAAGAGATTGGCATTCAAACAGACATTTCTCTATCTTAGCATAAAGTTGATTGTCACAAAGTCTCTGAAGAACCATACGGACATGCTGGCGGTGTTCTTCTAGATTGGCAGAAAAAATCAGGATATCGTCCAGATATACAACAACACAAGAGTATAAGAGGTCACGAAAAATTTCATTAACAAAGTCTTGGAAGACGGCAGGGGCGTTGCACAGGCCAAAGGGCATGACCAGATACTCAAAGTGTCCATCTCTAGTGTTAAATGCCGTTTTCCATTCATCCCCCTCTCTGATGCGGATGAGATTATAAGCACCTCTTAAGTCCAGTTTGGTAAAGATGTGGGCACCTTGGAGGCGATCAAAGAGTTCAGAGATGAGGGGTAGGGGGTAGCGGTTCTTTACCGTGATTTTATTAAGACCGCGGTAGTCGATGCAAGGACGTAGAGAGCCATCTTTTTTGGACACAAAGAAGAATCCGGCTCCGGCAGGAGAGGAGGATTTACGGATAAAGCCCTTTTTTAAATTTTCCTGGATGTATTCAGACATGGCAAGAGTCTCAGGGGCGGACAGAGGATAAATTCTGCCCCGGGGTGGAGTAGTGCCCGGAAGGAGGTCAATAGGACAATCATAAGGCCTGTGAGGAGGTAGAGTCTCAGCTTGTTTTTTGCAAAAAACATCCGCAAAGTCCATATAGGCCTTAGGGAGACCGGTTACAGGAGGAACCACAGAGTCCCGGCAAGGGGTACTGGGAACCGGTTTTAGGCAGTCCTTGAAACAAGAGGGCCCCCAACTCTTGATCTCCCCAGTGGACCAATCCAGGGTGGGGGAATGAAGTTGAAGCCAGGGTAGTCCAAGAAGAATTTCGGAAGTGCAATTGGGGAGGACCAACAATTCAATCTTCTCGTGATGAGGTCCGATGCACATTAGAAGGGGCTCCGTGCGGAAACGTATGGTACAGTCCAATCTTTCATTGTTTACACAATTGATGTAGAGGGGTCTGGCGAGACTGGTCACCGGGATGTTGAACCTGTTGACGAGAGAGGCCAAAATAAAATTTCCTGCAGATCCGGAATCCAAGAAGGCCATAGTAGAGAAGGAGAAGGCAGAGGCAGATATCCGCACAGGCACAGTAAGACGTGGAGAAGCAGAGTAGACATCAAGGACTGTCTCACCTTTGTGCGGAGTCAGCGTACGTCTTTCCAGGCGGGGAGGACGGATAGGACAATCCTTCAGGAAGTGTTCAGTACTGGCACAGTACAGGCAGAGATTCTCCATGCGGCGTCGTGTCCTCTCTTGAGGTGTCAGGCGAGACCGGTCGACCTGCATAGCCTCCACGGCGGGAGGCACAGGAACGGATTGCAGGGGACCAGAGGAGAGAGGAGCCGGGGAGAAAAAACGCCTCGTGCGAACAAAGTCCATATCCTGGCGGAGCTCCTGACGCCTTTCGGAAAAACGCATGTCAATGCGAGTGGCTAGATGAATGAGTTCATGTAGGTTAGCAGGAATTTCTCGTGCGGCCAGAACATCCTTAATGTTGCTGGATAGGCCTTTTTTAAAGGTCGCGCAGAGGGCCTCATTATTCCAGGATAATTCTGAAGCAAGAGTACGGAATTGTACGGCGTACTCGCCAACGGAAGAATTACCCTGGACCAGGTTCAACAGGGCAGTCTCAGCAGAAGAGGCTCGGGCAGGTTCCTCAAAGACACTTCGAATTTCCGAGAAGAAGGAGTGTATAGAGGCAGTGACGGGGTCATTGCGGTCCCAGAGCGGTGTGGCCCATGATAGAGCTTTTCCAGACAGAAGGCTGACTACGAAAGCCACCTTAGACCTTTCTGTAGGAAACTGGTCCGACATCATCTCCAAGTTCAGGGAACACTGGGAAAGAAAGCCACGGCAAAACTTGGAGTCCCCATCAAATTTATCCGGCAAGGATAGTCGTAGACCAGAAGCGGCCACTCGCTGCGGAGGAGGTGCAGGAGCTGGCGGAGGAGATGATTGCTGAAGCTGTGGTAGTAGCTGCTGTAGCATCACGGTCAGTTGAGACAGCTGTTGGCCTTGTTGCGCTATTTGTTGTGACTGCTGGGCGACCACCGTGGTGAGATCAGCGACAACTGGCAGAGGAACTTCAGCGGGATCCATGGCCGGATCTACTGTCACGATGCCGGCTGGCAGGTAGTGGATCCTCTGTGCCAGAGAAGGATTGGCGTGGACCGTGCTAGTGGATCGGTTCTAAGTCACTACTGGTTTTCACCAGAGCCCGCCGCAAAGCGGGATGGTCTTGCTGCGGCGGTAGTGACCAGGTCGTATCCACTAGCAACGGCTCAACCTCTCTGACTGCTGAAGATAGGCGCGGTACAAG
Source organism: Hyla sarda (assembly GCF_029499605.1). NCBI lineage: Eukaryota > Metazoa > Chordata > Amphibia > Anura > Hylidae > Hyla > Hyla sarda. The sequence continues at coordinate 235,259,807 of NC_079189.1, read as the reverse complement.
GGAGTAGACAGAAGCAAGGTCGGACGTAGCAGAAGGTCGGGGCAGGCAGCAAGGATCGTAGTCAGGGGCAACGGCAGGAGGTCTGGAACACAGGCTAGGAACACACAAGGAAACGCTTTCACTGGCACAATGGCAACAAGATCCGGCAAGGAAGTGCAGGGGAAGTGAGGTATTAATAGGGAAGTGCACAGGTGAAGATACTGATTGGAACCACTGCGCCAATCAGCGGCGCAGTGGCCGTTTAAATCGCAAAGACCCGGCGCGCGCGCGCCCTAGGGAGCGGGGCCGCGCGCGCCGGGACAGGACCGACGGAGAGCGAGTCAGGTACGGGAGCCGGGGTGCGCATCGCGAGCGGGCGCCACCCGCATCGCGAATCGCATCCCGGCTGGATGCGGTATCGCAGCGCCCCGGGTCAGTGGATCTGACCGGAGCGCTGCAGTGAGGAGAGTGTAGCGAGCGCTCCGGGGAGGAGCGGGGACCCGGAGCGCTCGGCGTAACAGCGTACCATATACTACCTTTTTTTCTGTCTCTGTGCTAAATGCAGTGTTATACCACACGTTATACACCTGCCGGTGTTTTAAAGAAAAAAAAGGGCATACATACAACCAAGTAGTGTACTATTTAGTACCTGTATTTCTGTCTCGGTGCTAAATTCAGTGCTATTCCACACATTAGTATACACCTGTTGGTGTATTTAAAAAAAAAAAAGTGTTTTTTCTGCGTAGAGATACGCATACCAGTGCGCTCATCATTGCAAAGGGCATACATACAACAAAGGAGTGTACTATTTAGTAACTGCTATTCTGTCTACGGCCTATATACTTTGAAAGGACAGCCGGAAGTAATCGCCTGCTGCTGTTCTATACCCTCATAAATGCACAAAGTATGTCAGGCAGTGAAGTGCCAGGACGTGCACAGAGAAGGGGCAGAGGCCTACATACGTCATGCAGAGTTGGCAGCAGACTTGGGGCGAGTGGCAGCAGGAGTCGCAGCAATAGGCCTGAGCTCCCGTTAACACCCAGCGGTTGTGTCGTCGACCCATCTCTCCTCGTCAATTGGTTTGCACACTCATCCCCATCATCACAAGTGACATGTGACAACCCCAGTCAAGAGTCGGTGGGTTTCTCAGACACAACCCTCAGTTGGCAAGGCCCGGGAGCAGTCCCCGTAATCCCATTGCCTTTGTCCTATGTGGTTCTCTCTCCCAAAGAAGTATCTCATGCTTTGGGTTCAGCTCCACTATTTACTGAGGACGATCCAATAGAGGACAGTCAGCAGCTAATGGGCAGCCAAGAATGTGAGGAGACATGCGTCGCTTGCTCCGCAAGGCGGGCAAGTAGTGATGCGGAGAGTGACGTGGGAGGCGGTGTTTCAATTGTTCAGGGTCCTGAGGCAGACACTGTTGTGGAACACGAGGAGGACATCAGTGACGTGCACACATCTTTTGATGATGATGAAGCCGATCGCAATTGGGAGCCGGGTGCAGAAGCCGGGGCTTCATCATCATCAGGAGAAGAGATTTGCTCTTTGTCTATGAGGCAGCAAGGCGGTAGCACAGTTGGCAATCAGCGTGGTGGTGGCAGTAGTGGAAATTCAGGAGCCAAACCTGCCAGGGGGAGACCACCTGCTTCGCGGCAAGCTACCATTCAGGGAGGTAGTGGAACAGGGGTTCCTGGAGACGGCGCCAATAGCAGTGAAATAGTGCGGACTGCGGGTGGTAAAATCAGCTACTCTGGGTTGTGGTTGTTCTTCATAAAGAATCTGGAGGACCTTAGCGTAGTCACATGCAAAATCTGTCGGCAGAAAGTGAAGCATGGCCAGGGTCCCAATCTCGGCACCACGGACCTGCGTCAACACATGATTCGCCACCATAAAGCGGCCTGGGATAACCGTGGCTCCGATGTAGTGGTCCAGCCTGCCTCATCACCATCCGCTCCCTCCGTCATCCAGCCAAGGCTCCACCACCTCAGCCGAAGGGAGCATTGTGTCAAACCCTCCTTCTTGCGCTCCTGCTTCTTCTGCTCGTAGTCAGCCATTCCGCCAACAATCGATCGGCGAAGCCATGTCCAAGAGACAACAGTATGCGCCCACTCATCCAACGGCGCAGAAGTTGTATGTGCTCCTGTCCAAGTTGCTGGTGTTGCAGTCCCTCCCTTTCCAACTGGTGGACTCTGTAGCTTTCAGGGAATCGATGGCTTGTGCCGAGCCGAGGTGGAGAGTCCCAAGCCGTCATTTCTTTGCGAAGAAGGCAGTACCAGCCCTGCATAAGTTTGTACAAGAGAAGGTGGGCCAGTCCTTGAGCCTGTCTGTGTGTTCAAAAGTGCACGGCAGCGCCGATGTGTGGAGCTGTAACTACGGGCAGGGACAATACATGTCTTTTACGGCCCACTGGGTAAATGTTGTTCCTGCACAGCCACAACAGCAACTTGGACAGGTCACACCGCTTCTTCCTCCACGCTCTCACTCCCAGGCAGTTGGTCCTTTTACAGTGTGTGCCTCCTCCTCCGTGTCCTTGGCCTCCACTGCATGTCCAAATATCGGTGGCCCTTCATCGTACCACATTTGTAGGGCACAGCGGTGTCAAGCCGTCCTTCACATGGTTTGCCTTGGCGAATGGAGTCACACAGGGGAGGAACTGCTGAAGTTCACTAGGGAAGAAATCCGATTATGGCTTACTCCACGAAATCTGGAAATGGGAACCATGGTGACCGACAATGGGAAGAACATTGTAGCCGCACTGCGACAAGGAAGTTTGAACCATTCGCCCTGCATGGCACACGTGTTGAATCTGGTTGTCAAGAAGTTCATCAAGTCTTCACCCCATTTGCAAGACGTCCTGACAATGGCAAGGAAACTGTGCATGCACTTAAACCACTAGTACACCGTCAAGCACACTTTGCTTGAGCTGCAGCGTCAGAACGGTATCCCACAACATAGTCTCATTTGTGACATTGTCACACGTTGGAATTCCACCATCAATATGTTGGACAGACTATACGAACAAAGAAAATCCATCACGGATTTTTTGATGATACAAGCAGATAGGAGTACTCCCCTGTGTAACTTCAATGTGAACGAGTGGCAGCTCATATGTGACACCTGCCATTTGCTGAGGCCCTTTGAGGAAGCCGCGTTTTTTGTTAGTCGCTCGAATTACGCCATGAACGACGTAATTCCACTCCTACATTTACTCCAAAAAATTATTGAAAACATGGCTGGTCACAGCAATGGAGACGTTGCGCCTACATCAGAAGGCCACATGAGTCCTGTGGGGGATGAACTGGAGGAGGAAGATGAGGGGCAGAGCGGAGCACAGTTTACGGTGGATGAGATGGCCGGTGTTTCTGGTCATTGGACAGGAGAGGAGGAGCAGCCAGAGGAGCTGGAGGGTTATTACGAGGGAGGCGAGACAGAGGACCCAGACACACCGTGGCAGTATGCAGTGGAGATGGAGGCAGGTAGTCCCAGCGAGTCACTGTCACAAATGGCACGATGCATGCTGAGTTGCTTGCGTAGTGACCCCCGAATTGTCAAAATTCGTCAGCGCGATGACTTCTGGATCTCCACCTTATTAGACCCTAGCTACCGGCCCAGAATGGGGGCCTTTTTTACACCCACTGAGAGGGAGGACAAACTGATCTACTTCAGGGAGCTTCTATGTAGTCGGTTGGCCGATGCCTATCGGCCACATGGTCCATCCACTCGCAGGTCTGACTTGGGGGGCCCTCTGCGCTCACCTTCCACTGCCATGGCTGCTGGGGAGGGGAGGGGTGGCAGGAGCAGTACCGGCTCAATCAGCAGCAGCCTGAGTCTACAGTCGCTGATGAGTAGCTTCCTTCAGCCGCATAGTGAAGCTACTCATCAGCAGCAGGTGGACATGGAGCAGGACCTGAACCAGCAGGTGGTGGCTTACCTCGACATGACCCTGCCAACAACCGTTGAAGATCCGCTGGACTTCTGGGCAGCCAAACTCGATTTATGGCCACAACTAGCTGAGTTTGCCCTGGAAAAGCTGTCCTGCCCGGCCAGTAGTGTGCCATCATAGCGGGTATTTAATGCGGCCGGGGCCATAGTCACCCCAAGGCGAACTCGTCTGTCCACTAAAAATGTGGAGAGACCGACGTTTGTCAAGATGAATTAGGGATGGATCAGCCAGGATTTCCAGGATTTCCAGGATTCACCAATGACAGATGGGTCTGAGTAGATTGACCATGCTCCTACAACAAAATGTTCTCTATTGTGGTTGGTTATGAAACCCTCTGGGGCAGACCTGGGCATTGTACGGCCCGCTTGCCACATACGGCCCTTTGATTGGCTCTGACCGGCCTGCGCTGATTGGGGGACAACTATGCTGCCTAATCTGGGGAACAACTATGCTCCTAATCTGGGGGACATCTATGATGACTAATCTGGGGGACAACTATGCTCCTTATCTGGGGGACAACTATGCTCTTAATCTGGTGGACAACTAAACTCCTAATCTGGTGGACATCTATGCTGCCTAATGTGGGGGACAAGTATGCTCCTAATCTAGGGGACATCTATGCTGCCTACTCTGGGGGACAATTATGCTCCTAATCTGGGGGACATCTATGCTGCCTAATCTGGGTGACATCTATGCTGCCTAATCTGGGGGACAACTATGCTCCTAATCTGGGGGACATCTATGCTGCCTAATCTGGGGGACATCTATGCTGCCTAATCTGGGGGACATCTATGCTGCCTAATCTGGATGACATCTATGCTGCCTAATCTGGGGGACAACTATGCTCCTTATCTGGGGGACAACTATGCTCCTAATCTCGGGGACAACTAAGCTCCTAATCTGGTGGACATCTATGTTGCCTAATCTGGGGGACAAGTATGCTCCTAATCTGGGGGACATCTATGCTGCCTACTCTGGGGGACAAGTATGCTCCTAATCTGGGGGACATCTATGCTGCCTAATCTGGGGGACAAGTATGCTCCTAATCCGGGGGACATCTATGCTGCCCACTCTGGGGGACAAGTATGCTCCTAATCTGGGGGACATCTATGCTGCCTAATCTGGGGGACAACTATGCTCCTTATCTGGGGGACAACTATGCTCCTAATCTAGGGGACATGTATGCTGCCTAATCTGGGTGACATCTATGCTGCCTAATCTGGGGGACAACTATGCTCATAATATGGGGAAACTGATGCTTCTGGCCTTGGGCCTATAATTTTTTGAAGATTAGCAGTAGCTAAATATATGCTTAATGCAAACGTCAACATTGATCTTTAAATGTAAGGGGTTATGAAACCCTCTTGAGTACTGCTCCAGACTCATTCTGTGTCTTTCACAAACTATTTGCCTCCCTGGTGCCTCAGGCCTTGGGCCTATATTTTTTTGAAGTTTAGCAGTAGCTAAATACATGCTTAATGCAAATGTAAACATTGATCTTTAAATGTAAGGGGTTATGAAAACCTCTTGGGTACTGCAAATGCATGATCCAGACTCATTCTGTGTCTTTCAGGAACTACTTGCCTCCCTGGTGGTCCGGCCTTGGGCCTTAAATTTTTGGATGTTTAGCAGTAGCTAAATACATGCTTAATGCAAATTTCAACAATGATCATTAAATTCTCTGCGCTCTGCCAGGGCCTTCACCTACCCCGCCTGGGCCGATCCGAGGACCTCACTAACCAACTCACTAACTAATCCAATCACTTATAGCGACGGGCGGTGTGTACAAAGGGCAGGAACTTAATCAACGCCAGCTTATGACCCTCACTTACTGGTAATTCCTCGTTTTAAGGTTAAATAATTGCAATCCCAGATCCCTATCACGAACTGGTTTCAGCGTGCAACACGCACCTGTCCTTGAAAGATAGAGACACGCTAATCCGTTCAGTGGAGCGCGGCTGCGGCCCTGAAAATCTGAGGGCATAACACACCTGGTATTGCTCGATCTCGCAATTGATCGTGCAAAGGTAGGGGGTTATTAAAGCCTCTTGGGTACTGCTGAGGCCTACTCCTGACTGCTCCTGGTGTAATGTATGGGGTAATTAAGGTCGTTTTTTTTTATTTATTGATAATTTCATCAGTAATAAAATAGAATTTTCCAGAATGCTAATTGTCACGTACCGGCAGAACTGGTAGTGGATCCTCTTGACCAGAGAGGCGATGGCGAGGGTTGTACCCGAGGACCGGTTCTAAGTGGTTACTGGTTTTCACCAGAGCCCGCCGCAAGGTGGGATGGACTTGCTGCGGCGGTAACCACCAGGTCGTATCCTCCAGTAGCAACTCGACCTCTCTGGCAACTGATATGGCGAGGTACACAGGCAGGAGCGTAGTCGGACGTAGCAGAGGTCAGGGCAGGCGGCAAGGGTTCAAAGGCGAGTAGGCAGTAGCAACGGGTTCGGCAACAGGCAAGGCAATACACACTATATGGAATGCTTTCTCAGAGGCACTAGGGCACAAAGATCCGGCAAGGGCAGGAAGGGGCAGGTAACTTTTATGGGGAAGGAGCAGGGAACAATTAGCCAGCGCACCAATCAAGGGTGCGCTGGCCCTTTAAATGTACTGAAGGCGGCGCGCGTGCGCCCTAGAGAGCGGGGCCGTGGGTGCCGAGAGGCAGAGAGAGTCGGTGTATGGAGCGGGGTGCAGGGTGAGTTAGACAGGGACGTGGCGCGTGAGGGATCCCGTGCTCCCGATCGGTATGTCCGAGCAGGAGACGCAGGATCCCGGGGAGAGGAGGAGAGGAAGCGGGCGCTCCGGTCCACTATATGGTGTCCTCATGCTGCCAACACCTCCACGCTGTGCCATTCAGCCACTATATGGTGTCCTCATGCTGCCAGCACCTCCACGCTGTGTCATTCAGTCACTATATGGTCTCCTGACACTGATGCCACCACCAGGCTCTGTCATTGTGCTGCTGTGCGGCAGTGATTCTAAGAGCGATGCCGGTAATCTGCATGCTATTCTGAAATAACAGTATTATTTCACTACCCCAGCACACTCCATATGCGTTTTAGGGCACAGCAAAGTGTCCTATACCCCTATAGAGTCTGTATGTAGGCTAGAAATAGCCTTTTTTAATATCAATTCACCGCGAACAAATTCGGATCGAAACAAACTTTTCGGGAAAATTTGGTGAATCGAATTTTTGAAAAGTTCGCTCATCTCTAATATTCATGTTAAAACTGCAGGAGCTTTCAAGACAGCATAAGGCTAGGTTTCCACACAGGTTTTTTTATTTCTTATTTTTTTTTATTGGGTGTGGGGGGGGGGGGGATTGGATCAAGTAGAAAGGAGAAGTGTAAGTCTTTTCTTCCATTCCTTTAGAATACACTTCTGGCTTTGGCTCAAAAACTTCAGTTGCAGTTTTCCAAATAAACCAAATGAAAAAACCTGCATGGAAACCTAGCCTTAAAAATGCCAGAAAAAAACACCAGAAAACTGCCACAGTTTTTCCCTGCTTTTTGGCGTTTTTTCTGGCGTTTTTTTCTGGCGTTTTTACCTTTATGTGGAATTTGGCTTTTTTTTTTACTTTTGGCAGTTTTTCTTTCCTTTCCAAGTCAGATTTTCCAACCAGCTAAAATGGATTAGGATTAATGAAAGGTATCTGCCCCCTCCTGATGTCATTTCCTCAGTAGAGTTCTACTTAAACCAGCCCATGCGGACGCATTTTTCTCTTTTTTGTGGTTTGTGATACATCCTTTATTCAGAATGTCTGCTCCACTTGGAAGATTATCCCCAAATGATTTTGAAACTTGTCTGTTGTTGCTTTGGGCACGCAGGGCCCAGGTGATGTGTCGGGTATTTTTATTATTTTTTATTATTATAATGTTAGCAAATTGACTGATAACCTAATCTTTGTTTCCAGCCTATTTATCGTAGGAGGCACAGATACTGGGTCCATCCTCTGCATTGGCGCATGAATCAGCAGGGCACTTTTCCAGGTTCTATCGGACTTTGCAAAGGTATATATATATATATATATATATATATACATATTCTCCCCCCCCCTTTTTTTTTTTGCCCCCCGCTGTGTATTATGTGTGAATGTTTGTTTTTTTCTCTTGTTTCTGTTCTTATTATTTATGTGATGTTTGAATATTTTTCAGGTACCCTCAGCAATTTTTTCGCTTCACACGTAGGTCCATAGCTTCCTTTGATAATTTGCTGAACATGTTGAGGCCCTTCTTGACTCTTCAGGAGACCCCCATGCGAAAGCCTATTTCACCTGTGGTTTGTCTTTTAATCACATTAAGGTATGTATATATATATTTTTTTATTTTTTTAATTTTTTTTTTGTATTGTGATGTGATAGTAATTTTATTTTTTTCTCTTTCAGATTCCTGGCTACTGTAGAATCGTTTACTTCTCTGCAGTTCCAGTTTTTTTGGGCAAAACTACAATAGCCAATATAGTGAAGGAGACATGTACTCTGATTTGGGAGGAGTTGGGCCCATCTGTGATGCCTGCACCTACTTTTGATACATGGCTCCAAGTAGCTGCTGGTTTTGAACAGGTAGCGAATTTCCCCAACTGTCTAGGTGCAGCTGATGGTAAACAAATCCGTGTACAGGAGCCGCCACATTCTAGTTCTTTATATTTTAATTATAAAAGATATTTTTCAATTCTTCTTATGGCTGTTGCCGACACTGATAATATGAATTTGTGGCAGTGAATGTAGGTGGATATGGGAGTTCATCAGACTCCAGAGTGCTGCAGGCCTCAAAGATTGGGCGTCAATTTCTCCTGACCCAGATTTCTTTGCCCCCTTCCAGACCTCTTTCTGGAACCTCTGATCCAGCTCCTTTTGTAACGGTGTCTGGAACGAGACCAATCTCGCCACATTGCATTGGAGAAGCCTCGTTTCCCTCCTGCTGCCTTTGGACTATGGCCCTGGGAGATTGGGCCCTTTAAAAACAGTATTCAGCCATCTGATCCAAGTAGGAGAAATGGGGAAGAGGGAACTCCAGCTCCACAGCTCCACCTTTAAATACAGTGGGGTCATTCGGTACTTGCCCTGTGTGAGCTGTGATACCCCAGATAGCTATGCCATGGAGCCCATTCCTATAATGAAAGACTATGGGAAAGACTTTAGCTCCATGGCAATTGAACTATATGTGTGTGGTCTGAGCACCATTTGATAATGTGCGCTCAGACCTAAGCTATCTGGGGATATGTTGCATGTATATGTTTTATGTAGGAATTGTGGCATTGTGTAGTTTTATGTCTTTTTGCAACCATGTGCTCAATGGAGTCTGCCTCTATCCCTGGGAGATAATTGGATTTCTTCGTCCTGGGAGATAATTGGATTTCTTTGTCCTGGAAGATAATTGGATTTCTTCCCAGTTGTCTGGGGGATAGAGAGGAGGGAGGTATGGGTAAAGTGTGAAGGGCTTATGTTGAAGTCACTGCGATTGGCTACTGTCCACTATGTTCTACAGTCTACCATCAGGTCCCCTAGGGGAGTGTTCACCTGGTGGAGACCTGCATAAATACCGGGCAGGTAGCCCCATTAAAGTCAGACCACTGCTTGACCCTCAACACGGAGCCTTGTCTCATTCTTGGGGGGATTCACTGTATGCTGATAGGGACTGACTGCCAGGAGTGTAAGCCGCTTGGGAGCTTTTCCTGTTCGTCTGCTAGCAGCTATTCGTGAGGTTCCAGTTCGGGAGTTTGAAGTGCTACCTTATTCCCTTGTATGCAGTTCAGGAGTTTGGTGCATTCACTTATATCCAATTCCTGAGTTTTGGTGATTCTGCAGTAGCTGTGCCTGTTTCTCAGAAAGGGGCATATCGCCTAAACGGATTTTAACCCCTTTTCTGCTGAAACGGTCCGTTACAATTGGTGGCAACGGTGGGATCGTTCCTACAGCCAGAGGGACACCATTGCTTTGGATTTTACAATTTGAGGGCAACGCATCTCTGAGTACCGCGACCCTGACAGCACCAGGATGGAACCAGCAGTGGAGCATGAGGAGGGTGTCATGGATGACCAAGATGCAGTCCGCAAAGGCATCTGGTACCAGGCACTGGGTATTGTGGAGTACCAGCGGGGCGAGAGACTCCCCAAGGAAGACCAGCGATTGCAGAAGCGACTAGCCCTGCGGATGCCCTTCCTGGGAGAGCAGCCCCTGGAGGAAGGGGTAAAGGAATTGGAGCTCCGGGTATGGCAGGAGATGTGGCTGGAAGATGCCTACCAGGCGCTCAGGTGGTATGGGGCACAGTACCTGCCCTGGACAGCCAAGCATGACAAGCCAGAGGGAGAGGAGTTTGATGGTCCTGGCTTGTTGTGGGAGTCTTTTTCAGAGCTCGAATTTGGGAGCCCTACACAAGCCCGGTTCAGTGATCTCTTGGAGTGGAGGGAGAGCAGGTATGACTAGGAAGACACTCACGAAATTGAGCAAGACCTGGTCCACCTGGTGACCCGGGAGATGGAGCTAGAACAGGGCTACCAGCAGCTGTTCCAATATAGTGAGAAGGCTCAGCAGGAGAGCAGCAGGACAGACCCAGAGCCAGACCCATTCAGAGGGGACGAGATGGTAAAGTTTTACTGGGAAGAACCCCAGGTGGCCGGTGGAGATGGGACCGAGGTCTCTCCACCGGTCCTGCAGGGAATTGGGAGCCCAGTCTCCATTCCCCAGCGGCAGTGTGAAGTGCAGGGAGAGGAGAGCAGTGTCCTCCCTCCCCAGCGGCAGGCTGAGTTAAAGGGGGCAGAGGTAGTTGTTCCTGCCCCCCAGCAGCAGAGTGATATGCCGGGAAGGCAGTGTGAAGTACAGGGAGAGGAGAGCAGCGTCCTCCCTCCCTAGCGGCAGCCTGATTTTCCAGGAATTGGGAGCCCAGTCTCCATTCCCCAGCGGCAGAGTATCCAGCAGGGAATAGAGAGCCCAGTCTCCTTTCCCCAACAGCAGGACTCTGTGTTGGGAGGAGAGACAGTCGGTCTCCCTCCACAGAGACTGGAATTATGTATGGGAGAGGAGCTTGTTACCACCTCTCCCCAGCGGCAGCTTAATGTACCAGGGGGACACTGTAAGCCCCACAGCTGTGCAGATGTGACCGTGGTCTCTGCACTTACCCCCCCCCCCCACAACAGGGCTGTTTAGCCAAAGGGGAAACAGGCGTTCTCCCCCTCCGGCAGCGGAGCTGTGCAACAAAAGGGGAGACAGTCGGTCTCCAGCAGCAGAGCGGTGCCGCTAAAGGGGAGACAGTCGGTCTCCAGCAACCAGGCTTCAACCAGACTACTCCCGTGGCAGTGCTGGCATCAGGGCAGAGTACCTCTGGTCTCTGCCCCCTCAGCAACCCACCAAGGCAGCTTACCAGTTCCCCACACAGCCGTGGTGAGGCACCTGGACAAGATTCTCCTCTACCCAGGTGTAGTAACCAGTTATTGTGGGTGGGCTGCTGGACTAACAAGGGCACTGACCAGCAGGAGGTCAGATACCCTGTTAGTCTGTTTGGAAAAGGGGAGAGATGTGACAAGACCAATCTCGCCACATTGCATTGGAGAAGCCTGGTTGCCCGCCTGCTGCCTTTGGACTATGGCCCTGGGAGATTGGGCCCTTTAAAAACCGTATTCAGCAATACCAGAGTGTATGTCACTCATACTCGCCCTTTAAATACAGTGGGGTCATTCGATACTTGCCCCGTGTGAGCGGTGATACCCCAGTAAGCTATGCCATGGAGCCCATTCATATAATAAAAGACTATGGGAAAGACTTTAGCTCCATGGCAATTGAACTATATGTGTGTGGTCTGAGCACCATTTGATAATGTGCGCTCAGACCTAAGCTATCTGGGGATATGTTGCATGCATATATTTTATGTAGGAATTGTGGCATTGTGTAGTTTTATGTCTTTTTGCAACCATGTGCTCAATGGAGTCTGCCTCTATCCCTGGGAGATAATTGGATTTCTTCGTCCTGGGAGATAATTGGATTTCTTTGTCCTGGAAGATAATTGGATTTCTTCCCAGTTGTCTGGGGGATAGAGAGGAGGGAGGTATGGGTAAAGTGTGAAGGGCTTATGTTGAAGACACTGCGATTGGCTACTGTCCACTATGTTCTACAGTCTACCATCAGGTCCCCTAGGGGAGTGTCCACCTGGTGGAGACCTGCATAAATACCGGGCAGGTAGCCCCATTAAAGTCAGACCACTGCTTGACCCTCAACACGGAGCCTTGTCTCATTCTTGGGGGGATTCACTGTATGCTGATAGGGACTGACTGCCAGGAGTGTAAGCCGCTTGGGAGCTTTTCCTGTTCGTCTGCTAGCAGCTATTCGTGAGGTTCCAGTTCGGGAGTTTGGAGTGCTACCTTATTCCCTTGTATGCAGTTCGGGAGTTTGGTGCTTTCACTTATATTCAATTCGTGAGTTTTGGTGATTCTGCAGTAGCTGTGCCTGTCTCTCAGATAGGAGCATAAAGTCCTAAACGGATTTTAACGCCTTTTCTGCTGAAACGGTCTGTTATAGTGTCAGATGAGGCTTTTCCACTCTCCACTAACCTCTTTAGACCATTTCCAAAGCGAGGCTTAGATTCCATTAAGAGGATATTTAATTACCGCCTGAGTCGAGCCCGTAAGGTTGTAGAATGTGCCTTTGGCATATTGGCAAACAAGTGGAGAGTTCTTCACACTTTAATCCAGTTAAAAGTGGAGACCGTTGATCAAGTTGTGAAAGCATGCTGTGTTCTTCATAATTACGTCCGAGATCGTGATGGCTTAGATGTTGATTTAGAGGAACACCTTGCATCCTTTCCTACTTCCACCAGCTGGAATACATCTAGGCCCTATTTAAGTGGACTACGTGTGCGAGATAAATTAGCAAATTATTTTATGTCTCCTGAGAGTTCAGTGCTCTGGCAAATGGCGTGTATTTCTGGGAGTTCGACTTAATTTGTGTTTTTTTTTTTTTTTACCTTCTGTATGAAAAAGTGCCCATGACAGCATCATTTTAGGTTAGGGACCCGCTACATCCAGGTGGCCGTGACGTGGCTAGCGGGCTTTCACTTTATGATCATTCATAAGGTACACTAACAACCTGGGATTCTGTGAGTAAATTTATGATTTGGATATGGCAGCATGATCTTGTTTTAGTAATCATTAAACATCAGATGTCCAATCTCTGCTGGACCACTGCCACAACACATTATTTGGAATAAACAGTAAGTGACACTATCCTGCTCAAGAAATATTTTGAGGCAGAGGTTTTGTGGGGATGCCGAAGTGGCCACTTTGCACATTTTTCATTCTGATCCCGCTGCCATATCACCCAAACGTTATGTGTATGAGACATTCATTTTTTTTTCTATGCTGATACTTCAATGAGGTTATTCAGAGGCTATAAAGACATACAGTATTGTGTTATGTTTATTATTTAATGCTCCTGATTTTAGGATGCTGATTTGTAGATAAACTATCTGACTAAATCCCACTTAAAATTGTGTGTATGTAATCTGCGCAAGATACTGTAAGTGTGAATGTACCCTTAATATGTAGATTTGAAAACATGTATTTGTTATGTATACCTTTCATATTTAAATAAATAATTTTTTGTTTTTTTAAAGTAAATTATAAATAAATGTGCACATAATTTTTATTTTTTTTTTCAAAAATGTACACAAGATAACAAAATTAACATAAATAACATAAAACAAGCAATTTGCCAAGAAAATTTAGCAAAACAAAATAAAATTTACAAAATCAAGGACTTGGTGGCCGTAGGGTAAAGTCTGATTAGCTGTCGGACTCATGCCGCTGAGGGCGAATGTAAGGAGTAGGGTTAGAAGGGACATGGTAAGGGTCACCAAAGGAATATGTTCCTTCTGGAACATTAGCTTAGTACTGTTCCTGTGGTAAATACCTTTGAACAAGTGGACGATTACCATAGGGACTCTTCTGCCACTCAGTCTGAGTGCTTGAATCAAGTTGTGAGCGTTCTGCATTTCTGGTTGTGGGGGGGCTGCAGCGCTCCATCATATAGGACAAGAGTGTGGGAATTGGAGGAGCTACATAAGGCTCATCAAAATAATCAATGCACCCCAACATGAACGACATGCATCGCGTTCGTTGTTGAACTGGCAATGTACGCAGCCTCTCAGCAATAGCTTGGCCGAAGGCGTCACTGCCGTCTTCTGATCTTTGCCGGTGGATTAAGGAAATGATTTCCTCATTGAGGTCATGTTCTGGCCTCAACCTCCTCCGCAGTGCTGCCCTTGCTGTTGCCCTCCTGGTCAGAAGGGGGATTCTTCTAAGGTCAGGGGGTGTCAACCTTGACGGTTGAACCCCACTTGGCCCAGGTACATCACTATCTTCAACAATTTCTTGAGACTGGGACATTTCAATTGGCTGTTCAGAGGCTGGCTGGCTTATGGGAATCTCCACCTCCTCTTCATCACCACTGACTTGTGGATCGTCTGTGGTGGTGATGTTCTGTTCCTCGGGGGTTGTATTGGCTCCTTCCACAACCTCGTCCTCAGACTGAAAGTCTACATTACTTGAAGTCCTAAAATGGGTGAGAAAAACGTAAAATGAGGATTCGGATGTTTTAAGTAAACTTTAAAAGTGGGGGAGATGGTGTGACACAATTACATACCACAGTAGGTGACAACAACCTTATTAATGCCACTGATTAGGGCTGTGACAGCAGTTGGTCATCATGCTATCACACAATTATCTGCTAGCCTGCATATTAGTGGATACTGCCTAATGCTGCATTACTACTTTCAACAGACTGATAAAGTATGAATCTTTAAAAAGTTACCTTCTCAATTCCCGACTGGACAGCAGAAACAGTAGTTGATTGTAATATTTGTATGTTGCGCCAGTATCTCCCCCACTTCCACTTCTGGCCTTTTTTAGCTGGTGTTTGCGAAAGCTGTCACGCACAGAACGCCACCTTTTCGTGACTTGCATTTCTATAAATAATAAAATAACAAATAGTACAATTACACTTTAGAAAAAAATATTATATATGATCACGTCATGCATTTTGAAGTTAAAATTACAAATTAAAAAATTAGAATGTGTCACTTACCAATTGCTCCCTGCTCCCGGGCAGTCTTACTATCCCAATCCTGAAAAAGATTTAGGAATATTTCTGTCCAAGCCTCCTCCTTTGCAACGCGATCTTTATTAACTTACAGGGATGTATCCCAGATGACCGGACGGGATCCGACCTACAAAATTTAAACAAAGTCATTTGACATAAATTTTCACTTTTAAAAATAAGGATACTTTAGTACGCCATTTTAGCTACAAATTGGGGGATATATATCCAAACATATCCAAAGGAAAATTTACAAACATTACCATAGCAACAAATCAAATAGCTTAATTCATTTTGCAGAGGCCTTGTTAAAAAAAAAAGAAAAAAAAAAAAGATTGGTTGCTATGGGCAACTGTGCAAATTTTCATCAGGACAGGTTTTGAAAAAGCTCACCTATTATGTACAAAAACCAGCCAAAGTAAACTAAAATGAGTAAAACATGGTCACATTTCTAACCCACATAAGTGTACATATGTTGATGAATAATTCTCTGTGCAACACACATGGTGGGGGACTTAAAATTTGAATTTCTATATAAATGATACCATATGTGTCCTTAACAGTGCTGTGGGTGTCTCATGGGAACCCATGCGGAAACATTGCAGGCCTCGGATCACTAAAGATGTTCACTGGAGGTACACTCCCATGCTTACCAGGGGATATAGTAATCTGCTGCTCATGTTTGTGTTATAGCAAACAAGAGGAACATATTAATTAGGTGAATGATGTGTGCTGCGCCTAGGCAGAGCACTGAAACATCCCCCCCCCCCAAAAAAAAACACTACAGTACCCTATGTGGGGCCTAAACTATTAAACATTATAGAAGCGAATATAACTGCACAACATCAAAAAGAGGCACACATTGTAGATTCGGGGACCCCAGCCTAAATCTGCAACAGGGCCACATGTTACTAATAGAATACTGGTCTGTTAGGGGCCACATGTGCTTTGGGGCCCCCTAAGGCACCAGGGCCATCGTGCAACTGCTATCTCTGCTGCTGCTATAGTTATTCTCTTTTATATGGACTTTGTGAGACAATTAAATCCAGAAAATTAAAAATCATCATACTTTTTTTTTATGAAAAGAAAAATTATATATATATATATATATATATATATATATACTTTAGTTTTCATCTCACAAACTAAACATAAAATGTGTACTTACAAATTGAATGAGCTTGGACACATCAAAGCATATACGTGGGGCCATAGTGCTCAGCAAGCTAAATCACACCATGCAGCATGAATAAAAAACTTTTCTGCACTGAAAATTTTAAATGGCTGCTCTTCCTCTTCCTGGAACATGCCCCTTTTTTTCACTATGAAAAAACACAGAGAAAAACGCCAAACTGAAAAACGCCAAGTGGATCTGGCATTTTGCAATGTAATATTGACTTGCAGCTAACATCTGGACGCGTGCGGAAAAATTGGCATTTTTTACGGTTTTTGCAAAAAAAAACTCAGTGGAATTCCAGCCTTAAACTGAAATCATTAGTCACAGGAAAGTCTTGGAGGCTGCAAACACTGTCTGTGTATAGGGAGGCACGCATCACTCAGTACTGGTGGGGCAGAGAGCAGCTGCTAGGTCTATACTTTTTGCTGATGCAGGAATCAGGATTTCTGCAGCAGATACATCTGCCACGAAAATTCCACCATGTGAACAGTGCAGCAGAATCCTATTGAAATCAATGGAACTCTGCTGTAACGAAATGTCCGTGCGGAATATTCCGGCAGATTTCTGCACAAATATTCCACTTTGGGGACATACCCTAAGGCTTTTATGCAGATGTTTAACCAACCAAATGCCTAGACACTCATGGTAAACAGTTTTTGTGCTGATTTTAATGCCAAAGAAAGTTTGAAACTCTGCAGTTATTGAGTCAGCAAATCGTTGGCAACCTAAATGCACTATGTGCCTCAGCAGTCGGCGACTCCACCCCACATTTTAACTTTTCAATAATAACACTCAAATGTGATTGTGGATATCTAGGAAAGAAGAAACTAACTTAGACTAGGTTCATATTTTTGTTTGCATCCAACCCTAGTCAGTTCGGCTTTTTTCTTTTCTTTATAGAGCGATCGGACCCTGAAATGGGTCGGATCCAAATGTCTATTACTGGGTCCTGACGGACCCCATTTACTGGCTTGGGGTCCGTCGGTGATCCGGTGATTTTACAGAAATTTAGTGGAGAAAAATTGTGCTTGCACTATTTTTTTCTCCACTAAACTCCTGTCGTTCTGACCAGATTGCCATCAAAACTCTGATTAGCAGAGTCCAATGGCAATGTGAACAAGCCCTTAACTAACTTGTTGCAGCACAGGCATCCTATTACATTACCTCACTGCCATAAGTGGAACAGGGCCCCCCAACTTCCATGTGCTGTTTATAATACTGCTATATTATGATGTGGCAAAGAGGCATTGGACCCCCTAAGGCTATGTTCATATGGATGTAATCCTCATACTTACAATATCTGTGCCAAAAACCATGCAGTGTTAGCTTCTTTTCTGCGCAGTTATGTGCTGATGCTCCCATGAGTGCAGACTATGCCTGTGTAATCGTGGTCTATTCACACGGCAGAATTTCCGCATTCCTTTGGGGGGTTTCTGGCTTGTGCAGAATTTGTGCTGAATCCGTGCAGAATCCACATGTGGAAATTGAGAAGTGTGAATGGGAGTGCAGAATCCCATAGAAGTCTATTGGGCTTTAATTTAAGGCGGAATTCCACATGCGGAAATTCTGACATGTGAATAGACCCTTAGGTTCTATTAACATGGCAAAATTTCAGCACATCCGGGTCTCCTCAACAAAACTCCTGAATCCATTCATTGAGAATTTTTATTCACTTGCATGAATGGGGTTCCACATGTCTTTAAACTTTGGAATTAATTTGCCCATGTTGTTTTTAACCAAAATTGGGGTCCATAGTGTTGTATGTCTGATAAAAAGATTATCTGATTCTTTGACTATATTAATCTAATTTCCCTTGTTACATTCATCCTTACAGATGCCATGTGTAACGTAGGGGCAGGGAAGAGTGAAGCTCTGAACTCACCCGCTCCCACTTGCCCTGCCCACTTGCATACCTGCCATAGGCGACGGGTCCACAACCACGGTGACAGTCCCTGCCTGAATAAGTGCACGGAGTAAAACGTCAACAAAATAAACTTACAATACAGACGGGGGTCAGGACATTGTATGGAATAACACACACTTACAGAAATAATAACTAAACATACACACACAATATGTCAGAATCCCCAAGCCGAGTCAATACAAAGAGATAACAGAAAAGCCATATCGCAGAAACAGGAGAGGAGTCAGAGAGCAGAGCCAATGGGTCAAATATGCCAGAAATACAAGATGCAGTACAAACGCTAGCTAGGAGGATGAATACTGAGGGTTTACATAGGGAGCTAAGCAGAGGAAAAGCCAACAAGGTCAGCTGACCATACAGAGAACAGGGTGTTTCCACAGTAACAAGAATAACAAAAGACCTCAGTGCACATTAACCCTTCGGGTTCTTACACCATTTCTCTCTGCCTACTTAGTTTCTTAAATGTGTTTATTGTGTTTTATTTTTATTTTTTATTTTTTTATATATATCGCAGATATGCATTGTTTGTTTGTTTTGTCACATGTACAAAATCTTAAAAAAAACTAATTTATAAAAAAAAAGCAGAGATACTGCTACATTATGTATAAAAACTATTTTACCACATCTGTCTTGAAAATGAAAGAAGTTATTTAATTGGTTGCAATGTGCAACGCTAACACTGCTTTATAGAACTATTTATAGAACACTGCTTTACAGAACAGACTCAACATGTACCAAGATTTCCAACCTCAGTAATCTAATAAGAAACAGAGATATCAGATATAAAAGCTGGTGTTCTATTTATAGAATGAAAGGGGTTTTCCAAGATCTAGCATTGATGGCGAACAACAATCGGTGGGGGTCTGAAGCTTGTACGTGTGCTGTGAGACATGAATGGCTCTGAGCTGCAATGCAGACACAGTACATGAAATGGAGATGTTGATGTATCTGTAAAAATGGTAGGCTATGTTTTTTTGAGCAATAGTCTTAGCTGGATTTTCACCCTTTTTTTTTTCTATTGCCCATTCTTTATTAGCCCAATTTTTTAAGTGTACCTTTCATATCATATATAAAAAATGATGCTTGTATATAGAGATGAGCGAATCAAAGCTGACAAACCCGAATTTGTTACGAATTTCATGAAATATTCAATTTGCAACGAATGTGAATATCTCTGCGATTATATCGGGCAAATCGTTTCATTAAACTCAATTTACTGCGGTTCAGGCTCCAGGGCATCTAAAATGGCGGATCCACATGTTAATACATGTGGCAAGGAACGCTGGGAAGGATGGAAGGGAAGTAGGCGAGATGACCCTGAATCACATGCAGGATGCATCACCCCTGTGATGTCACAGCCCTATATAATTGGCAGCCATATTCTGGCTCGTCATATCATTCATTACACTGCATAGAGATAGTACAGACATCGCTGTGTGTGTGTTACACAGAAAAGTTTGTTGCAGCAGCGTTTCACCTCCTACTCACCTCAGCTTTCTGTAGGACACAGAGCACAGCGTATTTGCACAGAAATTAATTCTTACTGCAGCGATTAACCCCTCAGTCACTGTGAAAAGCATTGTGTTACAGAGAGGGCAGAGAGCTGTTTGTTGCCTCAGCTGCAGAAATGTTTTCACAGGAAGGAGAAATAATGTTTTAGGGCAAATCTGTGTCTTTAATCCACAACAACTGGTCTGCTGTTTATACTAGTCTGTAGATGGTATAATCCATACCCAGCAGTCCATTCCTAATAGTATTTGAGAGAGAGTTTTTTAGAAATTTTAGTACATAGTGTGCTCCAGCATTAATGTGTACTGCTGGTGCTGTGGGCAATTTTATTTTTCCGTACTATAGCGCATTTTTCTGCCCTCAAAAGTGCATACCACTTACCTTCATCTAATTAGAGGATTATTTTGCACCTGTTAATCTGTCAAGGGCCTACACACTGTGAAAGGACAGCCAAAAGTAATCACCGGCTGGTGTTTTACTCCAATATGTTTATTAAGCGTACTGTAGCGCATTTTTCTGCCCTCATAAGTGCATACCACATACGTACATCTAAGTAATGTACTATTTTGTACCTGTTAATCTGTCAAGGGCCTAGATACTGTGAAAGTCTAGGCAAAAGTAATCACTGGCTGGTGTTTTACTAAAATACGTTTTTATAAGCATACTGTACCGTATTTTTCTGCCCTCATAAGTGCATACCACATACGTACAGCTAAGTAGTGTACTATTTTGTACCTGTTAACTTGTCAAGGGCCTAGATACTGTGAAAGTCCAGGCAAAAGTACTCACCGGTTGGTGTTGTACTCAGATACTTTTTTAAGTGTACTGTAGCGCATTTTTCTGCCCTGATAAGTGCATACCACATACCTACATCTAAAGGTGTACTATTTTGTACTTGTTAATCTGTCAAGGGCCTAGATATTGTGAAAGGACAGTCAAAAATACACACCTGCTGCTGTTCTAGACAAATACTGTTTTAAGTGTAGTGAAGCATATTGTACTCCCCTCATATATGCACTAAGTATGTCAGGCAGAGAAGTGCCAGGACATGCACAGAGGAGTAACAGAGGCCTAAATTCATCAGGCAGAGGTCGCAGCAGACTAGGGACAAGTGGTAGCAGGAGTAGCAGTGAGAGACCTGAGCTCCCGTTATCAGATAGCAGTCGCGTCTCGACCAGCAACCCATCTGCCGTCATCGATTGGTTAACACGGTCATCCACTTCATCACAAGTGACATGTGATACCCCCAGTCAACAGTCCGTGGGTTCCTCAGATACAACCCTCAGTTGGCATGGCTCGGGAGCAGTCCTCCCATTGCCTCTGTTCCCTCCCCCACAGAAGTATCTTATGCTGTGGGTTCAGCTCCACTATTCACTGAGGACGATCTAATAGAGGACAGTCAGCAGCTACTGCCCAGCCAAGCAGTGGAGGAGACATCTCCCTCTAGGCGGGCAAGTAGTGATGAGGAGAGTGACGTGGGAGGCGGTGTTGCCAGGGTTCAGGGTTGATGAACCTGAGGAGGACATCGGTGACGTGCAGACACTTGTTGATGATGATGCAGCCGATCGCAATTGGGTGCCGGTTGCAGAAGGGGCTTCATCATCATCATCAGGAGAAGAGAGTTGCAGGTTGCCCGTGAGACAGCAGCTGAGCCAGCAAGGTGGTAGCATGGTTGGCAATCAGCATGGTGGCAGAAATTCTGGAGTGAACTGTTGGTGGGAAAATCAGCTACTCGGCGGTGTGGCAGTTTTTCATCAAGCATCCGGAGAAGGTTCACATAGCCCCATGCAAGATATGTCGGCAGAAGGTGAAGCGGGGCCAGGGTCCCACTGTTGGCATCACGGCCCTGCGTCAACATATGCTTTGCCACAATAAAGCGGCCTGGGAGAACTGTGGCTCTGATGTATTGGTCCAGCCTGCTGCATCACCCAGTGGCACGCCGCTCCTTCTTTCAGCCAGTCAAGGCTCCACCATCTCAGCCGAAGGGAGCTGTGTGTCATACGCTCGTTCTGTTGCTCCAGATGCTCCTGCTCCTCCTACTTTTAGTCAGCCATTCCACCAACAATCCATCGGCAAAGTCATGTCCAAGAGACAACAGTATGTGCCCACTCATCCAATGGCGCAGAAGCTAAATGTGCTTTGCACCTTTCATAGAACTGATGGCTTGTGCCGAGCGACATTTCTTTGCGAAGAAAGCAGTACCAGCCCTGCACAATTTTGTGGAAGAGAAGGTAGTCCAGTTCTTGAGCCTGTCGGTGTGTACCAAAGTGCACGGCAGCACCAACGTCTGGAGCTGTAACTATGGTCAGAGACAATACATGTCCTTTTATATATATATATATATATATATATATATATATATATATATATATATATATATATGGCTCACTGGGTGAATGTGGTTCCTACACAGCCACAACACCAACTTGGACAGGTCACGACGCTTCCTCCTCCACGCTCTGAAATTGGAGCATGGCTTACTCCACGAAAACTGGAAATGGGAACCATGGTGACGGACAACGGGAAGAGCATCTTGCATGCGCTGCGACTGGGAAGGCTGAGCCATGTGCCCTGAATGGCACACGTGTTCAATCTGGTTGTGAAGCAGTTCCTGAAGTGTTCCCCCCATTTGCAAGACATCCTAGCAATGGGAAGGAAACATTGCATGCACTTCAGCCACTTGTACACTGCAAAGCACACCGTCCTTGAGCTGCAGCATCAGAATGGTATCCCCAAACATAGTCTGATTTGTGACGTTGCCACACATTGGAATTACACCCTCCATATGTTGTACAAACAGAGAAAAGCCATCACCGATTTCTTGATGATCCAAGCGGATAGGGGTACTCTCCTGTGTAACTTCAATGTGAACCAGTGGCAGCTCATACGTGACACCTGTCGTTTGCTCAGGCCCTTTGATGAAGCCACATTATTAGTAAGTAGCCAGGATTACAGGGTGAACAACATCATTCCACTGCTTCATTTCTTTCTACACGTGTTGGAAACGATGGCTGGTCTGGACACTGGAGACGTGGCACCTACATCTCACGGCCACGTGAGCCCTTTGGGGGCTGAACTGGAGGAGGAGGAAGGGAGGGGCACAGTTTAGGTTTCACCAAATGGGTGGTTTTTCTAGTAATCTGACAGGAGAGGAGGAGCATGAGCAGCCAGAGGAGCTAGAGGGTTATGAGGAAGGCGAGACAGAGGACCCAGACACATCGTGGCAGTATGCAGTGGAGATGGAGGCAGGGAATCCCTCCGAGTCACTTGCACAAAGGGCACGATGTATGCTCAGTTGCTTGCATAGTGACAGCTGAAATGTCAACATTCGGCAGCGGGATAACTTCTGGAACTCCACCTTATTGAAACCCTCGCTACTGCCACAATATCTGCCAACTCCAGGCTGTGCCATTCAGACACTATATGGTCTCCTCATGCTTCAGCCAACTCCAGGCTGTGTCATTCAGCCAATATATGGTTTACTGATGCTGCTGGGCCTGGGCCAAATTTTTTTTATGGTAGCACTAGCTACCATAAATCTTCAATTTAAATTTCAAAATTCATCTTTTAATCTTAGGTATTGTGAAGCCCTAGTGTCTACTTATGCTGCTACCAGCTCCAGGCTGTGTCATTCAGCAACTATATGTTCTACTCATGCTGCCAACACCTCCATGCTGTGTCATTCAGCCACTATATGGTCTCCTCATGCTGCCAACACCTCCACGCTGTGTCATTCAGCCTCTATATGGCCTCCTCATGCTGCCAACACCTCCACGCTGTGTCATTCAGCCACTATATGGTCTCCTCATGCTTCAGCCACATCCAAGATGTGTAATTCAGCCACTATATGGTCTCCTCATGCTACCAACACCTCCACCCTCGGTCATTTAGCCCTATATGGTCTCTCCATGCTGCCAACACCTCCACGCTGTATCATTTAGCCAATATATGGTCTCCTCATGCTGCAAACAGCTTCACACTGTGTCATTCAGCCACTATATGGTCTCCTCATGCTTCAGCCACATCCAAGCTGTGTCATTCAGCCACTATATGGTCTCCTCATGCTGCCAACACCTCCATGCTGTTTCATTTAGCCACTGTATGGTCTCCTCATGCGGCCAGCACCTCCATGCTGTGTCATTCAGCCACTATATGGTGCCCTCATGCTGCCAACACCTCTACTCTGTGTCATTCAGCCACTATATGGTCTCTTCATGCTTCAGCCACATCCAAGCTGTGTCATTCAGCCACTATATGGTCTACTCATGCTGCCAACACCTCCACGCTGTGTCATTTAGCCCTATATGTTCTCCTCATGCTGCCAACACCTCCACGCTGTGTTATTTAGCCACTATATGGTCTCCACATGCTGCAAACACCTCCATGCTGTGTCATTCAGCCACTATATGGTCTCCTCATGCTTCAGCCACATCAAAGCTGTTTCATTAGGCACTATATGGTCTCCTCATGCTGCCAACATCTCCACACTGTGTCATTTAGCCACTATATGGTCTCCTCATGCTGCCAACGCCTCCACGCTGTGTCATTTAGCCACTATATGGTCTCCTCATACTGCCAACACCTCCACGCTGTGTCATTCAGCCACTATATAATCTCCTCATGCTTTAGCCACATCCAAGCTGTGTCATTCAGCCACTATATGGTCTGCTAATGCTGCCAACACCTCCACGCTGAGTCATTTAGCCACTATATGGTCTCCTCATGCTGCCAACACCACCATGCTGTGTCATTCAGCCACTATATGGTCTCCTCATGCTGCCAACACCTCCACGCTGTGTCATTTAGCCACTATATGGTCTTCTCATACTGCCAACACCTCCACGCTGTGTCATTCAGCCACTATATGGTCTCCTCATGCTGCCAACACTTCCATGCTGTGTCATTCAGCCACTATATGGTCTCCTCATGCTGCAAACACCTCCACACTGTGTCATTCAGCCAATATATGGTCTCCTCATGCTGCCAACACTTCCATGCTGGGTCATTCAGCCACTATATGGTCTCCTCATGCTGCAAACACCTCCACGCTGTGTCATTCAGCCACTATATGGTCTCCTCATGCTGCCAACACCTCCACGCTGTGTCTTTCAGCCACTATATGTTCTCCTCATACTGATGCCACCTCTAGGCTCTGTCATTGTACCGCTCTGCTGCAGTGATTCTAAAAGCGATGCCTGTAATCTGCATGTCATACCAAATAACAGTATTATTTCACTACCGCAGCACACTCCATATGCATGTTAAAACAAAGCAAAGTGTTCTACGCCCCTATTGAGGCTCTCTGGAGGCCAGAAATAGCCATTTTTATTATAGATTCGCTGCAAATCAATTCGAATCGAACCAAATTTTTTCGGAAAATTCAACGAATCGTCCCAATCTAATTTTTCAAAAGTTCGCTCATCTCTACTTTTATATGTTAATCATTAGGCCATCAAGATGCTTTACATGTGTTTTTAAGTGTTTTTAAGTGTGAGCCAACCCTCACTCATCATACATTCACTTTCTCCCTGAGTCTGCTGTACACTGCTAGGTATTTTCATCTAATCACTGCAGGTTGCTCTGTAATACTCTACTCTCTGTTTTCTGACCGGTTCATGTTTTGCCAAGATGAATAAAAGGTTTTTGATTCTGACAGTGCTCATTTTACTTTGTTTGCAGCTGTTTTTTTCAGTTATGTTCTTAGCCACAGTAAAACAATATTTTGGGCCCTAAAGGGCCAAAACAAGTGACCCAATGCTTGAAATTAAAGCCATAAAAATAATGTGTTTGAACAAAGCCCCATCCTATCATTGAGTTTACATAGCAATACAATGGAAAGGCAGAATTGCTAATCCAGACATGATAAAATGAACAAGACTAGGCATGATATGAGTTTACAGCAGAATCCAGGATATAGAGGGGATAAACAGAAGAACTGAGAACCAAAACACTAAACTGAACAGGTAACATAGGACACTGTTCACAAACAGGTACAAGTACAAAGGACAAAGATCAGATCAACCAAACAGGATATAAATATAGGACACTGTTCACACTGGGACACAGAACATACAAACTGGACTCCCCACTCCACCGTGTGGACAAAATGCTGACCTAGTAGGAAACGGAAGTATAATACATGAAACACTAGACTAGAACCGGATGAGTCTGAATAGACTCCAGAACAGAAATATAACATACAGGGCACAGGTAACAAGCAAGACTCAGACAAAGTTGAACAGACATAATCCTAAAACTCACTAATGTAACACAGACTAAAATACAAGGCGCATGCTATATAACCATGGCTAAAAGCCTAGATAAAATGGCAAGATAAATACAACTGGCTAAATAACTCCACCCGAGTTCTCATTTGTTCAGAGCATTAACTATTCCCTATCAAGGTGGAATAGCAAACTGCTCTGAACAAACAAGTGTGTGAATACACACCTAAACAGAAAAATACAAAAACAAATAAACAGACATTACAAACACATGTTTTGTTATACACATGCTTATTCCCTTTGTGTGTATTGGAACTAAACCAAAAAAGGGAGGAAAATAAGCAAATTTTATATAATATCACACCAGACTCCAAAAGGGGCTGGACAAAATAATTGGCATCCTTAACTTAATATTTGGTTGCACACCCCTTGGAAAAAATTACTGAAATAAGTAGCTTTCTATAACCATCAATAAGCTTCTTACACCTCTCAGCCGGAATGTTGGATCACTCTTCCTTTGCAAACTGCTCCAGGTCTCTCTTATTGGAAGGGCGCCTTTTCCCAACAGCAATTTTAAGAACTCTCCACAGGTGTTCAATAGGATTTAGATCTGGACTTATTGCTGGCCACTTTAGAACTCTCCAGCGCTTTGTTGCCATCCATTTCTGGGTGCTTTTTGATGTATCTTTGGGGTCATTGTCCTGCTGGAAGACCCAAGATCTCGGACGCAAACCCAACTTTCTGACACTGGGCTGTGCAGTGCGACCCAAAATCCGTTGGTAATCCTCAGATTTCCTGATGCTTTGCACACATTCAAGGGACCAAAGGCAGCAAAACAACCACAAAACATCATTGAACCTCCACCATATTTCACTGTAGGTACTGTGTTCTTTTCTTTGTAGGCCTCATTCCATTATCGGTAAACAGTAGAATGATGTGCTTTACCAAAAAGCTTTATCTTGGTCTCATCTGTCCGCAAGAAGTTTTCAAAGAAGGAGTTTGGCTTACTCAAGTTCATTTTGGCAAAATGTAGTCTTGCTTTTTTTATGTCTCTGTGTCAGCAGTGGGGTCCTCCTGGGTCTCCTGCCATAGTGTTTCATTTCATTTAAATGTTGACGGATAGTTCACACTGACACTGATGCTCCCTAAGCCTGCAGGGCAGCTTGAATATCTTTGGAACTTGTTTGGGGCTTCTTATCCACCATCCGGACTATCCTGTGTTGACACCTTTCATCAATTTTTCTCTTCCGTCCACGCCCAGGGAGATTAGCTACAGTGCCATGGATTGCTTATTGATAATGTTGCTCACTGTGGACATAGGCAAATCTAGATCACTGGAGATGGACTTGTAACCTTGAGATTGTTGATATTTTTCCACAATTTTGGTTCTCAAGTCCTCAGACAGTTCTATTCTCCTCTTTCCGTTATCCATGCTTAGTGTGGCACACACACACACAATGCAAAGAATTAGTGAACTTGTCCCTTTTTTATCTGCTTTCAGGTGTGCTTTTTATATTGTTTTCACCTGTTACATGCCCTAGGTGATTTTAAAGGAGCATCAACAATCTATTTTTTTAAATTTTGAAAGGGAGTTTGGTGTGACATTATGTCCAATTTGCTTTTTTCCTCCCTTTTTGGTTTAGTTCCAATACACACAAAGGGAATAAACATGTGTATAGCAAAATATGTGTTACTGCAATCCTTTTCTGTGAGAAATACATTTACAGCCATGACTGTACATCGTGATATTAAAATACTCAGCTTTTATTTATAACCATCAATTTCCTTCCCTGCCACAACCTCCCTCCACCCCCTACCGCCGCCAGCTGGAAAAAAAATAAAAACTACCAATACTTCCAAGTTTTGAACCATTGCTTCTTGCCCTTTTTTCCCTTGATCCACCTTTCCTCTTTATTTTTAACCGCCATCACTTCTTTTAACCATTCTCTCACTACTGGTGGATCAAGATGAATACATTTACGCAGAATTGTCAATCTTACATGAAAAAGGACTTTATAAACCAAATCCTCCTTATTGCCCATCTCACTGCTATCTCCCAATACCATCGTTTAGAGCAGTGTTTCCCAACCTTTTTCCACTTGGGGCACCCCTTGAAAATTTTTTTTTTTTTTTGCTGGGCACTCCTAACCAAAAAAATCACCCAAAACGCCTCTAAAAAAATCAATTTAAGTAATGTACAGGTAATTTAAGCAGTATGCAGTACAGCTATATCATTAGTAGCATTGTAGTACTTAAAAAGAGAAAAAAAACTCTTACCTTTGTAGGGTTTAACCCCTTCCCGCAAAATTACTTATATAAACATCATGATGTGCAGGTAGTTTGCGCATCATGACATTTATATAAGTCATTCAGTTACCCCAGCATCGCATGGGTTAACTGGCAGAAGTCCAGCTGTTACCAGCGGGGGACAACTACTGCAAGCCCCCCAGGACATCTGTAGATCCCTGTGGACCAATAACAGTGATCTCTGACTGGGGGAGTTAAAGTTCAGATCCCCAACTCTGCCCACCCCTAGAAGTTGGGCAGATCGGGGGAAGAGGATCCCGAGAGGGAAGAGGGGGGACCAGCGCTGCAGTGGGGACCAGGGACCGGCAACAGGCACACGTGGAGGCGTCAGGCACACGTGGAGGCGCCAGCAGCGGCAGGCACACGTGGAGGCAGCAGTGAAGGTCGCTCTAAAGTGATCTTCACTGCTGCTTCTAGGAGTTTCAAAACTACAACTCCCAGCATGCCCAGACAGCCTTCGGCTGTCCGGGCATGCTGGGAGTTGTAGTTTTGCAACATCTGGAGGGCCGCAGTTCGGAGACCACTGTGCAGTGGTCTCCAATCTGTGCTCTTCCAGATGTTGCAAAACTACAACTCTCAGCATGCCCAGACAGTTCAGGCATATGGGAGTTGTAGTTCTGTAACATCTGGACTTTCAGATGTTGCCGAACTACAACTCCCAGCATGCCTGGGCAGTCTGGGCATGCATGGAGTGAAAGATTTGCAACATCTGGAGGGCTACAGTTTGAACACCACTACTTAGCGGTGTCCAAACGGTTGTCCTCCAGTTGTTGCAAAACTACAACTGCCATTCGGCTATCTGGGCATGCTGGGAGTTGTAGTTTTGCAACAACTGGAGGTGCTCTGGTTGGGAAACATTGTTTCCTAAATCAGTGTTTCCCAACCCGTGTACCTCCAGCTGTTTCAAAACTATAACTCCCAGCATGCCCAGACAGACCATGCATGCTGGGAGTTGTAGTTTTGCAACAGCTGGAGGCACCCGGTTGGAAAATACTGAGTTAGGAAACAATGTTTCCCCACCAGTGTGCCTCCAGTTGTTGCAAACTACAACTCCCAGCATGCCCAGACAGCGAAAAGGCATGATGGGAGTTGTAGTTTTGCAACAACTGGAGGAGAACAGTTTGGAGACCGCTAAGTGGTGGTGTCCAAACTGTAGCCCTCCAGATGTTGCAAAACTTCAACTCCAAGCATGCCCAGACTGCCCAGACATGCTGGGAGTTGTAGTTCGGCAACATCTGAAGGGCCAGATGTTACAGAATTACAACTCCCAGCATGCCTGGACTGCCTGGGCATGCTGAGAGTTGTAGTTTTGCAACATCTGGAAGAGCACAGATTGGAAACCACTGCACAGTGGTCTCCAAACTGCGGCCCTCCAGATGTTGCAAAACTACAACTCCCAGCATGCACAGACAGCCAAAGGGCATGCTGGGAGTTGTAGTTTTGCAACAGCTCGAGGTTTGCCCCCCTCGCCCCCATGTGAATGTACAGGGGGCATTCACAATTGCGGGGGTTTACAGCGAGTTTCTCGCTGCAAGTTTGAGATGCATCAAAGTTTCTGCTGCAGCTCAAACTCACTGTGAACCCCCACCCGTGTGAATGTACCCTAAAAACACTACACTACACTAACACAAAATAAAGAGTAAAACACTACATATACCCCTACACAGTCTCCCCCCCCCCCCCGTCCCCAATAAAAAGGAAAAAACATCAGGTACAGCACTGTTTCCAAAACGGAGCCTCCAGCTGTTGCAAAACTACAACTCGCAGTATTGCCGGACAGCCATTGACTGTCTAGGCATGCTGGGAGTTTTGCAACAGCTGGAGGCACCCTGTTTGGGAATCACTGGCGTAGAATACCCCTATGTCCATCGCTATGCAAATCCCTAATTTAGACCTCAAATACGCATGGCGTTCTCTCACTTCGGAGCCCTGTCGTATTTCAAGGCAACAGTTTAGGACCACATATGGGGTATTTCCGTAGTCCGAATTTTTGGTGGGCTTTTTCTCCTTTTACATTTTAGAGAAGGTAAAGTTGGGGTCTACTCCAGAATGTTATTGTAAAAAAAATTTATCTTTTACAGTAACTTGCTGGTGTTGCCCCATACTTTTAATTTTTTACAAAAGGTAAAAGGAAAAAAGACCCCCAAAATTTGTAACGCAATTTCTTCTGAGTACGGAAATACCCCATATGTGGACATAAAATGCTCTGCGGACGCACAACAAAGCTCAGGAGTGAGAGCGCCACGTACATTTGAGGTGATTTGCACAGGGGTGGCTGATCATTACAGCGGTTCTGACAGGAACGTAACAAGGGGTATAGTGAGCCTTAACTACCCACAGGTGTTTAGGAATTTTCATTGAAAATGAAAATTTTGTATTTTTCACTAAAATGCTGGTGTTATCCCAAAGTTTTCATTTTTACAAGGGTAATAGGAAAAAAGCCCCCCAAAATTTGTGACACCGTTTCTTCTGAGCATATAAATACCCCATATGTGGATGTAAAGTGCTCTGCGGGTGAACTACAATGCTCAGAAGAGAAGGAGTGCCATTGGGATTTTGGAGAGAGAATTTGGCTGGAATTAAAGGCCATGTGCGTTTACAAAGCCCCCATGGTGCCAGAATGGTGGAACCCCCACCACATGTGACCCCATTTTGGAAACTACACTGCTCATGGAATGTAATAAGGTATGCAGTGAGCATTTACACCCCACAGTTGTCTGACAGATTTTTTGAAACAGTGGTCTATGAAAATGAAAAATTTAATTTTTCATTTGCACAGCCCACTGTTCCAAATGTCTGTCAAACACCAGTGGGGTGTAAATGCTCACTGCACCCCTTATAAAATTCTGTGAGGGGTGTATTTTAAAAAATGGGGTCACATGTGGGAGGGTCTACTGTTCTGGCTCGACGGGGGGCTTCATAAACGCACAAGGCCTCTGACTTCGATTCCAAACAAATTCTCTCTCCAAAAGCTTATCCTCTGAGCATTGTAGTTAGCCCGCAGAGCACTTGACGTTCACACACGGGGTATTTCTATACTACAAATTTTGGGGGGCATTTTCTCCTATAACGTCTTGTAAAAATAGTAAATTTGGGGGGAAAAAATGCATTTTAGTGAAATAAAAAAAAAAAGATTTACACATCCGTTTTTAACGAAAAGTCATCAAACACCTGTGGGGTGTTATGGCTTTCTGTTCCCCTTCTTATGTGCCTTGAGGGGTGTAGATTCCAAGAACGTATGCCATGTGTTTTTTTGTTGTTGTTATGGAACCATAGGGACTTCCTTAATGTGACATGCCCCCCTAAAACCATTTCAGCAAAATTCACTCTCCAAAATCCCATTGTCGCTCCTTCGCTTCTGAGCCCTCTAGTGCACCCACAGAGCACTTTACGTTCACATATGAGGTATTTCCTTACTTATTGAGTTACACATTTTGGGGGCATTTTCTCCTTTTACCCTTGTAAAAATTCTAAAACTGTGTCTACAAGAACATGTTAGTATAGCCAAAAAAGAAGAAAAACTGGAGTGTATATACCATATAAAATGTAAATCTTTATTAAATGATAATTAAAACAATATTACACAAAGGAAGAGATGTATAATAACAATAAAATAAGGTACAATAATACTGGAATATTTAGCAACCTAGTGCACACTTGTCATAAGACATATAAAGAGATAATACTCAACTGACTCCTCTGCATGGGAGACAATAATATATCAATGGCACAACACGGGCTAACCACATAATGTTAAGCAGAGATCCTAAGGTGCAGCTTGCATACCTAACCACAATAGTGGGTCCTGCCGCGGTAGCCAGTTGTATGTGCAAAAAATCGCCAATGTAAACTATGTATATCAAAGTGACTAGTTCATAAATATATTAAGGCAAAGTGCTTACCCATGTATCACCAGTTGTACCTCGGCACCCCAACGCCATTTCGTACCACACTTTCTCAAGGGGCCGCCGTCTACTCTATACTTTTTGGATCCCGTTTTTATATCCGGATATCCGGAAATGATAATCGTCACGTGATCGTGTCATTCTTGGCGCAGACTCGGAGTCCAGCTCCACTCCACTCTGCCCCACTTCCGCTGCCTGTTCCGAACAGCGCAGGCCCGGGGTGATAACCGAGCATGCGCCATCCAGGTGGCCGGCGGCCGAGGCAGGACCGCTGGAAAGGCGGGCTCCGAGCATGCTCACAAGACACGATTACACAGACTTAGACTAAGACAATGAAGGATGAATAGAATAAAGTTAAGGCTCGCAGCAGAACCCCTATCCAAGAGATATTAATAGTCAGCACCTTATATCTGCAAGGTAAATATAACAATAAATACCATATCAATCTGATCGATGTCCACATATCATGTTAATCAATTATTGAAATAAAAAACAATATTAATAATAATAGTGCCTGAATATACCATTGGTAATTATGAAAATGTGAATAGTGTAATGTTGCTTAAATTATGACCCTAGTGTGTAAGTGTACCAATTATAAATTGAAAAGTGAATGGTGATGAAGAGAAATAATAAAACCTGTGTAAATGAAAAAAGAAAGAAAATGATCTGTGTATGTCTCTATTAGTGCCTAGTGAGCGTGAGTGCATATACCGCAATATGTATAGAAATAAATAGTGAATATATAGGGGTCTGGATGCACGCAGTCAGGTGCCAACCCACCAACGGGGAACCTCATCAGCAGGAGGACACCCCCCCACGAACAACCGGACTCCGTGATTGAATATTATTACATAAAAAATGAAAACACCCTCATTAATGCAAATAAGTGAACATTCCAATAAAATGCAATACCAAATCCACACTACAAATGCACACATCACATAAAAAAAGGAACAACATGTTAGTGTAAAAAAATGGAGATTTTGAAATTTCTCCTTCAATTTGCTGCTAATCCTGTGAAACACCTAAATTGTTAACAAACATTATGTATATCATACTTTGATGGGTGCAGTTTTGATAACGGGGTAATTTATAGGGTATTTATAGGGTATTTCTAATATGAAGACCCCTCAAATCCACTTCAAAACTGAACTGGTCCCTGAAAATTTCAGATTTTGAAAATTTTGTGGAAAATTGCTGCTGAACTTTGAAGCCCTCTGATGTCTTCCAAAAGTAAAAACATGTTAACTTTATGATGAAAAATTTTCAATTTTTTCATGAAATTTTTGAATTTTTCACCAAGAAATGATGCAAGTATCGATGAAAATTTACCACTATGATAAAGTATAATATGTTACGACAAACATTCTCAGAATCAAATTCATAAGTAAAAGCATCCCAGTGTTATAAATGCTTAAAGTGACAGTGGTCAGATGTGCAAAAAATGCTCTGGTCCTTAAGGCCAAAATGACCTCAGTCCTTAAGAGGCTAAATATTTCTGTCATGAGAATGGTTCCTCCCAAAGACTTTGTGACAAATGGCTGGAAATTCTGTCAGGATTTTAAAAAATAATATTAGTTGTTAGTTGGGCGTAAATATTCGCATTTAGAATTTTTATCGCGAATTTGCGAACATTGCGAATATATTCGCCATATATTCGAAATTACGAATATTTGCTTTTTTTTGCATATGCGCATATTTGCATATGCGCATAATCGCATATTCCTTCTTTTCACTTGTGTGCCAATTGCTCTCTGTTGAAAAATAAATGCAGGTGTGTTTGTCCAGAACTAGGCCCCAAATTCTGTGTAAGCATAAGAAAGCCCAGGTTTCACGCTAACCAGATATGCCTTTTTATTCCCCATTTCAAAGTACAATAAAGGTGCTGTATAGCTGACAGTGATAGAGGGGGGTACTGTGCGCTGCTTGTATTTAGCAGAACTTTATGCATTGTAGACTATTTTGTAGTGAAAAAAAAAAACACCCAAAAATGTTTAACAAATTATGTAAAATAAATCCAATTCTATCATCTCACCTTTGTGAGCAAGCCTTCTATCCTCACGAGCAGGTAGGGTTGGCCATACACAACTTGAGTCATTGGACTGTTGTTCAGCTGGGTTGTACCTGAAGTAAAAGAGATAAGTGAAGGTGTGATAGAAAAGATAATCAGTAATAATGTATGCATGCAAAATCACCTACACTGCTGGCAGAATCCCTACAATGCTGCCCAAAATCCCCCTCCCCTAAAAGTCTCCAAAAAGTACTACTACTCAATAACTCCCCTGCCATGCTCGTTTCCAGATAGTTTCCCTCTCCCCCCCCCCCCCCACTATGCTGGTTGACACAAACTTCCCCTTCCAAACTTGTTGTTTTGTGATCACTGGAGAGCCCCTGGTTGTGGAGCACTGCTACAGATGTACCCCATATCCATAGATGAGCTGCTGAATGCGGCCTAGCATGGTAATTGTAGAACAAGCACCCCCATTTCACCCCATCTCACCACAGCCGTTCCCCCCCCCACATCACCACAAGCATCATTTCACCCTCCTCCCATCATCACCTCACTTCAATCACCATTCCCCCATCCTCATCATCACCACCACCTCAAGTACCATTCCTTCTCCCCTCCACCATCATCTTCATCATTAGTATCACCACCTCAGGAACCATTAACTCCCCCCCCCCCTTCATCATCCTCATCAATATCACCACCTCAGGCACCATTAACCCCCCCCCCCCCCCCCCCGCCACAAAAAAAGAAATCACCATCATCATCATTATAAGTATGACCACCTCAGGCACCATTAACCCCCCCCCCCCCCCCTCTGGCGAAGAACATACTTTGGAACGCCTCCCCCTCCCCCCCCCTTCTGGCATAGAACATACTTTGGAGCACCTCACCCCCCCCCCTGGCAAAGAACATACTTTGGAGCACCTCCCCCCCCCCCCCGCCGGCAAAGAACATACTTTGGAGCTCCTTGCCCCCTGGCAAAGTACATACTTTGGAACGGGTGCGCGGGCTGGCAGGTGGGCAGGTGTGTGGACTGTCAGGCGTGCAGGTGCACAGGTTGTCAGGCAGCCGCACGGTCTGATATGCGGGCGAGTGTGCGGAATGTCAGGCGTGGGGGTGCACGTGCTGTCAGGTGACCTGACGATCCTGCGGCTTCTCCTGCAAGCCCTCCTCTGCGGCGGGAAGCTTCGTGGGCAGACGCAACAGCCCCCCCGCCTTATATTCTCCAATGGGGTGAGCTGCATAAGGGGGTGGGGGGACTAGGTGTTGGGAAGCAAGGGATCACTTGACACCAGAAGTGGAAAAAAAAACTTGCAACGCTTCCGCCTGATATTCCAATGGGGTGAACTGTATATGGAGTGGAGGGGGGGGGGGGGGGGGGTTGAGGGGTTGGAGAGCAATGGCTTGGCACCGGAGGGGGAAAAAAAATCCCGCCATGCCTGCCAGCACCCCGGTTGGGAATCACTTGTTTAGAGATTCAATGGAGGGTTCACCTTTAACTTATTTTCCATTATTTCCACTACCTGTTCCCAATAAGTCCTACTGTATTTACAAGACCATAACATGTGTAGGGAGTCTGCCCCTTCCATCTCACATTTCGGACATTCCAATTGATTTTTCTTACCAAATTTAAACAGGTCTAAGGGTGAGTTATGTACTCTATGCAAAAGACGAAATTGTGTTAATTTATATTGCGTATTTAGTGATACTTTACATATATTTCGACCTATCTTGTTCCTGCCAGTTTCTGGAATGAGCTCTATCACTATTTCCAACTTTTTCTTAAATATAACCAAATCATCTTTCCCAATTACTTTATACAAACTAGATATAGAAGTGACAACCCTTTTTTCATTTTATTCATGTGAATTAGTGCCTCAAATCACTTGTGTCTATATATTTGAAAACTAGTTTTATCCTTTGTTTTACTAACCGCGTGTCTTATTTGTGTATAATAGAGTCATTCCTGCTCTTTAATACCATAATTATCTTTAAAGTGTTGAAAACAGTGTATTTTCTTTCCGTAAAAATTATATACTTTAGTGACCCTCTTCTTTACCCAAAATTGATAAACACAGGTCTGAAATTCCTCAGATTTCAAGTTTCCCCCATAGTGGAGGGAAAACTAAACTACCCTGTGCATTAAATTTATTTTTCAGACTGTTCCAGGTTTTGTCAAATTTGGTGAGTAGTGGATTTTTATATTTTCCTCTTTTACCCAGTACACCAAGTTCCAATAGTTGAAATACGTTACTCACCCTTTTCTCTGCAGCTGTGTTACATAACAAGTCCGAATCCCTCCATTCCATCCATTCCAAAATCTGGGATTTGTTACAAACAGGAGTATATCATCTGCATAAAGTAAAATGTTATAGACTCTCCTAGGACTATATCTACCTTTTCCAGCCCACCGGAGCACCTGAAAGCTTAACTCATTTATGCCGGCTAAAGTCAGCAACTGCCGAGCCAAGAAGTTTGTAACGAATTGAATTACTGTAACTTTGCTCATCTAAGGGTGGGTTCACACTACGTTTTCTCCCATACGGGAGCGCATACGGCAGGGGGGAGCTAAAACCTTGCGCTCCCGTATGCCTTCGTATGCGCTCCCGTATGTCATTCATTTCAATGAGCCGGCCGGAGTGAAACGTTCGGTCCGGTCGGCTCATTTTTGCGCCGTATGCGCTTTTACGACCGGATCTCAAACCGTGGTTGACCACAGTTTTAGGTCCGGTTGTAAAAGCGCATACGGCGCAAAAACGAGCCGACCGGACCGAACGTTTCACTCCGGCCGGCTCATTGAAATGAATGACATACGGGAGCGCAAACGAAGGCATACGGGAGCGCGAGGTTTTAGCTCCCCCCTGCCGTATGCGCTCCCGTATGGGAGAAAACGTAGTGTGAACCCAGCCTAACACTGTCTTTCAGATTATTTTTATTGTCTTAGTGGTTGTTACAGGTAAATATCATGTATGTAGATATATGTTTCACTGTTTACTGTAAGTATGTGGCTAAAAATCCAACTGATTAACAGATACATCTACAAGATGTTATATGATTTCATGTATCTCTTAAGGTTGCCACTGTAATTCAATAGTTAATAGTTATTCTTTTGCATAGTCCAGGTTAAAACTTGTGATGTATTAAATATAGGGCACAAGTTTAACCCCTTAAGGATGGAGTCCATTTTCCCCTATAGGACGAAGCCCTTTTTTGCTAATCTGACCACTGTCACTTTAAACATTAACCCCTTAAGGACCGGAGGTTTTTCCGTTTTTGCATTTTCGTTTTTTGCTCCTTGCCTTTAAAAAATCATAACTCTTTCAAATTTACACCTAAAAATCCATATGATGGCTTATTTTTTGCGCCACCAATTTTACTTTGTAATGACGTCAGTCATTTTGCCCAAAAATCTATGGTGAAGCGGGAAAAAAAATCATTGTGCGACAAAATTGAAAAAAAAACGCTGTTTTGTAACTTTTGGGGGCTTCCGTTTCTACGTAGTACATTTTTCGGTAGAAATGACACCTGATCTGTATTCTGTAGGTCCATACGATTAAAATGATACCCTACTTATATAGGTTTGATTTTGTTGGACTTCTGGAAAAAATCATAACTACATGCAGGAAAATTAATACGTTTAAAATTGTCATCTTCTGACCCCTATAACTTTTTATTTTTCTGTGTATGGGGCGGTATGAGGGCTCATTTTTTGCGCCGTGATCTGAAGTTTTTAACGGTACCATTTTTGCATTGATAGGACTTATTGATCACTTTTTATTCATTTTTAAATGATATAAAAAGTGACCAAAAATGCACTATTTTGTACTTTGGAATTTTTTTGCGCGCACGCCATTGACCGAGCGGTTTAATTAATGATATATTTTTATAATTCGGACATTTCCGCACGCGGTGATACCACATATGTTTATTTTAATTTTTATTTACACTGTGTTTTTTTTTTTATTGGAAAAGGGGGGTGATTCAAACTTTTAATAGGGGAGGAGTTAAATGATATTTATTCACTTTTTTTTTCACTTTTTTTTTGCAGTGTTATAGGTCCCATAGGGACCTATAACACTGCACACACTGATCTTCTATGTTGATCACTGGTTTCTCATAAGAAACCAGTGATCAACGATTCTGCCGCATGACTGCTCATGCCTGGATCTCAGGCACTGAGCAGTCATTCGGCGATCGGACAGCGAGGAGGCAGGAAGGGGCCCTCCCGCTGTCCTGTCAGCTGTTTGGGATGCCGCGATTAGCCGCGGCTATCCCGAACAGCCCGACTGAGCTAGCCGGGAACTTTCACTTTCACTTTTAGCCGCGCGGCTCAGCTCTGAGCGCGCGGCTAAAGGGTTAATAGCGCGCGGCGCCGCGATCGGCGCTGCGCGCTATTAGAGGCGGGTCCCGGCTTCACTATGATGCCGGGCCCGCCATGATATGACGCGGGGTTACTGTGTAACCCCGCGTTATATCAGAAGAGCAGGACCAAGGACGTACCGGTACGTCCTTGGTCCTTAAGGGGTTAATAACTCTGGAATGCTTTTAGTTATCATTCTGATTCTGAGACTGTTTTTCCGTGACATATTCTACTTTAACGTAGTGGTAAATTTTTGTGGTAACTTGCATCCTTTCTTGGTGAAAAATCCCCAAATTTGATGAAAAAAATTAAAATGTAGCATTTTTCTAACTTTGAAGCTCTCTGCTTGTAAGGAAAATGGATATTACAAATATTTTTTTTATTCACATATACAATATGTCTACTTTATGACTGTATCATAAAATTGACGTGTTTTTACTTTTGGAAGACATCAGAGGGCTTCAAAGTTCAGCAGCAATTTTCCAATTTTTCACAAAATTTTCAAACTCACAATTTTTCAGGGACCAGTTCAGGTTTGAAGTGGATTTGAAGGGTCTTCATATTAGAAATACCCCATAAATTACCCCATTATAAAAACTGCACTCCACAAAGTATTTAAAATGACATTCAGTAAGTGTTTTAACCCCTTAGGTGTTTCACAGGAAAAGCAGCAAAGTGAAGGAGAAAATTCATAATCTTCATTTTTTACTCTCGCATGTTCTTGTAGACCCAATTTTTGAATTTTTACAAGGGGTAAAAGGAGAAAATGTATACTTGTATGTGCAACCCAATTTCTCTCGAGTAAGCACATACCTCATATGTCTATCTAAAGGGTTCGGCGGGCGCAGTAGAGGGCTCAGAAGCGAAGGAGCGACAAGGGGATTTTGGAGAGTACGTTTTTCTGAAATGGTTTTTGGGGGGCATGTCGCATTTAGGAAGCCCCTATGGTGCCAGAACAGCAAAAAAAAAAACACATGGCATGCCATTTTGGAAACTAGACCCCTTGAGGAACATAACAAGGAATAAAATGAACCTTAATACCCCACAGGTGTTTCACGACTTTTGCATATGTAAAAAAAAAAATTTTTTTTTCACTAAAATGTTGTTTTTCCCCCAAATTTCACATTTTTTAAAGGGTTAATAGCAGAAAAGACCCCCCAAAATTTGTAACCCCATCTCTTCTGAGTATGTAGGTACCCCATAAGTGGACCTGAAGTGCACTGCGGATGAACTACAATGCTCAGAAGAGAAGGAGTCATATTTGGCTTTTTGAGAGCAAATTTTGCTCGGGGGGGCATGTCGCATTTAGGAAGCCCCTATGGTGCCAGGACAGCAAAAAAAAAACACATGGCATACCATTTTGGAAACTAGACCCCTGACAGAATGTAATGAGGGGTACAGTGAGCATTTACCCCCCACTGGTGTCTGACAGATCTTTGGAACAGTGGGCAGTGCAAAATTTTTCATTTTCACGGACCACTGTTCCAAAGATCCGTCAGACACCTGTGGGGTGTAAATTCTCACTGCACCCCTCATTACATTCCGTGAGGGGTGTAGTTTCCAAAATGGGGTCACATGTGGGTGTGTTTTTTTATGCGTTTGTCAGAACTGCTGTAACAATCAGCCACCCCTGTGCAAATCACCTCAAATGTACATGGCGCACTCTCCCTTCTGGGCCTTGTTGTGCGCCCCCAGAGCACTTTGCGCCCACATATGGGGTATTTCCGTACTTGTGTTACAAATTTTGGGGGGCGTTTTTACCTTTTACCTCTTGTGAAAATGAAAAGTATAGGGCAACACCAGCATGTTAGTGTAAAAATGTTTATTTTTTTACACTAACATGCTGGTGTAGACCCCAACTGTTCCTTTTCATAAGGGGTAAAAGGATAAAAAGACCCCCAAAATGTGTTAGGCAATTTCTCCCGAATACGGGATACCCCATATGTGGCCCTAAACTGTTACCTTGAAATACGACAGGGCTCCAAAGTGAGAGCGCCATGCGCATTTGAGGCCTGGATTAGGAACTTGCATAGGGGTGGACATAGGGGTATTCTATGCCAGTGATTCCCAAACAGGTTGCCTCCAGCTGTTGTAAAACTCCCAGCATGCTTGGACAGTCAATTGCTGTCCAGAAATGCTGGGAGTTTTTGTTTTGAAACAGCTGGAGGCTCCATCTTAGCAACACTGCCGTACAATAGGCTTTTCATTTTTATTGGGGAAGGTGGGTGGTAGGGGGCAGTGTATGTGTGTATATGTAGTGTTTTACTCTTTATTTTATGTTAGTGTAGTGTTTTTAGGTTACATTCACACTGGGAGCATATTACACTGAGTCTCCCGCTAGGAGTTTGAGCTGCGGCTCAAATTTGAAGCGGGGAACTCGCTGTAATCTGCCGCCAGTGTGAATGTAGCCTGTACATACACATGGGAGGGGGGTCAAAACTACAACTCCCAGCATGCACTGACTGACCATGCATGCTGGGAGTTTTAGTTTTGCAACAGCTGGAGGCACACTGGTTGGAAAACCTTGAGTTAGGTTCTATGACCTAACTCAGTATTTTCCAACCAGTGTGCCTCCAGCTGTTGCAAAACTACAACTCCCAGCATGTACTGATTGCGGAAGGGCATGCTGGGAGATGTAGTTATGCAACGGCTGGAGGCACGCAAGTACAACTCCCAGCATGCCAAGACAGCTTATGCTGTTCCTGAATGCTGGGAGTTGTAGTTTTGCAAGATTTAGAGGGGTTCAGGTTGTAAATCACTGTCCAGTGGTCTCAAAACTGTGGCCCTCAAGATGTTGCAAAACTACAACTTGCAGCATGCCCAGACAGCAAACTGCTGTCTGGGCATGCTGAGAGTTGTAGTTTTGCAACATCTGGAGGGCTACAGTTTGAGACCACTTAGTGATCTACAACCTGAACCCCTCTAAATATTGCAAAACTACAAGTCCCAGCATGCCCACACAGCAAACAGCTGTCTGGGAATGCTGGGAGTTGTAGTTTTGCAACATCTGGAGGGCCACAGTTTAGAGACCACTGTAAACTGTGGCCCTCCGGATGTTGCTAGGCAACAACTCACCTAGCAGGACCCGGATGTATTGCTGCTGCCGCACTTGGGGGATCCCCGCATGGAGGATCGTGCTCCGGGATCCAGGTAAGGGACCTTCGGCGCCGACCTTCCCTGGACAGTTCCCCTGTTTTGCCCGGACACCGATAGGTGGGCAAAGCGGGGGAACCGAACTTTAACCCCCCCTCCCCCGGTCTGCTATCGGTCGGTCGCTCGGCTGACCAATAGCAGGGATAGGAGGGGTGGCACCCCTGCCACTAAACTCCTATCCCTTCAGGGGGATCGAGGGTGTCTCGGACACCCCCGATCCCTCTTATTTTCCGGGTCACCGGGTCACCAGTGACCCGAATGACCCGGAATCGCGCAGATCGCAGGTCATGTGTTAGATAACAGCAGTCATCCCGGCCCGATCACCGCTACCGGTGACGCGGCACTCCCGGAACCCCGCGACGTGCATGTACGTCGCCACGCGCCAAGTGACACTTCGCGGCGCCGTACATGTACGGCGCTCATCGTGAAGGGGTTAAGCTTGCTGTACAAGAAGCAGAAGCAGTGGAAGGTCAGTTTCCAGGTGGTCAGAGACTGCCAGGCACCCAGGAGAGAGGACAGATGGATTTACCATTCCATGATTTCTAACTAGATGCAGCACAGATCTTACTAAGTAGCAGAAAGAAAACATGTTAATATAATGGACCCTGAGGATATGGTCAGACACAGTTTTTTGGCGCATATTTTGACACATAATATGCATCACAATAAACACTAAACACAGCAAAACATGTACAATGAGTGCCTATAGTACTCATTGGGAATATGCGCAGCTGTTTACACTTTGAACTTAAAATAGGCCAAAATAATGGACATGTCACTTATTCTAAAAGTATCACTCAGGAGTGAGCATAGGGGTTGCTAAATGCATTTTAACCTTGTTGCCAAATACTGTGGTCTGTGCTCAAAATTGTGGTCTAAAATGTAGAAATACACTGCAGAAATTCAATGCAACCCTCAAAATATTGGCATTGTATTTTGTGGTGTATTTTTCCCTAGAGAAAATATGCAGTGTTAACATACTCATATTTGGCCTGTGTGCAAAAAAAAAGTAGATTAAGTTAAATCCCGAAAAGTTGCTCTTTTTGCCTGTTATTTGCACTATTAACACAGAGAAAAGCATTGCTATAAAAAAGTTACAAAGTAAAAATATACCTCACAAAGTGAGATGCTACTATCATTAAAGGGGTTATCCACCATAAGGGGATTTTAGTACGTACCTGACAGTAATAGACATGCTTGGGAAGGATGCGCTTGTCTTGAGGCTAAATGGTTATGTTGTGAGATTACCATACTTTATACCATACCATTCACTTTTTTGTAAACTGGCTATTTCCTGTTGGAGTTCATTCCCTCAAACTACAAATCCCATAATCCCTTGTTTAGAAGTGTGAGGTCACTTTTCTCTCTCTCACACATTAGCCACCCCACCCATTGAAATACACCTGTGATCCCTTCAAAGCAATTGAACAGTGCTTTTTGACCAGGGTGCCTCCAGCTGTTGCAGAACTACAATTCAGCAGTCGCAAAGACAGGCTCTCTGAACACCTAAATAGTGATTTTATGTCTTGGGTCACACTGCAATCTTGGAAAACCTGAGACTACACTTATTTTGTATGATGTTAAACATAAAACATTGGGGGAAAAAACACAGAAAAATTGAGAGGCCACCATGAAACACAACGAAGAAAAGATGTCCAGCACTGGGTATGCACTTAAAAACTTGCTTTATAGCTTGACAGGAGTCACAGTACAGGTAAGGAACGTCTGACGTATTTCGCACTCACAGGTGCTTAATCGTAGACTGGATTCATATACACAACATGCGGATAAAAAATACCTGAGATACAGGTCACGTGTACCACATCACAGGTCATTGGTATAGAGCAGACAGTTTCACTTTTCTGCACCATGAAACACAGGTACAGACACTCTATTATGAACTACACTAACATTACAGCCTCTGTAGCATAGGCAAATTAAAACAAATCCAGGAATACCTCTTTAAAGGGGTTGTCCATCCAGAAACAACTTATCCCCTATCGACAGGATAGAACTTAAATGTCCCAGCAGTTGGACCCCGTAATCTCCAGAATGGGGCCCTCCGACTTTCGACGTGTCCTAAAACTTTATACAACATGTCATCCATTTATTTCTCAGTGCTTGCAGGAGGTCTGACCAATGGGCCCCACCCCCACAATCAGGCACTTATATCCTATCATGTGGCTAGTGGTATGTTTTTGGTCTGGAAACCCCATTTAAATTGCTTAAAATATCATATTTACACACCATGTTGGTCATATGTTTTAATTGTCAGCACTTTAATTTTATGTTAAACTAGAAAATATATGATAGATTCCCGGATGCAGCAAAAATAAAAATAAAGCTCACCTGCACTGATTAGGTGGGTGGTCTTTACAAAGAATGCATAATAAATGGCGGAAATGAAAATCTATCACAGTAAATCTGGTTTGGAAAAGGGTGTGATCTTGTAAAAGAGATGCGGCAGATTTATCAAAACCTGTGTAGAGGGAGAGTGGCCCAGTTACCCATAGCAACCAATAGAATTAATATTTCCTCTAAGGAATTTACGGACCCCAGACTGAAAGAATGAACATGTTCTTTCTTTTGGTGAAATCCTTCTGAAATGTATTGCCTTGCAATGGCTTGTTTTTGCCTTGCAATGGCTTGTTTTTCTGGCGCCCATTACAAATAGAATATCTGCCCGGAATATCTTTGGAAATTCTGTAGCGTGACTGAGCCCTTAAATAGCTGACACTGAACTGATCCCTTATTTAGCAGCACTCTAGTTTCGGCCTGGTGTCCTACCTGCATTTTATCAATAAAGTAAAGACCTATACAGGTGAGTGCTGCTGTTTTTCTTCTCATATGGACATGGGAATCCCATAGAATCCCTTAATCAGGATGCAGCAGTAGCGCCTGAGGTGCTTGGTGGTGCTTTAGAAAACCAATTTTTCCCATAGGAAACATGAAGGTTCTTTATATTATTAAACAATTGACAGCGTGTTTCATAAGGTCATTGATATATATATATAAAAGGAAAAATAGCCAGCACAACAACCTAATACACATGTGCCCGCTGCTGTGGCAAATACAAAATGTACAAAAAAGAAAGTTG
Organism: Hyla sarda; assembly: GCF_029499605.1. NCBI lineage: Eukaryota > Metazoa > Chordata > Amphibia > Anura > Hylidae > Hyla > Hyla sarda. The sequence goes on along the minus strand of NC_079189.1, from coordinate 235,215,120 downwards.
CATCAGGCTATATGCAACAGCACTTTTTGATCAAAATGTGTGTCCCCATCCACCACGCGGAGGTGGCCTCATATCGGATGGGACCCTAACATGATAACTCACCTCTGCTGTGCATATAGCCTCTGACTGTGTGACATGCTGGATCAGCCATTGACTAAACCTCCTCCAGTCTGAGAGGGGTGGGGTGCACGGCTAAAGAGGGTGCCACACCCCCCAACTTACAAAGTAAAAACAAAGGAAAAAATAGCCAGCACAACAACCTAATACACAGGTGCCCGCTTTTTTGACCAAGAGTGCTGTTGCAACTTTCTTTTTTGTACATTTTGTATTTGCCACAGCAGAGGGCACCTGTGTATTAGATTGTTGTGCTGGCTATTTTTTCTTTTGTTTTTACTTTGTAAGTTGGAGGGTGTGGCACCCTCTTTAGCTGTGCACCCCACCCCTCTCAGACTGGAGGTGGTTTAGTCAATAGCTAATCCAGCATATCACACAGTCAGAGGTTATATGCACAGCAGAGGTGAGTTATCATGTTAGGGTCCCATCCGATATGAGGCCACCTCCGCGTGGTGGATGGGGGGGGGGCCACACATTTTGATCAAAAAGTGCGCTAAGAGCCTCCACTTTTTGACCAAGAGTGCTGTTGCAACTTTCTTTTTTGTACATTTTATATATTTTTATATTGCACTGTGGAAAATTCCTTCTGTTTCCTACAGGGAAACTGGTTTCCTAAAGCACCACCAATCACCCCAGGCACTACTGCTGCATCCTGTTTAAGGGATTCTACAGCATCCCCATCTTTCTACCGGACGATCTGTCATTGATGACCGGCAGCCATGTGGACCCACAGGTGCTAAAAACACCCATCTACATGCTTTTTACAGTGTTGTGCAACACAAAATAGGTGATTGTATCTCCAATTTCATTCCTGCGAGTCCTGTATTATTTTAACAGTACTTGGATAGCGCCATCCTTCTGTTTCCTTTTCTACAATTGTTCTGTTTTTTTTTCTTCTGTAATTGTAAAGTGTCACAGTAATTGATACATTCTGATTTAAGAGATCACACATTAGGAATGCCCATATTGAAAGACCCACGGTTCAAATATGGTAAACATTTAATAGCATAAAATGTTGTACGTTGGAAATTGGATTGGACATTAACTTACAGGGTAACTACTTATAAGTGTTGCATAGACAGCTTTCTTTGCTCTGGAGGAGAGCTTTCATGCATGCAGTTAAAACGTATCACTTATCTACAGTATAGGTGATAAATAGCTGTCTGGTGGGGGTTTAACCACTGGGACTCTCACCTATCACAGGAACAGGAATCCTTTGTCCCCAGAGTGAATGACTGTAGATCACATGCTGAGCTGCAACTCCATTCACTCTCTATGGGACTCCAGAAGAGCCAAATGCTGTTTTGTCTGGTAAAATTCTAGACACCATGATAAAAACTGACAGATCCCATTAAAGTCAACCAGGTCTGTTGAAAGCCCATAGTGTCTGGTGGGCAGCAAATTCAGCCCTGCTGTAATCATAGAGCAGAACAATAGAAAGTATTAGCGTCAGTGTGAAGCTTAACCATTGCTGTACACACATAATTACGCACTTAATTAGGGTTATTCCACATTTGTTGCATCCATATTTTTTTTTGCAGATTCAAGACTCTTTCACACGAGCGGTTTTCTGACCCGCAGCAGATTTTCACCAGTGGAATCTCCGCTGTTGAAAATCCACGGTGGATCCCATTGAAGTCAGTAGGGTTTGTGGCAGTTTTTCAGCAGCCTTTATACACAGAACGTGGTGATAGCAGTCACAGATCCACAACATAATGAATTGCTGTGGCTGCAAATCTGCAGGAAAATTATGCAGCAGTCCTGACCCGTGTGGAGTCACCCAAAGGGGGGAAATGTAAATTTCTCTCCAGGTCATAGCCTGGTGGCAGCAGCTACAGCAAAAGTATTTATCTTTATTTACTCACTTAAGTGCTGCCCCTCTTAATACTGCTGCCCTAGGCACAGGGCCTCGGGTGCCTAGCAGCAAATATAGTCCTGCATATTGATGATATTAGAAACAATGAGGAGGATTTATCAATGGATTTAGACTGTTTTTTCCTGTCTAAATTTGGCGCACAGAAAGTTGTAGTCTAAATATGAGCGACTTTTCTGCGACTTTTGCTTTAGAGGATTTTTAGAACATGGTGCATTCTTGTCTATTTTAGACGGAAAAATGCATTGGTGCTGAATTTATCAAAAGCGACTTTTCAGCGATAAGTCGCATCGGCTGAAAGTACGCTGAAATGTCAGACCATGGTGGAGCAGGTTTAAATACAGTCTAAAGCATAGATCCTGAAGTCTGTGTGCAGAATTTATCAAGAGTCGTGTGACTTTTGATAAATTAGGCGCACAATAGACCGGCCCAATGCTCTGTAGTTTGGTCTATATTGGTGCGGGACACAGACAGCTTTGATAAATCTCCCCTAGTGTATACACTTTTAATTCACATATATAACTTGATTAGAGCTAAATATAGGGCCATTAGGCTGTTTACATGACACGGCTTTTTGTGTTTTTAATTTTTTTCCCCCTTCATTTAAGAAAATTTCAGCAAAATTGCACTATTTCACAGTGATTAGCGTACTTGCAGCAAAATAGCATAATTTTTTACTTGATTTTTTTTTTTTACTTGATGGCAAAATTGTGGGGAAAAATCTATATTTTCAATGTATTATTCATTGTTATAAGTTTTTGTTGCTAAAGTCATCCAATAATTTTTATTTTAATATTTATCAACTTTACCTGCTTCTAGGACTCATGCATATGGCAGTGATTTGTACACTGGCGATTTACAACAGCATTTTGGGTCCCTATTAAAAACTCTGTAGACACTTCGGGTATAGTCCAGAATAGTTCTGGAATGTATATTCATGGGTTATCCTCACATACTGTATGTCTGATGAGAAGTGCATATGCCATATGGTAATACTAAATTACCAACCACACGCGAATCTGCACACTGCTGACTCCATAAGAAACAATGCTTTCAAACAACTTCACTCTATTTTATATATATGTATATATGATTTCTAACATGTTGTAAATCACATCATTAAAAATGACTCCTTAACCCAGAGAAAAAACTTTAACATTTTGGCTACTATGTGTCTCACTTCTCTTCAATCTGCTGTTCACAGTCTGATCAGATCCCAATAAAGGTATACCTGAAATCTGCGAGTCTGTCTCGGTCCTCCAGAGGATTCACATTGCCCTAAAAGGTAAATTAAATGGGTACTCCACTAATTTAAAATTTATCCTGCAGATAGGGGAAGAGTGTCAGATCGCAGGTTGGGGGAGAGTAAACCTCTGGGACCCCTCGTCATCTCCAGAATGGTGTGTTGACACACTCAATGCCATTGTCTTGGATTAGGGGAGACACACAATCACTATGTTCGAGTATCTCTCGAAAACTTTTTTTTTTCTGGTGCCAGAAAGTTAAACAGATTTGTAAATTACTTCTATTTAAAAATCTTAATTCTCCCAGTACTTATCGGCTGCTCTGTGCTCCACAGGAAGTTCTTTTTTTTTTTTCCATTTCTTTTCAGTCTGATCACAGTGCTTTCTGCCATGTCAGAAACTGTCCAGAGCAGAATAGATTTGCTATGGGGATTTGCGCCTGCTCTGGACAGTCTCTGACGTGGACAGAGGTGTCAGCAGAGAGCAATGTGACCAGACATAAATATGAATAAATTCAAAAAGAAAAGAACTTCCTCTGGAGCATACAGCAGCTGATAAGTACTGAAAGGGTTAATATTTTTAAATAGTACTTTACAAATCTGTTTAACTTTCTAGCACCAGTTGATTTAAAGAAAATTGTTTTCCACCAGAGTACCCCTTTAACCCCTTAACGACGCAGGACGTATATTTACGTCCTGCGCCGGCTCCCGCCATATGAAGCGGGATCGCGCCGCGATCCCGCATCATATCGCGTCAGTCCCGGCGCTAATCAACGGCCGGGACCCGCGGCTAATTCCACACATCGCCGATGTGCGGTATTAACCCTTTAGAAGCGGCGGTCAAAGCTGACCGCTGCTTCTAAAGTGAAACTGAAAGTGACCTGACTGCTCAGTCGGGCTGTTCGTGACCGCCGCGGTGAAATCGCGGCATCCTGAACAGCTGACCGGACACCGGGAGGGCCCTTACCTGCCTCCCCGGTGTCCGATCGGCGAATGACTGCTCCGTGCCTGAGATCCAGGCAGGAACAGTCAAGCACCGATAACACTGATCACAGGCGTGTTAATACACGCCTGTGATCTGTGTAGCAGATCAGTGTGTGCAGTGTTATAGGTCCCTATGGGACCTATAACACTGCAAAAAAAAAGTAAAAAAAAAAAGTGTTAATAAAGGTCATTTAACCCCTTCCCTAATAAAAGTTTGAATCACCCCCCTTTTCCCATAAAAAAAAAAACAGTGTAAAAAAAATTTAAAATAAACATATGTGGTATCGCCGCGTGCGTAAATGTCCGAACTATAAAAATATATAATTAATTAAGCCGTACGGTCAATGGCGTACGCGCAAAAAAATTCCAAAGTGCAAAAAAGCGTATTTTGGTCACTTTTTATACCATTAAAAAATGAATAAAAAGTGATCAAAAAGTCCGATCAAAACAAAAATCATACCGATAAAAACTTCAGATCACGGCACAAAATATGAGTCCTCATACCGCCCCGTACGTGGAAAAATAAAAAGTTATAGGGGTCAGAAGATTACATTTTTAAACGTATAAATTTTCCTGCATGTAGTTATGATTTTTTCCAGAAGTGCAACAAAATCAAACCTATATAAGTAGGGTATCATTTTAGCCGTATGGACCTACAGAATAATGGTAAGGTGTAATTTTTACCGAAATATGCACTGCGTAGAAACGGAAGCCCCCAAAAGTTACAAAATGGCGTTTTTTTTTCGATTTTGTCGCACAATGATTTTTTTTCCGTTTCGCCATGCATTTTTGGGTAAAATGACTAATGTCACTGCAAAGTAGATTTGGCGACTCAAAAAATAAGCCATAATATGGATTTTTAGGTGGAAAATTGAAAGGGTTATGATTTTTAAAAGGTAAAGAGGAAAAAACGAAAGTGCAAAAACGGAAAAACCCTGAGTCCTTAAGGGGTTAAACTCCCTGTGATTGGACAATTATAACCTAGCCAAAGTACAAGGTAGTGGAGTATCCCTTTAAGGGTTCCTTTTCATCTAAGGAGTTTAGTGGGAGATTTATCAAAACCTGTTCAGAGGAACAGTTGCTGAGTTGCCCATAGCAACCAATCAGATCGCTTCTTTCATTTTTGAAAAGGCCTGTGAAAAATGAAAGAAGAGATCTAATTGGTTGCTATGGGCAACTGCACCGCTCTTTTTCTGCACAAGTTTTGATAAATCTCCCACTTAGTGCTCAGTATACACCCTTACTTGCTGTTCTGCTCCCCTTCTCTGTTCACATGCCATCTATAGTAGTGTACTGAAAATCATCTCCTAGCACAATGCAGCCTATTCAGTCCAGTGCACTTTTACCAGCACTAAATCATGGCATAGCAGTAAGAAGTAAGTGTTGGGTAACCAAATGAACACTGTGGTTCCGTACTAGGCTACTGCTATTTCTTGAATAGTTCATGTTATATTTTCAAAGAAAGAAATTGTAATAAATGAAGATCATGGCACAAACCCTCATGTATGCACCTTTTCATATTAACCTGCACAAAAATATTCAGAATTGAATGGGTTACTTCCAGGCATTGCCTCGGAAACGTGTAAACTCTGCCACTAGAGGCTTTACATGGTATGCCAGACTGTAGAAAACCACAACACTCTCTTTCATACTCACAGCATATATATCAGGGATAGCAAGACAAAGACAATATTGTAGTGCCCATGTTTTCACAACATCATGTTTCAGAGGTTTATGAAAAAACTGCACAGCACCACGGTTTGGATTCACGATATCACTCACCTTATCTGTCCTTTAGCAATAACACTCACTTCTTACTAGTTTGCAAAGCCTGTATGTATTTCTAGCCTGGATTCTGGCACACAATATAGAATCCATTCCCCTCCACTTATGCCAGGGTTAGTGACATATTTGAACGTCTATAACATTTTCATGACAGTGGACCTTTAAGAGATTTGGTAGTGCCACCCAGATTTTACTTTAGAATTGTTATTGGAACTAAGAGGAGGTCTGTTCTTTATAGATAAGGAACATTCACAACGTTTAACCACTTAACTGTTCAACAAGCAGCAAAAACCTGTTTTTTAGAGAACTTCATTTACCTCTGCTGAGTCAGTTTCAAGTTGGCTCACAATAGACTTTAGGACAAAACTGTATGAGGAGCCAAAAGTGCATCATATTGATGAGAATTTCATAGAAGCATGTTCTAACAAAGCAAAAATGTATGAATAAATCACTTTATTCAAATAAATCACTTTATTGAATGGATTTTGCCTTGGTAACAGTTTAAAGTACAGCATTATTTTCACTATATAAACAATATCACAACTAGAGATGATAAAATTTTTGAAAAATTTGATTCAGCCGATTTGCCAAATTTTCTGAAAAAAATTGGTTCGGTCCTAATTTATTCACCCTGAATCTCTATTAACCCCTTAAGGACTCAGGGTTTTTCCGTTTTTGCACTTTCGTTTTTTCCTCCTTACCTTTTAAAAATCATAACCCTTTCAATTTTCCACCTAAAAATCCATATTATGGCTTATTTTTTGCGTCGCCAATTCTACTTTGCAGTGACATTAGTCATTTTACCCAAAAATGCACGGCGAAACGGAAAAAAAAATCATTGTGCGACAAAATCGAAAAAAAAACGCCATTTTGTAAGTTTTGGGGGCTTTCGTTTCTACGCAGTGCATATTTCGGTAAAAATTACACCTTATCATTATTCTGTAGGTCCATACGGTTAAAATGATACCCTACTTATATAGGTTTGATTTTGTCGCACTTCTGGAAAAAATCATAACTACATGCAGGAAAATTTATACGTTTAAAAATGTCATCTTCTGACCCCTATAACTTTTTTATTTTTCCACGTATGGGGTGGTATGAGGACTAATTTTTTGCGCCGTGATCTGAAGTTTTTATCGGTATGATTTTTGTTTTGATCGGACTTTTTGATCACTTTTTATTCATTTTTTAATGATATAAAAAGTGACCAAAATACGCTTTTTTGGACTTTGGAATTTTTTTGCGCGTACGCCATTGACCGTACGGCTTAATTAATGATATATTTTTATAGTTCGGACATTTACGCACGCGGCGATACCACATATGTTTATTTTTTATTTTTTTTACACTGTTTTATTTTTTTTATGGGAAAAGGGGGGTGATTCAAACTTTTATTAGGGAAGGGGTTAAATGACCTTTATTAACACTTTTTTTTTACATTTTTTTTGCAGTGTTATAGGTCCCATAGGGACCTATAACACTGCACACACTGATCTCTAATGCTGATCACTGGCGTGCATTAACACGCCTGTGATCAGCATTATCGGCGCTTGACTGCTCCTGCCTGGATCTCAGGCACGGAGCAGTCATTCGTCGATCGGACACCGGGGAGGCAGGTAAGAGCCCTCCCGGTGTCCGATCAGCTGTTCGGGACGCCGCGATTTCACCGCGGCGGTCCCGAACAGCCCGACTGAGCAGCCGGGTCACTTTCACTTTCACTTTAGAAGCGGCGGTCAGCTTTGACCGCCGCTTCTAAAGGGTTAATACCGCACATTGCCGCGATCGGCGATGTGTGGTATTAGCCGCGGGTCCCGGCCGTTGATTACCGCCGGGACCGACGCGATATGATGCGGGATCGCGGCGCGATCCCGCTTCATATCGCGGGAGCCGGCGCAGGACGTAAATATACGTCCTGCGTCGTTAAGGGGTTAAAAACAGCTATTTCTAGGCTACAGAGAGCCTCAGTAGGGGTGTAGAAAGCTTTGTGCTCATAGGGAGTGTGCTATGTTAGTGAAATAATACTGTTATTCAGTATGACATGCAGCTTACAGGCATCGCTATAAGAATCACTGCCGCACAGCGTCTGGATGTGGCAGCAGGGAGACCATATGGAGACCATATGGCATCACAATTGAAGAGATTAAAGAGATTTTTTAATTTTAATGTTATTTTTATTTAATTTTTATTTATTAACATTTTTTCAAATCCTTTTTTGAGGACAAATTCTGGTGAGCATTGAGCTGGCGGGCCACTACCACCTGTTCCCGCCCCTGCCACTCAGCATCCCGCCCCCTGACTGTCAGCTCTGTGACTGTCAGTGTGGAACTGTGAATGTTTCATTAGACCAGTTATGGTTCATGGTTATCGCTCCAACCTGTTTCATTGGATTCTTGTGGTAATTCCAGAGGTAATATATGACAACGACCATGGGGCCTCAGTCTTGAAAAGATTACATAGATTTTTTTTATTTACATAGAAGATGTTGAATAGATTCACAGGTTTAATGTGCCAGCAGCATGAGGAGATCACATGGCAGCACAATGACAGAGCCTGGTAATTGGAAGAGCAAACTTTTAATCCTTTTTTGAGAACCCATTGTAAGGTACGTCTGGTGCCAGCAGCCGCGGTAATTCCAGCTTCAATAATGTATAATTGCTGCAGTGTAAACTATGGCAAAGCTCCTGGTTGTATCTTAAAATCGTGCTGGTGGTCTGCCACAAGGCTAGGTACCGCCTGTCCCAGCCCCTACCTCTCAGCGCACCCCCGTACTCTGAGTGTTCACTTGAAGAGGGATATACACAGAAAAAAAGGGGGAAAAGGGATACGCGCCCCTAGTGTAATATGTCAAACAGCAACAACAAAATGATAAGCGAATTTACACTCACCATGTGGGGTTGTGCTAAGAGCACAACACCTCAGTAGACATCTGATTAAATGTGGTCCTTGGATCTGCAGCCGTAGCTTGTCCAGAATCAGCGACGCTGGTCCGGTGGAAATGTGCTAAAAAATAGACAAAATTTAAGCTCTTAGGCACTGATCAGGTGAAGTAGGTAGGTGCAGACACAGAAATATTGTCCAAAAGGCAGATTTATTGGCACAAAGCAACGCGTTTCCGGTCCGTAATGGACCCTTCATCAGGCAGGTGCATACACAAGAATGGCAAGGGAGACAATATATATCCTCATGGTGACCTTAGAAAGGGCACGTCAATTAAGGAATTCACAAAACACTTAGGTGCACACATTGGTTTAAAGAAAAAACACCACATATATAAAATCACAAAACTATAAAAACATAGGAATTGACATAGTAAAATGTAAGGTCAGGTGTACCAAAGTGAAAAACAAACTATTTCTGAATTTATTTCAATGACTTTGATTATGATGCTTTCTTAAATTTGGAGTAGACTGTGCTAGTATCGCAGCAAGCATGATGAGACACTGGTGAGACTGTAGTGGGAACGATATGAAGCAGTCACGGAGTGGAAAGTAGGCGGGATCAATGTGTAATGTTTGCGGCGTTTACAAGCACTTTAGCACTGCAGTTACCAAAGAATTAATGAGCGATCTGCAAGAGGAAGGGACCCCTGAGCAGATCACTCACAAGATTCACCAGCAGTGTAAGGGGGCGCTACAGTGCCATGGTGCTGTTGAGAGGGGGTGGGATTGCACATCAATAGCTGTCAGGCTGGTAGATGGAGGGAGCGAGAAGGGGGCAGGATCGCTTGCACAAATGTAAGCAGCTGTCAAGCTGACAGATAAGGAAAGGTTGAATTGCCTATATGAAACAGTACGGGGAGGGGAAAATCAGAATGAGCAGTGTACATAGTAGCAGAGTTCAAACAAGGAGAGGCTGTGTTCTCATTGGCCGGGTTGTTTTGGACCAATGAGTGTAAAGAAATGCTGATAGGCATAATGAAGATACAAAATAGAAATGTTTAAATAGAGATGTATATGTATTTATATACAAACAGATTCAGTGTAACCGATGAAATTGTCAAAATGAAAATACTATGCATATATATATGGGAACAAATTGGTTGTGCACATGTATGGAAGCCAATTCAATGTCGGCCAGTATACAATACTGTGCAGTAATAAAGTATGATACTGGCCGATATCATGTGGCCGAGACTCCCATAAATTTTATTAAGCTTAAGCATAAGGGGGAAAGATATGTTAACAAAAAACTGTGCATGTAGTTATTAAAAGTCTGTTATAGATGGAAACATCATATATTAAAGTAAAAAAATCTTAGTAATAAAAATAGTAAAAATTAGAAAAAGTCTTAAAACGGTAACCTACAAATATTATCATAATTTAAGGTATTAAAATGGTACAAATATGAACATGTATACACAAGATGTTAAAATATACAGAACCTGTATAATACAAAATGCGCTTGGACTTCCATTCTGCAAGTTTTTTTATATTAAATGCAAGGTGTATGTATTACTATTGTGTAGAACTAACATTAGGGCGATATAATGTATGAAGTGGACAAACGCCCACAGGCCAAGATGGGTGTTTTATTCACGAGAAATGGGTCACACAAGAATAGTTTCTGATATTTCATTGAGTCCAAGTGGCTGTAATGAGCCGCATTTAAAAATCCAATAAACTTCCATCATTTGCATCTTTTTGTACCATTGATGGTTCAAGACAGTCCTTCTGGGTTAGAAAAACCCTTTGAAAAAAACAAGAGTCTAACCCAAAGGATGGAAGAAAGGAACAATTTCAATGTAATTTTATTACTACTTTCAGCTCATCCTCTCATGCCATTTGAAAAATACTAAAAAACAACTGGCACCTTCTAGAAGGTGACAATTTTTTTAAGGGTATAATTCCAAAAAATCCAGCTGTCGCATACAGAAAGGCTCCCTCATTAAAGGACCTCCTCGCTCCCAGTCAAGTCAAGAAACAACAACTAAAACACAAGGAAACCACTAATAAGACTGGGAGTTTCCGATGTGTGAAAAGTCGCTGCCTGTGTTGCAAGGAAATTACTCACGGATGCCAGACAACAGGCAAAGTTTTTGAAATAAAAAATCACCTTTCCTGTGAAACAGACTTCGTAATATATCTAATACAATGTCGCTGTGGCCTACAGTATGTAGGGGGCGAACAACACAAAAATTATGAAGTAGGATCAACAAGCACCGTTGTAATATCAAAACAGGGTTTTTATTGCACAGCCTTTCCAAACACTTTTTATTCCCATCAGTAAACCCTTTTACTGTAACCCCCATCGAATTGGTCCCTGAGAGCAAATCCAACCGCTTCAAACTCCTAAAGAAACTGGAAGTTTATTGGATTTTTAAATGCGGCTCATTACAGCCACTTGAAATATCAGAAACTATTCTTGTGTGACCCATTTCTCATGAATAAAACACGCATCTTGGCCTGCGGGCATTTGTCCACTTCATACGTTATATCGCCCTAATGTTAGTTCTACACAATAGTAATACACCTGCAGGGTGCACAACATACACCTTGCATTTAATATAAAAAAAACGTGCAGAAGGGAAGTCCGAGTGCATTTGTATTATACAGACTCTGTATATTTTAACATCTTGTGTATACATGTTCATATTTGTACCATTTTAATACCGTTTTAAGGCTTTTTCGAATTTTTACTATTTTTATTACTAAGATTTTTTGACTTTAATGTATGATGTTTCCATCTATAACAGACTTTTAATAACTACATGCACAGATTTCTATTAACATATCTTTCCCCCTTATGCTTAAGTTTTCCAAAATTTATTTGAGTCCCGGCCATATGATATCGGCCAGTATCATACTTTATTACTGCACAGTATTGTATACTGGCCGACATTGAATTGGCTTCCATACACGTGCACAACCAATTTGTTCCCATGTATATGCATAGTATTGGCATTTTGATGATTTCATAGGTTACACTGAATCTTTTTGTATATAAATACATATACATCTCTATTTAAATATTTCTATTTTGGATCCTCGTTATCAGCATTTCTTTACACTCATTGGTCAAAACAACCGGCCAATGAGAACACAGCCTCTCCTTGTTTGAAATCTGCTACTATGGACACTGCTCATTCTTTTTTTCCCCTCCCTGTACTGTTTCATATAGGCAGTTCAACCACTCCTTATCTGTCAGCTTGACAGCTGCTTATGTTTGTGCAAGCGATCCTGCCCCCTTCTCGCTTCCTCCATCTACCAGCCTGACAGCTATTGATGTGCAATCCCGCCCCCTCTCAACAGTGCCAAGGGCACTGTAGCGCCCCCTTACACTGCTGGTGAATCTTGTGAGTGATCTGCTCAGGGGTCCCTTCCTCTTGCCGATGGCTCATTAATTCTTTGGTAACTGCAGTGCTAAAGTGCTTGTAAACGCCGCAAACATTACACATTAATTCCGCCCACTCTCCACTCCGTGACTGCTTCATATCGCTCCCACAACAGCCTCACCTGTGTCTCATCATGCTTGCTGCGATACTAGCGTAGCCTACTCCAAATTTAAGAAAGCATTATAATCCAAGTCATTGAAATAAATTTTGAAATAGTTTGTTTTTCAGGTACACCTGACCTTACATTTTACTATGTCAAATCCTATGTTTTTATAGTTTTTTGATTTTATACATGTGGTGTTTTTTCTTTAAACCAATTTGTGCACCTAAGTGTATTGTGAATTCCTTAATTGACGTGCCCTTTCTAAGGTCACCATGAGGATATTTATTGTCTCCCCTGCCTGACGAAGGGTCCATTACGTACCGGAAATGCGTTGCTTGGTGCCAATAAATCTGCCTTTTGGACAATATTTCTGTGTCCGCACCTACCTACTTCACCTGATAAGAGCTAAAATTATGTTGATTTTTGAGCACACTTGAAAAGGGAGGGACTGCAGTACCAGCAACTTGGACAGGAGCATATTCAGCTTCTGTGCCATTGGATAAGTGGGCGCATAAAGCTAGAAGTAGCTGCAGTGAAAAAGCTTGTACTTGTATCTTAAAATCGAGCTGGTGGTCCTCCGAGAGGCAAGCTACCTCCAGTTCTAGCCCCTGCCTCTCTGCGCCCCCCCCCCCCCCACCGACTGTGAAAGTGTGAATGTTTAATTTAAATCAGTTATTTTTCATTGTTATTGCTCCAACCTGTTTCACTGGATTCTTGCAGTAATTCCACAGGTAACATATGATCTGTATTAAAAATGGCTATTTCTGGCCTACAGAGAGCCTCAATAGGGGTGTAGAACAGTTTCTTTTGTTTTAACACGCATAGGGAGTATGCTGTGTTAGTGAAATTATGCTGTTATTCAGCATGACATGCAGATTACAGGCATTGCTATTAGAATCACTGCTGCAGAGCGTCGATGTGGCAGCAGGGGGACCATATATATGGTGTCAGAATTGAAGAGGATGAACAGATTTAATTTCATTTGAATTTATTTACATTTTTTGAGTACCCATTATGGTGAGCATAAAGCTGGCGGTCCTTCGCCAGGCGAGATACCACCTGTTCCAGCCCCTGCCTCTCAGCACCCACCTGACTATGAAAGTGCAAATGTTTCATTTAATCAGTTATGGTTCATTGTTATCGCTCCAAGCTGTTTTTATGGATTCTTGTGATAATTCAAAAGGTAATATGATGTCGACGACCATAGGGCCTCAGTCTTGAAAAGATCGATATTTTACATCGATTTTTTTTAAATTTAAATGTAAGATTTTGATTAGATTCACAAGTTTAATGTCCCGGGTTCCCGAAGTGTTTACTTTGAACTAATACTGTATGACCACAAATCCCAATATAACAAGGAGTCACATGGCAGCACAATGACAGAGCCTAGAGGTGGCAGCAGCCCGACGAGAGATTAGGGCCTCACAATAGAAAAGATTAAAAATATTTTGTAAAATGTAAATTGAAGATTTAAATTTAAAATTGTAAAAGTTTAATTTAAGGTGCCATCAGCATAAGGAGACTATATGGTGGAACAATGACACAGCCTGGAGGTGGCAGCAGCATGAGGAGACCATAATATGGCAGAATTACACAGCCTAAAATTGGCAGCAGCAAGAGGTGGCAACAGCCTGATGAAACCATACGACCTCACAATTGAAAAAATTAAAGATGGAGGAGGGGGGGCAGTGGAGCACAGGCAAGGTTTTGCGAAATGGGTAGTTTTTATAGTCATCTGACAGGAGAGGAGGATCAGGATGTGGAGATACATTGTGATGAGGAAGGCGAGACAGGGGACCCAGACACACCGTGGGCATGTGGTCTCCTCATGCTGCTGGCACATTAAATTAAACTTTATCTTAATCTATTTTAAATCTTCAATAAAAATTTTCCTGGCCCCAAGATGTAGTCGCAACTTCTCCAGTGTCCTTACCAGCCATCGTTTCCAACACATGTTGTAGGATATGAAACAGTGGCAGCCCCACACAGGAACCTCTCCCTATTTCCAACTAAAAACCCTGGGAAATGGCAGTATTTGTAGGCGGAAATAGGGAGAGGTTCCTGTGTGGGGCCACCCTTTTTTTAGGGCGAGTAACACTTTCCAGGAAGGGAATTAGTAGTGTGAGAGTAGGGCCTTACAGGGGAAGTTTTTATCCCCACCTTTTACAATTGATCATACGTTGTTCCCTTCCACCTTTTAGAGATCTTTGCATCGTACCAATACTTGGTGGTGTAGGTGGCACATAGTGTTTTTTGCACACCTTTACTGTTGTTAGATTTCAAAATATTTTTGGGTCCATATATTTCATCCTAAGAAAATTTATGTTTTAGCTAATGCATTTCCTCAATACTTGTGGTCTAATGCAGAGGAATTTCTGTAACTGGGGACCAGCACCTTAATTATGTTTTGCAGTATCCATCGCAGCACAACGAGAGAGCCTGGAGGTGGTAGCCTCAGCATGAGGAGACCATATGGTGGCACAATGACAGAGCCTGGAGGTGGCAGCATCAGTATGAGGAGACCATATGGCGGCACAATGAGAGAGCCTGGAGGTAGCAGCATCAGCATGAGGAGACCATAAAACAGCACACTGACAGAGCCTGGAGGTGGCAGCATCAGCATGAGGAGACCATATAGCAGCACAATCAGAGAGCCTGGAGGTGGCAGCATCAGCATGAGGAGACCGTATGGAGGCACAATAAGAGAGCCTGGAGGTGGCATCATCAGCATGAGAAGACCATATTGCGGTACAATGACAATGCCTGGAGATGGAAACATCAGTATGAGGAGACCATATGGCAGCACAATGAGAGACCCTGGAGGTGGCAGCATCAGCATGAGCAAGTGTGGGGATCAGTGATCCACGGAAAGCACGGTGCTCCAAAAGCGCTCCTTTGTAAGGTGAAGAATAATAGCCGTAGGTCCGGTATTCGGTAAAGCAAGAAATTCTTTATTCATGAGTAAAGAATGAAAAAAGAATTTCTTTCTTTACCGAATACCGGACCTATGGCTATTATTCTTCACCTTGAAAAGGAGCGCTTTTGGAGCACCGTGCTTTCCGTGGATCACTGATCCCCACACTTGCTTCTATTTGACCAGACATCCAGGACTTGTTCCCGTGACGGTGAGGTGCCAGCAGCCCTTTCTGAACTACGTGTCCCCCAGAGATCTGTGACTCTAAGCTGATAACGGTGTTGTGACTGGGACACAACACGCTCAGGTGAGCGCAACAACTTTTTTACACACCTTTATACGTTTAATCCACAGAATCATGGCACATTAGTGCGCTTCTTTTTTGTTTCTTTTTTTCTATATATATTTGAGCATCAGCATGAGGAGACCATATGGCGGCACAATGACAGAGCTTGGTGGTGGCAGCAGCAGCATGAGGGCAATGCCAACTAAGGGTTGAGTCTAAGGAACCCACCGACTGTTGACTGGGGGTGTCAGATGTCACTTGGGATGAAGTGGATGGCCGAGTGAACCAATCACAGCTGCTGGGTTGCTGGTCGAGACACAACTTCTAGCTGAAAACGGGAGCTCAAACCTCTCGCTGCCACTCCTGCTGTCACACGCCCCTACTCTGCTGCGAACTCTGCCTGCGCCTGATGAATTTAGGCCTCTGCCACTCCTCTGTGCACATGTCCTGGCCCTTCTCTGCCTGACATACTTATACACCAGCTGAGTGCATATATGTTACACTTATGAGCGGAAGATAATGTGCTCCACTATGCTTAAAACTGTATAAGGCTACAGAAACAAGGGTGTAGCTTTGACTGGCCTTTCACATTAACTATGCCCAAATTTGTTTTTCAGGAAAAAAAAATGTACACCACGTAGGTGTACCTACAGTTTACACTTATGAGAGGAGGACTATGCGCTCCACTACAAACTGTATAAGGCAGCAGAAACAAGGGTGTAGCTTTGGCTGGCCTTTCAAAGTAACTAGGCCCAAATTTGTTTTTCAGGAAACAAATTTTACACCACTTAGGTGTACCTACAGTTTACACTTATGAGAGGAGGACTATGCGTTCCACTACAAACTGTATAAGGCTACAGAAACAAGGGTGTAGCTTTGGCTGGCCTTTCACAGTAACTAGGCCAAAATTTGTTTTTCAGGAATGTAAGTTTACACTTATGAGAGGAGGACTATGCACTCCACTACAAACTGTATAAGGCAGATATATAGAGGCCAAATAACAATCCCATACAGTGCCCACTTATTAGTCAAAGAACCAAACAAATCAGTACATATACAATAAGAGATGAGCAAACTTTTCAAAAGTTCGGTTCAGACTAAATAAGTTTTAGGCAAACCCAGAACTCCTAGGAGTATATCCAATTACTTCTGAACTGCTTTCAAGACTAAGGTACAGTTACAGCAATATGTATGGCTATGGGTGAATGGATGGTACCTGTGGTTATTTCCAGGTTGTTTAAAAACATACTAAAATAGCAGATTGTGTGTGCTCAGAATTAAAGAAAGGTCCAAAATATATTCCTTTTTGGTGGCAGTTGCCTGCAGGTGTGGGCAGACACATTGGCATTTTCCAAATGATCCAAAAATAATCCCTTTTTGATAGTAGCAACAAATTTTAGGCCTGGTAAGTGAAGAAGCACTTCCTTTTTTACAAGCTGTCCAAAAATTATCCCGCTTTGGAGAGTAGCAACAAGATTGGCATCCTGGAAAGTGATTAAGGATTGTCTTTTTCCCAAATGAAAAGCAGAAAAAAATATCCAATTTTTAGGATCAACTGGTTGTATAAGCCTCACAGTAGTAGGACCAGCAGTACAGTGTAAAGCACAGAAAAGGGGATCTTTGCTTACATATTCCATTAGGTCAATGCTGCCCAACCTTTTTCGGCTTGGGGAACCCCTCGAGAAAAAAAATTTGCGGGGAACCCCTACCGAAGTTGACGAGCAAATAAAAAAAAGAAAAGGAAACAGCCACAATGCAATGCACAATATCTATTTACCTGTGGGTATGTAGATTACAGTGCTGCTTTATACAGCAACTCACATGTGATGTCTTCCAAAATCAGTGTCATTTCCTTCTCTTCTCCATCTGGTCTGGGCCATTATGACGATTTCTTCCAGCCACAATTCTTCACCGTTAAACCTGTAAAACAAACCTATTAGGCTCAGCACTTTTCAAGAATCAGCCTTCAGATTCCCCTTTTACAAGTGAGGAGGAATATAGGGGCATAAAGTTGAAAAGGGGTAAAAGAGGGGAGTAGAAAGGTGTACATGGGTAACAGGTGTGTAGAGGAGTGTACATGGGTGACAAAGGGGTGTACGTGGGTAACAGAAGGGTGTTGGGGGGTTTACGGGAGTGTACATGGGTGACAGGGGTGTTATGGGTGTCGAGGAGTGTACATTGGCAACCGAGAGGTGTACAGGGGTGGCAGAGGGGTGCACATAGGTGACAGAGAGGTGTACATGGGTGACAGAGGGGTGTACATCGGTGACAGAGGGGTGTACATGGGTGACAGATGGATGTGCATGGGTGACAGACAGGTGTTGGGGGTGTAGAGGGGTGTACATGGGTGACAGATAGGTGTACATGGGTGACAGAGGGTGTAGAGGGGTGTACATGGGTGACAGATGGGTGTAGTAGAGTGTACATGGGTGACAGGTGGGTGTAATAGAGTGTACATGGGTGACAGGGGGCATAGGGGGTGAATGAGGGGTGGACAGGATTGACAAGTAGGTAAAAGAGGGGTGGAGAGGGGTGACAAAGGGACAGAGGGGTAAATAGTGGGGGATGGACATTGGTGATAGGGAGTTAGATTGGGGGCTGGTCAGAGGGGTGGTGAACATGGGTGACAGGGGCGGACAAGGTGGACATGGATGACAGGAAAGTGGAAAAGGGTGAAAGGGGGTAACAGAGGGGTGACAAAGGGTGGTGGACGGGGTGACAGAGGGGAGAGGATGCATTACCTTAATTAAGTTGAGCTGAGTCGTCCTTCTGTGGGGGGCCGAGAAGAATCCAGGGGGCTGGGTAGAATCAGGCGGGCCGGGAAGATAATCTGGGGGCCGGGAAGATAATCCAGGGGGCCGGGGAAAATAACCCGGGGGGCTGGCGGGAAAATAATCTGGGGGGGGGGAGCGGTGGGAAGATAGTCCGGGGGGGGGGACTCTGTGTACGCAGTGTGCACGTACACGAAATGCGCACGCACGCTTCCCTTCCCCCCTGAGCCACCGTGATTCACAGGTGCACAAGCTGGGGCTGGAGATTAAAAAATAAATAAATTACCTGCTGGAGCCCGCCAAACCCCTAGCAGTTCTCAACCCGGTACCCCGGTTGGGAATCACTGCCTTAGATAATGGGCCACAGCAGAGGTGATGGACGAGTAGAACCAATTCTACAGCAGGGTTGGTGGATTGGTAGTAGCAGTGAGTAGACAGCAAGGGTGATGGATTGGTGGTAGCAGTAGCGAGTCAATAACAGGGGTGCTAGACGAATTTGTCATACTAGTCGTGAGTAAACAGCAGGGGTGGTGACTTGGTGGCAGGAGTAGCGAGTCAACACTAAGGGTGGTGGACTGGTGGTAGTTAAAGCATGCCTACAGGAGGTGTGGTGACTAGAGGTTGAAGTAGACAGTTGACAGCAGGGGTAGTGGTAGTACTAGTAGGTCAACAATAGGGTTGGTGGAGGTAGTAACCAGTGGACAGCAGCAATGTCATCTAGTCAGGCACAAGATTTTAAAATTTGTCACTAATCCATGCCTGACTCATAAAAAAAAAAAAGTTAGCTTTTCCACATTTATGGAAGACAATGTTTTTCTCTTAGGGGGTCACAAAACCACCTGTCATGCTAAATATATTTTCTATGACACATAAAAGGGTGGACAAGACAGGACACCCATGGCAAACTGGGCAAGTTCTGGCCAATAGTCTAATCTGGTGACCCAGAAGTCTATAAGGTCTGGGCTGATGGTGTCTGCCAGAGAAACAGCAAGGCTTAGGTATTAATTAAGGGTGCCTGTACCCACGTTTTTGTTATACAGTTCCCGCATACGATTTTAAGGTAAAAACCATATCGAACCGTATAGAAAACCGTATACATTGACTTAACATTGCAAACCATATGTCAAATGCATCATCCGGTTTAGTCTGTTTTGAGCCTTAAATGGTTTTGTCCATTTTTTTACCCATGCCCAAAACCGTAGTCTACCAAGTTTTTTGGTCTGGGTGAAAAACCGTATTAAACCGTATACGTTTTTTTTTTTACATGGAAGTCAATGGGAACCGTACAGAACCGTATGTACGTACGGTTCCATCCGGTTTTCACCATAGGGTTTTTGACTTTGTACAATTTTTTTCTTGGAATTTCAATCAAACAAGTGAAACTTTATTCAAAATGGAGTGAAAAGTTAAAAACTTATACGTTATTTTTCTTAAAAAATGGATGCAACCGGACATCATTTTTCAAACCGTGTACGGTTTTTAACCGTATACGGGTCGAAATTTGTACCCATGTTTTGATACAGTTTAGCCAGGTTTTGAGGAATCCGTTTTTCATCGAAAACCTGATAAGGGAACTGTATTGCAAAAACGTGGTGTGCATGTACCCTAACTTGGTTGTTCAGGTGTTGATGAACATCCCTTTGGTATAGATGTATGTTAGGTTGGCAAATTTAGTCATCATGTACTCCATTGTGAAGATGCTGTTGTTGTTGCTGCTGCTGCCTTTGAAGGGGTGATGCTGGCAGAGGCAGTGAAGCGTTGACTCAGCAGGGAGTCCCCCTTTAGGAAGGTGTTTGCTGATGGAAAGATAGCTTCTCTCTATAAAAATCCAATTTTGCCTCCCTCTCCAAAGGTGGACAAAAAGTCCCCCATTTTGGTTTCATTGGGTCTAAAAGTGTGACAATTTGCTATTCATCTCTTTGATTCATGCTCACAATGCGGATGTCAGCGCACAAACAATAAAGCATACAGCTTGTTATCCCTGCTAGCTTTTTTAAGGGCCCGGTTGGTTTCCTCTGCTTCCCCTACTGCCATTGTTGGTCATCATCATAGTCATCGTCATCAACACTGTCATGTTGTGTGGGTGCTTCGTCCCCTATCATAGTAGCTCCCAGTACTGCAAAGAGCTACTATGTACACCCCCACCCCATGGTGGTACATGTCCTTTTTTTTTTTTATCACAGGTACACTTTAAACAATCTTATAGCATGTCATAAGTCAAAAAATAAAAAGATGGTGTCTTTGACCACCATTGGTTTCCAGAACCAATGAACCTCATAGCTCTGTAGAGTGACTGAGCGACTAAGTGCTCAGAGATTTTAAAATACTACAAATTTATTTTCAGAGAATCAGAGATTTCCTGTGATGAAGTTCTTAGCTTACTCGATTATGGATGCATTTTTACATCTGTATTACAGTTACAAGCTATGGCCTGAACACCCTGATGAGCGGGACTGAAGGCTATCAGTTTGGGTCATCAGACCTGTGTTCAAAGAAGGACTTGCAGCCCTAATACAGATTCAAAAATATGTCCATAATACACCTATGTGAAAGTAGCCTAAGGTGTATGGAGATCTTTACTCTAAATTTACTTTTAAAATCTATTTTGAGAGAAAAGATGCGCTCACTTGGATGGAAAAGGGGGAAAAGTCCATTCTTTTGGCGGCGGAATTCTTTTTGCTGCACCGAAATTTCCAAGTGAAGTTCCGCTCAGAAATTCTGTACTGTGTGAAGAAGTCAGATTGTGTAACTGGACTTCTATACACATTCTCTCCTGAATAGCTCAGATTGGTTTAGTTGGCTGCCACTCAACTTTTATTAACCCTAACTTAACCCCTTAAATGGGCACTGTCATGAAATCTAAAAATTGATATGCTGTAGTACTTAAGTACTACAACATATCTCTAATATACTTTAATTAAAAAAAGTGATTTTAACTCCTTAAGGACTCAGGGTTTTTCAGTTTTTGCACTTTCGTTTTTTCCTCCTTACCTTTTAAAAATCATAACCCTTTCAATTTTCCACCTAAAAATCCATATTATGGCTTATTTTTTGCATCGCCAATTCTACTTTGCAGTGACATTAGTCATTTTACCCAAAAATGCACGGAAAAACGGAAAAAAAAATCATTGTGCGACAAAATCGAAGAAAAAACGCCATTTTGTAAATTTTGGGGGCTTCCCTTTCTACGCAGTGCATATTTCGGTAAAAAAAATCATAACTACATGCAGGAAAATGTATACGTTTAAAAATGTCATCTTCTGACCCCTATAACTTTTTTATTTTTCCACGTACAGGGCGGTATGAGGACTCATTTTTTGCGCCGTGATCTGAAGTTTTTATCGGTATGATTTTTGTTTTGATCGGACTTTTTGATCACTTTTTATTAATTTTTTAATGGTATAAAAAGTGACCAAAAATGCGCTTTTTTTGACTTTGGAATTATTTTGCGCGTACGCCATTGACCGTGCGGTTTAATTAATGATATATTTTTATAGTTCGGACATTTATGCACGCGGCGATACCACATATGTTTACTTTTATTTTTTTACACTGTTTTATTTTTTTTATGGGAAAAGGGGAGATTCAAACTTTTATTAGAGAAGGGGTTAAATGACCTTTATTAACACTTTTTTTTTACTTTTACTTTTTTTTGCAGTGTTATAGGTCCCATAGGGACCTATAACACTGCACACACTGATCTCTTGCACAGATCACTGGCGTGTATTAACACGCCTGTGATCAGTGTTATCGGCGCTGGACTGCTCCTGCCTGGATCTCAGGCACGGAGCAGTCATTCGCCGATCGGACACCGAGGAGGCAGGTAAGGGCCCTCCCGGTGTCCTGTAAGCTGTTCGGGACGCCGCGATTTCACCGCGGCGGTCCCGAACAGCCCGATTGAGCAGCCGGGTCACTTTCACCTTCACTTTAGAAGCGGCGGTCAGCTTTGACCGCCGCTTCTAAAGGGTTAATACCGCACATCGCCGCGATCGGCGATGTGTGGTATTAGCCTCTGGTCCCGGCCATTGATGAGTGCCGGGACCGACGTCCTTGGTTCTTAAGGGGTTAAGGACCAGGCCAATTTTCACTGTAGGACCAGAGCGTTTTTTGCACATCTGACCACTTTAAGCATTAATAACTCTTGGATGCTTTTACCTATTATTCTGATTCCGAGATTGTTTTTTCGTGACATATTCTACTTTATGTCATTGGTAAAATTTTGACGATACTTGCATCGTTTCTAAGTGAAAAATTCCAAAATTTTATGAAAAAATTGAACATTTAGCATTTTTCTAACTTTTTAGCTCTCTGCTTGTAAGGAAAATAGACATTCTAAATAAATTATATTTTGATTCGCAAATACAATATGTCTTCTTTATGTGTGCATCATAAAGTTGACATGTTTTTACTTTTGGAAGACATCAGAGAGGCTTCAAAGTTCAGCAGCAATTTTCCAATTTTTCACAAAATTTTCAAAATCTGAATTTTTCATGGACCAGTTCAGGTTTGAAGTGGATTTGAAGGGCTTTCTTATTAGAAATACCCCACAAATTACCCCATTATAAAAACTGCACCCCTCAAAGTATTCAAAATGACATTCAGTAAGTAAGTTAACCCTTTAGGTGTTTCACAGGAATAGCAGCAAAGTGAAGGAGAAAATTCAAAATCTTCATTTTTTACACTCGCATGTTCTTGTAGACCCAGTTTTTGAATTATTTCAAGGGGTAAAAGGAGAAAAAACCTCTAAAAATTTGTGACCCAATTTCTCTCGAGTAAGGAAATACCTAATATGTGTATGTCAAGTGTTTGGCGGGTGCAGTAGAGGGCTCAGAAGGGAAGGAGCGACAATGTGATTTTGGAAAGTGAATTTTGCTGAAATGGTTTTTGGGGGGCATGTCACATTTAGGAAGCCCCTATGGTGCCAGAACAGCAGAAAACCCCCCACATGGCTTACCATTTTGGAAACTACACCCCTCAAGGCACGTAACAAGGGGTCCAGTGAGCCTTTAAACCCCACAGGTGTTTGATGACTTTTCATTAAAGTCGGATGTGTAAATGAAAAAAAAATATTTTTCACTAAAGTGCAGTTTTTCCCCCAAATTTACCATTTTTATAAAGGATAATGGGAGAAAATGCCCCCCAAAATTTGTAACCCCATCTCTTCTGAGTATGGAAATACCCCATGTTAGGACGTGAAATGCTCTGCGGGCGAACTACAATGCTCAGAAGAGAAGGAGTCACATTTGGCTTTTGGAAAGCAAATTGCTGAAATGGTTTTGGGGGGGGGGGGGACATGTCACATTTAGGAAGCCCCTATGGTGCCAGAACAGCAAAAATACCCACATGGCATAATATTTTGGAAACTAAACCTCTCAAGGAACATAATAAGGGGTACAGTGAGCCTTAACACCTCACAGGTATTTCACGACTTTTTGTTAAAGTTGAATGTGTAAATTGAAAAAAAAAAAAATTCACTAAAATGCTGGTTTTTTCATCAAATTTTACAATTTTACAAGGGGTAATAGGAGAAAATTACCCCCAATATTTGTAACCCCATTTCTTCTAGTATGGATATACCCCATGTGTGGATGTCAAGTGCTCTGCGGTCGAACTACAATGCTCAGAAGAGGAGGAGCGCCATTGAGCTTTTGAAGAGTGAATTTGTTTGGAATGGAAGTCAGGGGCCATGTGCGTTTACAAAGCCCCCCGTGGTGCTAGAACAGTGGACCCCCCACATGTGAGCTCATTTTGGAAACTTCACCCCTCACAGAATTTAATAAGAGGTGCATTGAGCATTTACACCCCACTGGCGTTTGACAGATCTTTGGAACAGTGGGCTGAGCAAATGAAAAATTAAATTTTTCATTTTCACAGACCCCTGTTCCAAAAATCTGTCAGACCCCTGTGGGGCGTAAATGCTCACTGTACCCCTTATTAGATTACATAAGGGGTGTAGTTTCCAAAATGGGGTCACATGCTGGGGGGGGGGGGTCCACTGTTCTGGTACCATGGGGGCTTTGTAAACACATGTGGCCTTTAATTCCGGACAAATTTTCTCTTCAAAATCCCAATGGCGATCCTTCTCTTCTGAGCATTGTAGTTCTCCCGCAGAGGACTTTACAGCCACATATGGGGTATGTTCTTACTCAGAAGAAATGGGGCTATTTTCCCTTGTGAAAGTGAAAAATTTAGGGTAACACCAGCATTTTAGTGAAAAAAAATTTTCTTTTCATTTTCCCATCCAACTTTAATCAAAATTCGTCAAACACCTGTGGGGTGTTAAGGCTCAATATACCCCTTGTTACGTTCCTTGAGGGGTATAGTTTCCAAAATGGGGTCACATGTCGGTATTTATTTTTCTGCGTTTATGTCAGAACCGCTGTAAAATCAGCCACCCCTGTGCAAATCACCAATTTAGGCCTCAAACAAGGCTCTCACTCCTGAGCCTTGTTGTGCGCCCCCCGAGCATTTTACGCCCACATTTGGGGTATTTCTGTACTCAAGAAAAATTGCGTAACAAATTTTGGGGGTCTTTTTTTCCTTTTACCTCTTGTGAAAATAAAAAGTATGGGGCAACACCAGCATGTCAGTGTAAATTTTTATTTTTTTACACTAACAGGCTGGTGTAGACCGCAACTTTTTTTTTTCATAAGGGGTAAAAGAAGAAAAAGCCCCCAAAATTTGTAGTGCAATTTCTCCCGAGTACGGAGATACCTCATATGTGGCACTAAACTGTTGCCTTGAAATACGACAGGGCTCCAAAGTGAGAGAGCACCATGCGCATTTGAGGACTAAATTAGGGATTGCATAGGGGTGGACATAGCTGTATTCTACGCCAGTGATTCCCAAACACGGTGCCTCCAGCTGTTGCTAAACTCCCAGCATGCCTGGACAGTCAGTGGCTGTCCAGAAATGCTGGGAGTTGTTGTTTTGCAACAGCTGGAGGCTCCGTTTTGGAAACACTGCCGTAAAATACATTTTTCAGTTTTATTGGGGGGACAGTGTATGTAGTGTTTTACCCTTTATTATGTGTTAGTGTAGTGTTTTTAGGGTGCATTCACACTGGCGGCGGTTTAAAGTAAGCTTACAGCTAGGAGTATACGCTGCGGCAAAAACTTGAAGCAGGAAACTTACTGTAAACCTGCCTGTGTGAATGTACCCTGTACGTTCACATTGGGGGGGCAAACCTCCAGCTGTTTCAAAACTACAACTCCCAGCGTGTACTGACAGACCGTGCATGCTGGGAGTAGTAGTTTTGCAACAGCTGGAGGCACACTGGTTGGAAAACCTTTAGTAAGGTTCTGTTACCTAACCTAGTATTTTCCAACCAGTGTGCCTCCTGCTGTTGCAAAACTACAAGATGTAGTTATGCAACAGCTGGACGTATGCAACAACAACTCCCAGCATGCAGAGACAGCTGTTTGCTGTTTGGGCATGCTGGGATTTGCAGTTTTGCAACATCTGTAGGGCTACAATTTAGAAATCTCCAAACTCTGGACCTCCAGCTGTTGCAAAACTACAAATCCCAGCATGCCCAGACAGCAAACTGCTGTTTGAGCATGCTAGGAGTTGCAGTTTTGCAACAACTCGAGGGCCACAGTTAGAGATCACTGCCAGTGATATCCAAACTGTGGCCCTCCAGCTATTGCAAAACTACAAATCCCTGCATGCCCAAACAGCTGTCTGGGCATGCTGGAAGTTGTAGTTTTGCAACATCTGGAGGGTTACAGTTTAGAGACCACTGTATAGTGGTCTCAAACTGTACCCTCCAGATGTTGCTAGGCAACTTACCGGCTTCCGTCGGATCCAGGGAGCCTGCCGCACGACATCGCCGGACTCCGATCTCCTCCACCGATCGTCGCCCGCAGCCTCGCCCGCGGGGTAAGTGGATCTTCGGCCCTGGTCCTCTGTCGTTTCCCCGTTCTTCCCCGCCTATTGTGGGTGGGCACAGTGGGGAACCGAAAGTAAAGCCCCCTGCCCCCGATCTGCTATTGGTGGTGGCGTCTAGACCACCAATAACAGGGATGGGAGGTGGTGGCGTCTAGACCACCAATAACAGGGATAGGAGGGGTGGCACCCCTGCCACCTCACTCCTATGCCTTCAGGGGGATCGTGGGTGTCTTGGACAACCGCGATCCCCCTTATTTTCCGGGTCACCATAGACACGTATGACCAGGAATCGGCGCAAATCGCAAGTGTGAATTCACTTGCGATTTGCGCCGATCGCCGACATGGGGGGGTCTGATGACCTCCCTTGGCATTTGCGCATCAGCAATCATTTGCGCATCAGCAGTCACTCCAGTCCGGTCCCCGCCCGGCGCGTGGCAGGGACCGAAATTCCCAACAATTAAGGAAATTTATTTTATAATGTTTACATTTTATTTTCAACAACTTTTAAAATGTAGTTACCTAATAATACTTGGTTCACAATTCTCAGTCACACTGAAATATACCTACATACAATTGTATAGCTTGTAAGGAAAATAATAGTACTAACAGTAATTATGTAAAATAACCATTTTAGGCAGAGAAATCTAGCTCCTATGCAAAAAAAAAAAGGCTGCTGGTCATTACACAAATGCTAATTGTGGGTCTGTCATAACTACACATAAGAGGAACAAAGTTAGTGCTTCCAAAAGGTTCCGGTTGACCCAACTTTTCAAAAGTTTGGTTGTGCCGGTTTATCGAACTCTGGCAAAAAGTTCTGGTTCGATTGAACATGTTCTGTCTGAACCAGTTCTTCACCAATAGTCCAAAACCGTGTGTATAAGTCTGTCTAAGGGCCTTAAAAGACATGTATAGCACAGTTTTTTCACCCAGGGGTGTATCTATGCACTTCAGAGCAATTTTTTAAGGCAAAGTTAATTTTAAAGTTATGGTAACATGAACGGCTATAGTACATTTTTTAATTCTTTTTAAACTGTCCAGGACAAAGAGCGTACAGGAACGCCCTTGCGTTCTGGTACTTAAGAACCGAGGGCGTACCTGTACGCCCTGGTCCTGTTACCAAGGTTTAAACCGTTCTCACGAGCTGGGAATGCTTTAAACCTGGTGGGGCCTGGTTGCTATGGGCAGTCAGGACCCACGGTTAATGCCGGGCACCGCAGATCGGGCCTGCCCGGCATTAACCCTTTAGACGCAGCAATCAACTGCAGTTTAACCAGTGCCGGTAGTTCAGTGGAACTGATCGGGACATTCCAGGTGACTTCACGGGTTCCGATCAGATGAGTGGGCAGCAGGAGGACCCTTACATGCCTCCTCGCCATCCAATCGCTCCACTGCTGCTCCCAGCCGGCCATGCAGGCTGGAGCAACAGGGCATCAATAACTCTGATCAATGCTATGCTATGGCATAGCACTGAACAGTGTATGCAATTCAAAGATTGCATGGTATAGCCCCCTATGGAGACTGAAAAAAATAAGTTAATAAAAGTGAATTAACCTCTTCCTTAATAAAAGTTTGAATCCCCACTTTTCCCATTTTTTTTAAATAAAATAATGTAAACAAAAATAAACATAATCTGTGGTATTGGTGTAAATGTCCAAACTATTAAAATATATGGTTAGTTAGACCACACGGTTGATGGCGTACACATAAAAAAAAACACCCAACAGTCCAAAACTGTGCATTTTTGATCACTTCATATACCATAAAAAAAAACTAATAAAAAGCGATCAAAAATTCCCATCAAAATAAATATGGTACCGATATAAACTGCGGATCATGACGCAAAAAATTAACCCTCATATAGCTCCATATGTGGAAAAATAAATAGGTTATAGTGGTCAGAAAATGACAATTTTAAACATACAAATTTTGGTACATTATAAGTTTTTTTAAAGCAAAAGAATAAAATAAAACCTATATAAATTGGGTACCATTGTAACCGTATCGACCTACAGAATAAAGATAAAGTGTCATTTTTACTAAAAAAAATTGCACTGTCTAGAAACGGAAGCCCCAAAAGTTACAAAATATATATTTCTGGGTTTTGCAGTAGATTTTGTTATTAAATAATTGATGTTATTTCAAAGTACAACTGGTGATGCAAAAAACAAGCCCTTATATGGGTCTGGAGGTGCTAGAACTTAAGGTCAAAATTAGCTTCGTCCTTAAGGGGTTAAAATTTATGTCCAAAGTAATGCCTTTTTAGAGGTAGATGCCTGCTGTTTTTTATAGGCACACAGAGGTATTGATAGAAGCTATGGCTTTTTCCAATGGTCCAAAAATATTCCTTTTCAGGGATAGCAACATTATGTAGTATGGACATCTTAGAAAGTGGACAAAAGTGACACAAAACCCTCTATGCACTGCTTTTTCACAAATTGTGTAAAAAAATGTATTAATTAAAAAAATAGCACACTTACAGGGGTTATTCGGTAATAGAGAAACAGAGCTAATTTCTATTTAAAACCACTCCCGTCTGTCTCCAGGTTGGGTGTGGTTCTGCAGCTCAGTTCTATTGAAGTGAATGGAGCAAAGTTGTAATACCACACCCAACCTGGGGACAGATGTAGAGCTGTTTTTGAAAGAAATTAGCTCTGTTGTTCGATTCCTAAGTAACCCCTTTAACTTCCAATTAAAAAAAGTTTTTTTGCACTGCAAAACTGGTGCAGAACGCTCTATGATTCTTTACTGTAATAATTATACAGTATATCGTCCTACTCCTATTTGTGTTGTTCACTGTTTAGTTGTCCCTCACAGAGACCTGCTAAAATGACTGTTGAAGCTATGTTCATGTGTTTTTATAGTGGCTTTGACATCAGCCCTATATCAGGGCTTGACAAATGTATTAAGAATCTATGAGCCAGCAAAAAAAAAAGAGTTAGGAGTCAGGATGTGTTTCACAGTCTTTACTGTCTGCTCATCTCCCGCCAATTTGTCATATTCATTATTGTCCCCTCATCTCCCCATATGTGTCACAGTAATTTGTGTCTCCTCATCTTAGAATAAATAGAATGTCACATGACTGCATCAGCCAATCAGCAGTCTTGGCGGTTGCTCCATACTCACTCAATACTGAGCGCTTCCATTAAAGATGAGCGAATTTCCGAAAAATTCGATTTGGCCGATTCGCCAAATTTTCCGAAAAAATTTGGTTTGGACTGAATTTATTTGCGGTGAATTGCTATTAAAAATGGCTATTTCTGGCCTACAGAGAGGCTCAATAGGGGTGTAGAACACTTTGCCTTGTCCTAACACGCATAGGAAGTGTGCTGGGGTAGTGAAATAATACTGTTATTCAGTATGACATGCAGATTACAGGCATCGCTATTGGAATCACTGCCACAGTGTGTCTGGATGTGGCAGATTTTTTAATGTATTTAATTCAATTTATTTTGAATTTATTGAAATTTTTTGATTACGCATTCTGTTGAGCATCAAGCTAACGGTCCTGTGCCAGGTGAGATATCACCTGTTCCAGCCCCTGCCTCTCAGCGCCCCCCTGACTATGAAAGTGAGAATGTTTAATTTAATCAGTTATGGTTCATTGTTATGGCTCCAAGCTGTTTCATTGGATTCTTGTGATAATTCCACAGGTAATATGACATACATGACCATAGGGCCTCAGTCTTGAAAAGATTACATTGATTTTTTTAATTTTAAATTTAAGATTTATATTAGATTCCCAAGTTTAATGTCCCAGTGTTTACTTTGAACTAATTCTGTATGACCACAAAACCCAATCTAACAAGAAGTCACATGTCGGCACAATGACAGAGCTTAGAGGTGGCAGCAGCATGAGGAGACCATAATCTGGCAGAATGACACAGCCTGGAATTGGCAGCAGCAAGTGGAGACCATATAGTGGCTGAATGACACAGCCTGGAGTTGACGGCAGCATGAGGAGACAATAGGGCTTCACAATCCCCAAGACTAAAAGATGAATTTTAAAATTTAAATTGAAGATTTAAGGTAGCTAGTGCTACCATAAACATTTGTAGATCACAACTTAGATTAGAAAAAGCTGGCCGGCACTGCCAAGCTTCCCGTGACTCCTATGTGAACCAGGTCAGTCCCATAACAGTTAGTGGTGCTCAATTCCTTATGAAAATGAAGAGTATCCAGAATCCCAATATACAAAGAAAGGAGGAATGGCACTCACCGCTTACTGTAATTTCTTTCTTTTATTCTCCATAAAGTGCAGGTGCTTTAAAAAGGCATTTCACCCAGCCGGGTGTGGACGCCAGTGCGCGTGCTACAGGTAACAATTGTTTCGCTCTGGCTTGAGCTTCAACAGACCTTCCCTTTCCCATGCTCCTTCATTCCTTATAACACGTCATGAAGGATCCACGGGGCGGGGATTACAAGCACAATAGGTTTAAAAAACAGTGTAAAGTGCAAAAAACACATACATTTAAAACCAAAAACTAAATAACTACAAGAATAATCCTAAGTCAATCCTGTCATTTAATCCTCCTAACTCTTGTGCACCAGTTTTCAAAATCCACTTTGCTTCGATCTCGCGGAGGATTTTTTCATTATCTTTACCTTGAGTACAAATTAACCTTTTAATTCCCATGAATTTCAGGACGCTTGCATCTCCATTGTGTGCCGAATTAATATGTTCTATTAATCTTGGGGAACCTTTTCCTGATTTTATTGACCAGGTGTGTTCCCGAAAACGTGTATTTAGTGCACGAATAGTGCTTCCTATATAAAATCTCCCGCAGGTGCAAATTAATGCATACACTGCAAAGGAGGTTTTACAACAAATGAATTCGGTAATATTTTTTGTTTGGCCACCAATGGAGATGCATTTTCCTGGTTGGAAATATGCGCACCAATTGCATCGTCCACACCTATGATTCCCGACTACTGCGTTTTTTTCTAACCATGTTTTGTTACTTTCCTTTTCTTTATATTTGCTACGTACTAATTCATCTTTTAGATTTTTTGTACGTTTAAAAGTAACTATTGGTTTATTTTTTCTAACATTCCCCATAAGCGGATCTCTCTCAATTAAATGCCAATTGGAAAAGATAGCACTTTTTATTATTTCTGCTACTGGACTATATTTAAAGGAGAAACAGAACCTGTCATTTTCGGGATTTTTAATTTTTCGTTTATTAGTTTTTTTATGGAGTAGAGTTTTTCTATCTAATTTTCTAGCTCTAATTAATGCTTCAGTTAACACGGTCTGAGGGTATCCCCTTAACAAAAAGCGCTTAGTTAGGGTCTCGGCTTGTTGCTCAAATGTTTCATCCGAGCTGTTAATCCTCCTTAATCGTAAATATTGGCTATATGGGATTGCGTTCCTGGTATGGGATGGGTGATAGCTCTGGTAATGTAAATACGAATTTGACGCTGTTTCCTTTCTATAACCTTCTGTTTCCAGAATACCATTTTTTGCTATCACACGTACATCCAGGAACTCCAATTCCTCTTTACTCCATTTACATGTGAAGAACATGTTCATGTCATTGTTATTTAACAAGGACATGAACCCTTTGAAATCCTCCACAGACCCGTTCCAAAGTAGGAAAACATCATCTACAAAACGAAAATAACAACGTATAAATTTAAGAAATGGGTTTCTCAAACAAAAAACATATTTTTCCTCAAAATAGGCAAGAAAAAGGTTAGCCAGGGTACATGCTACCGGGGTCCCCATCGCGGTCCCCCGGAGTTGAATCGCTACTTAAAAAAGGCTTAAATTTTTGTTTGACAGAAAAATTTGATTTTGAAGATTTCGAAATTGACCTGTTCCGAAGTATACGAAAATTAAACTTAAAGAGATTTTTTTCAGATAAAAATAAAGTAGAAAAAGAGGAAAAAAGGAGGGAGGGAGAGGTACCAACTGTGATAGGCCCTTTGGGCTTTAGTATTATGGGAGAGATAAATGATACAGAAAAGGAAGGTCTTAGAGCACTTCTAGATTTAATGGGTGAAGAATCAAATATTCTAGATAAAGAAGAGATCGACACTATTGAGATTGCAGAATTTAGAGGTGGAAATAAGTCAAGGTTCTCACCCCAGTTGACTCCTGGAGGGAACATTGATATTTTCCAACAAAAAGTATTAGCTGAAGTACGAGCTCTAATTTATCCCCGCGTCCCCCCTAATCTTGCCAAAGAAGAATTAGATGCCTTGAAATGGCTAAAGAATCATGACGAAATTATTATAAAGAAGGCAGATAAGGGGGGTAACGCGGTGATATTATCTAGAGATTATTATGAAAAAGAGGCATTGCGCCAATTAAATGATCCGATCACCTATACAAAATTAGAAAAAAATCCCATGAAAATACTGACATCTAAATTACAGTCTTTCTTACGAAAACAGGTAGAAATGGGAATTCTCTCAGAGAATTTGGCAAAACGGTTATTTCCCGAAACACCAAAAGAGGCCAATTGGTATTTTTTGCCGAAAATACATAAAACGCTGGAGACCCCACCCGGGAGACCGATTGTCTCCGGGGTGGGGTCTCTAACGGAGTCTCTATCGAAATATATGGATTGGTTACTTAGACCTTTATTACAGAATGTTCCCTCCCTCGTAAAAGATACCAATGATTTCCTCACTGCTCTGGATGGCATCCCCTGGAAGGATGATTTCCTAATAGTATCCATAGACGTGGAGAGTCTTTATACTAGGATCCCCCAGGGGTTGGCCGTCCAGTGCATTGAGGAAATCTTGGGAAAAGCAGGAAAAAGTGAAGCCTATATTAAATTTGTCGGAGAATCTCTTTCATTTATTTTGGGTAATAATGTATTTAAGTTTGGTAGCCAGTGGTACAGCCAAAACCGGGGGACCGCGATGGGGACCCCGGTAGCATGTACCCTGGCTAACCTTTTTCTTGCCTATTTTGAGGAAAAATATGTTTTTTGTTTGAGAAACCCATTTCTTAAATTTATACGTTGTTATTTTCGTTTTGTAGATGATGTTTTCCTACTTTGGAACGGGTCTGTGGAGGATTTCAAAGGGTTCATGTCCTTGTTAAATAACAATGACATGAACATGTTCTTCACATGTAAATGGAGTAAAGAGGAATTGGAGTTCCTGGATGTACGTGTGATAGCAAAAAATGGTATTCTGGAAACAGAAGGTTATAGAAAGGAAACAGCGTCAAATTCATATTTACATTACCAGAGCTATCACCCATCCCATACCAGGAACGCAATCCCATATAGCCAATATTTACGATTAAGGAGGATTAACAGCTCGGATGAAACATTTGAGCAACAAGCCGAGACCCTAACTAAGCGCTTTTTGTTAAGGGGATACCCTCAGACCGTGTTAACTGAAGCATTAATTAGAGCTAGAAAATTAGATAGAAAAACTCTACTCCATAAAAAAACTAATAAACGAAAAATTAAAAATCCCGAAAATGACAGGTTCTGTTTCTCCTTTAAATATAGTCCAGTAGCAGAAATAATAAAAAGTGCTATCTTTTCCAATTGGCATTTAATTGAGAGAGATCCGCTTATGGGGAATGTTAGAAAAAATAAACCAATAGTTACTTTTAAACGTACAAAAAATCTAAAAGATGAATTAGTACGTAGCAAATATAAAGAAAAGGAAAGTAACAAAACATGGTTAGAAAAAAACGCAGTAGTCGGGAATCATAGGTGTGGACGATGCAATTGGTGCGCATATTTCCAACCAGGAAAATGCATCTCCATTGGTGGCCAAACAAAAAATATTACCGAATTCATTTGTTGTAAAACCTCCTTTGCAGTGTATGCATTAATTTGCACCTGCGGGAGATTTTATATAGGAAGCACTATTCGTGCACTAAATACACGTTTTCGGGAACACACCTGGTCAATAAAATCAGGAAAAGGTTCCCCAAGATTAATAGAACATATTAATTCGGCACACAATGGAGATGCAAGCGTCCTGAAATTCATGGGAATTAAAAGGTTAATTTGTACTCAAGGTAAAGATAATGAAAAAATCCTCCGCGAGATCGAAGCAAAGTGGATTTTGAAAACTGGTGCACAAGAGTTAGGAGGATTAAATGACAGGATTGACTTAGGATTATTCTTGTAGTTATTTAGTTTTTGGTTTTAAATGTATGTGTTTTTTGCACTTTACACTGTTTTTTAAACCTATTGTGCTTGTAATCCCCGCCCCGTGGATCCTTCATGACGTGTTATAAGGAATGAAGGAGCATGGGAAAGGGAAGGTCTGTTGAAGCTCAAGCCAGAGCGAAACAATTGTTACCTGTAGCACGCGCACTGGCGTCCACACCCGGCTGGGTGAAATGCCTTTTTAAAGCACCTGCACTTTATGGAGAATAAAAGAAAGAAATTACAGTAAGCGGTGAGTGCCATTCCTCCTTTCTTTGTATATTGGGATAAACATTTGTAGGTAATGTCCCAGGCCCAGCAGCACCAGTAAACCATATAGAGGCTGAATGACACAGCCTGGAGCTGGAGGCAGCATGAGGAGACAATAGGGCTTCACAATCCCTAAGATTATAAGATGAATTTTCAAATTTAAATTGAAGATTTATGGTAGCTAGTCTACCATAAAAATGTTTTAGGTAATGTCCCAGGCTCAGCAGCATGAGTAAACCATATAGTGGCTGAATGACACAGCCTGGAGGTGGCGGGAGCATAAGGAGATCATATAGTGGCTGAATGACACAGCCTGGAGGTGGCGGATGCATGAGGAGACCATATAATGGCTGAATGACACAGCCTGGAGGTGGCAGAAGCATGAAGACACCATATAGTGGCTGAATGGCACATCCTGGAGTATGCGGTAGATGAGGAGACCATATAGTGGCTGAATGGCACAGCCTGGAGTTGGCGACAGCATGAGTAGAACATATAGTGGCTAAATGACACAGCCTGGAGGTGATGGAAGCATGAGGAGACCATATAGTGGCTGAATGGCACATCCTGGAGTTGGCGGCAGAACGAGGAGAACATATAGTGGCTGAATGCCACAGCGTGGAGGTGGCGGCAGCATGAGGAGAACATATGGTGCAGAATGAGACATCCTGGAGGTGGCAGCAGCATCAGGAGTCCTGAAAGTGACCCGGTGACGAAGGTGGGTGAAAAAAGGTCTGATTTGGAGGAATGTTTGTAACTGGGTAGCAGTGCCTTAAATCTGTTTGGCACTATTCATATTTGTGAAGCGTTGGTGTGGCACCATTGTCAATCTACTCTGATGCATCAGGCATTGGTGGGTGGAAATCCTGGCAGATCCATGCCTGACTCATCTTTACAAAGGTCAGTCTCTCCACATTTTTTGTGGACAGACATGTTCTCCTTGGGGTGACTATGGGACACGGTGGAGGATGAGGAAGCAGAAGCATTGTGACCTGTCCAAGTTGCTGTTGTGGCTGTGCAGGAACCACATTCACCCAGTGGGCCGTAAAGGACATGTATTGTCCCTGACCATAGCTACAGCTCCACATGTCAGCGTAGCTGTGCCCTTTGGTACACTTTGGTAGAGTGGTGTGGTGGGTGTTAATACCAGTACCCGATGACAAAGGTGGCTGAAAGAAGGAGAACTTGGCATCAGATGTGAGGAATCAGGCAGGTGGCAGGATCAGAATAGTAGCTGAGGCAAAGTTTTTTTTTTGGTCAAAGTTTTGTTGTGCACATGTAAGTATTGAAGATATGCATTACGTAAAACGTAACTTTTAACATTATTCTTAGGATAAAATACCTGGAGACAATTTTTTTTTTAAATCTAACAAAAGGAAAAGTGTGCAAAAAAAACGCAATGTGCCACCTACAACACCAAGTATTGATGCGATGCAAAGACTTCTAAAAGGTGGAAGGGAACAACATATGGTCCATTGTAACAGGTGGGGGGTAAAAAATTCCCCTGTAGGGCCCTACTCTCGCACTATTAATTCCCTTATTGGCAAGTGTTACTTGTCCTTAAAAGGGCAGCCCCACGGAGGAACCTCTCCCTATTTCCACCTGAAAAGACTGACATTTCCCCGGGTTTTTAGTTGGAAATAGGGAGAGTTCCCTGTGTGGGGCTGCCCTTTTAAGCACCAGTAACACTTGCCAAGAAGGGAATTAATAGTGCGAGAGTAGGGCCTTACAGGGGAAGTTTTTACCCCCACCTGTTACAATGGGCCATACGTTGTTCACTTCCACCTTTTAGAGGTCTTTGCATTGCATCAATACTTGGGGGTGTAGGTGGCACCTGGTGTTTTTTGAACACCTTTCCTTTGTTAGATTTCAAAAAAATTTGGGGTCCACATATTTTACCCTAAGCAAAGTTAGGTTTTAGCTAATGCATTTCCTAAATACTTCCTTTGGTCTAATGCAGAGGGATTTCTGTAATTGGGGACCTGCACCTTAATTATGTTTTGCAGTATCCATGGTACCACAATAAGAGAGCCTGGAGGTGGTAGCATCAGCATGAGGAGACCATATGGCGGCACAATGACAGAGCTTGAAGGTGGCAGCATCAGCATGAGGAGACCACATAGCGGCACAATGACAGAGCCTGGAGGTGGCAGCATAAGCATGAGAAGACCATAGAGCTGCACAATGAGAGAGCCTGGAGGTGGCAGCATCAGCATGAGGAGACCATATGGTGGCACAATGACAGAGCCTGGAGGTGGTAGCATCAGCATGAGGAGACCATAGAGCAGCACAATGAGAGAGCCTGGAGGTGGCAGCATCAGCATGAGGAGACCATATAGCAGCACAATGAGAGAGCCTGGAGGTGGCAGCATCAGCATGAGGAGACCATATGGCGGCACAATGACAGAGCCTGGAGGTGGCAGCAGCAGCATTAGGGCCATGCCAACTGAGGGTTGAGTCTGAGGAACCCACCAACTGTTGACTGGGGGTGTCGGATGTCACTTGGGATGAAGTGGATGACCGCGTGAACAAATCAATCACGGCTGCTGGGTTGCTGGTCGAGACACGACTGCTAGCTGACACCGGGAGCTCAGACCTCTCGCTGCTACTCCTGCTGCCACTCGCCCCTTCTCTGCTGCGACCTCTGCCTGCGCCTGATGAATTTAGGCCTCTGCCACTCCTCTGTGCACGTCCTGGCACTTCTCTGCCTGACATACTTAGTGCATATATGAGGGGAGTACAATACGCAATACAGTAGCAGGTGTGTACTTTTGGCTAGGCCCTTAAGACTTTATCAGGAACAAAATGGTACAACACTTAGATGTACCTATGTGGTATGCACTTATGAGAGCAGTAGAATGCGCTCCACTTTGCATTACTGGTATTTGTCTAGAACAGCAGCAGGTGTGTACTTTTGGCTGCCCTTTCACAGTATCTAGGCCCTTGAGAGTTTAACAGGTACAAAATAATACACCAATTAGATGTAGACTGGACTTTCACAGTATTTAGGCCCTTGACAGATTAATGTGTACAAAATAGTACACTACTTAGATGTAGGTATGAGTTATGCACTTTTGAGGGCAGAAAAATGCGCTACAGTATGCTTAAATAAGTATTTGTGCACAACACCAGCAGTACACAAAAGTGCTGCAGCACATAGTCGCTGTGTACTAAACCCAAAATTGCACGTTCTCTCTCAAAGACTATTTGGAATGGACTGCTGGGTATGTATTATACCATCTACAGACGAGTATAACCAGCAGACCATTTGTTGTGGAACAAAGACACAGAGTTTAGCAAAAAACGTATTCCTCCCTCCTCTCCTAACGTTTCTCCAGCTGAGCCAGCTTTTTCAAATGTATGAGGCAACACACAGCTCTCTTCCCCTCTCTGTAACACAATGCCATAGAAAGTGACGGGAGGTTAATCGCTGCAGTAAGAATAATTTTTTGTGAAAACACACTGTTCTCTGTCCGCCAGAATGCTGACGTGACTAGGAGGTGAAATGCTGCTGGAAAAAGCTTGTCTGTGTAACACACAGGCTGTCTGTCCTATCTCTCTGCAGTGAAAGGATGAAGTGACTAGTCGGAATATGGCTGCCGATTATATAGGGCTGTGACATCACAGGGGTGACTGGCTGCTGATATTTTGCATGTGATTCTGGGTCATCCCGCCTACCCTTGTTCCCGCCTTCCCAGGATTCCTTGCCCCATGTCCTCACATGTGGATCTGCCATTTTAGATACCCCAGAG
The DNA here is from genome assembly GCF_029499605.1 of Hyla sarda. Taxonomy (NCBI): domain Eukaryota; kingdom Metazoa; phylum Chordata; class Amphibia; order Anura; family Hylidae; genus Hyla; species Hyla sarda. The sequence goes on along the minus strand of NC_079189.1, from coordinate 235,176,678 downwards.
CCTGGACCGCACTAAATGGAGTTAAATGAAGCAATTCACACAATAGAATCTCTTCAATGTTCGCATTCGTTGCAAATCAAATTTTTCATGAAATTTGTAATGAATTAGGATTCGTCAGATTTGATTCGCTCATCTCTAGTTACCATCAAGGCCTCTGATTGGCTGCTTTGGTCACCTGACGTCTGCTGCTCATCTAACTCCAGAGTGACAACCGCATGCAGAATGGGGGATCAGTGTGGGAATGGAGAAAGAGGTAAATAAAAAAGAACAACCTCAAGGCATTATGGGATTCCCTCAAGTCATGTGATTCTTCCTACTTTTCCTTTTTGCCATGTGGCTGATGTTATTTTAGCAGGTTTTGCCGAACAGCCCAAAGTTTAAGTTCTAGTTGAACCGAACTTTTAGCAAAGTTCTGACTAAAAACTGAAACTGACAGCAGCATTACCACACTATAAATAATGATTGATTGTGATAATACACAGAATTTATTGGTCTTTCAATTCGTCTTAGCATATACTGATTTAGTCAGGCACATGGAGAAGGAGAAAAGTCGGCACTGCCGCACTCACGATTCTGCCGGAGTATACTGGATCACTGCACCTTCACGTCCAAATGCCACAAATCCGGTGCTCAGTCCGCCATAAGCATAAGCGTAGAAGACTTGAAAGAAGAGAACGCAGACGGCACTCACGGAAACAGCAAGAAGTTTTATTCGGGATCGCTGGTCCACGCAACAACAACGACAGGTAAGTCGACCGGTTTCGCGCTACACAGAGCGCTTACACGTGACCTCTGACATCAATTAACCCTTCCCCCTTAAATACATACACCAAGTAATACAAAAATAGAAAACTAGACATTACAGGGTTAAAAGCACAAATATAGTGTGTGGTATAGAGAGACTAGCATTAGTATTTACTAATTAGCTATAACAACGCCTAGACCTGTGTAACAATTACGGAGGTAATGCACCGTATTAAAAACGCTAGGTGTGAACATGGATCCTATGCTAACAACATCACCTGCACTATGGGAATACATTAAAATCCTCCCGTAGGTTTAATCCTAATGGTCCTATGGCGTCTGTAAGTATAATCATTTCTGATTCTTTTTGTAACAATAATTTGTGTCTATCTCCACCAAATTTTAAGGGTGCAACTGTTTTTAATCCTAGAAATTTTAAATCTTCAATTTTGTTATTATGTTTATATTTCATATGTTCTATTACTTTTGGGCAGCCTTTTCCAGTAGTGAGTGAACGAAAGTGTTCCCTAATTCTTTTATGCAAAGGTCTTATGGTCTTCCCAATATAGTAAAAACCGCATGTGCAAACTAATGCATAAACAATATAGGTAGATTTACATGTCACAAAATCATGGATATCAATATTCTGTGATCCTAAATGTATGCTTTTCGTTTGTATCATGTGCGAACATAAATTGCACTGTCCACATTTAAAACATCCTTGTGGTTTTGATTTTTCTATCCAATTTTTGGACGTATCATCTTGTAATCTACCTCGTACTATATGGTCTCTAATATTCTTAGTTCTACGAAAAGAAATTAGTGGTTTATTCAACAATGTTTTGCTTAGGACATCATCCTGCTGGAGAATATGCCAATTTTTATGTATCGCTGACCTAATTTTATTTTCCATAGGGCTGTACATGAAGGAAAACGTAAAATTTTTTGTTTGATTTTCTATATTTACTTTAGCACAGTCTTTATCATGTGTTTTATGTTTTTTATGCAACAATTGACTGCGAGGTATTTTCCTGACCTTAAATAGTGCCTCACTCAGGATGGATATAGGGTAGCCCCTCTCTTTAAGTCTGTCCCATAATTGTTTCGCCTATATTTCAAATGTTTCAGTAGTGGTATTTATCCGTTTCAATCGGACAAATTGTCCGAAAGGAAGGGATTTTTTGACATGTTGAGAATGAAAGCTATCATATCTGAGTAAGGAATTCGTAGCTGTAATTTTTCTAAACCCCTCAATCTCCAAATAATCATTTTTAGCAACAAGTTTAGTGTCAAGAAATTCTATACTATTGGTGCCCACCACACTAGTAAAATGCATATTATAGTTATTATCGTTCATGTAGGCGACGAACTGGTGGAACTGGGCCGTACTACCCGACCAAATGACCAGCACGTCGTCGACATATCTCACATAGAGGGCCAGATATTTAAGAAAAGGATTATTAGAAGAGAAGACCTTATCTTCCTCTAGGACCCCCAAAAAAATATTTGCGAAAGTAGGTGCCACGGGGGTCCCCATCGCAGTCCCAGATCGCTGGTTAAACCAGCGATTATTGAACTGGAAAGCATTATGGGATAATACAAACTGTAACATCTCACAAATGTAATCAATGTAAACAGGGCTATGATTTTCCGTTTGGTCTAGTCGACGTCGGACAGCCTCCACACCCGCACCCTGAGGAATGCGAGTGTAGAGGCTCTCCACGTCGATACTAGCCAAAATAAAATGTTCCTGCCACCCAAAATTTTCCAAAATTTGCAGTAAATGTTGAGTATCTTTTAAGTAAGCTGGTATAGTAAGTAGTAATGGGCGCAGGACCCAATCTAGGTATTGGGACAGGGGCTCAGTAACTGAGCCTCTGCCCGCAACAATAGGCCGACCTGGCGGTAATTGTGCATTTTTGTGAATTTTGGGTGTCCAGTACCAGTATGGCTTTTTTGGGTGAATAATGAAAAGTTTGTTAGCGAATCTCTCCGAAAAAATATTGTTTTCCACTCCCCTCCTAAGTAGTGATCTAGCACTCTCCTGGTAATGTGTGGTGGGGTCTTTTAATAATGCTGTATAAGTATTTAGATCACTTAACTGACGATTTGCCTCTTGTAGGTAATAATCTTTGGTCAAAAGTACAACATTGCCTCCCTTATCCGCAGGCTTCACTACTATTTCTGTGTTTTCAGATAGCCATTTTAGAGCACTCCTTTCTCCCCCCGTAAGATTCTTATTGATGTCAGAGGTCACGTGTAAGCGCTCTGTGTAGCGCGAAACCGGTCGACTTACCTGTCGTTGTTGTTGCGTGGACCAGCGATCCCGAATAAAACTTCTTGCTGTTTCCGTGAGTGCCGTCTGCGTTCTCTTCTTTCAAGTCTTCTACGCTTATGCTTATGGCGGACTGAGCACCGGATTTGTGGCATTTGGACGTGAAGGTGCAGTGATCCAGTATACTCCGGCAGAATCGTGAGTGCGGCAGTGCCGACTTTTCTCCTTCTCCATGTGCCTGATAGTGTTATGCTGAATATCCTAGTCTGAGCACGTCGCAGGTGTATCCCACTCACAGATTATGGAGTCTATGGAACAAGCAGCCTCAGAGGCGAGTGCTGCACTGGATAGCACACTGCACATTAGTCCCGGGACTTTACTAGCTGGTAGAGAAGACGCAACTGAATTCTTTGCACAATGTAACCTAAGGGATGAACTGCAGGTACTAGGTACCAAATCTTTGGAATATAAAGTTACGACTCTTTCTGAAAAAGAAGTGAAATTGTTTTGGACAGTCAATTCGTTACAGTCCTATTGTGAGAGTGGCCGTGTTCCACGTGGATTACGAGTTTTTAAAGAGCTGTCTCAATTTCAAGACGATAGTGAATTTACGGATGAATGGGCATTATTACATCAAGAACACAGTCTAAATCTCACTAAATTGATGTTGAAACGGACAGAAAAAGAATATGCCCAAATTACTGCACAACTGCTTAAAGCCAAATTAGAGCTGAAAACCCGTGTGAACAAAGAGCAATATGAAACATTCGAAAAGAAGGTGGAAAAAAAGATATTACCGATCCAGGCTGATATTAAGGAACGTAAAAAGAATAAATATCTGAGAGACAAACAAGATTATGACGGAGGCCATGTCTTCGATTGGAATCTTAATAAGATGAGAAGAAAAAGACGACTGCGGAGACCACCTCAGGATTACTGGACTACAGACTCAGGGTCCGACTCTAGTGGGACTGGTGATACCACCCTACCAAAAGACCCCTCTAACCTTGTGGCTTTGGGGGACCAACAACTGCACCTACCCGCAAGAGGAGGATACGGCGGGGCAGGTGCAAAAAGATTTTCAAAAAGAGGTGGGATGAAGAGAAAGCAAGTCACCTGGCAACAATAGGTGATCTTGCCTCTCCAGATCCTACAGGTCAGTCCAACATTATTAATTTGACACAGCATGTTCTTTCTGAAGATTGTCTATCTCTGTTAAAGAAGGGGTTAAACTATTGTATTAATAACGAATTTAATTTTACGGATTTTACTATAGATTTGTATAAATCTATTAGGAAAATTAACTTACATAGGTTTTTCCTTAGTGGCCATACCTCTGGTAAAGAGTCTAATCAGTTAGAAGGTGAAGTCCCTACATCTATTAGCCCGTTGGGCTTTATGGTTAACCCATCCTGGTCAGAACAAGATAGAGATGTTGTATCGTTGTTAATGGAAATTGCAAATGATGAAAATATTCACGATCCTGATAAAGTTACAACTTACAAACCTTTTACAGGAGGTGTTTCATCCACATTTAACCTGCCCTTGCCCGCAGGCTCCAATATCCAGAATTTTATGGAAAGCGTCATTCAAGACGTTAAAGCACTTATTTACCCTAAATCTACCCCGAATCTTACGGGGGGAGAAAGGAGTGCTCTAAAATGGCTATCTGAAAACACAGAAATAGTAGTGAAGCCTGCGGATAAGGGAGGCAATGTTGTACTTTTGACCAAAGATTATTACCTACAAGAGGCAAATCGTCAGTTAAGTGATCTAAATACTTATACAGCATTATTAAAAGACCCCACCACACATTACCAGGAGAGTGCTAGATCACTACTTAGGAGGGGAGTGGAAAACAATATTTTTTCGGAGAGATTCGCTAACAAACTTTTCATTATTCACCCAAAAAAGCCATACTGGTACTGGACACCCAAAATTCACAAAAATGCACAATTACCGCCAGGTCGGCCTATTGTTGCGGGCAGAGGCTCAGTTACTGAGCCCCTGTCCCAATACCTAGATTGGGTCCTGCGCCCATTACTACTTACTATACCAGCTTACTTAAAAGATACTCAACATTTACTGCAAATTTTGGAAAATTTTGGGTGGCAGGAACATTTTATTTTGGCTAGTATCGACGTGGAGAGCCTCTACACTCACATTCCTCAGGGTGCGGGTGTGGAGGCTGTCCGACGTCGACTAGACCAAACGGAAAATCATAGCCCTGTTTACATTGATTACATTTGTGAGATGTTACAGTTTGTATTATCCCATAATGCTTTCCAGTTCAATAATCGCTGGTTTAACCAGCGATCTGGGACTGCGATGGGGACCCCCGTGGCACCTACTTTCGCAAATATTTTTTTGGGGGTCCTAGAGGAAGATAAGGTCTTCTCTTCTAATAATCCTTTTCTTAAATATCTGGCCCTCTATGTGAGATATGTCGACGACGTGCTGGTCATTTGGTCGGGTAGTACGGCCCAGTTCCACCAGTTCGTCGCCTACATGAACGATAATAACTATAATATGCATTTTACTAGTGTGGTGGGCACCAATAGTATAGAATTTCTTGACACTAAACTTGTTGCTAAAAATGATTATTTGGAGATTGAAGGGTTTAGAAAAATTACAGCTACGAATTCCTTACTCAGATATGATAGCTTTCATTCTCAACATGTCAAAAAATCCCTTCCTTTCGGACAATTTGTCCGATTGAAACGGATAAATACCACTACTGAAACATTTGAAATACAGGCGAAACAATTATGGGACAGACTTAAAGAGAGGGGCTACCCTATATCCATCCTGAGTGAGGCACTATTTAAGGTCAGGAAAATACCTCGCAGTCAATTGTTGCATAAAAAACATAAAACACATGATAAAGACTGTGCTAAAGTAAATATAGAAAATCAAACAAAAAATTTTACGTTTTCCTTCATGTACAGCCCTATGGAAAATAAAATTAGGTCAGCGATACATAAAAATTGGCATATTCTCCAGCAGGATGATGTCCTAAGCAAAACATTGTTGAATAAACCACTAATTTCTTTTCGTAGAACTAAGAATATTAGAGACCATATAGTACGAGGTAGATTACAAGATGATACGTCCAAAAATTGGATAGAAAAATCAAAACCACAAGGATGTTTTAAATGTGGACAGTGCAATTTATGTTCGCACATGATACAAACGAAAAGCATACATTTAGGATCACAGAATATTGATATCCATGATTTTGTGACATGTAAATCTACCTATATTGTTTATGCATTAGTTTGCACATGCGGTTTTTACTATATTGGGAAGACCATAAGACCTTTGCATAAAAGAATTAGGGAACACTTTCGTTCACTCACTACTGGAAAAGGCTGCCCAAAAGTAATAGAACATATGAAATATAAACATAATAACAAAATTGAAGATTTAAAATTTCTAGGATTAAAAACAGTTGCACCCTTAAAATTTGGTGGAGATAGACACAAATTATTGTTACAAAAAGAATCAGAAATGATTATACTTACAGACGCCATAGGACCATTAGGATTAAACCTACGGGAGGATTTTAATGTATTCCCATAGTGCAGGTGATGTTGTTAGCATAGGATCCATGTTCACACCTAGCGTTTTTAATACGGTGCATTACCTCCGTAATTGTTACACAGGTCTAGGCGTTGTTATAGCTAATTAGTAAATACTAATGCTAGTCTCTCTATACCACACACTATATTTGTGCTTTTAACCCTGTAATGTCTAGTTTTCTATTTTTGTATTACTTGGTGTATGTATTTAAGGGGGAAGGGTTAATTGATGTCAGAGGTCACGTGTAAGCGCTCTGTGTAGCGCGAAACCGGTCGACTTACCTGTCGTTGTTGTTGCGTGGACCAGCGATCCCGAATAAAACTTCTTGCTGTTTCCGTGAGTGCCGTCTGCGTTCTCTTCTTTCAAGTCATATACTGATTTAGTGTAGAGACTTTAAAACTATAAACTATATTGTTTCTGATTAAACATCATACCAAGCGATTAAACTTTATGCTCACTGTGAACCAGTGCACATATTGTGCACCTACTCGTCCGCCATCATACGAATTTACATCTTTTGTTCTTACTACACTCAAATGTACCTTTACCGTCCACTTTCTCTTAGTGGCACACTGGCTCTCATCTGTCGGTCGCTCAATTATTGAAGATACTGCTTCAGCATTCTTATAGTTCTTTTCGTGGTATGTTAATAGTAGTTAGGCTACAGCATTCATATCTTGTATTGTCACACAGTCCTTTGCACATACGCTGACAGTGCTCCTTAGCTTATAGTCCACAATGCCTGGCCAGGACTTTGTAAATTAAAAATCTGTCAGGTGACTGTATTAGCATCCTCAGCTATTAGTTCTCTTATATCCTTCAATAGCCTAAAGTGCTATTAGGAAATGACAAAAGTACAAAAATGGAGATAGAAAAATGTTCTGTGTTCTTAAGTTGTGAAAACCTGTTGGTCCCGAACTTGCTTCTTTTCTATACAAGATCTTTCAGTGTCATAGATTGCAATAGTATTCAAGATTCTACATGTTTCTCCATGCCTGTTCATCAGGAATCTTAGTAGACAGCAATGTTTTCAGCATGCAGGCACATACTGTACCTTCACTCACACTATCCTGTTGGTACTGACTAATAGTGAGGGTGACGCTGATGACAAGGGTTTTTACTGTTCTCTTTGGTGCCCTGAGGGCATTTCCTAGTCCCTTGGTACACTGTTATGACTGCCCATCTGGTCACTGATGAATAGTGTTGAGCAGCATAGGCCATATTCGAATTCGCGATTTTTCTCGAATATATGGACGAATATTTGTCATATATTCACTAAATTCGTAGATTCGTAATATTCGCGTTTTATTTTCGCATATGTGAAAATGTGCATGTGCGAAAATTAGCATATGCGAAAATTAGCATATGCTTAAATTAGCATAAGTACAAAATTCACATATGTGGAAATTTGCATACGCAAAAATTTGCATATACAAAAATTAGCATAGGCTAAAATTCGCATATGCAGAAATTAGCATATGCAAATTTTCACAAATGCGAAAATTCGTACGCTAGTCTCACTCAGTAGTATTAGAGCCTTCTTTACACCACACAAGCTGAAAGCAGAAAGGGATGATCACTGTGATGTGTACTATGAATATATAGTGCTATATTCGCGAATATTCGCAAATTCGTGAATATGCGATATTCGCAAATAAAATTCGCATTTCGAATATTCGCGAGCAACACTACTGATGAACACCACCCTCAGTCAATATTCATAACTTTTCCCAGGAGAACATTGCTGTCAGTTTCCCTTTAAATTTGACTATTCAGTAATCATATAATACAGATTCTTTCCACATGGCATAGAACATGCTGCTCCTCTCACACACACTTCCCTTCCAGGTACTTTAACCAAATCATAGGTCAGATTATCCTGCTACATGCTGCCTGCATTTGGACCTTTAGGGTATAGCCACATGTGGCAAAAAAGTTGCAGATTCTTTGCAGAGCAGAATTTCCACCACAATTGCAAAGGCAAATGTGCATCAATCCTGCAATTTGGGTGTGGATTTGCCTTTGTGTACGGGAGCAAGGGCTTCTGTTAAAAATCTTTTTATTATAATTGGAAATACACTAAGTGAGCGGTAATGCAAATAATACTGTATACATTGCAGCTCACTATGGTATAGGACAGTGATTCCCAACCGCGGTGCCGCGGCATACGTGTGTGCCGTTCAGCACTGCCCGTGGTGCTGCGGGATTTTGCCGTGATTTTTAAAATTTTTTACTATTATTTTTTTTTAAATGTTCCGCCCCGGCCTGACGGCGCAGGGGGGAAGGGAAGTCTGCGTGCGCACTGCGCACACAGCGTCCCCCTGCATCTCCTGCGTTTCCTGTGTTCCCCTCCTTCCCCCTCTGTTCCCTGTGTCCCCCCCGTCCCCCTCCTTCACTCTCCGTCTCCTGCGTCCCCCTCCCTCCCCCTCTCCCTTGCGGCGCAGTGAGCCGGATATGGTGCCCTGGGGCGGAACGAGCTGCACCTGCGCCGGACTCCCGTGCCTCCTGTGGAACTGCAAGCTGCGCGGGGCGGCTTGCTTAAGGTACCGTACCCTTTCCACCCCTCTGTTCACCTTCTCAACCCTGTCTAAATCCCCCCACAGTCACCCAGGTCCACCCTCTACCCTCCCCGACCCCGTCACTCATGTCCACCCCCCCTGTCAGCCATGTCTGCCTTGTTTACCTCCCTGTCCATCTCTATCACCCATGTCCACCCCCCTGTCACCCATGTCCACCCCCCCTGTCACCCATGTAATCCCCCCGTCACCGATGTAATCCCCCCCTGTCACCCATGTCCACCCTCCCTGTCACCCATGTCCACCCTCCCTGTCACCCATGTGCACCCCCCCAGTCACCCATGTGCACCCCCCCAGTCACCCATGTCCACCCTCCCAGTCACCCATGTCCCCCCTCCCAGTCACCCATGTCCACCCTCCCTGTCACCCATGTCCACCCTCCCTGTCACCCATGTCCACCCCCCCGTCACCCATGTCCACCCCCCGTCACCCATGTAATCCCTCCCCCGTCACCCATGTAATCCCTCCCCCGTCACCCATGTCCACCCCGTCACCCATGTCCACCCTCCCTGTCACCCATGTCCACCCTCCCTGTCACCCATGTCCACCCTCCCTGTCACCCATGTCCACCCTCCCTGTCACCCATGTCCACCCTCCCGTCACCCATGTCCACCCCCCCGTCACCCATGTCCACCCCCCCCGTCACCCATGTCCACCCCCCCGTCACCCATGTAATCCCTCCCCCGTCACCCATGTAATCCCTCCCCCGTCACCCATGTCCACCCCCCCCATCACCCATGTCCACCCCCACTCTGTCATCCATGTCCACCCTCCTGTTCACCCATCTGTCCCTTTGTTACCCCAGTCCACCCCTCTCTGTCACTCCTGTCCCTCTTTTACCCCCTTGTCCACCCCTCTGACCCCCTGTCTCCCCTCTCCACCCTCCTGTCACCCATGTCCACCCCCTGTCCACCCCTTTGTCACCCCTATGCCCCGTCACCCATGTTCACTCTTCTACACCCATCTATCACCCTTGTACACCTCTCTACACCCCTCTGTCACCCATGTACACTTCTCTACAACCCTCTGTCACCCATGTATACTTCTCTACAACCCTCTGTCACCCATGTACACCCATCTGTCACCCATGTACACTCCTCTATACCCCTCTGTCACCCATGTACACTCCTCTGTTCCCCTCTGTCACCCATGTACACTCCTCTGTACCCCTCTGCCACCCATGTACACTCCTCTACACCCCTCTGTCACCCATGTACACTCCTCTACACACCTCTGTCACCCATGTACACCCCTCTGTCACCCATGTACACTCCTCTATACCCCTCTGTCACTCATGTACACTCCTCTACACCCATGTACACCCATCTGTCACCCATGTACACTCCTCTACACCCATCTGTCACCCATGTACACCCATCTGTCACCCATGTACACTCCTCTACACCCCTCTGTCACTCATGTACACTCCTCTATACCCCTCTGTCACCCATGTACACTCCTCTACACCCCTCTTTCACCCATGTACACTCCTCTACACCCCTCTGTCACCCATGTACACTCCTCTACACCCCTCTGTCACCCATGTACACCCATCTGTCACTCATGTACACTCCTCTAAACCCCTCTGTACACTCCTCTACACCCCTGTCACCCATGTATGCTCCTCTACACCCCTGTCACCCATGTATGCTCCTCTACACCCCTGTCACCCATGTATGCTCCTCTACACCCCTGTCACCCATGTATGCTCCTCTACACCCGTCACCCATGTATGCTCCTCTACACCCCTGTCACCCATGTACGCTCTTCTATACCCCTGTCACCCATGTACGCTCCTCTACACCACTGTCACCCATGTACGCTTCTCTACACCCCTCTGTACACTCCTCTACACCCCTCTAAACCCCTCTGTCACCCATGTCCACCCCTCTACACCCCTCTGTCACCCATATAAAAAAGAAAAAAGAAAAAAAAGCTTGGCACCTAATAGGTTTGTTTTGCAGGTTTAACGGTGAAGAATTGTGTGTGTGGAAGAAATCGTGATGATGGCCCAGACCAGATGGAGAAGAGAAGGCAACGATGCAAATTAGAGAAGACGTCATTGGTGAGTTGCTGTATAAAGCAGCACTTTAAACTACATACCCACTGATAAATAGATATAGTGCATTGCGTCTTTTACCGTTTTTTCCTTTTTTTTTTTTTTCTTGCTTGTCAACCTCGGTAGCGGTGCCCCGTGGAAAAAAAAATTTCCGAGGTGTGCCCCGACCTGAAAAAGGTTGGGAAACACCGGTATAGGAGCTTTGAGACAATGGGTCATCAGAAGTACCTGGTCATGTAAATACTGTACAGTCAATCTGAGGTTGCGAATTTTGCCACCTATCTACAGCGTATTCACAGCAAAATCCATAACTGTTGGTTTATTAAAGTGTAGGCAGAGCACACTGATAATGTAGATGCTGAAGAAAGAGGCGATAAAGATGACAGCATTCACCATTCTGAAGACTTTATTCAAAGATACGGTGCAAAACAAACAGCATCGGCAAGCATGGACAGGGATGGCAGGGGTATCAGGACAGCCCTGTTTCGCGCTGCACGTGCGCTACCACAAGCCAATACTGATAACAAAGGCTACAATGGAGCGAGGAAGATCAGTTAAAGGTTTTGTTATTTTAAAAGGCAGGCTGGGGACAATAGTAAAATAAAATATTTCACCAGGCAACCCCTTTAAAGGAGTAGTCTCATAGATAAAAACGTATCCCCTAACCACAGGATAGGGTATAAATTTTAGATCGTGGGGGGTCCGAGCACTGGGGCCCCCCTCTGTGATCTCTATGGAGCCCCGACTCTCCCCTGAAGCGGCACGTCATGACCCCCACCCAAAGTGGGGCAGCCACGCCCCCTCCATATATCTCTATGGGAGAGCTGTTCGGCTATCTTCGGCTTTCCTATAGAGTTACAGTATATGGAGGGGGCGTGATTCAGGAGATCGCGAGGGGGCCCCAGCACTCGGACCCCCTGCGAATAGGGGATACGTTTTTATCCATGAGACTACTCCTTTAAGGATTTCCATTTCCCCACTGAATTCAGTGGGGAAATCCACAATAAATCCACAGCAGTGCCAACACAATTGATTTGAAATCCACATCATAGGACAATATATATACGCTGTGGATTTTTTAATTTTTTTTATTGTAGCACGAGGATGAGATTTACAAAATCTGATTTCTTTTTACAGTCAAAAGTTTTTAAAATAACAGTAACACTTTAATAACTACTGTATCTTAAAAATAAGACATGCAGTCATTAAGTGGTTGATCAGGTTTATTTATTTTATATTCAATGCAATGGTGCAATTTTCATGAGGATATTCACTGTATGTTGTCTGCTTTAAAAAAAAACAAATAAAAAAAAAACATATTTCCTTGGAAAGTAATAAAATAAATAAAAAAGTAAGTCTCACATAAATGAGCGTCAGCTGGAACAACAATAAATTCCGGGGCTCTTTTGGTCACTTGAAGTCAAGGTCATCCTTGAAAAATGTACACCAGCCTCAAGCAATTAATAATAAGAACTGTTTGTTCTACATAGCAGGCCTTCAACTTCTAAATAGTGTTAAAGATGACAGTGAATACTGATGCAACAATTAAGTGTCCCTTTCTATTTTGACTGTCTGTTATATCTATCTGTTATATCTATCTGTGCTGTTATAGATTAGTTCTTTTCGCAGACTGCCAACAAACTACTGTCACTCTCTTCATGTGATGGCTGCACCAACCATTGGCTACTTTCCAAAATTACTGGACTCATGACACTGAAGATCATAATATTGCTGGACTGTTTAATGGTGTTAATAGGTAATAGGTTATTCTACACATGGAAGAATTGCTCAAGAGCTGGACCCTCTGTATAAAGTCTAGTATGCCTCCCTCCTTTGATGCCAGATTTGGTAGTATTGGTATTACTAGGTAAAGCATGTGTGACAACATGAGGCATGTTAATTTGTACTATTTATACTTTTATAATATGTTATTGAACTGTAAGATATTAGCAAATGCAGGGTAGGATATTAGATTAGGATGACCAGGGCCTACCAGTAAGATTAATTCGAGGTCCCGCCCTACAGCTACATAGAGCTATTCCCTGACCTTCGTTCCTAAGTTCCTGGCCACCTCATTTTCTATACATTTTAATAGAATGGTAGCTGCGTGGCTCCAGTGTATGGTTTATGTGGTGGGCCAGAATTGATGGACAAGGGATAGTGGGCATCTGTTTTACTGATTCAGTTGAGCATTTCACTTGTGGCATGAGCTGACATCTATGATCAAACAGAAGGGGTAATGGAAACTGAAAGACAAAAGGTGGAAGGGCCTTTGTTGTGCGGGGCACAGAAGAAGACAGAGGCTTATTGAGGGCAAACAGTGATAGGACTTTGTAATGAGCCTCTCTTAAGGCACAGGAACTTTGTGGAGGAAGGGACCTGATGGTGCCAGTAACTCTTTCAGAAGGATGGGGTATATGGAAGACAAAAAGTTTCAAGATCTCTTTAGGAAAATGGGCACATTAGGTGGAAGGGGTACTGTTACGGGCAGGGGTGCGTGTAATTAAGGAGGCTGGAGTTCTGTGGGCAGCATTGGCTCAGAAAATGCTAAGGGTTTTGTAAAGGGTGGCAAAAGACGTGGAGGACAAAAAGTAGCAGGGGCTCAGTTAAAGGGGTAATCCCTCATAATGTGATTTAAGTACTTACAGTGGGGCAAAAAAGTATTTAGTCAGCCACCAAAAGATGAAAGAGGCCTGTAATTTTCATCATAGGTAAACCTCAACTATGAATGACAAAATGAGAAAAAAGATTTCATAAAATCACATTGTCTGATTTTTTAAGAATTTATTTGCAAATTATGGTGGAAAATAAGTATTTGGTCACCTTTCTGGCTCTCACAGACCTGTAACTTCTTTAAGAGTCTCCTCTGTCCTCCACTCGTTACCTGCATTAATGGCACCTGTTTGAACTTGTTATCAGTATAAAAGACACCTGTCCACAACCTCAAACAGTAACACTCCAAACTCCACTATGGACAAGACCAAAGAGCTGTCGAAGGTCACCAGAAACAAATTGTAGACCTGCACGAGGCTGGGAAGACTGAATTTGCAATAGGCAAGCAGCTTGGTGTGAAGAAATCAACTGTGGGAGCAATTATTAGAAAATGGAAGACATACAAGACCACTGATAATCTCCCTCAATCTGGGGCTCCATGCAAGATCTCACCCCGTGGTGTCAAATTGATCACAAGAACGGTGAGCAAAAATCCCAGAACCACACGGGGAACCTAGTGAATGACCTGGCTACCATCAGTAACACACTACACCGCCAGGTACTCAAATCATGCAGTGCCAGACGTGTCCCCCTGCTTAAGCCAGCACATGTCCAGGCCTTTCTGACATTTGCTAGAGAGCATTTGGATGATCCAGAAGAGTATTGGGAGAATATCATTTGGTCAGATTAAACCAAAGTAGAACTTTTTGGTAAAAACTCAACTTGTGGTGTTTGGAGGAGAAAGAATGCTGAGTTGCATCCAAAGAACACCATACCTGCTGTGAAGCATGGGGGTGGAAACATCATGTTTTTGTTTTTCTGCTAAGGGTCCAGGACGACTGATCCGTGTAAAGGAAAGAATGAATGGGGCCATGTATCGTGAGATTATGAGTTAAAACCTCCTTCCATCAGCAAGGGTATTTCAAATGAAACATGGCTGGGTCTTTCAGCAAGACAATGATCCCAAACACACCGCCCAGGCAACGAAGGAGTGGCTTCATAAGAAGCATTTCAAGGTCCTGGAGTGGCCTAGCCAGTCTCCAGATCTCAACCCCATAGAAAACCTTTGGAGTGAGTTGAAAGTCTGTGTTTCTCAGCGACAGCCCCAAAACTTCACTGCTCTATTGCATATGTATTGAGATGAACTTTTGTTATTGACCAAATACTTATTTTCCACCACAAGTTGCAAATAATTTTTTTTTTTTTTTTTTAAATCAGACAATGTGATTTTATGGATTTTTTTTTCTCATAATGTCTCTCATAGTTTAGGTATACCTATGATGAAATACTTCACAGGAGAAAAGAATAAAGGACGGATAACTCACCAAACTGCCGTATCAAAAAGACTTCTTTATTCTTGTTCCATAAAACATCTCAAAGGAACTGAGGGTGCAGACAGGTGGGGAGCGGGTAGGGTAGACGCAAGCTACACAAGACAACGTCCGTTTCGTTCCATGCTGGAACTTCTTCTGAGAGATTGCACTATAGAACGTAGAGAACCACCTAGCCATTTTGAAGCAGACTTATATCCTGATCTAACAGGCCAACAGACCTAGGAATTGCACACCAGAGCCTTATACAGCTAGCAGTGCCTGGTGGAAATCTCTCAGATACCTATGATGAAAATTACCTCTCTCAGGCCTCTCTCATCTTTTTAAGTGGGAGAACTTACACAATTGGTGGCTGACTAAATACTTTTTTTGCCCCGCTATACCTTCCAGACAGTAATAGGCATGCTTAGGAAGGATCCAAGCTAGTCTTGGGGTTAAATGGCTACATTTGCTGCTGATTTCTTTTTGTGAAATGGCTATTTCCTGTTAGAATTCCCTTGATTCCTTGTTTGTAAGTGTGAGGTTACTTTACTCTCTCCCACACATCAGCCACCCCACCCATTGAAACACAGGTGTGCTGCCTTCCATACTTTGCTGTGAAAAATAAAACAGTGTTTTCTAACCAGGTTGCCTCCAGCTGTTGGAAAAATACAATTCACTGCAGAATTATACTCTTCCCACCCAACGGTTGCTCTACCCACAAAAGTCATGCTCTTTTGAACACCTCACTAGGGATGTAATGTCTCGGGCCGCACTGCAACCTGGGAAAACATGAAACGACACTCATTTTGTATGCTCCTAAAAATACATATCTGGAAAAGGTCACATAAGAATTGTGAGACCACCAGCAAACACAGGTACAGACACTATTATGAACTACACTAATTTTACAGCCCCTGTAGAATACCCAACCAACAAATGGGCTTTAGGTAAATCAAACGAGAAGAACCAATGTCTCTGTGTATCACAAATTACCAAAGTCACAACATATAACCACAGAGACAGTCATTATGCAAAAAGTGTACAACCTTTATTAGAGTAATTATTAAAAACACATAAAATGGAACAGGTACAAACAGATAAAAATAGGCGGCTCAAAAAAGTGGTATGAAGCTGAATAGCAGTATTGATAACAATTGATTGGACAAATGCCTAAATGGATATATATAAAAAGCCTGCTGTAAAGTCATGTAAAAATGACCAATATATGAACAGGTCTACCCACAGAGCTGTGCACCAGTGTAATTATAAGCTAATCATATAACTAGGGTTACCCATATAAAAATGCAAATCCACATAACAGATAAGGTGCAGTGTCACCAATACAATAAATGGGGTACTACCTTGTAGTGCACATAACTGCTGCCAATGTATTGGCAGGTATCAGCCACCACAAACAATAGCCCACAGTACAGATAGGTATAACACCGCACACCATCCGCGTGGAAAAACAGGACAACCTTTACCACTGAGACCGCCACCCCAACGCCGTTTCGCATAGAGCTTCTTCAGGGAATGTATGGTAACTAATACAGACATTTCATTTATATGCCCCCAACACCAATCACAACACAGAAAATAAATAACAATAAGCATCACCTGTATGTGCTTCCTCTATCTCGCATGGCCGCCGCCAACTTGGACCGCACTGCGCATGTCCCGGCGTCTAGATGACGCGGTGCGTCCACCACGTCATCACGCACGGAGTATGTGCAGTAGGAATCTGGCCTGTGGACTTGCGAGATCTCGCATAACCGCTGGTGAGAGTGCGCGCCTGCGCACATCCCGCCAGGTCCGCGTATTGGCCATTGTATGTGAGGGCAAACAGGCAGGAAATTAGCCATCACTATAGACATCATAAATGTGCAATATAATATGTTACATTCGCTATAAATTTCAAGTGAAACATAAATAACTATCTAGATTATCCTATTTAAAAGATAAAGTGCAAAATAATTATGAGAAGGGGAAAAAAAGTGCTTGAGTGCTGCAAAAAAATTGTGCAAACCGGTGGACACACGTGAAATGCTAAATCTCAAAGAAAATTTAATACTGAGTGTGTCAATAAATATCATAGTTCAAATATATTAATATATGTGCATATAAATAAAATACATATAAATATATCTATAAGAAATTAGTAAAAAAATTCATAATAAAGAATTTTAATTGTAAACATATGTGTAAAATGTGCAATTCATATATAATATTATACAAGGTGATAGATGTATAGTGAGATTATTAAAAAACAAATATTCTATATGTAATCCATATGTGTAACATACCTAAAGATAATTGAAACCACTATTGTATATATAAAAAATATATACAAGAAAAATGTCCTAAGATTAAACGTCCAACACCAAAACACATTTTTTTGGAGGCCAAAGGCACATATATACATGTTCCGTATTCGTGATCCTTTATCACCTTGATGAATCTGGGGAGCAATTATACACAAAACAGGTGATAAGACACTACAACCATCCACAAACAACACCAAAGAAAATAAAAAAAATATATGAAAAAATAAAAATAAAAAATAATAAAAAATAAAAATAAGTAAAAGTGAAAAAAAAATTAATAAATAAATAAATGAGTGAATGAAAAAATACACAAACCCAACAGATGAGAAAACAACAACACAACCAACATAACATAAAACACAGAACGCCAAACAAATCCATATAGACCACAAAACATAAGGGGACAATCACATGACTGACCTAACCAAAACAAGGGGGCATACAACAGAATATAAAACCATTAAAACCATGAATTGAAAATTAAAAACTGGATCAGTATACGCATTTGAATATAAGGAGTAATTCATTTCAAAAAGGGGGCAAAGCTATTATAGTCTTTTAAACCATATGGTTTAGTAGTTTTCAAGGTATAAATCCATCTGGATTCCTTTTGCGCCAAAATCTTGCGCCAATTTCCCCCCCTAGGGCCAACCAGAACTCTGTCTATCCCTCTTACCTTGAGCAACTTGCTGTCGCAGTTATGATAGTCATAGAAGTGGCGTGGGAGGGTCTTCAAAGTGGACACGTCTTCAATTTCTCTCGCGGCTTCAATCCCCAATACATGTTCACGGACTCGCCTCCGTAGTTCCCTAGAGGTCAAACCCACATATATTAGGCGGCATGGACAGGTCGCGTAATAAATTACGCCCGATGTGCAACAATTGATGGAGTGTGTAATTTTAAAGTTTTTTGTCTGTGGAATCACTGAAATCTTCAGCTTTTTCCACATTGACACATGCAACACATCCTCCACATGACTTGCATCCCCATTTGGGGCCTTTAAATCCAAAAATTCCTGAGCTAGACCGACCTTTATGGTGACTATGCACCAATATGTCTCTAAGGTTTTTGGCTCGGCGATATGTAATAGATGGTTTCACAGATAGATATTGATTCACAGTAGAGTCCATCTTCAGAATTGACCAATGTTTATTTAATGCTCGTTGCATTTGTCGCCACCTAGTGTTATACACTGAAATGTATCTCACCTGAGGGTCTGTGTTTGGCCTCTTCTTTTGCACAAGTAGTGTTGATCTGGATGTTCCCTTAGCTCTCCTGTAGCCCTTTCGTATATCTTCGCTCCGATAACCTCTTTCCTTAAAGCGATTCTCAAGATCTTTAGCTTGTTGTTCAAAAAATTCTTCAGTTGAACATATCCTCCTCATACGGAGGAATTGACCTGTAGGGATGTTGCCAATTAATGGTCTTGGATGGGATGAGGATGCATGTAGCAATGAGTTGGTCGAGGTCTTTTTCCTAAAGACATTGGAGGAAATATATCCATCATTATCCACATTCAAAGACACATCAAGGAAATCCATATTTGTTCTCCCACTCTTGTATGTCAATTTAATGTTGTATGGGTTGTTGTTATAAATCCCCATGAATATGGATAATTCTTCTTCTCTCCCGTGCCACAAAAGAAGCACGTCGTCTATAAAACGACCCCATAGTGATATTTTTTCTATCATGGGCACCGGATCAATCATGAAGATCCTCCTCTCCCACAACCCCAGGAAAATATTAGCATAAGAGGGCGCACAAGACGCCCCCATTGCTGTCCCCTGGAGTTGCAGGTAGAGGAGGTCCTTAAATAAGAAAAAATTGTGAGTAAGTGCATACTGTAGTAAGTCCAGTATCAACTTACATAAGTCCGGGTCCAGATTGGTCATAGATAAGAACACTTCAGCTGCTTCCATACCATCATGATTCCGTATTGAGGTATAAAGTGATTCTATATCACGTGACCATCAAAGCTGTTTCATCCAATTGTACTCCATCTGGCCGTTTGAGAACATCAGTCGTGTCCTTGAGATATGATGGCAAGGATTCCACGATTGGCTTGAGAAAGTGATCAATACATCTGCAAATAGGTTCGGATAAAGAATTATTACCAGATACAATAGGTCGCCCCGGAGGGCAATCCAGCTGTTTGTGCACTTTAGGTAACAAATATAACGTTGCCACTGTCGGAAACATAGGTATAAGGCTCTCCACCTGTTTTTGAGACAATATACCTTTCATACGGGCTTCATCCAAGATGGTAAACAATTCCCCTTTAAATTTCTCCAAGGGGTTAAAGGTCAACCTCTTGTAACACACTCCATCCCGCAATTGTCGCAATGCCTCCTTCTCATACATGGGTCTGGGCCAAAGGACGACATTGCCCCCTTTGTCAGAGGGTTTGATCACAATGTCGTCCATTTTTCCCAGGTCCATGAGAGCCCGACGTTGCTTAAATGTCAAATTGTCATGTGCTCTTGTATTAGGAATTTTTTCAAATTCTGCTGTCACCAATTGCACAAACATATCAACATTGGGGCAGAAAGACAGAGGTGGAAACGATTTAGAAGGTAATAGTAAGTTTGAAGGAAACTTTCCTGTTTGTGGATTTTCCTGTTCCTCCAAGAGAGAATTAAGTACATTAACAACCTCGATATCTTGGGTACTTTGGGACATTGTTCCCATCTTAGATGTATGAAATATCTTTTTGAACATTAATTTTCTAGCAAAGAGGTGTAGGTCTTTTATTGCTGTGAAGGAATCAAAAGAAGCAGCTGGTGAGAATGTTAGCCCCAGACTCAACACCTCCTCCTGATCAGCTGTCAAAACCACATTCGATAAATTAATTACCTTGCGGTGATTGGTGGTGCTCCGAGTAATTGAACGGTCACCCATTATACCGCTGGTCTTAGTGCGGTTGTGTTGGGGATTACGCCTCCTATTTTGTCTCGGACTCCTGGCCGATACTCTTGATGAGGTGGTAGATTCCGTTCCTGTGGAAGCAACTGAAGATACAGAAGGTGACCGCATCCGACGCTCCCCATTAGATTGCTTCCACTTATAAACTTTGTTATTAGTCGCATCACTCAAATCCTGCTGGAATTTTTTGGATTTGATGGCTTTGATTTGTTTTTCCCATATTCCCAAAGTTGAAAATGATATCAAGGGTGCAGTCTCGGATTTGTTACTTTTAAGAGAGAATTGGATGAGTCTATGAAAATATGGGAAAAACAAATCAAAGCCATCAAATCCAAAAAATTCCAGCGGGATTTGAGTGATGCGACTAATAACAAAGTTTATAAGTGGAGGCAATCTAATGGGGAGCGTCGGATGCGGTCACCTTCTGTATCTTCAGTTGCTTCCACAGGAACGGAATCTACCACCTCATCAAGAGTATCGGCCAGGAGTCCGAGACAAAATAGGAGGCGTAATCCCCAACGCAACCGCACTAAGACCAGCGGTATAATGGGTGACCGTTCAATTACTCGGAGCACCACCAATCACCGCAAGGTGATTAATTTATCGAATGTGGTTTTGACAGCTGATCAGGAGGAGGTGTTGAGTCTGGGGCTAACATTCTCACCAGCTGCTTCTTTTGATTCCTTCACAGCAATAAAAGACCTACACCTCTTTGCTAGAAAATTAATGTTCAAAAAGATATTTCATACATCTCAGATGGGAACAATGTCCCAAACTACCCAAGATATCGAGGTTGTTAATGTACTTAATTCTCTCTTGGAGGAACAGGAAAATCCACAAACAGGTAAGTTTCCTTCAAACTTACTATTACCTTCTAAATCATTTCCACCTCTGTCTCTCTGCCCCAATGTTGATATGTTTGTGCAATTGGTGACAGCAGAATTTGAAAAAATTCCTAATACAAGAGCACTTGACAATTTGACATTTAAGCAACGTCGGGCTCTCATGGACCTGGGAAAAATGGACGACATTGTGATCAAACCCTCTGACAAAGGGGGCAATGTCGTCCTTTGGCCCAGATCCATGTATGAGAAGGAGGCATTGCGACAATTGCGGGATGGAGTGTGTTACAAGAGGTTGACCTTTAACCCCTTGGGAAATTTAAAGGGGAATTGTTTACCATCTTGGATGAAGCCCGTATGAAAGGTATATTGTCTCAAAAACAGGTGGAGAGCCTTATACCTATGTATCCAACAGTGGCAACGTTATATTTGTTACCTAAAGTGCACAAACAGCTGGATTGCCCTCCGGGGCGACCTATTGTATCTGGTAATAATTCTTTATCCGAACCTATTTGCAGATTTATTGATCACTTTCTCAAGCCAATCGTGGAATCCTTGCCATCATATCTCAAGGACACGACTGATGTTCTCAAACGGCTAGATGGAGTACAATTGGATGAAACAGCTTTGATGGTCACATGTGATATAGAATCACTTTATACCTCAATACGGCATCATGATGGTATGGAAGCAGCTGAAGTGTTCTTATCTATGACCGATCTGGACCCGGACTTATGTAAGTTGATACTGGACTTACTACAGTATGCACTTACTCACAATTTTTTCTTATTTAAGGACCTCCTCTACCTGCAACTCCAGGGGACAGCAATGGGGGCGTCTTGTGCGCCCTCTTATGCTAATATTTTCCTGGGGTTGTGGGAGAGGAGGATCTTCATGATTGATCCGGTGCCCATGATAGAAAAAATATCACTATGGGGTCGTTTTATAGACGACGTGCTTTTTTTGTGGCACGGGAGTGAAGAATTATCCATATTCATGGGGATTTTAAACAACAACCCATACAACATTAAATTGACATACAAGAGTGGGAGAACAAATTTGGATTTCCTCAATGTGTCTTTGAATGTGGATAATGATGGATATATTTCCTCCAATGTCTTTAGGGAAAAGACCTCGACCAACTCATTGCTACATGCATCCTCATCCCATCCAAGACCATTAATTGGCAACATCCCTACAGGTCAATTCCTCCGTATGAGGAGGATATGTTCAACTGAAGAATTTTTTGAACAACAAGCTAAAGATCTTGAGAATCGCTTTAAGGAAAGAGGTTATCGGAGCGAAAATATACGAAAGGGCTACAGGAGAGCTAAGGGAACATCCAGATCAACACTACTTGTGCAAAAGAAGAGGCCAAACACAGACTCTCAGGTGAGATACATTTCAGTGTATAACACTAGGTGGCGACAAATGCAACGAGCATTAAATAAACATTGGTCAATTCTGAAGATGGACTCTACTTTGAATCAATATCTATCTGTGAAACCATCTATTACATATCGCCGAGCCAAAAACCTTAGAGACATATTGGTGCATAGTCACCATAAAGGTCGGTCTAGCTCGGGAATTTTTGGATTTAAAGGCCCCAAATGGGGATGCAAGTCATGTGGAGGATGTGTTGCATGTGTCAATGTGGAAAAAGCTGAAGATTTCAGTGATTCCACAGGGACAAAAAACTTTAAAATTACACACTCCATCAATTGTTGCACATCGGGCGTAATTTATTACACGACCTGTCCATGTCGCCTAATATATGTGGGTTTGACCTCTAGGGAACTACGGAGGCGAGTCCGTGAACATGTATTGGGGATTGAAGCCGCGAGAGAAATTGAAGACGTGTCCACTTTGAAGACCCTCCCACGCCACTTCTATGACTATCATAACTGTGACAGCAAGTTGCTCAAGGTAAGAGGGATAGACAGAGTTCTGGTTGGCCCTAGGGGGGGAAATTGGCGCAAGATTCCAGATGGATTTATACCTTGAAAACTACTAAACCATATGGTTTAAATGACTATAATAGCTTTGCCCCCTTTTTGAAATGAATTACTCCTTATATTCAAATGCGTATACTGATCCAGTTTTTAATTTTCAATTCATGGTTTTAATGGTTTTATATTCTGTTGTATGCCCCCTTGTTTTGGTTAGGTCAGTCATGTGATTGTCCCCTTATGTTTTGTGGTCTATATGGATTTGTTTGGCGTTCTGTGTTTTATGTTATGTTGGTTGTGTTGTTGTTTTCTCATCTGTTGGGTTTGTGTATTTTTTCATTCACTCATTTTTTTTTCTTTTACTTTTACTTATTTTTATTTTTTATTATTTTTTATTTTTATTTTTTCATATATTTTTTTATTTTCTTTGGTGTTGTTTGTGGATGGTTGTAGTGTCTTATCACCTGTTTTGTGTATAATTGCTTCCCAGATTCATCAAGGTGATAAAGGATCACGAATACGGAACATGTATATATGTGCCTTTGGCCTCCAAAAAAATGTGTTTTGGTGTTGGACGTTTAATCTTAGGAAATTTTTCTTGTATTTATTTTTTATATATACAATAGTGGTTTCAATTATCTTTACGTATGTTACACATATGGATTACATATAGAATATTTGTTTTTTAATAATCTCACTATACATCTATCACCTTGTATAATATTATATATGAATTGCACATTTTACACATATGTTTAAAATTAAAATTCTTTATTATGAATTTTTTTACTAATTTCTTATAGATATATTTATATGTATTTTATTTATATGCACATATATTAATATATTTGAACTATGATATTTATTGACACACTCAGTATTATATTTTCTTTGAGATTTAGCATGTCACGTGTGTTCACCGGTTTGCACAATTTTTTTGCAGCACTCAAGCACTTTTTTTCCCCTTCTCATAATTATTTTGCACTTTATCTTTTAAATAGGATAATCTAGATAGTTATTTATGTTTCACTTGAAATTTATTGCGAAAGTAACATATTATATTGCACATTTATGATGACTTTAGTGATGGCTGATTTCCTGCCTGTTTGCCCTCACATACAATGGCCAATACGCGGACCTGGCGGGATGTGCGCTGGCGCGCACTCTCACCAGCGGTTATGCGAGATCTCGCAAGTCCACAGGCCGGATTCCTACTGCACATCCTCCGTGCGTGATGACATGGTGGACGCATCGAGTCATCTAGACGCCGGGACATGCGCAGTGCGGTCCAAGTTGGCGGCGGCCATGCGAGATAGAGGAAGCACATACAGGTGATGCTTATTGTTATTTATTTTCTGTGTTGTGATTGGTGTTGGGGGCATATAAATGAAATGTTTGTATTAGTTACCATACATTCCCTGAAGAAGCTCTAAGCGAAACGGTGTTGGGGTGGCGGTCTCAGTGGTAAGGGTTGTCCTGTTTTTCCACGCGGATGGTGTGCATTGTTATACCTATCTGTACTGTGGGCTATTGTTTGTGGTGGCTGATACCTGGGAATACATTGGCAGCAGTTATGTGCACTACAAGGTAGTACCCCATTTATTGTATTGGTGACACTGCACCTTATCTGTTATGTGGATTTGCATTTTTATATGGGTAACCCTAGTTATATGATTAGCTTATAATTACACTGGTGCACAGCTCTGTGGGTAGACCTGTTCATATATTGGTCATTTTTACATGACTTTACAGCAGGCTTTATATATATATATATCCATTTAGGCATTTGTCCAATCAATTGTTATCAATACTGCTATTCAGCTTCATGCCACTTTTTTGAGCCACCTATTTTTATCTGTTTGTACCTGTTCCATTTTATGTGTTTTTAATAATTACTCTAATAAAGGTTGTACACTTTTTGCATAATGACTGTCTCTGTGGTTATATGTTGTGAGCCCCTGTAGAATAGTCAAATAAAAAAAAATCCTGGAATACTCCTTTAAGAGAAGGCTGCATAAGATCATAGGCATAGAGCGGGAGGAAGGTCGTAGAAGGGGCAGGGAGTCTAATGGAGCAGAGGAGGAGAGTTGTTATAGCCTATGAGTATCCTTCAGGATTCAATGGGGGTCTGTTCCAAAACAGAGCCATGAAAATAGTCAAGGTGGCTGTATGACACACTGGGCCCCGATGTCACTCCAAACCCAAACATCATGCTGCAGCTCAGGAAAAAGATCACAGCTGGGCACCGGAGCACTGGATTTGAGTACTGGTTTATTTATTTTTTTATATATACATACGTTAGAATGGGCATTGTTCTAACCCCTCTCCTCCTGCCAGATTAACCCCTTTAAACCCAATGGAAGATCTTTGGAGAGAGCTTAAAATGGTTGTCCATTAAGAGGATCTGCAGAAAGGAATGGCAGAGAATCCTTAAAGGGGTATTCCAGGCCAAAACTTTTTTTTATATATCAACTGGCTCCGGAAAGTTAAACAGATTTGTAAATTACTTCTATTAAAAAATCTTAATCCTTCCAATAGTTATTCGCTTCTGAAGTTGAGTTATTGTTTTCTGTCTAACTGCTCTCTGATGACTCACGTCCCGGGAGCTGTGCAGTTCCTATGGGGATATTCTCCCATCATGCACAGCTCCCGGGACGTGACATTATCATTGAGCAGTTAGACAGAAAACTTCAGAAGCTAATAACTATTGGAAGGATTAAGATTTTTTAATAGAAGTAATTTACAAATCTGTTTAACTTTCCGGAACCAGTTGATATGTATAAAAAAAGGTTTTTGCCTGGAATACCCCTTTAAGTCTAACTATGTAAACCTTGTGGCATCATAGCCATGAAGACTGGAGGCTGCTATCACTGCCAAAGGTGCTTCAACAAAGTACAGAGTAGAGAGTCTGAATATTTTTGTCAATGCAATAGTTTAGGTGTTCCTTTTCAATAAATTAGCAAAGATTTCTAACATCTCTTTTCACTTTCTCATTATGGATTATTATGTGCAGATCGATGGGGAAAAACTAGATTTTTTTATTTAGCGCAAGTTCACATGAAAATAAAATGTGAAGAAAGTGAAAAAGTCTGAAAACTTTCTGAATGCACTGTATATTGGCAGAATTTGCCATTGGGCCTGCCACAGGCCTAATTAAAGGGGTTATCCACAATTCACTGCAGAATGATTTCCTTGCATTGCCAGACCACCATGAAACACAGGTACAGACATTATATTATGAACTACACTAACTTTACAGCCCCTGTAGCATAGTCAAATAAAAAAAAAAAATCCTGGAATACTCCTTTAAGGCCTTGGGCTGCCTTGAGAACCTATCAGCATCCTGCGATTACATTGCTGGGTGCATTTGGACCACTGGACAGCCAATGGCATCTGCTAAAACTGTTTAAATGCTACAATCTCATTGGATTGCAGCATTTAAACAGTTAAATGACCAGCATCAGATTGTTCTCCAATGTTGGTCATTACTGGCAGGTCACTTGGTATGGAGCAGATCAGATCCTGAGCCAACAGCTGGGAATTAACGGGTTGATATAACTTTTAATGCAAGATAAAGATATTATGGGGGTACTCTAAGACTAGTTGATTGCTGTTTAAAGAGTAAGTCATTAAAAAAATTACATCACAAAGTCAAAAGTTTTTATCAGAGGAGGTTTCAGTATTAAGATTCCCACCAATCTCTAGACGTAGCCAGGAGGAGTGCACAGCACATAAAGGGGTTGTCTTATGAAGATAACACCTATCTATAATTACTATTAGGTGACCTCCTCTATTAGCCAGAGGGAGAACCGGTAATACCAGGGCAGGCATTACAATGAGTCCTTTGAACCCAGAAGACACTTTTACAGAGGCAGCACTTTGCAGTCAAAACATTTTTTTATTGCACTGCTGCAACCACACCTAGCCTTTGAATGTCCAAGCATGCTGGGAGTTGTACCGTATTTATCGGGGTATACCACGCACCAGCCTATAACACGCACCCTCATTTTACCAAGGATATTTGGGTAAATAAAAGTTTTTTACCCAAATATCCTTGGTAAAATGAGCGTGCGTGTGTGTGCATGTGTATACCCCGATACATTGTTTTTGACCCCGCAAAAGCCCCCAGGAAAGGCAGGGGGAGAGAGGCCGTCGCTGCCCGCTTCTCTCCCCCTGCCTTTCCTGGGGTCTAGAGCCCTGCTGCCGCCGTTTCTCTCCCCCTTGCTATCGGCGCCGCTGCCCCTTCTCTCCCCCTGGCTATCGGTGCCGCTGCCCCATTCATTGCATAGCAACAACGCAGGGGATGCCACACCGGAGGCCAGAAGCAGCGCGGACCCGACCCCGGCAACAGGTAATTATACAACCGGGGATGGGGGAGGCAACGGGGCAGCTGCACCGGCAATGGGTGCCGCTGCCCCTTCTCTCCCCCTGGCTATCGGTGCCGCTGCCCCATTGCCGGTGCCGCTTCTCTCCCCCTGGCTATCGGCGCCGGCAATGGGGCAGGTCTCTGCAACTGCAAAAGCCGCTGCAGTTCATTGATTTAAAGTGCCCGCTTTAAATCATTGAACTGCAGCGGCTTATCGGCGTATAACACGCAGATAGACTTTAGGCTAAAAATTTTAGCCTAAAAAATGCGTTTGATACGCCAATAAATATGGTAGTTTTGCAACAGCTGGAGGCGTTGGGCCAAGTTTCCACTTGTTTTTTTTTCTGGCAGTTTTTGGAATACTGCCACTGCAGTTTTTGAGCCAAAGCCAGAAGTGTATTCAAAAGGAATGGGAAATATAATGGAAGGACTTATACTTCTCCTCCCTTAGGCTGGAATTCCACTGAGGATTTTTTTGCACGGCCAATTTTCCCACACAGCGTTTTTTCAGCAAAAAAAAAAGCAGCGTCCAGATGTTAGCTGCAGGTCAATTGTAAACTGCAAAATGTCAGATCCACTTGGCGTCTTTCAGTTTGGCTTTTTTTAATCCTTTTGGTGTTTTTCAGCAATTTTGGGCTTAGAGGCTGGTTGTCCAAAACGCCCAACAAAACCTAGTTTTGCATTTTTTGCGCATAAATTGTGGCGTTGTCCTCCCATAGAAGTCTATGGGAGAGCAAAAACGCCTAGAAAAATACCATGTTAGTTTTAACTTTAGCGTTTTTGCTGGCAGTTTTTATTCTTTTTTGGACTTAAGCGAACCAAAAAAGTGATGGAGATACCGTTTTTAATAACATTTTGTAGGGTATCATTAAAAAAATTATTAAAAAGATACAGTAGTGATGGAAAAAAATAGTATTTAACGAAATGTCTCTTTTTTAGAACAACATTTTTATAAATTTTTAAACAGGGATCAATTTATGGGCGGGTAGGAATCTAAAAATGTAGTCGACAATAATAAAAATGTAGTGTGTGTGTGTGATGTTAACTATTTTTTTTACATTTTTTTAGGTAGTACTATTACTCACAGCATGGAACACACTGTGGGGGTTAGCGCTAGCTGTTTTTGGGGCTAATGCTAAGCCCGGGCTTAGTAATGGATTCCGTCAATAAGACCGGCTTTCACTACAAAGCCTGAAAAATCAATAAAAAAAAAAAAAAAACGCAACACTTTGGAAAAATTATTTCCCACAGCTCTCGTTAACCATTTAATTAAAAGAAAAAGAAACAGTTCATCCGCCGTAATCCATCGAATCCGCCATAATCTGCATACACAGATCTGAAATGAGAAGAAAAAAAAACACAAAAATATTGGTTAGGACATTTTTGGCACTGTCCACTGGGGAGAGCGCCCATAATGCAATGTCTACCAAAACAGGGAGCCTCTTAGTGCAAAACTACAACTCCCAGCATGCCCAGACAGCCTTTGGTTGTCTGGGCATGCTGGGAGTTGTAGTTTAGCAACATCTGGAGTCTCCCTGTCTGGGTAGACACTGCCAGAAGGGTCTGTTCACATTATACAAAACGGACAATGTGAACAGAGCTTCAGACTTACTAGCCTGGCTCCCATCTGTAGCTCCGCCCCCTAATGACGTCATCACTAGGGGCGGATCTACACGGACACGGCGGGGACAGGGAGTGAGGGAGGTAAGTGGACTTCGTCTTCTGTATACACTATATACAGCTATCTATAGATAGTTGTACATAGTGTATACCGCCCAAAGGGCTATAGGGGCAGGGAGTCCTGTCAGTCTGGTGACAGGATTCCCGGCTCCTGTATAGTATACGTGGGTACACTATGCCCCCCTGTGTACTATACGGCCAGGGGGAGGTGAGTAGTGATACTGTACATCACTCCTCATCTCCCTACACTCTGTGGACCGGGCGCTCAGCATCCGACCCACTGAGTAGTATCTGAAGACAGTAAGAAAACTGCCACAGGGGACAAAACTGGCTGTTTCCATACACCAGGGAAAACGCCAGGAAAAACACCAGAAAAACTGCCAAAACGCAAGTGAATCCGTGGCAGTTTTCCTGGCATTTTTGCTGGTGGGAAAAAATCTCAGTGGAATTCTAGCCTGATGGATCCACTTCTGACTGTGGCTCAAAAACTGCAGTGGCAGTTTTCCAAAAACTGCCAGAAAAAAAAACAAGTAGAAACTTAGCCTTAGACTAGTGTTTTCCAACCAGTGTGCCTCCAGCTGTTGAACAACTACAACTCTTATCATGCCCTGGCAGCCTTAGACTGTGTGTGCATGCTGGTAGTTGTAGTTTTGCAACAGCTGGAGGCACACTGGTTGAGAAACAATGCCTTTATTCAAATGCCTTAGTTTCACTGTCTCAGATAAAATGCTCTTGGTAGTATCAGGCTAATTAGACTAATCACACATAATATTCTTAGATACACTGTTGTAAAGTCATTATCACACATACTAGGCTGCAGGTAGTATCACACATATTATGCTTTGAAATTCTGCTGAGAGCTTGCAGTATCACACATACTATGCTGCAGACAGTATCACACATATTGGGGAAGATTTATCAAAACCTGTGAGAGGAAGAGTGGCGCAGTAGCCCATAGCAACCAATCAGATTGCTTATTTTGTTTTTCACCTGCCTCTTTAAAAATGAAAGAAGGAATCTGATTGATTGCTCTGGATACCTGGTCAACTTCTCCTCTACACAGGTTTTGATATATCCCCCCTATTATGTTTATATACTTCTCTGAGAACTGTGCCTTTGTGCTACTTTAGCTGCTGCTCTAAGCTGCCTGAGTTAAGCAGAGCATGCCACAATGTTAGGGAGCAGTGAATGTAGATGTGTGCGGCCTCAGCCAATCAGAGACAATCACACACTGAACAGCTCTTGTCTCACTTTTGACTGTAGTGATGCAATCCTGTGATGTTCCAGGTCCAAAATGGCCACTGCAATGGAGAATAACAGGCCTGACTTGCTCATTTCTGCTGAACTGCTCTTGGCTTCCAGCGCAAAGAAAAACTGTGTATTTCGCCACTATCTTAGCCTATAAACAGGTATTGAAAGTTACCAATATTATATATATTTAGATGTTGCAGTCATAGTAATATGATAAGATTTCACTGGAGTACTCCTTTAATATATGCTGGTTAAAGGCTGAAATACTAAAGAATAGTATAGTGAAGTAGTCACAGCTGCGGTACATAGTCGCTATAGAATACTACACCTAAGTTATGTTTTCACCTGAGTATTTCGTTAACATAAAAACAAAATAAAAAGTGAGCATGTTTCTGTGAGTCATTTTATCATACAATATCACCAAGTGAGAAGTGGTGCTAAAACCCCCACAGTTTGGGTTATGATTTATCTGAAGTATCATTCAAACACATTTTTTGTGGCATTATAAAAGATGAGTTGGTTATTGCAGTAATCTCTTAAGGCTCTGCGATTCATGTCCTAAATCTGAACAGTATATCTTCTAGAAATTTATGTTAAAACACTGCAGGTTTAGTTTGCCAAAAAAATTGAGTGTCTTATGGCTTATATAGTGTAAAGATTTCAGCTTAAATCATGACTTAAGTCAAACCCCAAAAATAAAAATTAAGTGCAGTTGATCCCATTGTCTACTCTATTCCCTCCCATGAGTCATAGGGCCCAGAAAGCAGAAATCTGACATTTCCCATGCAGCATCCCTGTCCTACAGAACTTCCCATGCAGCATCCCTGTCCTAGCTGCGTTTGCTAAAAAAAAAAAAAGATTTTTGCTTAGCATACAATCAGTTTAGATGGCAGTGACTGGGACATTGGTAGTCAGGAGGGTTAATAGGAACATTCCTGGTTGTCTAGTTAAGTGAATGGGTAGGGCCCTGTTCACACGTCTGTTGTGGTTTCCATTTATGCTGAGAGTGCAAGATATGCTGCTATGCGGACAGCCATATGGTCACTAATAGTGATGACGCGAACATTGACTTCAATGGGCAGGCGAATTTTAAAACCCACAGGGACTCCTTCTGGCCACAATAGTGATTTAAAAGTTGTTTCAAGGGGACTAATACCTGGACTGTGGCGTGCTGGAGGGGGATCCATGGCAAAACTCCCATGGAAAATTACATAGTTGATGCAGAGTCTGGTTTTAATCCATAAAGGGCATAAATCACCTATTGTTTCTAAATTCTTTGGAATAACGTGCTTTAGCCCCCTTTAGGCAGCACATAGAGCCCCCTTTAGGCATCACATAGTTAGATCCCCCCTTTAGGCAGCACATAGATTCCCCCATATTAGGCAGCGCATAGTTAGAGCCCCCCTTTAGGCAGCACATAGGTAGAGCCTCCCTTTAGGCAGCACATAGAGCCCCCTTTAGGCAGCACATAGTTAGATCCCCCCTTTAGGCATAACATAGTTAGATCTCCCCTTTAGGCAGTATATAGATTCCCACATGTTAGGCAGCACATAGTTAGAGCCCCCTTTAGGCAGCACATAGAGCCCCCCTTTAGGCAGCACATAGATTCCCCCATATTAGGCAGCACATAGTTAGAGCCTCCGTTTAGGCAGCACATAGAGCCCCCCTTTAGGCAGCACATATTTAGATCCCCCCCCTTTAGGCAGCACATAGATTCCCCCATATTAGGCAGCACATAGTTAGAGCCCCCCTTTAGGCAGCACTGGTTTTATTTCACAGCCAAAAAAGGTATTTTTTTATTTTTATTTGAACAACTGTCACACCAAATGTGATTTGCACTAGTGGGACAATGAGCAAAAAAGGTTGCCAGCAGAGTTCCCCTTTTAAGCAGAGGTCCCCAACCAGGGTGCCTCCAGCAGTTGCAAGACACACGGACTGAACTTAAAGCCCTTTTAATACTGTAGTTAGTTGCTTGAAGGAAATTAAGTTTTACACTGGAGTACCCCTTTTAACCAGCGGTTCCCTCCCAACCAGGGTGCCTCCAGCTGTTGCAAGACACACGGACTGAACTTATAGCCCTTTTAATACTGTAGTTAGTTGCTTGAAGGAACTTAAGTTTTACAATGGAGTACCCCTTTTAACCAGCGGTTCCCTCCCAACCAGGGGGCCTCCAGCTGTTGCAAGACACACGGACTGAACTTATAGCCCTTTTAATACTGTAGTTAGTTGCTTGAAGGAAATTAAGTTTTACACTGGAGTACCCCTTTTAACCAGCGGTTCCCTCCCAACCAGGGTGCCTCCAGCTGTTGCAACACACATGGACTGACATTTGAGCCCTAAAAAGGGCTTTTTTGGGTGCTGTTCTAAAGCAGATGTTAGACTAGTGCTTTAGGAGTAAAGTGGACCCTGAATACACCACCTAGCAGCAACCTAGCTATCACTTTCCCTATTACAGCAGGAGCAGCTTCTCTGTCCCTCCACTTTCTAAGCCTGCAGCATGCCGAATGAAGGTAAAATGGCGTCCGTGCAGGAGGTAGAAGGGTCTGGAAGGGAGGGACTGCTGCTGATTGGCTGTAATGTGTCTGCTGACTCTGACTCACAGGGTCAAAGTTTACTGCAATGTTAAAGTATAGGGGGCGAATCGAACTTCACATATGTTCGCCCGGCGATGCGAACGCGTACATGCTAAATTCGCCGGAAACTGTTCGCCAGCGAACAATTCGCGACATCTCTAGTCACTAACACTCGGCTAACTTAAACTCGCAATGAGCACACATAGATATACAATAATACACACACATACAAATATAGACTCTCAAATACCATACTTGCCTAGTTTTTGGTATCGCATACATCACATACTTTTATATACATATCAATTTTACACGTGGACTTGGTCTACATCATATATGCACAGAAGGGTTTGGGTTCACTTGATTGTATGGTATGTGTTTTTGTGTGTGTTTTTGTGTTTGTTGTGTCTTGTCTGTGTAGCTTGCTTGACGTGAGTCTGTCCATCTTGGGGACCTACACCAATCACATAGGTAAAGATTTAAATATTAATATATATATGTGTTTTTCATATAGGCACATTTACCTTGATCAGACCTATTGATAACCGTGAGCCTATACAGATGATGAATGGATCTTCGACTGCTGTGTCACCCATGGATGGATGGATTTTTGACTGATATCCTGCCTATTGGTAATTCCACACGGACCTCCTGTGTCCAGAAATTTGAGGGGATTAACTAGAACAAGGAAACAAAAGGATCTGGGAATACACATTCATTATTTTGTGGGCCGCCATGGCTCTTATGACTCATTGATGAATGAACAATACTTGTACATCATCATATGCCGTTGGTGGGAGTGGCATTGAGGACAGAGTGACGGGCATGATGTGGTTATCCCTTTGAGTGATTGGACAGATGGACTCCTGGGGTGGAGCCCCTACTTACATTCCCAGTATATTTATTATACTCGATTATATACACGGCTCTTTCTTGGAAGGCTCTGAAGGATACACGGCTATGAAGGGGATGCCAGTGGATCATATGGATCTTCCCCTTAGCCCATGGACCTTGAAATACAAATGTACATGAGGGTTGTTACCTTGGAAAAAATTCCCCTCATGATGGTATGCCTAATGGCACATTGTTAGAAATTGGACTCCATGACATAAAGCCCATAAATGACTCCATCCTTTTATTGGGATGCCCGTATTGTGGCATTACCATGGGTATATACTGCCTTTTGTATAGAATGAACTGATACTTAAATTTGTTTCATAAAGTGACATACTACATACTACTACATACTTTACTAAGTTAGAGTGACTACCGTGCAGATGGAAAACCAGCTTATTTAGCAATCTTCCAGCATAACATCAGGCATGCTAGTCTCAATATAATCAGTATTGAGGTATGATTGAGACAGATTTTTCTTGATGTATAATATTTTATGTACTTATGTGAATTATATGCACGCCAATGTGTATTGCGCGATCATTTTATGTGAACTGTATATCTCGTCTATTGAAATTATCAGCAGCAACAGTTTGGTGTGGATGGCATGTGGTTTCACTGGGTGGCATGGATACAGGTGATTGGATTGACATTATCCATTCAACCCTATATCTTTGGGCCTGAGGAACTATGAGACTATTTGAATAACATGATTATGGTTTATTATCATGGGAGAATAGCGAACTTTGGTTTGTCATTAGTATATTACTGTAATTGGTCTTGTTATTTTTATGGTCATGTAGGGATATTCATATTTATGTATGAGATTTACATTTGTTTTGTTGGTACTTCATCAGTTATTGAATGACTGTATTACATGGTATCATTGTCCACAAACTATTACTCAATACATAATATGGACTATACATGTACTTTTTATCATGTGTTTAATTCCTCAGTAATATTTACACCTTCTTGCCTATTATTACATACACATTCTTATTCTAAAAAAATCTCTATTTTTATTTATTTTTTCTTATTTAACATTTTTTCTGATTTTGAATTATTATATTTTTTATATTATTTGTTATTATAATTTTTTGTTCATTATTTTTTTTCATTTCCATTTTTATTGTATTTTTTTATTTATTTATTCATTTACTTATTATACACTCTGTATTTATTCTGTTTATATATATATATATATATATATATATATATATATATATATATATATAATCTCTTACTCTTCATTTTTTCTCTTCATTATTTATGCTTACACATTACTTATGGTCTATTTCAGCACGTAGTTTTTCTTTCAATTCATATATATGTATTTTCACTGTAGATTATATATCACATCTTTTCACCCATACATTTTCACGTGACACATATAGAATTTGTGTATTAATAATATGTGTCATTTCCACATTTTATGTACACCTGTATGTATTTTTCTTTTTGATACCATATATACCCATCTCTTCATTCTACACATTTATACTTTCATTCACATTTCTATATCTCACATCCCTATAGGTCTGCATTCATGCCTACACTACAGTGCCTCCACATCCATACTACATCCATACCTTGCTTATTTTATATTAGTGTGTCCATTGTGGATTTAAATGTATTATAACTTAGTGCATCCGCTGTTGTTTATTTATTATGATCACTGTATACAAGGAATAGTGAGGGGGCATGCCGTAGAACATGTTTTATGGGTCCACGTGTCTCCTGGATCAAATGACCGATGCGTGTCATTATACGCATGCACACGCAGGCACGCGTGAATATGTGTGCCTCTTATATGTACCGTTCTATGAGCGTGCACAAGCGAATTGGCGCATACGCATGACATCCACTTTATTCATTTTGTGTGTGTCGATGTATTATATCATTTGGAGCGGATGTGACGTGTATACAGGGACCGGAAGTGATTCCGGCATCTCATCACGGCCAGCATTCTGGGGCAATACTCCATCTGCAAGGTATGTCCACCATAATTAGGACAGGTTTATAAGGGTATCCACAACAAGTATTAGCACAACACCCCTGAGGAAGTTGCCAAGTGGCGACGGAAGGCGTGGGATCCTCTGTGGCCCTGTCCTTGCTGTATTACTGCTGACACTTCGGATGTCCTCCAGTCTGGAACACTTGCCTCAATCTGGGTTGTATACACTCTATTGCACTTTGACCGTTCCAGTATTTAAGTACCGTATTTATCGGGGTATACCACGTACCGGCCTTTAACACGCACCCTCATTTTCCCAAGGATATTTGGGTAAAAAAAGTTTTTAACCCAAATATCCTTGGTAAAATGAGGGTGCGTGTGTGTGCATGTGGATACCCTGATAGACTGTCTCTGACCCCACAGAAGCGCGGCTTTTGCGGGGTCAGAGACCTCCGTCGCTGCCCGCTTCTCTCCCCCTGCCTTTCCTGGGGTCTAGAGTCCTGCTGCCGCCGCTTCTCTCCCCCTGGTTATCCAGAGACTGCCACCACCGCTGCCCCATTACCTCCCCCATCCCCGGTTTTATAATTACCTGTTCCCGGGGTCCACGCTGCTCCTGGCTCCGGAGGCATCCTTAGCTGTCACTGTGCGCCGTGCCACTGACGGTGACGTCGCTTGAAGACGTCACTCATCATTGCGCAGTGCATAGCAACAATGCAGGAGACCGCTGGAGACAGAAGCAGCGCGGACCCCGGGAACAGGTAATTATAAAACCAGGGATGGGGGAGGCAATGGGGCAGTGGCGGCAGCAATCTCTGGACCACAGGATAGGCAGGGGCAGAGAAGCGGGCAGCGACGGCAGGTCTCTGGACCTGCAAAAGCCGCTGCAGTTCATTGATTTAAAGAGCCCACTTTAAATCATTGAACTGCAGCGGCTTATCGGCATATAACACGCAGATAGACTTTAGGCTAAAAATTTTTGCCTAAAAAATGCGTGTTATACGCTAATAAATACGGTATGTTATTTCTAATGTTCATGTTCTAATGTTTCATGTAGTATGGTGTACTCCCATGATATTATTGACATTATTATTATGGCCAGTTTTAAATGTTTTTAACAACACCCTTGTGTCTAATTGTTATTCCTTTTGTATGTCTAAATTGTGCAATAAAGAATATTTGTATATTTATATTACATGCTTGGTGTGCTGCTATATTTCAGTGTAGCTTTTTTTGTAAGACAATTGTTGACTCTTTTCACTGATCCGGGACACCCATTGTACCTTAGAGATTAGATTGAGCCCCCCACTCCATGCTTGTTCTTTTTGGGTAGGGGCATCAGGGAGATTCTG
Organism: Hyla sarda; assembly: GCF_029499605.1. Lineage (NCBI taxonomy): Eukaryota > Metazoa > Chordata > Amphibia > Anura > Hylidae > Hyla > Hyla sarda. The sequence continues at coordinate 235,139,310 of NC_079189.1, read as the reverse complement.
AAAAGCAGGGACACAAATAACACACTGTAATACATAATTATAACCTAGCACACATATGTTTAAAGCATGCCCCAAAACACTAACAATTTAATGAAACTTCAAATGTGGTATCCCAGTGTAGAACACTCTTGTCCATCTACCCTGTTAGGTAGATTTCACTTTATGGTGCATGCTCTGGCACACAGCTCCAGGTCATGTATTTGGTGATTTATTCTGAATGCATTTTTTATTGATTAATGTAATTGCATTTTCTCTTTCATGTCAAGCATTAATTTGATCTTCGTAGAAGGATTCATGGGAAATCACATCGCACTTTGGCCAATCAGGGCCTCCTGCTCTTCTCCACCCAGGTCTGACCAGATGGAGAGGAATTTAGTTAGTTAGTCAGTCTTGAGTTGGCAGAGGTCCTGGCAAGACCTCTGCTGTGTGACCTTTCCTTCACCACATGGGGACAGGCCTAAAATATCTAGTTGCGACCATTCCTGTTCCAGAGCGATACTGTGGTTCCCCACTGCATCCTTCAGCAAAATTGCACTTCTAGTGATCTTTACTATTTGTACCATCTTGCTGCAATAACTAAAGTGAAGTTCCAAGTGGTTTCCCTAACCTTGCATTAGAGGTATTCTTTACTGGCACTTGAAACCGGCAACTGCTTTACCTTGGAGTGTGGAGTGTTAACTCTTCTGGCGTCACGTATGTTCATCATACTCACACCACTTACACGCCACCCCACTCACCACGCCAACCTAATGCAATTCCTTCACTAGATCCCAATATTAAAGGAAATTGCTGCTAAGAGCTACAGACACCTTTGAATAGCTGTCAGGGTATAAGAGTAAACTGAATCTTTATTGGCGCTGATGGTGGTTGCCAAGCTTAAAAAATGCCTTTCTATTTCTCAGCTAAGTGTCAAGTGGGTTGGGCCAAGCTGCTTAACCTATTAAGGTTGTGCCCATCCCCCTTCTGAGAGCTGAGCACATGTCATAGTGGGGTGGTCCCAGCGGCTATCAGCTGCTGTGACCCGTGGGCGGTAATGCGTGGCATTAACCCTTTGGACGCCACAATTCATTTTGATTTGATATGTAAAACAAAAAAACGATCCCGGCTGCTCAGTCGGGCTGATTGGGATCACCGCGGTGAGAGAACGACATAAGGGCCCTTACCTGCCTACTCGCCATCCGATCAGTGCTCTGATCCTCCAGTAAGCCATGAAAGGCTGGAGCAATCGAGCACCGATGAAACTGAACAATGCTATGCTATTGCATGTAATATGGGGACTAAAAAAGTGTGTAAAAAAAAAGTTTTAAAAAAAGTAAATAAATGTAAATTAACCCCTTCCCTAGTAATAACAACAAACATGGTACCAATAAAAAGTACAGATTATGGCGAAAAAAGTAATTTTTTTTGTTTCGCCATAGATTTTGTGGGGAAATGATTGATTTCATTACAAAGTAAAATTGGTGGTGCAAAAATAAAGCCCTCATATAGGTCTGTAGGTGGAAAATTTAGATGATTTTTAGAAGGTGAGGAGGAAATAACGAAAGTGCAAAAATGAGATCCTTAAGGGGTTAAGTGCCACAGCCTGGCACTCCTCCTTGCTTGCCCTCACCTACCAGCCCCTCCTTGCTGGTAGGTGAGTTCTGTATGTCAGTAATAGTCACTCACGCTTGTGCATTTGCTTCATACCACAATGCATTCCATGACGTAATTGTACGACAGGTGTCGTTTACTACCAAACCCTACCTTTACCGAACCCTCTATACATTTTAGCAGCAATAGCTGTAAATTTGCTTAGATATATAGTGTGTATATACAGTAATATATTAATAAATCAATTTCATGATACATACACTATTAATATGAATGATTTATAAGGGTTATTTATTTATGTATTATTATAACATCAATTGTATCATTATGACTGCACTGCATGAGCCATCCATCGCCTTTATCACCTGCAAATCCCACAAATTTTAAAACTCTCCGAGGGGGTCAAGTGTTAATACTGTGGTTTTATTTCAGCTCCTGGTTATTATCTAGCTAGAGGTAATTGTCATGAAACCTGAAGACATTATTGCCTCACTACTGCTTGATCAGCTAGATGTTTGTGACACAATGACACCACATATTGCCATTCATGATGAGAGCTACAAAAAAGCAATAATGCAAAGGGGTGATGTCACACTTTACAAATAATACAGAGCTTCTCCACTATTATCATTGGTATTATATTATTTCTTTGTAGACCACTTGCAATTTTCAGCTTTTCCAGTACCCTCTGTAATTAAGCAACTCAAGCCATTAACTTCTGAAATCAAGACCCACGTATACTTTAACTGTGAACTTTATAACTTCAAATCCATGTGTGAATACACCCCAAAAAAAACAAAAAAAAATACAGTACTACAAACCAACAATTTTCCAATGAACTGCTTACTCTGTAGACAGTGCATGAACAAGCACCTTCTCACAACCACTGTAGGGCAATTCCTATGATTTTATAAGTAACCCAATGGATTCAAGAATGCTTATAAACCACAGGTCTATCTGGTACAGGAACCACACAATAGTGAAGCTATAATGGTCGCAGATGCCATTAGGTTGTATCCTGTTATGGCACACCTAAAATTCCAGACAGTCTGGTATGTGTTCTCTGGTTACTACAGATTACCTACCGTTTATTCTGGTAAGGGAAACTGCTCTAAGGCTATGTTCACACATCAGAATGTCTGTACGGAAAATCTCTGTGCAGACATTCCGCAGTCTTATAGAAGGCAATGCATTCTGTGCATAGTTTGCAGAAAAAATGGACCGATTCATTCTTTCCGCATTACAGCATACCATAGAGGTTCTTTGTTCTGAAATTAATTCCTTTTGCTGCCTACATTTCCCATCAATGCTCTAGCTTTGCAGAGAGAGTGTGTGGAGTTTTCTCACTGCACCTGGCCATTTAATTAGGGTGCTGGTGCTGGAGTAGACTCTTAAGCGAAAGTTATTTGACGTATAAATCCAACTGTGCTGTTTTATGAAGATTTGTCCCTGCTTGTCCTCAGTGCACAAAACTCTGCTTGTTCCCAATGCACAGAGCACTGCTTGTCCTTAGTGCACAGAGCCCTGCTTGTCCTTAGTGCACAGAGCCCTGCTTGTCCTTAGTGCACAGAGCCCTGCTTGTTCTCAGTGCAGAGAGCCCTGCTTGTCCTCAGTGTACAGAGCCCTGCTTGTCCTCAGTGCACAGAGCCCTGCTTGTCCTCACTGCACAGAGCCCTGCTTGTCCTCACTGCACAGAGCCCTGCTTGTCCTCAGTGTACAGAGCCCTGCTTGTCCTCAGTGTACAGAGCCCTGCTTGTCCTCAGTGTACAGAGCTCTTCTTGTCCTCAGTGTTCAGAGCCCTGCTTGTCCTCAGTGTACAGAGCTCTGCTTGTCCTCAGTGTACAGAGCCCTGCTTGTCCTCAGTGTACAGAGCCCTGCTTGTCCCCAGTGTACAGAGCCCTGCTTGTCCTCAGTGTACAGAGCCCTTCTTGTCCTCAGTGTTCAGAGCCCTGCTTGTCCTCAGTGTACAGAGCTCTGCTTGTCCTCAGTGTACAGAGCCCTGCTTGTCCTCAGTGTACAGAGCCCTGCTTGTCTTCAGTGCACAGAGCCCTGCTTGTCCTCAGTGTACAGAGCCCTGCTTATCCTCAGTGTACAGAGCTCTTCTTGTCCTCAGTGTTCAGAGCCCTGCTTGTCCTCAGTGTACAGAGCTCTGCTTGGCCTTAGTGTACAGAGCCCTGCTTGTCCTCAGTGTACAGAGCCTTGCTTGTCCTCAGTGCACAGAGCCCTGATTGTCCTCAGTGTACCGAGCCCTGCTTGTCCTCAGTGTACAGAGCCCTGCTTGTCCTCAGTGTACAGAGCCCTGCTTGTCCTCAGTGCACAGAGCCCTGCTTGTCCTCAGTGTACAGAGCCCTGCTTGTCCTCAGTGTACAGAGCCCTGCTTGTCCTCAGTGCAGAGAGCCCTGCTTGTCCTCAGTGTACAGACCTCTGCTTGTCCTCAGTGTACAGAGCCCTGCTTGTCCTCAGTGTACAGAGCCCTGCTTGTCCTCAGTGCACAGAGCCGTGCTTGTACTCAGTGCACAGAGCCCTGCTTGTCCTCAGTGTACAGAGCCCTGCTTGTCCTCAGTGTACAGAGCCCTGCTTGTCCTCAGTGTACAGAGCCCTGCTTGTCCTCAGTGCAGAGAGCCCTGCTTGTCCTCAGTGTACAGAGCTCTGCTTGTCCTCAGTGTACAGAGCCCTGCTTGTCCTCAGTGTACAGAGCCCTGCTTGTCCTCAGTGTACAGAGCTCTTCTTGTCCTCAGTGTTCAGAGCCCTGCTTGTCCTCAGTGTACAGAGCTCTGCTTGTCCTCAGTGTACAGAGCCCTGCTTGTCCTCAGTGTACAGAGCTCTTCTTGTCCTCAGTGTTCAGAGCCCTCCTTGTCCTCAGTGTACAAAGCTCTTCTTGTCCTCAGTGCACAGAGCCCTGCTTGTCCTCAGTGTACAGAGCTCTTCTTGTCCTCAGTGTTCAGAGCCCTCCTTGTCCTCAGTGTACAAAGCTCTTCTTGTCCTCAGTGCACAGAGCCCTGCTTGTCCTCAGTGCACAGACCCCTGCTTGTCCTCAGTGTACAGAGCTCTGCTTGTCCTCAGTGTACAGAGCCCTGCTTGTCCTCAGTGTACAGAGCCCTGCTTGTCCTCAGTGTACAGAGCTCTGCTTGTCCTCAGTGTTCAGAGCCCTGCTTGTTCTCAGTGCACAGAACTCTGCTTGTCCTCAGTGTTCAGAGCCCTGCTTGTCCTCACTGTACAGAGTCCTGCATGTCCACCCACACTTCCTGAATTTGGTCTCCCCACAGAGACACACAGGCAATAGCTGTAGGGACAAAAATATACAATTTTTTTTGTCATATGTAGAAAATCAGAACACACTCACCCCGTCTTCAGTTGCGACAATCTTCATTCTTTATTTCATAGAAAAAGTGAGTATAAAAGACAAATGCAGCAATATTGGGAGCTAGATGAAGGTCGCTGCTAGCGTTTCATTAGGTGTGACAGCTGTTTTACCTGCCTGGATGATGGATTGCCCACATGTTCCTCATTTATGTGTTTTATAACTCTGGGGGAACCCTTGCTGGACCTTAATGAATAGATGTGTTCTCAAAAATTAGTATGCATAGGACGTGTAGTGCTTCCCACATAGAATCGACCTTAATTGCATGTTAATGCATACACCACAAAATTTGTACGACATCATATCAAATCATTAATCGTTATAATTGTACCCCCTAGCTTATAATGCTTTCCAGTTTGCACCACTTACAATCTCCACATTTATGGTTTCCTTTTGGGGTGAAGCTGGAAAGCCAGCCTTGTTTTTTACTTGAAATTTGCTTCTGGTAAGGACGTCTCCTAGGTTAGGTACTCGTTTAAAAATTATAATAGGTTCATTGTGACTCATCTCTGCAAGGATCGGATCTTTTTGTATCAGGTACCAATTCTTTTTTATTACCTGTCTAAGGATATTAGAGATCATACTGTACGTAAATGAAAAGAAGAATCTATAATCAGAGTAATTTTTCTGTTGGGTGTTTTTAGTATTAGATGTTTTAGATTTTTACAACAATGTTCCTCTGTTTTGTTTCTATGTCCTTATGTATGCTTTTTTTTTTAGGATACAGGATACAGTGGTCCCTCAACATGTGATGGTAATCCGTTCCAAATGAACCATTGTTTGTTGAAACCATCGTATGTTGAGGGATCCGTGCAATGTTAAATATAGGAAGTTGTACTCACCTGTCCCCGTCGTCACCGCTGCCCTGAATGTCGCCGTCCATCGCTGCCGCTGCATCCTCGAGGTGTCCCCGCTGCTCTGGAACGTCTCTGTTGCCTGGGATCACCGTTCCTCGCCACGTCACTACACACGCTGCTCCTATTGGATGACGGGATGGCGTGCGCGTCATCGTGATGATGACAATGGAGATGCGCCGGCGATGCAGGGGATCCCAAAGATGACGTCCTGGAGCGACGCGGACAGGTGAGTGACCATCACCGGAGCTTACGGGGCACCGTAAACGCCTATCCAGCAGCAGCTGAAGCAGTCTGCACTGCCGGATAGCCGTTTATGCGATGGCCCTGACATACAAAAGCATCGTATGTTGATGCTGCCTTCAACATGCGATGGCCTCTGAGAGGCCATCGCATGTTGAAATTGTCGTATGTCGGGGCCATCGTAGGTCGGGGGGGTCACTGTATTCATTGGATAGCCTCTATTTAAAAGGTGTTCTTTTAATTCACTGGCTAGTTGGTCAAAGTAGGTTTGGGTACTGTTAATCCTACTGAGTCTAAAATATTGGCCGTAAGGAACTGCTTTTTTTATTTGCTGGGGGTGATAGTTATTATAATGCAATAATGTATTCCCCGCTGTGGGTTTTCAATAACCTGTTGTTTGTTATTCTCCCTCATATATTTTAACAACAGTATCCAAAAACTCAAATTCTGTGTCACTGATTTTGTATGTAAAATGCAAACCCATGCCGTTGTTCTCATTTAAGGATTATGGACATTGGTGCAATAAGGGTTAACGCTTGAGAAGATAAATTTCTTTTCTAACGTAGCTACGTACAGATTGGCCAGAGTGCATGCCACCAGGGTGCCCATGGCCACCCCACTCTTCTGGGTGTACCATATTTCATCAAACTGGAAGACGTTGCTGGACAGGATCAGAGACAGAGCTTCAAGAACAAATTCAATGCAATCTTCACTCTTATCAGTATTGGACCAAAATTCTGCAATACATTGAATGGCCATATCTTGATTTATGCTAGTGAACAAACTTTCTATATCAATGCCAGTAAGTTATTGGATTTCCATTCTATTTTGCTAATCACATCTAGAAATTCGTTTGTATCTTTCTCTAATGCCGGTATTTCTTTCAGTAGAGGATGTAATAGCCAATCTATATAACGGGAGAGGGTTCCATTAAAGATCCCACACTGGAGACAATAGGTCTTCACATTTTTTACCCAATGTATATTACAAATACACATATAATGGTATTATCTACATTATATGAAAAAAAAAATTGTTAACGACAGGTACACTTTAATATGATTAAGCCTTTCTGGGCAGATCTCAAGTGTATGGCCCATGCATGACGACCAAATACTTTGCATGACCTAAAGGCATTTTTGACAAAATGGATGGGCAGCTATATTATCTTCAAGAATTTTGAACTTCATAGACAACTATTAACCCCTTAAGGACTGAGCCCTTTTTCACCTTAAGGACTCGGCCATTTTTTGCAATTCTGACCACTGTCACTTTAAACATTAATAACTCTGGAATGCTTTTAGTTATCATTCTGATTCCGAGAATGTTTTTTCGTGACATATTCTATTTTAACATAGTGGTAAGATTTTCTGGTAACTTGCATCCTTTCTTGGTGAAAAATCCCAAAATTTGATGAAAAATGTGAACATTTTGCATTTTTCTAACTTTGAAGCTCTCTGCTTGTAAGGAAAATGGATATTCCAAATAATTTTTTTTATTCACATTTCCAATATGTCTACTTTATGTTTGCATCATAAAATTGACGTGTTTTTACTTTTTGAAGACACCAGAGGGCTTCAAAGCTCAGCAGCAATTTTCCAATTTTTCACAAAATTTTGAAACTCGCTTTTTTTCAGGGACCAGTTCAGGTTTGAAATGGATTTGAAGGGTCTTCATATTAGAAATACCCCACAAATTACCCCATTATAAAAACTGCACCCCCCAAAGTATTCAAAATGACATTCAGTCAGCATTTTAACCCTTCATTTTTTACACTCGCATGTTCTTGTAGATCCAATTTTAGAATTTTTGCAAGGGGTAAAAAGGAGAAAATTTTTACTTGTATTTGAAACCCAATTTTTCTCGAGTAAGCACATATGTCATATGTCTATGTTAATTGTTCGTCGGGCGCAGTAGAAGGCTCAGAAGGGAAGGAGCAACAAATGGTTTTTGGGGGTATGTCACCTTTAGGAATCCCCTATGGTGCCAGAACAGCAAAAAAAAAACACATGGCATACCATTTTGGAAACTAGACCCCTCGGGGAACATAACAAGGGGTAAAGTGAACCTTAATACCCCACAGGTGATTCACGACTTTTGCATATGTAAAAAAAAATGTTTTTTTCCTAAAATGCTTGGTTTCCCAAAAGTTTTACATTTTTAAAAAGGGTAATAGCAGAAAATACACCCCAAAATTTGAAGCCCAATTTCTCCCGATTCAGAAAACACCCCATATGGGGGTGAAAAGTGCTCTGCTGGTGCACTACAGGGCTCAGAAGAGAAGGAGTCACATTTGGCTTTTTGGAAGCAAATTTTGCTCTGGGGGCATGCCGCATTTAGGAAGCCCCTATGGTGCCTCGACAGCAAAAAAAAAAAAAAAAAAAACACATGACATACTATTTTGGAAACTAGACCCCTCGGGGAATGTAACAAGGGGTTAAGTGAACCTTAATACCCCACAGGTGTTTCACGACTTTTGCATATGTAAAAAAAATGAAAAATTCTTTTACCTAAAATGCTTCTTTTCCCAAAAACTTTACATTTTTAAAAAGGGTAAAAGCAGAAAATACCCCCCAAAATTTGAAGCCCAATTTCTCCCGAGTACGGCGATACCCCATATGTGACCCTAAACTGTTGCCTTGAAATACGACAGGGCTCCAAAGTGAGAGCCCCATGCGCATTTGAGGCCTAAATTAGGGATTGCATGGGGGGGACATAGGGGTATTCTACGCCAGTGATTCCCAAACAGGGTGCCTCCAGCTGTTGTAAAACTCCCAGCATGCCTGGACAGTCAATGGCTGTCTGGTAATACTGGGAGTAGTTGTTTTGCAACAGCTGGAGGCTCCGTTTTGGAATCCGGGGTGTACCAGACGTTTTTCAATTTTATTGGGGAGGGGAGGGGGGCTGTGTAGGGGTATGTGTATATGTAGTGTTTTTTACTTTTTATTTTATTTTGTGGTAGTGTTGTGTAGTGTTTTTAGGGTACAGTCGCACGGGCGGGGGTTCACAGTAGTTTCTTGCTGGCAGTTTGAGCTGCGGCAGAAAATTTGTCGCTGCTCAAACTTGCAGCCGGATACTTACTGTAAACCTCCGCCCATGTGAGTGTACCCTGTACGTTCACATTGGGGGGAAGAAACATCCAGCTGTTGCAAAACTACAACTCCCAGCATGTACGGTCTATCAGTGCATGCTGGGAGTTGTAGCTTTGCAACAGCTGGAGGCACACTGGTTGTGAAACACCGAGTTTGTGAAACACCGAGTGTGCCTTCAGCTGTTGCAAAAGCTACAACCCCCAGCATGTACGGACAGCGGAAGGGCATGCTGGGTCTTGTAGTTATGCCACAGCTGGAGGCATACTACTTTGGCTGGGGATGCTGGGGATTGTAGTTATGCAACAGCTGGAGACACACTGGTTTGCTACTTAACTCAGTGTGCCTTCAGCTGTTGCAAAACTACAACTCTAAGGGAATGCTGGGAGTTGTTGTGGTCTGCTTCCTGCCCTTTTTGCATGCTGGGAGCTGTTGCTAAGCAACAGCAGGAGGCTGTCACTCACCTCCTGCTGCTGCTCCGGGCACAGGTCAGTCCCACCGCCGCCGCTCCTGGGGCCCCGATCCCAACATTGACGCTGGGGATCGGGGTCCCCAGCACCCAGGGTCCACGTCCCGCACCCGCTCACGTCCTCCGGAAGAGGGGCGGAGCGGGTTGTGGGAGTGACACCCGCAGCAGGTGCCCTGATTGGACGAATCAGGGCGATCGTGAGGTGGCACCAGTGCCACCTCACCCCTGCTGGCTATGGCTGTACGGGGCCGTCACTGACAGCTCCGATCAGCCTGTAATTCCGGGTCACCGGGTCACTGGAGACCCGATTGACCCGGAATCTGCCGCAGATCGCTGGACTGAATTGTCCAGCGATCTGCGGCCATCGCCGACATGGGGGGGCATAATGACCACCCTGGGCGATATGCCGCGATGCCTGCTGAACGATTTCAGCAGGCATCGGGCACCGGCTCCCCTCCGGCTAGCGGTGGGGGGCTGGGATTTGACAGGACGTACTGAAACATCCTGAGTCCTTAAGGACTCGGAAAAGGGGCAGTTTGAGTACGTCCTGCGTCCTTAAGGGGTTAATATAAGAACTATGCAGACTTTTAAACAGGGGTCATTTTATTTTCTTATTTACTGCCATGTTTCATTTTATAATTGTGTCATTCTTTTATAACCTACAATTGAATATGAATCCCACAAGAAATTTAAGAAATGTGTTTTGCATGTACACATATGTTTTCTTTAAAATTGTACATGTACTAAAAATCTCCAAGGGTTTGCAAACTTTTTCAACATAAAATGGTCTTTTCTGGGCCATTGTAACATGAAACCAAACTCAACATACAATGGTCTTTTCTGGACCATTGTAACATGAAACCAAACTCAACATACAATGGTCTTTTCTGGACCATTGTAACATGAAACCAAACTCAACATACAATTCTACGGACAGTCCAGATCTGTGAAACATGTCAATGGCTGGAAGAACGGACCAATTAGAATGGACATTCACTGGTAAAAGACCTGTATTACTGAAGCGTATGAACTGACTGGCTGTCTGGTAGCACCTCCCCAAAGTACAGGGAGGTATTACATATTCTGTACAACTCTTTGTCTGTGCCAGGGTTAGCTGTTCCTTTGGACACCAAGCGAGGGCAGCTCTATTTGGGACATTGTATGTACTATACAGGACCCTGAAGAAGCTTCTGTCTACCATATACAGGTGAAACTCGAAAAATTAGAATATCGTGCAAAAGATCATTGTATTTCATTAATGCAACTTAAAAGGAAAGGAAATCTCCTGGTAGACGGATGCGTTGACCCTGGACTTATTGAAGCACAGTGGATGAACACCAGCAGGTGACATGGCTCCCCAAATCATATAATATATATTGGGATTTTCATGAGCTGTAAGCCATAATCATCACAATTATGACAAATCATGGCTTGAACTATCTTCCTTTGCATGTGATGAGTCGTATATATTAGTTTCACCTTTTAAGTTGCATTACTGAAATAAATGAACTTTGCACGATATTCTAATTTTTCGAGTTTCACCTGTAGACAGTGATTTACAGCTTCCAGCAGCTCTTTCTTACTTTTATATGTAAGGACTTGCTTTATCTATATTAGTTATCTACATATATATATATATATATATATATATATATTATTTTTGAATTACATTTTGGGTGTTTTAGAACCAATTTCTAGGTTTTAACATACAATGGTCACCCTAGACCCAATTAATTTTGTAACTTAAGGGGCAACTGTATAAAAACCAGAAAATAAATAAAATAAACAGCATACACAGACCAATATTGGGTATATACTGTAAATTGTATAGCAGGTAGTGCAGCGTAAAGGAGGTAGGGACTAAGAAACAAGTCTGCCCTTGGGTTTGGAAAACAAAAGTTAATCAGATTTGTAAATTACTGCTATTTAAAAATATTAATCCTTCCAGTACTTATCAGCTGCTGTATACTATCTTCTGTCTGACCACAGAGCTCTCTGCTGACACATCTGCCCGTTTCAGGAACTGTCCAGAGTAGGATAGGTTTGCTATGGGGATTTTCTTCTGCTGGACAGTTCCTTACATGGACAGAGGTGTCAGCAGAGAGCACTGTGGTCAGACAGAAAAGAAATTGAAAAAAGAAAAGACCTTCCTCTGTAGTATATAACAACTGTTACGATGCAGGATGTGGATCCACTGACCTGTGAGGCCGTTGATTTGGGCCGTATCGGGGAGCGGAGTCTAAGGTGCTGCTGGTCTTCACCGACACCCAGGTCGCTACCCCTGATATGACTTAACCACACAGGTAGCTGGGCGAAGCGAGGTACAGTAGTATGAGGCAGAGGCGTAGTCGGACTTAGCAGAAGGTCAAGGCAGGCGGCAAAGTGGCGTAGTCAAGAAACGTAGCGGAAGGGTCAATACACGGGCAAACAGCAGACTTGGGAATGCTTAATCTCAGGCTATGGGGCAATGAAGATCCGGCAGGGAAGAGGGGGAGGTGCAGGAACTTATAGAGTGGGGACAGGTGTGAGACATAATTATGGGCATACTGGCCCTTTAAATTTTAAAGCTCTGGCGCTCACACGCCCTAAGGGACAGAGAGGCACGCTCCGGAGCTGAGACAGAGCGGAGGCAGTAGGGGAGCGAGGAGGTGAGTGATGGGCTGGGACTCGCATGCGGGCACATCTCGCGATGCTAATCCCAGCCCCGCTGGCAGTAACAGAAGACAGGGCCATAGCGGAGGCAGGCGAGAAGCGGGGAGGTGATCGCTCGCGGTCGGAGCGCTCACCGTGACAGCAACTGATAAGTCCTGGAAGAATTAAGATTTTTAAATACAAGTAATCTACACATCTGTTTCTGACACCAGTTGATTTAAAAAAATATATTTTCCACTGGAGTACCCCTTTAAACCACCTAGTTGTTTAGTTTGGGTGATAAGTAAATGTGTTCCATAGTCCACTAAGGCAGGGGTTTTCTTTTTAAACTGCCACTGCAGTTTTTGAGCAAAAGCCAGAAGTGTATTCAAAAGGAATGGGAAATATAAAAGAAGGACTTATCCTTCCTATTAGATTTACTTCTGACTTTGGCACAAAAACTGCAGTGTCAGTTTAAAAAAACTAACAAAAAAAAACAAGCATAAAAACGTGTGTGGAAACCTAGCCTAAAAACTATTTTATAAAATTGGAGAAAAATAACACAGGGTCCACAACTGACAATTACAGATAGTTAGGCCTCCCTCTCTCTCCATCCTTTGTACAATGATCCTTTCACAAGTTATTCCAGGGTCCATGGCATACTATAAAGTATATCTTTCTAAATACTGTCAACAGCAACTCAGGCAAGACTATTACCCATATAATAAAGTATATGACATAGAATCTAAATGGTGAGAAAAAAAATACAGAAAAAATTACAGTGAAACTTCTTTAGCAGGGTGTCAATGAAATCACATATCCAGTATGTATAATGTATGGTGAATCTGAATATCTGTCATAGGAAATCTGGTCTGGATAAGAGTGTTGTCTTCCCAATGAGCTGGTCTTCTGGATAGGTGTCACTGTATAAGTATCAGGGTATAAATCAAGGGTTTCCCAGGCTTTTGTTTCTCTTCAGCCTTTGAACCCACTGTACAAAGTTGTAATACTGTATAATATCCTGCTTCTATCACCTTCATGCACCACTATGTCCCATTTTTGTGCACTGGACTCACACAAGGAAGTGCTGTGGTGCTTTTTATTTTACTGTTGTCTCAGACCTTTCCCCGCATTCCACAAGGTCAGAGACAATATGTCATAAGGTCTCCAGGAAGGCTGGCTATTATGCAGTGGGTGAGTGGATAGCAGGGTGGAAGAAATTTACTGAAGTAATGATATTCACTGACCTGTGAGGCCGTTGATTTGGGCCGTATCGGGGAGCGGAGTCTAAGGTGCTGCTGGTCTTCACCGACACCCAGGTCGATACCCCCGATATGACTTAACCACACAGGTAGCTGGGCGAAGCGAGGTACAGTAGTATGAGGCAGAGACGTAGTCGGACTTAGCAGAAGGTCAAGGCAGGCGGTAAAGTGGCGTAGTCAAGAAACGTAGCGGAAGGGTCAATACACGGGCAAACAACAGACTTGGGAATGCTTAATCTCAGGCTATGGGGCAATGAAGTTCCGGCAGGGAAGAGGGGAAGGTGCGGGAACTTATAGAGTTATAGAGAATAGGCACACTCCCCTGGAGACCATGTAACTTATGGCATATTGTCTCAAAGAATGCTGAGAAAGACAACAATAAAATAAAAAGAATTGTACTACAGCACCGGGTGTGGGTCCTGTGAATAAAAACGGGACAAAGTGGCACATGGAGGTATTAGATGCAGATTACACAATATTATAACTTGGCATCATGGGCTCAAATGCTGAAGAAAAAAATTCTAGAACTCCCCTTCAACAAAACAAAGTTAATACATTTTGAAAAATACAAATGTGTGAAGCTAAGGCAGATCAAAATGTAATGCTATACTCTGTAATTCTTTTATGTTGTCTTACATAACCCATTTTATCTTCTTGCTTTACTAAATGACTCACCCAGTGAGTCAAAGCTTTTATCCTGTCCCATTATTTTCAATTGGTGAAAACCTTCTAGCCATGGCATCATTCTGTTATAAGCAAAGCTTCTTTTAGTCTTGTGTTTTGATGATCTTGTTTGCTGAGCATAGCTGCCCGTAAACATACACTGGATTGCACAAAAAATGTCATTGCAATGAAACAAAGGCAAAGTGCACATGACATCAAGGTGAAAAGAATCAGCATCAATTCCTAAGCTCCCTTTGAATTTCGAAACAAACAAAGTTCTGGACCCAGCAATGCCTGTTCAAGAGTGGACTGCTCCTTGTTTAGTATTCTTTGTTAAACCATGTTGATCGTGCGGTGACGTGTACCAAGATGATTAACTGTAATTTTAGTCGAAGTTTGCAATACATTGTTTATGCTGCATGATTATGCAAAGATAACAGACACTAAACTACTTACTTTACCTTCAAAATGTGTAGTTTAGTGTCTAAATGAGAGGCTACAGTTATCAGGATATACTGAGAGTGACCCGAGTCATTAAGTTCACAGTGGATTGACTATTTATGGTAAGGAGGGTTTTACACACAAGGTTTTTGGGAAAAACACTGTGGCAGGTTAACAAACACAAAAAAAAAAAAACAAGCATTTTTTACTGCCTAGAATTTATGGCAGGTATGCCACTGCTGCTGACAGTATTGTATAGGTAGTATGGCAAGAAGATATTTAGTACCTTTTGTTTGGATGTCCATGCTTCTAAACTCGCAAAAAATGTCTTTTTCTGCTACTGTCAAGTGTCAAAGAGGCATTCCTAAGCCTCTAAAGTGCCTCGGGCTGGACCACCTCCCTGCTTCTTCTTCCCCTTTCTAATAAGGCTTAAAGGGGTTATCCAGGAAAAAACTTTTTTTTATATATCAACTGGCTCCAGAAAGTTAAACAGATTTGTAAATTACTTCTATTAAAAATTCTTAATCCTTTCAGTACTTCTGAAGTTAAGGTTGTTCTTTTCTGTCTAAATCCTCTCTGATGACACGTGTATCGGGAAAGGCCCAGTTTAGAAGAGGTTTGCTATGGGGATTTGCTTCTAAACTGGGCGGTTCCCGATACAGGTGTCATCAGAGAGGACTTAGACAGTGCTCTCTGATAACACCTGTC
Source organism: Hyla sarda (assembly GCF_029499605.1). Lineage (NCBI taxonomy): Eukaryota > Metazoa > Chordata > Amphibia > Anura > Hylidae > Hyla > Hyla sarda. The sequence goes on along the minus strand of NC_079189.1, from coordinate 235,123,999 downwards.
TCGGGAAGCGCCCAGTTTAGAAGCAAATATATATATAATATATATATATATATATATATATATATATATATATATATATATATATATATTATATATATTATATATATATACATTGTAAGGATTCCTCCTTGGGGATTAGCTCCGGGATCGTCCTGGACACTGGCACGGGACACGTTTCCACTCAATAAACCCGCAGACAACGGTTATTCATGCAAGCCTGGCACCTTGCCAGCTTTATTTAGACAGGTTGCAGGGGGAAAACAAACATAACACATGAACAAAATAAAATCCTAGACCGTCTGGTCACTGACTACCCATATCAGCATGCCCTGACTACTATCTGGTGAGCTACCCTCAGCCAGTTAAACATGTGACTCCTGCAACCTGTTACTCACAGTTCCCACCACTTCTTAGACCACTCACAGATTCCAGCTGTGTGCTTCCTCAACAGGGTCCGAGTGTCTCCCAGGGAGAGCCCCAACTATTCTGTTTCTTTTCCTTTTAAACACACTTTCCCTTCCTGATACCTCATTAATCAGGCCACAGGTGGAGCATTTTCTAGAGTTAGCAAAGGAAATACACCCTTTCCTTGCCACACTGCCACAATATATATATATATATATATATATATATATATATATATATATATATATATGAAATATTTTTCCTGGATGACCCCTTTAATTGTTTTTGTTAATTCATAGTACACATGTGGATACTGTTTTCAAACTTATTCAGCAGGATCATAGAGAGGGCCAAATAGGGGGGGGGGGGGGGGGATTTTACATTGAAATATCTATAAAAAAATTAAAAAAAAAAAAAAAAAATATATATATATATATTATACTTTAAACTGACAGCAAAACAAATACTATTTGATGCAATCCAGCACAGCCCTCTTATACTTTGAATAGATATTTTGCTGGATTCGGACATAAAATGACACACAGGAGCGAAATTTCTCTCACTTTCATGCACCATGTCATTCTCTCACTTTCATGCACCACATTATGAAAGCATGGCACATCCATGAGATTTATACAGGGCTCAACGCTAGATGTTGTCAATCAAGCTGGGAGAAAGCGGGGTGGGGGAGAAGGGAGTTGTTCCAGTTCTGGGTAATTCAGAAGCTTGGAAAACCTCTTTGACAGTGCCAGAAAAAAAGTATTTATATGGGTTTGAAAGCATGGACAGTTAAAGAGAACCTGTCATGATCTTGTTAAATTTTATAATCCTCCCAGTTCACTGCCCCATCATGATAAACCACCCCCTGCCTTTATTTTTATTATTTTTTCATTTTCTACCTTGATATTGCTCTGTATTCTCTCTTAGTCAGATTCACAAACTTGGAAGGGGCGTTACCTAGCAGGTGTGACATCATCTGAAGCCATACAGGGGAAAACTTTCTCCCTTACTCTGCTACACACAGCCCATAGCAGTTCAGTGTGTGAGATGAGCTATGATTGGCTAAGGCTGCACACACACACACCCTTCAGCACCCCAGACTGCATTTCCTGATTTTGGACTTCTGCCAGGCCAGCAGGAGTCCAAAGTCTGTGCAAGAGATGGGGGGAAATGTGCTCTGGACAAGTAGGGAGACACCTAGTGGCAGATTTTTTAAACACAAATAAAACATCTTTTTTTTTTAACAGTACATTAGAAAAACTTTTTCTTTACCTTAAGGAGTGCAATAGCAAAAATTATTTTAATGAGAGTGACCATTTAAACCAAATGTATTATATGTCTCCTTACATACTACCTATACAGCATTGTCAGCTGTTTTTACAGTGTTTTTTAGCTGACAAATTCCCTTTAACATCACTTTTGAGCTGTCTATCAATGTATAATGTATCTCAAAAAGCATCCTCTGTGTTTACTTTTAACAGAAAGTTCCCTGGTTTGCTAAAGGTTCATCTGTAGGGTCCTATGTTCAAAATAGGTATACAACTCAGCATACAGTTTTTGTGGGTTACCTCTGCCTAGAAAAAGTGTGTAATAGTGTAAAATAGTGTAAATGTATAAAAGTCTAAAATAGGCTATTAATATAAAATGTATAAAAATGTATACCAGGATGGCGGACACTTTTGGTATATGGGCTGGGAGCTTTTACTAATGTATCCATCAATCTAAATGTTCAAATGTCATGTGAAATTAAGCTTGAGTTACACAAAACCTTAAAAAGATGCACATATTACATACCAAAAACTGTAAATGTAATAAATGCTAAATTATGTTTATGTTGCTTTTTTATACCCTGATTTGCATTAGTGGATTGACACTCATATTTCAGATTGTGTTTTTATCACTCACTTCACCATGTGTGGTGGAAACTATGTACTACTTAAGTGGAATGTCAGCACAGAAACATGTATCACATGATTAAATATTATATTTGGCACAGTGGTGATCCCGCTCAATTCTTTCATTGCACAATCTGAGCTTCTATGATATTATCTTATCATTGAGGAAATATTTTCTTATACACATATCGAACCACAGTAATTATTACATTAACGCACCTCAGGTGTATACTTTGTATGGGATACTATATCTCTCTTACTAGGAGTTCATGGAGTTTGACATGCATGGATATGATGTTTTGGGCACTGCTGCAGTGGAGTGTAAGCATGAAAAGTGTCATTCTTGAAACAAAAATGATGATGCTGTCACTGTTGTGATTGTGGAGTATTCAGTAAGGAACAAGAACTACAAGCTTTTGGGACAAGTTTTGTTCATGCCATAAATGCTAAAAAAAAAAATATATATATCCAGACATTATATTAAATGTGGTACATTTACAAAACCTTATATAATGAAACTAAGTGGAGAAAAAGTAGTGGAAGGCCAGACATTATTCCTGCAGCCACATAAATGAATGATTTGTTATAGATTTGCCACTGTCGATTTTAGAGTAGAATATATTAACCCTTTCCCGCCTTAAGACATACGTCATGGGCGGGAATACGTTAACATGACATGATGTATAGTTACCTCATGTAGTGTATACTGTCTATAAAGTGACCTCAGCACCTGCGTTTGCTTTTATAGATGGTGAGAAATGGCTGTTATCAGCGTTCATGCCAATGCTCAGGATTAACCCTTTATTAGATCCAGCAATCAAAGTTGACCGCGGGATCTAAAAGTAAAAATTACTGGTACCGTTAGGTTCAGGGGGCTAATTTGGCCCTCTGCAGGGAAAGTGCAGGGTCTCAATAAGCTGAGATGATGTTAATGTTCCTAACTGCCTCCGTGCCCTCCATTTGGCTTTCTTAACTCAACCTCTTCAGGACGCAGGGCTTATGCATACGCCCTGCATCCTGAGTCCTTAACCCCTTAAGGACCAAGGGCGTACAAGTACGCCTTTGCTCCCTGGTACTTAAGGACCAAGGGTGTACCTGTACGCCCGTGGGAATTTCGGTCCATGCCGCTCGCGGCGCGGGGACCGGACCGGGGTGACTGCTGATATCTATCAGCAGGCACCCCGCGCAAATGCCCAGGGGGGTCATCAGACCCCCCCATGTCGGCGATCGGTGCAAATCGCAAGTGAATTCACACTTGCGATTTGCGCAATTCCGGGTCATTACGGCTCTATGGTGACCCAGAATATAAAGGGGTGCCACCACTCCTATCCCTGCTATTGGTGGTCTAGACGCGTCCACCAATAGCAGATAGGGGGCGTTAACTTTCGTTTTCCCCGTTCTGCCCAACCACAATAGGAGGGGCAGAACAGGGAAACAACAGAGGACTGGCGCCGGAGTCTACTTACCGATCTGCGGAGGCTGTGGGCGACGATCGGCGTCGGAGATCGGCGGGCGGCGATGTCGTGCAGCAAGCTCCCTGGATCCGAAGGAAGCCGGTAAATTGCCTAGCACCATCTGGAGGGCTGCAGTCCGAGACCACTATATAGTGGTCTCTATACTGTAGCACTCCAGATGTGGCAAAACTACAACTCCCAGCATGCCCAGACAGCTGTTTGGGCATGCTGGGAGTTGTAGTTTTGCAACAGCTGGAGGGCTACAGTTTGAGACCACTATATGGTAGTCTCTGAACTATAGCCCTCCAGATCTTGCAAAACTACAACTCCTAGCATGCCCACACAACTGTTTGCTGTCTGGGCATGCTGAGATTTGTAGTTTTGCAGCATCTGGAGGGCCACAGTTTGCAGTGGTTTCTATACTGTAGCTCTCCAGATGTTGCAAAACTGCAAATCCCAGCATGCTGGGAGTTGTAGTTGCGATCCCTCCAGCTGTTGCATAACTACATCTCCCAGCATGCCCTTCGGCGATCAGTACATGCTGGGAGTTGTAGTTTTGCAACAGCTGGAGGCACAGCCACAGCCACTGACTGTCCAGGCATGCTGAGAGTTTTGCAACAGCTGGAGGCACCCTGTTTTGGAATCACTGGCATAGAATACCCCTATGTCCACCCCTATGCAATCCCTAATTTAGTCCTCAAATGCGCATTGGCGCTCTCTCACTTCAGAGCCCTGTCGTATTTCAAGGAAACAGTTTAGGGCCACATATGGGGTTATCTCCGTACTCGGGAGAAATTACACTACAAATTTTGTGGGGCTTTTTCTCCTTTTACTCCTTATGAAAAGGAAAAGTTGGGGTCTACACCAGCCTGTTAGTGTCAAAAAAATTTTTTTCTACACTAACATGCTGGTGTTGCCCTTTACTTTTTATTTTCACAAGAGGTAAAAGGAAAAAAAGACCCCCAAAATTTGTAACCCAATTTCTCTTGAGTAAGGAAATACCCCATATGTGGGTGTAAAATGCTGTGCAGACGCACAACAAGACTCAGGAGTGAGAGCGCACTATGTACATTTGAAGCCTAAATTGGTGATTTGCACAGGGGTGGCTAATTTTACAGCGGTTCTGACATAAACGCAAAAAAATGAATACCGACTTGTCACTCCATTTTGGAAACTGCACCCCTCACGGAATGTAACAAGGGGTATAGTGAGCATTAACACCCCACAGGTGTTTGACAAATTTTCGTTAAAGTTGGATGGGAAAATGAAAAAAAAAAATTTTTTTTCACTTAAATACTGGTGTTACCCTAAATTTTTCATTTTCACAAGGGAAAATAGGAAAAAAGCCCCCCATAATTTGTAACCCCATTTATTCTGAGTAAGAAAATACCCCAAATGTGGATGCAAAGTGCTTGGAGGGCGAACTACAATGCTCAGAACAGAAGGAGCGCCAGTGGGATTTTGAAGAGAAAATGTGTCCGGAATTGAAGGTCACGTGTGTTTACAAAGCCCCCATAGTGCCAGAACAATGGACCCCCCAACATGTGACCCCATTTTGGAAACTACACCCCTCACGTAATGTAATAAGGGGTGCAGTGAGCATTTACGCCACACAGGTGTCTGACAGATATTTGGAACAGTGGTCCGTAAAAATGAAAAATTCAATTTTTCATTTGCTCAGCCCACTGTTCCAAAGATCTGTCAAATGCCAGTGGGGTGTAAATACTCACTGCACCCCTTATTAAATTCTGTGAAGGGTGTAGTATCCAAAATGGGGTCACATGTGGGGGGTCCACTGTTCTGGCACCACGGGGGGCTTTGTAAACGCACATGGCCCCTGACTACCATTCCAAACAAATTCACTCTTCAAAAGCTCAATGGCGCTCCTCCTCTTCTGAGCATTGTAGTTCGACCTCAGGGCACTTGACGTCCACACATGGGGTATTTCCATACTCAGATGAAATGGGGTGAAATTTGGGGGCATTTTTTTTTTTTTTACATATGTAAAAGTCGTGAAACACCTGTGGGGTATTAAGGCTCACTTAATTCCTTGTTACGTTCCTGAAGGGGTCTAGTTTCCAAAATGGTATGCCATGTGGGTTATTTTTGCTGTTCTGGCACCATAGGGACTTCCTAAATGCAACAGGCCCCCCAAAAACCATTTCAGAAAAACGTACTCTCCAAAATCCCCTTGTCGCTCCTTCGCTTCTGAGCCCTCTACTGCGCCCACCGAACACTTTACATATATATATGAGGTATGTGCTTACTCGAGAGAAATTGGGCTACAAATACAAGTATACATTTTCTCCTTTTACCCCTTTTAAAAATTCAAAAATTGGGTCTACAAGAACATGCAAGTGTAAAAAATGAAGATTGTGAATTTTCTCCTTCACTTTGCTGCTATTCCTGTGAAACACCAAAAGGGTTAAAATGCTGACTGAATGTCATTTTGAATACTTTGGGGGGTGCAGTTTTTATAATGGGGTCTTTTATGGGGTATTTCTAATATGAAGATCCTTCAAATCCACTTCAAACCTGAACTGGTCCCTGAAAAATATTGAGTTTGAAAATTTTGTGAAAAATTGGAAAATTGCTGCTGAACTTTGAAGCCCTCTGGTGTCTTCCAAAAGTAAAAACTTGTCAATTTTATGATGCAAACATAAAGTAGACATATTGTATATGTTAATTAAAAAAAAATATATTTGGAATATCCATTTTCCTTACAAGCAGAGAGCTTCAAAGTTATTAAAATGCTAAATTTTCTATTTTTTCATCAGATTTTGGGAGTTTTTCACCAAGAAAGGATGCAAGTTACCACAAAAATTTTCCACCATGTTAAAGTAGAATATGTCATGAAAAAACAATCTCGGAATCAGAATGATAACTAAAAGCATTCCCGAGTTATTAATGTTTAAAGTGACACTGGTCAGATGAGCAAAAAATGGCCGGGTCCTAAGGTGTAAAATGGCCTGATCCTTAACCCCTTGGGGACGAGGCCCATTATGGCCCTAAGGACGGGAGCATTTTTTGCAAATCTGACCACTGTCACTTTAAGCATTAATAACTCTGGAATGCTTTTACTTATAAATTTGATTCCGAGATTGTTTTTTCGTGACATATTCTACTTTATGTTAGTGGTAAATTTTTGGCGATACTTGCATCCTTTCTTGGTGAAAAATTCTAAAATTTCATGAAAAATTTGAAAATTTTGCATTTTTCTAACTTTGAAGCTCTCTGCTTATAAGGAATATGGATATTCCAAATAAATTATATATTGATTCACATATACAATATGTTTACTTTATGTTTGCATCATAAAATTGATGAGTTTTTACTTTTGGAAGACACCAGAGGGCTTCAAAGTTCAGCAACAATTTTCCAATTTTTCGCAAAATTTTCAAAATCGGAATTTTTCAGGGACCAGTTCAGGTTTGAAGTGGATTTGAAGGGTCTTCTGGTTAGAAATACCCGATAAATGACCCCATTATAAAAACTGCACCCCTCAAAGTATTCAAAATGACATTCAGTCAGCGTTTTAACCCTTTAGGTGTTTCACAGAAATAGCAGCAAAGTGAAGGAGAAAATTCAAAATCTTCATTTTTTACACTGGCATGTTCTTGTAGACCCAGTTTTTGAATTTTTACAAGGGGTAAAAGGAAAAAAATCCTCTCAAAATTTGTAACCCAATTTCTCTCGAGTAAGGAAATACCTCATATGTGTATGTAAAACGTTCGGCGGGCACAGTAGAGGGCTCAGAAGCGAAGGAGCAACAATGGGATTTTGGAGAGTGAGTTTTTCTGAAATGGTTTTTTGGGGGCATTTCCCATTTAGGAAGCCCCTATGGTGCCAGGACAGCAAAAAACCCCACATTGCACACTATTATGGAAACGACACCCCTCAAGGAACGTAACAAGGGGTACGGTGAGCCTTAACACCCACATACTCTTCTGAGTATGGAAATACCCCATGTTTGGACGTCAAGTGCACTGCGAGCGAACTACAATGCTCAGATGAGAAGGAGCGCCATTGAGCTTTTGGAGTGATAATTTGTTTGGAATGGAAGTCGGGGGCCATGTGCATTTACAAAGCCCACCGTGGTGCCAGAACAGTGGACCCCCCCACATGTGACCCCATTTTGGAAACTAAACCCCTCACGGAATGTAATAAGGGGTACAGTGAGCATTTACACCCCACTGGCGTTTGACAGATCTTTGGAACAGTGGGCTGTGCAAACAAAAAAAATAAAATTTTTCATTTTCACGGATCACTTTTCCAAAAATCTGTCAGACCCCTGTGGGGCGTAAATGCTCACTGTACCCCTTATTACATTCCGTGAGGGGTGTAGTTTCCAAAATGGGGTCACATGTGGGTATTTATTTTTTTGCATTTATGTGGGAACCGCTGTAAAATCAGCCACCCCTGTGCAAATCACCAATTTAGGCCTCAAATGTACATGGTGCGCTCTCACTCTTGAGCCTTGTTGTGTGCCCGCAGAGCATTTTACGCCCACATATGGGGTATTTCCGTACTCAGGAGAAATTGCGTTACAAATTTTGGGGGTCTTTTTTTCCTTTTGCCACTTGTGAAAATAAAAAGTAAAGGGCAACACCAGCATGTTAGTGTAAAATTTTTTTTTTTACACTAACAGGCTGGTGTAGACCCCAACTTTTCCTTTTCATAAGGGGTAAAAGGAGAAAAAGCCCCCCAAAATGTGTAGTGCAATTTCTCCCGAGTACGGAGATACCCCATATGTGGCACTAAACTGTTTCCTTGAAATACGACAGGGCTCCAAAGGGAGAGGGCACCATGCGCATTTGAGGACTAAATTAGAGATTGCATAGGGGTGGACATAGGGGTATTCTATGCCAGTGATTCCCAAACAGGGTGCCTACAGCTGTTGCTAAACTCCCAGCATGCCTGGACAGTCATTGGCTGTCCGGAAATGCTGGGAGTTGTTGTTTTGCAACAGCTGGAGGCTCCGTTTTGGAAACACTGCTGTACAATACCTTTTTCATTTTTATTGGGGGGGACAGTGTAAGGGGGTGTTTATGTAGTGTTTTACTCTTTATTAGGTGTTAGTATAGTGTAGTGTTTTTAGGGTACATTCACACTGGCGGGTTACGGTGAGTTTCCCGCTAGGAATTTGCGCTGCGGCAAAAAAATTGCCGCAGCTCATACTTGAAGCAGGAAACATGCTGTAAACCCGCCCGTGTGAATATACCCTGTACGTTCACATGGTATATTCACAGCATGCACGGTCTGTCAGTACATGCTGGGAGTTGTAGTTTTGCAACAGCTGGAGGCACACTGGTTGGAAAACCTTCAGTTAGGTTCTGTTACCTAACTCAGTATTTTCCAACCAGTGAGCCTCCAGCTGTTGCAAAACTACAACTCCCAGCATGCACGGTCTGTCAGTACATGCTGGGAGTTGTAGTTTTGAAACAGCTGGAGGCACACTGGTTGGAAAATACTGAGTTGGGTTCTGTTACCTAACTCAGTATTTTCCAACCAGTGTGCCTCCAGCTGTTGCAAAACTACAATTCTTAGCATGTCTGATCACAGAAGGGCATGCTGGGAGATGTAGTTATGCAACAGCTGGAGGTACGCAACTACAACTCCCAGCATGCCGAGACAGCTGTTTTCTGTGTGGGCATGCTGGAATTTGTAGTTTTGCAACATCTGGAGTGCTACAATTTAGAGACCACTGAACAGTGATCTCCAAACTGTGGACCTCCAGATGTTGCAAAACTACAACTCCCAGCATGCCCAGACAGCAAACAGCTGTGTGGGCATGCTAGGAGTTGTAGTTTTGCAAGATCTAGAGGGCAGTATAGAGATCACTGTGCAGTGGTCTCTAAACTGCAGACCTCCAGCTGTTGCAAAACTACAAATTCCAGCATGCCCACACAGCAAACAGCTGTCTGGGCATGCTGGGAGTTGTAGTTTTGCAACATCTGGAGGGCTACAGTCTAGAGACCACTATAGTGGTCTCAGACTGTAGCCCTCTAGATGTTGCTAGGCAACTACTCACCGGCTTCCGTCGCATCCGGGAGCCGTCCTCTTCTGCCGCACGCCGCCGCAGATCTCCATCGCCGCCGGAGGGGTAAGTGGACTCCGGCGCCGCTCCTCTTCGTTTTCCCCGTTCTGCCCCGCCTATTGTGGGAGGGCAGGACGGGGAAAACGAAAGTAAACCCCTCCACCCCAGATCTGCTATTGGTGGTCGCGTCTAGACCACCAATAGCAGAGATAGGAGGGGTGGCAACTCTGCCACCTCACTCCTATCGCTACAGGGGGATCGTGGGTGTCTTAGACACCCGCGATCCCCCTTCTATTCCGGGTCACCGGGTCACCATAGACCCATAATGACCCGGAATCGGCGCAAATCGCAAGTGTGAATTCACTTGCGATTTGCGCCGATCGCCGACATGGGGAGGTCTAATGACCCCCCTGGGCATTTGCACGGGGTGCCTGCTGATAGATATCAGCAGTCACCCCGGCCCGGTCCCCGCCCGGCGCGCGGCGGGGGCCGAAATTCCCACGGGCGTATGGATACGCCCTTCGTCCTTAAGTACCAGGATGCAAGGGCGTATGCATACGCCCTTCGTCCCCAACAGGTTAAGGGGTTAAAGGGGTATTCCAGGCCAAAACTTTTTTTTTTAATATATCAACTGGCTCCGGAAAGTTAAACAGATTTGTAAATTACTTCTATTAAAAAATCTTAATCCTTCCAATAGTTATTAGCTTCTGAAGTTGAATTGTTGTTTTCTGTCTAACTGCTCTCTGATGACTCACGTCCCGGGAGCTGTGCAGTTCCTATGGGGATATTCTCCCATCATGCACAACTCCCGGGACGTGACATCATCATTGAGCAGTTAGACAGAAAAATTCAGAAACTAATAACTATTGGAAGGATTAAGATTTTTTAATAGAAGTAATTTACAAATCTGTTTAACTTTCCGGAGCCAGTTGATATATATATAAAAAAAGGTTTTGCCTGGAATACCCCTTTAAGGATGTGGGACGTATGGATACACCCGTGGGAATTCCGGTCCCCGCTGCTCGCCGGGCGGGGACCGGACCGGGATGCCTGCTGATATCATTCAGCAGGCATCCCGGTATATCGTCCAGGGGGGCAATCGCGGCAAATCGCAGATCAATTCAGATCTGCAATTTGTCTCTATTCCGGGCTGATTGAGTCTCTGGTGACCCGATCGCCTGGAAAATAGGGATGATCGGAGCTGTCAATGACAGCCCCGATCATCCTAAGGGATAGGAGTGAGGTTGCAGTGGTGCCACCTCCTCCTATCCCCTGCCATTAGCCAGCAATAACTACTGACCAATGGCAGTTGAAGATGGGGGTTACCATGTAAACCCCTCGCTCTGCCCGCCCCTGGATGTCAGGCAGAATGGGGGGAGAAGATGGAGGCCGGTACCTGGGGAATATTATGCGGTGGGGACTGCCGATCATTGGTGGTATCAGCGGAGATCAGCGGCGGAGGTAGGGAGGCGATGGCGCGGAGCATCAAGGAGGTGGCAGTGAAGCGATTTTTACTGCTGCCTTCTAGTGGTTGCCAAACTGCAACTCCCATCATGCCCAGACAGCAAAAGGCTTTCTGGGTATACTGGGAGTTGTAGTTTTGCAACATCTGGAGGGTCACAGTTTGGAGACCACTATACAGTGGTGCCCAAACGGTAGCCCTCCAGATGTTGCAAAACTACATCTCTCAGCATGCCTAGCCTGCCCAGCCATGCTGGGAGTTGTAGTTCTGTAACATCTGTCCCTTCAGATTTTGAAATTTTCATGAAATTTTTGAAAATTGCTGCTATACTTTGAAGCCCTCTAATGTCTTCAATAAGTAAAAATAGGTAAATTTTATGATGCCAACATAAAGTAGACATATTGTATTTGTGAATCAATATAACATTTATTTGGAATATCAATTTCCCTTACAAGCAGAGAGTTTCAAAGTTAGAAAAATGAAAAATTTTCAAAATTTTCATGACATTTTGGGATTTTTCACCAAAAAGGATGCAAGTAACGACAAAAAATTACCGCTATGACAAAGTAGAGTATGTCACGAAAAAACAATCTCGGAATCAGAATAATCTGTAAAAGCATCTTAGAGTTATTAATGCATATAGTGACAGTGGTCAGAATTGCAAAAAATGGCTCCGTCCTTAAGGTGAAAATGAGCTGCGTCCTTAAGGGGTTAAGGACAAAGGGCGTACCTGCATGCCCTTGTCCCACTCCCCTTCTATGATGCGGGGCCAAGAGGTGACCCCGTGTCATAGCGGGGTGGTCCTGACAGCTATCAGCAGCCGGGACCCATGGCTAACACCGGACATCACCGATCGCGGTGATGTCCAGCTGTAACCCCTTAGACGTCGCGATCAAAGTTGATTGCGGCATCTAAAATAGAAAGAAATCTATCCCGGCAGCTCAGCGGTGCAGATCGGGAACACTGCGGTGAAACCTTGGTGTCCTGATCAGCTTAGAGGATGGAGGGTGGGCCCTTATCTGCCTCCTTGCCATCCGATCGTTGCTAGGTTGCTCCAGGTAGTCTCAGCAGCTTGGAGCAATCGAGCACTGATAACACTGATCAATGCTATGCTATGACATAGCATTGAACAGTGTATGCAATTAGAAAATTGCATGTTATAGTCTCCTATGAGGACTTTAAAATTGTGTAATAAAAGTAAAAAAATTAAGTTAATAAATGTGAATTAACCCCTTCCCTAATTAAAGTTTGAATCCCCCCCCCCTTTCCCATAAAAAAAATGTAAACCAAAATAAACATAAACATATGTGGTACCGCCGCATGCCTAAATCCCCGAACTATAAAAATATAATGTTAATGAAACCATACGGTCAATGTAATTTTTACCTAAAAGTGCATTTCGAAAAATTAGAAGCCTCCAAAAGTTACAAAATGCTATAGATTTTGTGGTGAAATGATTGATGGTTTTATGTAATTTTGGTAAAATTGGCGGTGCAAAAAACAAGCCCTCACATGGTTCTGTAGGTGAAAAATTTAAAGTGCTATGATTTTTAGAAGGTGAGGAGGAAAAAACGAAAGTGCAAAAATGAGAAAACCCATCGCTCTTAAGGGGTTAAAGGAAAGCTATGATGCTGATTAAAACACTGCCTACCATACCTGGATCCATTGCAGCATTCCTCTTATGATCTAATTGCGATTATTCAAATAACCAGTCAGTTGCATGGGCGTAGTTACGATGGCAGCCTCGGGCACTGTGACGTCTCAGCACTCAGCCCACTCGTACATATTTATAAAATCATAAAGAGATTGAGTGGCTACACACTAAAATGGATAAAATTAGTGTCTGTACTGAGATACTGAGTTACAATATACCCAATAGTGCCATAGACATGTGCAATTAAGAAATAGCTGAAATTCAGATCTCAAGGTGCAGACAGAATTAATAAATTAAAACTATAACATATAAGGTTCAGTACTGGGCCTGCTGTTGTTTAATTTATTTATCAATGATATAGAGGATGGTATTAACAGCTCTGTTTCTATCTTTGCAGATGACACCAAGCTTTGTAGCACGGTGCAGTCTATAGAGGATGTGCATAAGTTACAAGATGACTTGGATAGACTAAGTGTCTGGGCATCCACTTGGCAAATGAGGTTCAATGTGGATAAATGTAAAGTTATGCATCTGGGTACTAATAACCTGCATGCGTCGTATGTCTTAGGGGGGATTAAACTGGCAGAGTCACTGGTAGAGAAGGATCTGGGTGTACTTGTAGATCACAGACTACAGAATAGCATGCAATGTCAGGCTGCTGCTTCCAAAGCCAGCAGGATATTGTCATGTATAAAAAGAGGCATGGACTCAAGGGACAGGGACATAATACTCCCCCTTTATAAAGCATTGGTACGGCCTCACCTGGAATATGCTGTTCAGTTTTGGGCACCTGTCCATAAAAGGGACACTGCGGAGTTGGAAAGGGTGCAGAAACGCGCGACTAAACTAATATGGGGCATGGATCATCTTAGCTATGAGGAGCGATTAAAGGAGTTACAATTGTTTAGTCTTGAGAAGAGACGTTTAAGGGGGGATATGATAAACGTATATAAGTATATTAATGGCCCATACAAAAAATATGGAGAAAAACTTTTTCAGGTTAAACCCCCCCCAAAGGACGAGGGGGCACTCCCTCCGTCTGGAGAAGAAAAAGTTTAGTCTCAAGGGGCGACACGCCTTCTTTACCGTGAGGACTGTGAATTTATGGAATGGTCTACCTCAGGGACTGGTCACAGCAGGAACAATTAACAGCTTTAAAACAGGATTAGATACATTCCTGGAACAAAATAACATTAATGCTTATGAAGAAATATAAAATTCCATCCCTTCCCCAATATCGCGCCACACCCCTACCCCTTAATTCCCTGGTTGAACTTGATGGACATATGTCTTTTTTCGACCGTACTAACTATGTAAAAGAATAGGATGTAGCTGGTTTCTCTATAATCACAAGTTTTTTATTAATTATAAAAATCATATCAAAAGCATATATCAAAAGCTGAAATCCGAGCAGGGCCCTTGCTACAGATTCAAATTATATATATATATATATATATATATATATATATATGCAATAGAACGATAAAATTGGTCACATGTAACATAATAGAAATAATTGAACTGTGTGAAATGCCACCTTACTGGAGTCAATAAGTCTCAATCAAAATTGCATAAGAATTAATGTAGGCAGTGTGACTAATAAGGTTGCATAATGAATATCTCAATAGTAACAGTCTAGGATTGTATCTAAGAATAAGTCTAAGTAACAGAAATACTGCTGAGATATAAAACTGGAGTCCGTATTGTTCAATTTCGGTGCAGTTTCTTTTACTTCATCTGTATTGTCCTGCCGGAATATTCAGAAGCCATCTGGGTAAATGACAGCTGGAGAAGAGAATAAAACTGTTTATAGAGGTGGGCTTATGATATGTGCTACAGTTTTCCTGAGGAAATGGAAATGATGAGGTCTAAAAATTCTATCTTAATGTAATCAGTAGATGATGTGTATTTTAAGTTGCAATTATTGGTTTTGAGGTTGTGAAAAAATTTAACTTGTTCTCTGGGTGATCTGTCCCAAATGAGTATGCCCACCTCTACAAACAGTTTTATTCTCTTCCCCAGCTGTCATTTACCCAGATGGCTTCTGAATATTCCGGCCGGACAATACAGAAGCATTAAAAGAAACTGCACCAAAACTGAACAATACAAAATTGAGGTGCAAGACCTCATCACTAAATTTTAGGAATGTGGTTACCCACCCAATATTCTTCAAATAGCCAAATCTACAAACCAGATCCTCTTACTTCGAAAACACACACACACACACACACACAAAAAAACACACTGATAATGAAATTTGTCTTATTTTACCCTTTAACCCCTTAAGGACCCGGGGTTTTTCCGTTTTTGCATTTTCGTTTTTTCCTCCTTACCTTTAAAAAATCATAACTCTTTCAATTTTGCACCTAAAAATCCATATGATGGCTTATTTTTTGCACCACCAATTCTACTATGTAATGACCTCAGTCTTTTTAGCCAAAAATGAAAAAAATCTTTTTGAGACAAAATAAAAAAAAGAAACACCATTTTGTAAACTTCGGGGCTTCGGTTTCTAGGCAGTACATTTTTCGGTAAAAATGACACCTTCTCTTTATTCTGTAGATCCCTACGGTTAAAATGATACCCTACTATATAGGTTAGATTTTGTAGTACTTCTGGAAAAAATCATAACTACATGCAGGAAAATTAATACGTTTAAAATTGTCAACTTCTGACCCCTGTAACTTTTTTATTTTTCCATGTATGGGGCTGTTGCGTCATGATCTGAAGTTTATAGCGGTACCCTTTTTGCATTAATAGGACTTATTGATCGCTTTTTATTCATTTTTTCATGATATAAAAAGTGACCAAAAATGCACTATTTTGGACTTTGTGCATACAGCATTGACTCTGTGGTTTAATTAACAATATATTTTTATAATTAGGACATTTCCACACGCAGCGATACCATATATGTTTATTTTTATTCACACTGTTTGTTTTTTTTAAACCCCTTAAGGACCAGGCCATTTCACACCTTAAGGACCAAAGCGGTTTTTTTCACATCTGACCACTGTCACTTTAAACATTAATAACTCTGGGATGCTTTTACTTATCATTCTGATTCCGAGATTGTTTTTTCGTGACATATTCTACTTTAACATAGTTGTAAAATTTTATGGTAACATGCATCCTTTCTTGCTGAAAAATCCCCAAATTTGATGAAAAAAATGAAAATTTTGCATTTTTCGAACTTTGAAGCTCTCTGCTTGTAAGGAAAATGGATATTCAAAATATTTTTTTTTTTTGTTCACATATACAATATGTCTACTTTATGTTTGCATCATAAAATTTGTGAGTTTTTACTTTTGGAAGACATCAGAGGGCTTCAAAGTTCCGCAGCAATTTTCACATTGTTCACAAAATTTTCAAACTCACTATTTTTCAGTGACCAGTTCACCCCACAAATGACCCCATTATAAAAACTGCACCCCCCCCCCCCAAAGTATTCAAAAGGACATTCAGTAAGTGTTTTAACCCTTTAGGTGTTTCACAGGAATAGCAGCAAAGTGAAGGACAAAATTCAAAATCTTCATTTTTCACACTCGCATGTTCTTGTAGACCCAATTTTTGAATTTTTGCAAGGGGTAAAAAGGAGAAAATTTATATTTGTATTTGAAACCCAATTTCTCTCGAGTAAGCACATACCTCATATGTCTATGTTGATTATTCGGCGGGCGCAGTAGAGGGCTCAGAAGGGAAGGAGCGACAAATGGTTTTTGGGGGGCATGTCACCTTTAGGAAGCCCCTATGGTGCCAGAACAGCAAAAAAAAAAAAAACACATGGCATACCATTTTGGAAACTAGACCCCTCGGGGAACGTAACAAGGGGTAATGTGAACCTTAATAACCCACAGGTGTTTCACGACTTTTGCATATGTAAAAAAAAAAATATTTTTTAACCTAAAATGCTTGGTTTCCCAAAAATGTTACTTTTTTAAAAAGGGTAATAGCAGAAAATACCCCCCAAAATTTGAAGCCCAATTTCTCCCGATTCAGAAAACACCCCATATGGGGTGAAAAGTGCTCTGCTGGCGCACTACAGGTCTCAGAAGAGAAGGAGTCACATTTAGCTTTTTGAAAGCAAATTTTGCTCTGGGGGCATGCCGCATTTAGGAAGCCCCTATGGTGCCAGAACAGCAAAAAAAAAAAAAACACATGGCATACTATTTTGGAAACTAGACCCCTCGGGGAACGTAACAAGGGGTAATGTGAACCTTTATACCCACAGGTGTTTCACGACTTTGGCATATGTAAAAAAATTAATATTTTTTTTTACCTAAAATGCTTGGTTTCCCAAAAAATTTTACATTTTTTAAAAGGGTAATAGCAGAAAATACCCCCCAAAATTTGTAACACAATTTCTCCCGAGTATGGTGATACCCCATATGTGACCCTAAATTGTTGCCTTGAAATACGACAGGGCTCCAGAGTGAGAGCGCCATGTGCATTTGAGGCCTAAATTAGGGACTTGCATAGGGGTGGACATAGGGGTATTCTACGCCAGTGATTCCCAAATAGGGTGCCTCCAGCTGT
The DNA here is from genome assembly GCF_029499605.1 of Hyla sarda. Classification (NCBI taxonomy): domain Eukaryota; kingdom Metazoa; phylum Chordata; class Amphibia; order Anura; family Hylidae; genus Hyla; species Hyla sarda. The sequence goes on along the minus strand of NC_079189.1, from coordinate 235,106,556 downwards.
CTTAAAACTCCCAGCATGCCTTTCTGTCAGTCAGTGGCTATCTGGCAATACTGGGAGTAGTTGTTTTGCAACAGCTTGAGGCTCCGTTTTGGAAACAGTGGCGTACCAGACGTTTTTCATTTTTATTGGGGAGGGAAGGGGGGCTGTGCAGGGGTATATGTATATGTAGTGTTTTTTACTTTTTATTTTATTTTGTGTTAGTGTAGTGTAATGTAGATTTTTTAGGGTACAGTCGCACGGGCGGGGGTTCACAGTAGTTTCTCGCTGACAGTTTGAGCTGCGGCAGAAAAATTTGCCGCAGCTCAAACTTGCAGCCGGATACTTACTGAAAACCTCCGCCCTGTACATTCACATTGGGTGGGGGGGAGAAACATCCAGCTGTTGCAAAACTACAACTCCCAGCATGTACGGTCTATCAGTGCATGCTGGGAGTTGTAGTTTTGCAACAGCTGGAGGCACACTGGTTGTGAAACACCGAGTTTGGTAACAAACTCAGTGTTTTGCAACCAGTGTGCCTTCAGCTGTTGCAAAAGCTACAACCCCCAGCATGTACGGACAGTGGAAGGGCATGCTGGGACTTGTAGTTATGCAACAGCTGGAGGCATACTACTTTGGCTGGGGATTGCAGTTATGCAACAGCTGGAGACACACTGGTTTGCTACTTAACTCAGTGTTTCACAACCAGTGTGCCTTCAGCTGTTGCAAAACTACAACTCTCAGCAGTCACCGACAGCCAACGGGCATGCTGGGAGTTGTAGTTATGCAACCAGCAGATGCACCACTACAACTCCCAGCATGCACTTTAGCTGATTGTGCAAGCTGGGAGTTCTAGTTATACAACAGCTGAAGGTACACTTTTCCATAGAAAAAATGTGCCTTCAGCTGTTGCAAAACTATAAGTCCCAGCATGCCCATAAGGGAATGCTGGGAGTTGTGGTGGTCTGCCTTCTGCTGTTGCATAACTACAGCTCCCAGCATACCCTTTTTGCATGCTGAGAGCTGTTGCTAAGCAACAGCAGGAGGCTGTCACTCACCACCAATTGCTGCTCCCGCACACAGGTCAGTCCCTCGTTGTCGCCGCCGCCGCCACTCCTGGGGCCCCGATCCCAACAGGTACGCCGGGGATCGGAGTCCCCAGCTCCCGGCGTCTTATTCCCGCACCCACTCACGTCCTCCGGAAGAGGGGCGGAGCGGGTTGCGGGAGTGACACCCGCAGCAGGTGCTCTGATTGGTCGGCCGGTAAACCCCTGCTGGCTATGGCTGTTCAGCCTGAACAGCCTGTAATTCCGGGTCACCGCGTCACTGGAGACCCGATTGACCCGGAATCCGCCGCAGATCGCTGGGCTGAGTTGTTCAGCTATCTGCGGCCATCGCCGACATGGGGGGTCATTATGACCCCCCTGGGCGATATGCCGTGATGCCTGCTGAACGATTTCAGCAGGCATCGGGCACCGGCTCACCTCCGGCTAGCGGCGGGGGGCAGGGAGTGGAAAGGACGTAGTCATACGTCCTCGGTCCTTAAGGACTCGGAAACGGGGGAGTAGGAGTACGTCCATTGTCCTAAAGGGGTTAATGGGAAAAGGGGGTGATTCATAGTTTTATTAGGGAAGGTGTTAAATGATCTTTATTCTTTTTTTAACTTTTTTTTTGCAGTGTTATAGCTCCCATAGGGACCTATAACACTGCACACACTGATCTTTTACATTGATCAGTGGTTTCTCATAGGAAACCAGTGATCGATGATTCTGCCGCTTGACTGCTCATGTCTGGATCTCAGGCACTGAGCAGTCATTCGGCGATCGGACAGCGAGGAGGCAGGTAGGGACCCTCCGGCTGTCATGTAAGCTGTTCGGGATGCCGCGATTTCGCCGCGGTGATCCCGAACAGCTCCCTGAGCTAACCGGCATTGCTTTACTTTCACTTTAGACACAGCGTTCAACTTTGAACGCCGCGTCTAAAGGGTTAATAGCGCGCTGCACCGCGATCAGTGCTGCACGCTATTAGCCACGGGTCCCGGCTGTTGTTAGAGGCCGGGCCCGACACGCTGTGGCCCCGCGTTATAGAACGGGAGCAGACTCATGATGTGCCGATACGTCATGGGTCCTTAACCCCTTCATGACCCAGCTAGTTTTGGCCTTCATGACCCAGTCTGTTTTTTCAAATCTGACATGTGTCTCTTTAAGTGGTAATAACTTTCAACTGCTTTTACCAGGCAAAGTGATTCAGACATTGTTTTTTCGAGACATATTGTACTTTATATTAGTGGTAAATTTTTGTTGATACATGAAGCGATTTTTGTGAAAAACTCTAAAATATTGTGAAAAATGTAAAATGTTTTCATTTCTCTATGATTGAAACTCTCTCCTTGTAAGAGAAATAGTCATGCCAAAAAAATTTAGTTCACATCCACAACATGTCTACTTTATGCTGGCATAATTTGTTAAACATTCCTTTACTTTTTTACGACATTAGAAGGCTTATATTATTATAAGCATTTTTTCAAATTCTCTACAAAAGTTAAAAATAAATTTTTTCGGGGGAACAATAACATTTTGAATATATATGTGTGTGTATATATATATATATATATATATATATATATATATATATATACACACACACATATATAAGTATATATATACACACACACATATATATATATATGTGTGTATATATATATATATATATATATATATATATACACACACGTATATATATATATGTATATATTTATAAAAAAAAATATTATTTATTTTATTTACATTTTATTTTTATTTACTTCTCTACAATAGCTCCCCATAGTGTCTAGTGCCCAAAACATGCAGTACCAAGTTTTGGATACTAGAGAAAACGAAAGTGAAAGTAAAGCATGCCGTCGGGCAGTTCCGGACAGGTAAGGGACACCGGGGGAAGGGACACACTTGGGTCTCCTAGCAAAGCAGTGTGTGTCCCGATCCTCGTGATCGGGACACACACACCACGCTGCTTAGGATTTTTATGTGCGAAACGCTGCCATCAGCTAGTCAGATTTGAATAGCTGATATGAGCGATCGCTGTGAGAGGGAGGGGGACGAAACCCCCCTAGGTCCCAAGGCAACATGGCTGGCTATCAGTGATAGCCACCAAATTACCGGGCGCAGCACTGCACTTTTAGTGGCGGACAATATAATACATGACGTACATGTACGTCATGGGTCGGGAAAACCTTCCCTTCCATGACGCACATGTATGTCATAGGTCGGGAAGGGGTTAAGGGGTTAATAATACACACAAAAAAGTTGAAAACATTATCCATAACAACTGGCACCTTCTACATCAGGATAAGTCTTTACACTATTTTATACCACCTGTTCCAAAAATCATATATACCAAAGCCCCAAACCCTTACCGTTGCCCCAACTATTCAGAATTCAAATACAGACAGAAATAACATGTGGCTAGACAACAAAAGTTTCCACCAATGTGGAACCTGCCCCAATTGCAAACTTACACACTTCTCTAAAACCACACCAGAAATTCAATCCACAGTAAATAGCTTCATGTGGAATATAACGGAAGCCATAACATGCAATACTAAACAAGTCATCTACCTTTTACAGTGTACATGCAATAAACAGTATGTGGGGAGGACCAAAAGAACATTAAAAACAGGATTTCGGAACACATATACAACATCAAAAAAGGCATTGAAAAAAATCCCCTTTCAGCTCATTTCCTCAGATTTCATAAACAGGGCCCAACACAGTTGAAATTTTACAGAATTCAGGTTATCAGGAGAGATTTGAGAGGAGGCAACTTTGTAGCAAGAATGTCAAGAGCCAAATCACGCAAGATATACAACTTTGAGACAATAGAACCCAAGGGTCTTAATTCTGAAGTGGAGATATTCGGGTTCCTGTAGTACACCTGTTGGGCTCTGATCCATTCCCTGTCCAATGCCAGGCTGTATACCCAGTGCTTAGACAGTGTCCGGACCCTAGCACACAGGATTTTCCATCAAGCAAGTCACCTACCATTAGTTTAGATGCCCTCATTTTTTATGGATTTGTACACTGGCTTCATCTCTATTTTTACATTTTATTTTTATTTCTACCTGCATTACTAATTCTATTATTCTTATCCCTAGCCTTAATACTTATCATCTTTTCATTTATTTTCATTCTCATCCTTATTTTCCTTTTTTCTTTATTTTTTTATTTTTTATTTTTCTATATATTTATTTATTTATTTTGATTCTTATTTTTATTCAAATTTTTCACCTATATTCTTACTTTAAATTTTATTTTATTTTCATTCACATTTATTTTTCCAATCCTATTTATTGATTATTATGATTGTCATTTTATTCAACATGATTACATTTAACACTATCTAACAACCCACTACACTGCATTCATTGAAGGTACATTTATCCATTTGCTCTTTTACTGCTGTCATTTCAAAACATCAGAAAAATAATTATGCTTTCAGCTGGTAATCTACTTATAACATTCATTTTCCATATACTCTTCCCTAAAATGTTATCAGACATTGATGGTAAACACCACTTTTGAGTGTATATGATATATATACATATACACATGGTCTAACCTGGTTTTCTATTTACCAAGAAACTCCTGTTCCTGACTAGCAAATTCCAGGACAGACATTCAGATTACCAATAGAGGTGTGCCAATTAAGGGGCGCAGTATATAAGTCCACCATGTCCAAGTCAGTCCTATTAAGCCATTGATAAAGGGGGACCTCCCCGAAACGTGTCTGACATTATCCACCCTACTACTTTGACCAGTATTTCCTCCTTTCTGCATTTACCTAACTTTAAGTCCATCCCTCGCAAGCGCTGCAGTCTCCCCAAACCGGGACCACCGCCAAGTGTGTTTGAGCTCCTCAAGCTCTAACTGCCGCATGAGGACGCATGGACCATCAGTGCCAGCACTATCTCAGCTGCCCCACTTCTGTCACCTAGAGCCGGACACCGATCAGTGCCAGCAAGTGGCAGAAAAAGCCGACACTTCCAAGCAGCACTTACAACCAGCACAACCTAGCGATATCCATTGCTAGAAACAGTCCCCAATATCGCTGATTCTCACCAACGATCCCTGCTGACCTTCTGGAACCACAGGTAGTACGTTCCCTAGGCTGGGAGCTACCCGTGCCAACCTCAGCATGGACACTAGTTTTATATCTCAGCAGTATTTCTGTTACAAAGACTTATTCTTTGGATCCAGGGCCGGAATAACGTAGGGGCGGATGGAGCTGCCGCTCCAGGCCCCTACGTTAAAATAGGCCCAGCGAATAGCACGGGCGGCCTGCGACCAGGGCCGGCATTAGGGCTTGGCAAACCAGGCAATTGCCTAGGGCCCCCATCCCTGCCGGCTGCTCAGAATAGGCCTAATCAAGCCAGGGGGGATCCGCGGCGCCACTCAGCAGCCCGCAGGGGACCCCACCACATTCTGGACATCCCTGTGTCCCGAAAAATCTTTGAGCTTGAGAAAGATCCTGGAGAGGATTGAAACGTTGCTGCTGTTTTCACCTTTTTTGATGGAATAAATTGCACTTTTTTCACACTATGGAGTGCTGCACTGAATTGTATATATATACATATATATATATATATATATATATATATATATAATTTGAATCTGTAGCAAGGGCCCTGCTCGGATTCCAGCTTTTGATATATGCTTCATATATATGATTTTTATAATTAATAAAAAAAAACACGTGATTATAGAGAGACCAGCTACATCCTATTCTTTCATGTTATAGTTTTAATTTATTAACTCTGTCTGCACCTTGAGATCTGAATTTCAAATGAGATTAGTAATAGATTTATAGGGGTATCTACTAACCCGTATATGTGATCTCCCAAACTAAATATAGTAAAGAGGGGGGGGGGGAGGTGCATATAAAACTTAGCTTTTAATAATGGTAATTAAGAAATATAATGCATGTGATGCAGTATTGTTGTTTGTAGCACTCAGATGAGAAGTGCACAAATCAAATAGACGCCTGATATAATCTGCTAAAATATAACAGATGGGGAGAGGGCTCCCACAATATTAGGATAATGTACACAACAGTACATAGATGCCCGTAATAGGCTCTCTATGTTTTGGAAAAACCACAATGCCCTACGCGTTTCAGCACACTGTAACATGTGACCTCCTCAGGGGCTAAACAAGTGGTACATATCTCATAATAGTAGACAATAAAAGTATCTGAGCCCATAAACATTGGGGCTCAGAAGATGGAGTTCTTCCTTAACCCAATGGACCGGGTCCACCTGCAAATAAACACATAAAAAGAAATACCGTTCAGTATACCATGTCCGGGCTGTATGGTGCCTGTAACAAATATATGCATGCACTCACGGTTCTATCAGAGGCATAGTACGACACCTGTGAAGGAAAAGGAAAGAAAATGCCATTTGTTCTGGCTATCTCCTAAATCACGGTGCACATGCCTGTAAACAAAAGGAATAACACTCACGGTTGCGGCGTCCTAATTGCAAATAGAAAGCTCCAGGGACGTGTGTTACCCGCAGTGGCGGGGAGCCGAACTGTTAGCCGGCTGCTCACACGCGTCTCCTGAGCGGACGGCATCTGACGCCTTATCCGCTTCCGGGGCTGTGGGTGGAGACTCCGCCCTGACGCCATCTCCATACCAACGCCGAAGTAGGAGGGTGTCAACCCAGCCTCGCTAATCTAGCCAGTTGGTAAGCGGAGAAATATTAACCCTAATCGCCCCGTGGATAAGGAAAGACGCTGTGAGTCAGAAGGACATCTGACCCACAGTGTAATAATGGCTTTATTGACTAAATCCGGATCGCACCCTAGGGACTGAACTAATGGGGCAGTGATGTGCGCATGATTAACTCTGTATAACAAAATATTGAGTAAATATAATTGATTGGCATCTAGAGCAGGACTTGGTCCCCTATTGCTCCAGACCCAAAGGGACCCAAGACAGGAGCGTAGAGCTGGCACAGACCTGGGAACAGAGGTCGGGAAAGTATATTAGTTAGTTAATGGGGGCTACACAGAATCAGATATTAATGAATGTATAAATATGACTACAACAATACGATCAAGGGAAATCAACTCACAAGATCACACTGTCTAAGTCATATTGTAACGGATACCGCCGGGGAAGAGGGGGCGCAACCCTAATGGGAGAGGAGGGAAATATAGCAGGGGCCTAGTGAGCCTATGTTGTCCCTATTAAGCCCTATCACTAGTCCCTAAACCTAGGCGGGGTGGCCGCCCTAATAAGGGCGGTCCCGCACTGGAACCTAGTCTATAAACCCTTCTACTCCCTATTTAGGGGGTGTACTAACTCGTGGGCTGACTACAGCCCCCCCTGACTACCTAGCCTACACCCCAAGGGTATCCCCAGCGGTATCCATTCATTATAGAAAACTGGTAAAAATAAGCTGCTCGTTAAGCCCCTTAGGGACTACTGTATCTAAGACGTATATCCATCGTGTCTCCCGCTGTAGGAGCATTTGGTCAAGGTTGCCCCCTCTTGGAGACGGGCGCATTTTTTCGAGACCAAAAAACTGAATATGTGATGGGTCCCCCCCGTGGACTTCGTTCATGTGCTTGGCAATCGCAGTGTCTCTTTTGTTGCGAATGTCTCCCAAATGCTCCAGCACCCTACGGCGAAGTTCTCTGATTGTCTTTCCTACATAGAGTAGGTAGCAGGAGCATATGGCCACATAAACGACAGCCTTGGTACTACAGTTAATCAACCCCTTGATCTTAAAGGTTCTTCCTGTAGTTTTGATAGAAATGCTTTCTGTTTTCCTCATATGGGGGCACGCTTTGCAGTGGCCACATTTGTGGGACCCATTGATGGCATTAGTTCCCAGCCAAGTCTTAGGAGGTTTAGGAGGAGCAAGGTGGCTTTGTGTAATGGTATCCCCTATGCTTCTCCCCTTCCTATAAGTAATTTGGGGATAACCTCCTACAATGGGTGCAATATCCTTATCCATCAAAAGTATGCTCCAATGTCTCTGGAGAATATCACGAACTGGCTGGGACATATTGTCATAGGTACCAATGATCCTACAGATCTGTGATTTTGCAGTGTGAACCCTAGGTACCAATAGTTCCTGCCTCGGGGTGGATATAGCATGCTGGAAGGCTGGAATAAGTACCTGGTCGGGGTACCCTTGTTCCCTAAATCTTTCCCTTAGATCCCTCGCCTGTGCCAAAAACTCACGCTCCTCCGAACAGTTCCTCCTGAGGCGGAGGTATTTCCCTTTAGTGATCCCCTTTTTAAGGGGGCCCGGATGGCAACTCTCCCACTTCAGGAGGTTGTTCGTTGCAGTGGCTTTACGGAACACATTAGTAGTCAAACCACCTGAATCATCCATTCGGATAGTAACATCCAGAAAGTCTAAGTGTGAGGGGCTCAAGGTGTAAGTAAATTTGAGACCTACCTTATTATTATTGATGGAGTGCATAAATTGTTTGAAGTCTTGTTCTGTACCTGTCCATAGGACGAACACGTCGTCTATATATCGTGTCCAGAAAGGGACATACTCCAGGTACCTTTCTTTCTCTTCCACGAACGCGACAGTGGTCTCCCACCAGCCTAAGAAGATGTTAGCATAAGTTGGCGCACAGGGACTGCCCATGGCAGTCCCTTTAAGCTGGTGGTAGAAGCGTCCGTCGAAGAGAAAGTAATTGTGTAATAGTATGAACTCCGTCAATCTGATGATAAGATTGTTATGATTGTGTAGGTAAATTCCCCTAGTGGAGAGATAATACGTCACGGCCTTCATCCCCTGTTCGTGTGGGATGGAGGAATATAACGCCTCGACATCTATTCCTTCCAACAACACATCCTTATCCACTACAATGCCTTCTAATTTGGACATAAGGTCCATCGTATCTCGTGTAAATGAAGGAAGGGCAGTGACAAAATCTCTAAGAACCTTGTCCACGTAGACTCCCACGTTCTGCGAAATGCCACCAATCCCCGAGACGATTGGACGCCCTTTAAGCGGGGAAGTGCCCTTGTGAATTTTTGGCAGTGCAAAGAACGGGGGAGTAACGGGAGCATCAGGTGTCAAATATCTATATTCCCCATCGCTAATAAGGCCGTCTGTCTTGGCTTCATCCAAAATAGTCATCAATTCCTGCCTATATTTAGATGTTGGATCCTCTTGCAGTATCTCGTAGGATTCCCTATCTTTTAAGATTTTGTAACACATCTCTTTATACAGGTTTCTATTCATGATGACTATATTCCCCCCTTTATCGGAGGGTTTGATCACAATCTCCATATTATCTGTGAGATCCCTCATAGCCATTTTTTCTTTTTTGGAGAAATTATTCCTGACATAACTTTTTTCGGAAGTTAGATATTTAAGATCACGTAAGACTAGTTCCTTGAATATCTCAATGCAAGAGGTTTCACCTACCGGTGGCTGTGCTTTACTCTTTGGTTTAAGGTCCGTAAATGGTCCCAAACCCCTATCTCTCTCACCAGACTCAAATAGGTCCGCAAGTTCATTAACTGTTGCTAGGTCCTCAACTGAGATCCCCATGACCGCACTCTTTTTTCTCTCAAGGTATTTATGAAATTTTTGCCAGTTAAGTTTACGTGTAAATAGACTAATATCCTTTGTCCATGTAAATGCATCAAATTCCACCGTAGGGACAAAGGACAAGCCCTTATTGAGTACGGCCACCTGGAACTCATTGAGGACATGGTCTGATAGATTAATTATTTGAGGGCCTTTGGAACCTTTCAGTTCTGTGATCTGCCACGTCCCGTGGTAGGGCACAAGAGGTAAGGATTCTCCCCCTCTAAAAAATGTAACTGAGGAGAGGAGGAGGAGGGCGCCGAGGAAGGGCCACATGCCTGATTATATTGTTGATTACGTATTGTGGCTCTATGGCGGTTCTTGCCTCGATTATGGGGTCTGCCTCTACCCCTACCTCTCCCCCTATCACTTTTGCCCTTCTCCCTATCTGAGGTATCTGTTTCCGAGGAGGAGGGTTCTATTTCACTGTCTCTATGGGGATGTGTCTTTTCCAGGACCTGGTAGGCCCTGTTGTCCCTAAAATCCTGGAGATCTCTGACAAACTGAGTATGTTTACGCTCTTTTAGGTGATAGCAGAACCTTTCTATGATGTTCTGTAACTGGGTCTCCTTTGTCACAAAATCAGGTTCTCCTTTAAATTTGGTAGCTATCTCTTGTTGTTCTTTCAATTTTTTGCCAGAGATCTCCAAGATTCTTTTCTCCTCCTCAAGTAGTATTTGTAAAAACCTAACTGAGCAGGTAGTTGCCTCCTCCTCCCACTTCTTTAAGACCTCTGGTGTACGTAGTCTAGTGGAGGGCAAAATGGGTATACGCAACCCGCGGGGTACAATTTTGTTTTGAATATAAGATTCGAAACTCTGGACCTCCCAGAAACTGATAATATAAGATTTATGACACTGCGTCAATTCACGAAACGCAGCTTTGAGAGAGGGGGTATATTTGGATTGTACTAAAGTTTTATCCGAGAAAACATCACGCGCCTCACTGATCCAATCATCCAAATTGGGTGTACTGGTAACCAGGCTAGCCATAGCCAATATCAAGTCAAATGAGATTAGTAATAGATTTATAGGGGTATCTACTAACCCGTATATGTGATCTCCCAAACTAAATATAGTAAAGAGGGGGGGGGGAGGTGCATATAAAACTTAGCTTTTAATAATGGTAATTAAGAAATATAATGCATGTGATGCAGTATTGTTGTTTGTAGCACTCAGATGAGAAGTGCACAAATCAAATAGACGCCTGATATAATCTGCTAAAATATAACAGATGGGGAGAGGGCTCCCACAATATTAGGATAATGTACACAACAGTACATAGATGCCCGTAATAGGCTCTCTATGTTTTGGAAAAACCACAATGCCCTACGCGTTTCAGCACACTGTAACATGTGACCTCCTCAGGGGCTAAACAAGTGGTACATATCTCATAATAGTAGACAATAAAAGTATCTGAGCCCATAAACATTGGGGCTCAGAAGATGGAGTTCTTCCTTAACCCAATAGACCGGGTCCACCTGCAAATAAACACATAAAAAGAAATACCGTTCAGTATACCATGTCCGGGCTGTATGGTGCCTGTAACAAATATATGCATGCACTCACGGTTCTATCAGAGGCATAGTACGACACCTGTGAAGGAAAAGGAAAGAAAATGCCATTTGTTCTGGCTATCTCCTAAATCACGGTGCACCGTGATTTAGGAGATAGCCAGAACAAATGGCTCCACGTGACGGGTGCGGGAAGAAGGCCCCGGGAGCTGGGGACCCCGATCCCCGGCGTCAATGTTGGGATCGGGGCCCCAGGAGCGGCGGCGGCGAGGGACTGACCAGCGGAGCAGCAGTTGGAGGTGATTTACAGCCTCCTGCTGTTGCTTAGCAACAGCTCCCAGCATGCTAAAAGGGCATGCTGGGAGCTGTAGTCATGCAACAGCAGGAGGCAGACCACCACAACTCCCAGCATTCCCTACAAAACTACAACTCCCAGCATGCACTGATAGACCGTACATGCTGGGAGTTGTAGTTTTGCAACAGCTGGATGTTTCTCCCCCCCAATGTGAATGTACAGGGTACACTCACATGGGCGGAGGTTTACAGTAAGTATCCGGCTGCAAGTTTGAGCAGCGGCAAATTTTCTGCCGCAGCTCAAACTGCCAGCGAGAAACTACTGTGAACCCCCGCCCGTGTGACTGTACCCTAAAAACACTACACTACACTACAATAACACAAAATAAAATGAAAAGTAAAAAACACTACATATACACATACCCCTACACAGCCCCCCTCCCCTCCCCAATAAAAATGAAAAACATCTGGTACGCCACTATTTCCAAAACGGAGCCTCCAGGCATGCTGGGAGTTTTACAACAGCTGGAGGCACCCTGTTTGGGAATCACTGCGTAGAATACCCCTATGTCCACCCCTATGCAAATCCCTAATTTAGGCCTCAAATGCGCATGGCACTCTTTCGCTTTGGAGCCCTGTCTTATTTCAAGGCAACAGTTTAGGGTCACATATGGGGTATCGCCGTACTCGGGAGAAATTGTGTTACAAATTTTGTGGGGTATTTTCTGCTATTACCCTTTTTAAAAATGTTAAATTTTTGGGAAGCAAAGCATTTTAGGTAAAAAATAAAAAATGTTTTTTTACATATGCAAAAGTTGTGAAACACCTGTGGGATATAAAGGTTCACATTACCCTTTGTTACGTTCCCCGAGGGGTCTAGTTTCCAAAATGGTATGCCATGTGTTTTTTTTTTGCTGTCCTGGCACCATAGGGGCTCCTAAATGCGGCATGCCCCCAGAGCAAAATTTGCTTTCAAAAAGCCAAATGTGACTCCTTCTCTTCTGAGACCTGTAGTGCGCCAGCAGAGCACTTTTAACCCCCATATGGGGTGTTTTCTGAATCGGGAGAAATTGGGCTTCAAATTTTGGGGGGTATTTTCTGCTATTACCCTTTTTAAAAATGTAAAATTTTTGGGAAACCAAGCATTTTAGGTAAAAATTATTATTATTTTTTTTACATATGCAAAAGTCGTGAATCACCTGTGGGGTATTAAGGTTCACTTTACCCCTTGTTATGTTCCCCGAGGGGTCTAGTTTCCAAAATGGTATGCCATGTGTATTTTTTTGCTGTCCTGGCACCATAGGGGCTTCCTAAAGGTGACATGCCCCCCAAAAACCATTTGTCGCTCCTTCCCTTCTGAGCCCTCTACTGCGCCCACCGAACAATTAACATAGACATATGAGGTATGTCCTTACTCGAGAGAAATTGGGTTTCAAATACAAGTAAAAATTTTCTCCTTTTTACCCCTTGCAAAAATTCAAAAATTGGGTCTACAAGAACATGCGAGTGTAAAAAATGAAGATTTTGAATTTTCTCCTTCACTTTGCTGCTATTCCTGTGAAACACCTAAAGGGTTAAAACACTTACTGAATGTCATTTTGAATACTTTGGGGGGTGCAGTTTTTATAATGGGGTCATTTGTGGGGTATTTCTAAGATGAAGACCCTTCAAATCCACTTAAAAACTGAACTGGTCACTGAAAAAATTTCAAAATTGCTGCTAAACTTTGAAGCCCTCTGGTGTCTTCCAAAAGTAAAAACATGTCAATTTTATGATGCAAACATAAAGTAGACTTATTGTATATGTGAACCAAAAAAAAATAATTATTTTGAATATCCATTTTCCTTACAAGCAGAGTGCTTCAAAGTTAGAAAAATGCAAAATTTTCATATTTTTCATCAAATTTAGGGATTTTTTCCCCAAGAAAGGATGCAAGTTACCATAAAATGCTACCACTATGTTAAAGTAGAATATGTCACGAAAAAAAATCTCAGAATCAGAATGATAAGTAAAAGCATTCCAGAGTTATTAATGTTTAAAGTGACAGTGGTCAGATTTGCAAAAAACTCTCTGGTCCTTAAGGTGTAAAATGGCCTGGTCCTTAAGGGGTTAATCAGTGTCACCCACACTACCAGCCAGTACCACTGGTTAGTGCGGGTGACTCTGCTAACCGTTATCCTTTGAAATACGGTCAGCCTTGGCAGCCTGTAAAGGCAGAGCGCCAATAACACTGATCAACAGTGTTGGCAATCAAACAGAAAACAGTCACCTATGGAGACTAAAAAATTGTGAAAGAAATAAAAAAACATAATGTAATAAATGTGAATAAGCTCTTATCCTAACAAAAGTTTTAATCATCTCCCTTTAAAAAAAAAAATTCTAATAAAATGATGAAAATAACAATAAACCTAAAAATACAGTATTTGGTATCGCCACGTGCGGAAATGTCCAAACTACTAAAATATCATGTATATTAAACCACATGGGGGGGCATTTACTAATCTTTTACTATGTAGTCTGGTTTTTACCCTGTTTTTTTCTACTTCATTTTTGACTATGTGCGACAAATTTACTAAATTGTTGCACGGCATTAATAAATTTGGCACACATAGGCAAAAGTGGGAAATTTACTTCATGTAGTAGAAAAAATAGTCTGTTCCTTTTTCCAGCTGTCTGAATAGGTTTGGCTGCTGGTTTCCTTCTGGATCTTTTGTTTTTGAGTTTTTTTTTAGCTTTTTCACCACATCTAAATAATTCAATAACTACAGTGGTCCCTCAAGTTACAATATTAATTGGTTCCAGGAAAACCATTGTAAGTTGAAACCATTGTATGTTGAGACCATAACTCTATGGAAACAGGGTAATTGGTTCTAAAGGCACCAAAATGTCATCCAAAAATAGGAAAAAGTGACAAAGAAAAATAAGTAGATAACTGATATAGATAAAGCAAATCCTTACATATAAAAGTAATAAAGATCTGCTGGGAGCTGTAAATCACTGTCTATGTCAGTGTTTCCCAAGCAGGGAGCCTCCAGCTGTTGCAAAACTATAACTCCCAGCATGCCTGGACAGCCAAAGGCTGTCCGGGCATGCTGGGAGTTGTAGTTTTGCAAAAAATGGGGCCACCCTGCTTGGCAAACACTGGTCTATGTAGAGGACAGGAGCTTCTTCAGGGGTCCTGTACAGTACAGGCAATGTCCAAAACAAGTAATGGAGTTGCCCTCACCTGGTGTCCAAAAGAGCAGCTAACCCTGATACAGGTAAAGTGTACAGAACATGTAATACCAGTCAGTGCATACAGTTCAGTAATACAGGGGTTTTACCAGTGAATGCCCATTTTGATTGGTTGGTTCTTCCAGCCATTGACACGTTTTACAGATCTGGACTGTCTGTAGCATTGTATGTTGAGTCTGGTTTCAACTTACGATGGTCCAGAAAAGACCATTGTATGTTGAAACTATTGTATGTTGAGGCCATTGTAAGTTGAGGGATCACTGTAAATTGTAGTCATGGCTCAGAAGTGGTAAACGGCATTTAGTGTGTGTGTGTGTGTGTGTGTGTTTATTACATTTTTTTAACACAGTTTTTTTCTCCCTAAATGTACTTACACTTTTTTTTTTTTGGTTACTTCTTCTACAGATCTGTGTATCCTGTGGACTCCTTCGGATTCGGTGGACTACTTCGATGACCAGCGTTTTTCTTTGCTTGATGTTAATAAAATGGTTAATGAGGGCTTGTGGGGGAGTGTTTTTTGTAATAAATTTTTTTTAAAACCTGTTGTGTTTTATTTTTATTTTACTTTACTAGACAGGCTTAGTAGTGGAAGCTGTGTTATAGACTGAGTCCATTACTAAGCCGGGCTTAGCGTTAGCCACAAAAACAGCTAGCGCTAACCCCCAATTATTACCCCGGTACCCAACACCACAGGGGTGCCGGGAAGAGCCGGTACCAACAGGCCCGGAGCGTCAAAAATGGCGCTCCTGGGCCTAGGCGGTAACAGGCTGGCGTTATTTAGGTTGGGGAGGGCCAGTAACAATGGTCCTCCCCCACCCTGGTAACGTCAGGCTGTTACTGTTTGGTTGGTATTTGGTTGAGAATAAAAATAGGGGGACCCTATACGTTTTTTTAATATATTTAATTATTTATTTAAAAAAAAAAAAACGCATAGGGTCCCCCCTATTTTCATTCTCAGCCAAATACCAACCAAACAGTAACAGCCTGACGTTACCAGGGTGGGCGAGGACCATTGTTACTGGCCCTCCCCAGCCTAAATAACGCCAGCCTGTTACCGCCTAGGCCCAGGAGCGCCATTTTTGACGCTCCAGGCCTGTTGGTACCGGCTCTTTCCGGCACCCCTGTGGCGTTGGGTACCGGGGTAATAATAGGGGGTTAGCACTAGCTGTTTTTGTGGCTAGCGCTAAGCCCAGGTTAGTAATGGACTCTGTCTATAAGACAGCTTCCACTACTAAGCCTGTCTAGTAAAGTAAGAAAAAAACACAACAGGTTTTAAAAAATTTTTATTACAAAAAACACTCCCCCACAAGCCCTCGTTAACCATTTTATTAAAATCAAACAAAGAAAAACGCTGGTCATCGAAGTAGTCCACCGAATCCGAAGGAGTCCACAGGATAAACGGATCTGAAATGAGAAGAAAACAAAAAAATGGGTTAGTACATTTATTATCACCTGCTCACACATCTCCCGCCCCGCACGACTACAACTGCCAGCATGCCCTTATAGTAAGGACATGCTGGGAGTTGTAGTTGTGTGGTGCAGGAGATGTGTGAGCAGGTGATAATAAATGTGACAAGCTTGTCCCCTGCCCCCAGCTGCAGGACTACAACTCCCAGCATGCCCTTACAGTAAGGTGGGGCGGAGGCCGGGCACAGTGTTTCCCAACCTGGGACTTGTAGTTTTGCAACATCTGGAGGCACCCTGGTTGGGAAACACTGTTTTAGGCCAGTGTTTCCCAACCAGGGTGCCTCCAGATGTTGCAAAACTACAAGCCCCAGCATGCCTGGACAGTCAAAGGCTGTCTAGGCATGCTGGGAGTTGTAGTTTTGCAACATCTGGAGGCAACCTGGCTGGGAAACACTGGCCTAAAACAGTGTTTCCCAACCAGGGTGCCTCCAGATGTTGCAAAACTACAAGCCCCAGCATGCCTGGACAGTCAAAGGCTGTCCAGGCATGCTGG
The DNA here is from genome assembly GCF_029499605.1 of Hyla sarda. Classification (NCBI taxonomy): domain Eukaryota; kingdom Metazoa; phylum Chordata; class Amphibia; order Anura; family Hylidae; genus Hyla; species Hyla sarda. The sequence continues at coordinate 235,089,957 of NC_079189.1, read as the reverse complement.
GAGTTGTAGTCTTGCAACATCTGGAGGCACCCTGGTTGGGAAACACTGGCCTAAAACAGTGTTTCCCAACCAGGGTGACTGTTTTAGGCCAGTGTTTCCCAACATCTGGAGGCACCCTGGTTGGGAAACACTGTTTTAGGCCAGTGTTTCCCAACCAGGGTGCCTCCAGATGTTGCAAAACTACAAGCCCCAGCATGCCTGGACAGTCAAAGGCTGTCTAGGCATGCTGGGAGTTGTAGTCTTGCAACATCTGGAGGCACCCTGGTTGGGAAACACTGGCCTAAAACAGTGTTTCCCAACCAGGGTGACTGTTTTAGGCCAGTGTTTCCCAACATCTGGAGGCACCCTGGTTGGGAAACACTGTTTTAGGCCAGTGTTTCCCAACCAGGGTGCCTCCAGATGTTGCAAAACTACAAGCCCCAGCATGCCTGGACAGTCAAAGGCTGTCTAGGCATGCTGGGAGTTGTAGTTTTGCAACATCTGGAGGCAACCTGGCTGGGAAACACTGGCCTAAAACAGTGTTTCCCAACCAGGGTGCCTCCAGATGTTGCAAAACTACAAGTCCCAGCATGCCTGGACATTCAAAGGCTGTCTAGGCATGCTGGGAGTTGTAGTTTTGCAACATCTGGAGGCAACCTGGCTGGGAAACACTGGCCTAAAACAGTGTTTCCCAACCAGGGTGCCTCCAGATGTTGCAAAACTACAAGCCCCAGCATGCCTGGACAGTCAAAGGCTGTCTAGGCATGCTGGGAGTTGTAGTTTTGCAACATCTGGAGGCAACCTGGCTGGGAAACGCTGGAATAAAACAGTGTTTCCCAACCAAGGTGCCTCCAGATGTTGCAAAACTACAAGTCCCAGCATGCCTGGACAGTCAAAGGCTGTCTAGGCATGCTGGGAGTTGTAGTTTTGCAACATCTGGAGGCAACCTGGCTGGGAAACACTGGCCTAAAACAGTGTTTCCCAACCAGGGTGCCTCCAGATGTTGCAAAACTACAAGTCCCAGCATGCCTGGACAGTCAAAGGCTGTCTAGGCATGCTGGGAGTTGTAGTTTTGCAACATCTTGAGGCAACCCGGCTGGGAAACACTGGCCTAAAACAGTGTTTCCCAACCAGGGTGCCTCCAGCTGTTGCAAAACTACAAGCCCCAGCATGCCTGGAGCCTCGGAAGGGTAAGTGAACCTCTTCGCCGGTCCCCTTCAGCTGTTTAGTTTTGCAACAGCTGGAGGACTACAGTTTACAGACCACAAACCAGGGGTCTGCAAACTGTGGCCCTCCAGCTGTTGCAAAACTACAACTACCAGCATGCCTGGACAGCCAATGGCTGTCCAGGCATGCTGGGAGTTGTAGTCTTGCAACATCTGGAGGCACCCTGGTTGGGAAACACTGTTTTAGGCCAGTGTTTCCCAACAAGGGTGCCTCCAGCTGTTGCAAAACTACAACTCCCAGCATGCCCGGACAGCCAATGGCTGTCCAGGCATGCTGGGAGTTGTAGTCTTGCAACATCTGGAGGCACCCTGGTTGGGAAACACTGTTTTAGGCCAGTGTTTCCCAACAAGGGTGCCTCCAGCTGTTGCAAAACTACAACTCCCAGCATGCCCGGACAGCCAATGGCTGTCTAGGCATGCTGGGAGTTGTAGTCTTGCAACATCTGGAGGCACCCTGGTTGGGAAACACTGTTTTAGGCCAGTGTTTCCCAGCAAGGGTGCCTCCAGCTGTTGCAAAACTACAACTCCCAGCATGCCCGGACAGCCAAAGGGTGTCCAGGCATGCTGGGAGTTGTAGTCTTGCAACATTTGGAGGCACCCTGGTTGGGAAGCTTGCGCAACTTACCGGCTTCCGTAGGATCCAGCGCTGCACGACACTGCCGCGCGACAGTGCCGCGCGACGATCTCCGTCAGCGATCGTCGCTGGAGCCTCGGAAGGGTAAGTGAACTTCTTCGCCGGTCCCCTTCAGCTGTTTAGTTTTGCAACAGCTGGAGGACTACAGTTTACAGACCACACACCAGTGGTCTGCAAACTGTGGCCCTCCAGCTGTTGCAAAACTACAACACCCAGCATGCCCTGACAGCCAAAGCCTATGGCTCTCAGGGCAGGAGCCCGGGCTGACATTACAGTGCAGCCGCCCGGGCTCCTCATACGGTCTCCCCGCTACCCCCCTTGTCTCCCGCCCGGGCTCCTCATACGGTCTCCCCGCTACCCCCCTTGTCTCCCGTCCGGGCTCCTCATACGGCCTCCCCGCTACCCCCCCCCCCTTGTCTCCCGCCCGCGCCGCTCAGCTCCCGCTGCTAGAAGACTACAACTACCAGCGTGTCCTCACTGTAAGGGCATGCTGGGACTTGTAGTCTTGCAACAGCAGACAGATGGGAGTTGTGTGGCGCTGGCAGGTGAGGGGGGGGGGGGGGGATGTAAATCACTGTAGTGTCCCGGTAGCGCAGTGAGGGTAGCGGGGAGAAAGTATGTCGGAGCCCGGGCGGCAGCAGCTTTTCCTGCTCCATGTTGGAGCTGGAGTAAATTTAGTCAATTTTTATGGCCGTTGCGACAGTTTATTGCGCAACTGCGACTGTCTCAGTTAATAAATTCCTGACCACTGCAAGTAAAAACTGAAAACTTGCGTAAATTAAGCGGGAATTTTTTTTTTGACTTTCTAGCTCTTGCTAGGGAAAGTCGCACAATTTATAGGGTAGGCGCAATTGCGACAATTTTGCGCCAAAAATAGTCAGAAAAAAATGACTAAACCCCTTGGTAAAACCCCCCATGGGGAATGGCATATACGTAAAGAGTTACCAATATCCAGAATTGCTAATTCATGGTCACATCATATACCAAGAAAATTATTTATAAAAAGCGATTATAAAAAGGCCCATGAAAACAAAAATGGTACTGATAAAAACTACTGATCACTGCACAAATATGAGCCCTCATTAAGCCCCATATACAGAAAAATAAAAGTGTTATAGGGGTCAGAACAATGCTAATTTAACCCCTTAAGGACCAGGCCATTTTACACCTTAAGGACCAGAGCATTTTTTGCAATTCTGACCACTGTCACTTTAAACATTAATAACTCTGGAATGCTTTTACTTTTCATTCTGATTCTGAGATTGTTTTTTCATGACATATTTTACTTTAACATAGTGGTAAATTTTCGTGGTGCCTTGCATCCTTTCCTGGTGAAAATCCCCAAATTTGATGAAAAAAATGAAAATTTAGCATTTTTCTAACTTTGAAGCACTCTGCTTGTAAGGAAAATGGATATTCAAAATAAAAAAATTTTTGGGTTCACATATACAATATATCTAGTTTGTCTACTTTATGTTTGCATCATAAAATTTTACTTTTTTGAAGACATCAGAGGGCTTCAAAGTTCAGCATCAGTTTTAAAATTTTTCACAAAATTTTAAAACTCACTATTTTTCAGTGACCAGTTCAGTTTTTAAGTGGATTTGAAGGGTCTTCATCTTAGAAATACCCCACAAATGACCCCATTATAAAAACTGTGCCCCGCAAAGTATTCAAAATGACATTCAGTCAGTGTTTTAACCCTTTAGGTGTTTCACAGGAATAGCAGCAAAGTGAAGGAGAAAATTCAAAATCTTCATTTTTTACACTGGCATGTTCTTGTAGACCCAGTTTTTGAATTTTTGCAAGGGGTAAAAGGAGAAAATTTTTACTTTTATTTGTAGCCCAATTTCTCTTGAGTAAGCACATACCTCATATATCTATGTAAATTGTTCGGCGGGCGCAGCAGAGGGCTCAGAAGGGAAGGAGCGACAAATGGTTTTTGGGGAGTTTTGGGGGTTTTTAGGAAGCCCCTATGGTGCCAGAACCACCAAAAAAAAACACATGGCATACCATTTTGGAAACTAGACCCCTCGGGGAACATAACAAGAGGTAAAGTGAACCTTAATACCCCACAGGTGTTTCACGACTTTTGTATATGTAAAATATATTTTTTTAACTAAAATGCTTGGTTTCCCCAAAATTTTACATTTCTAAAAAGGGTAATAGCAGAAAATACTCCCCAAAATTTGAAGCCCAATTTCTCCCGATTCAGAAAACACCCCATATGGGGGTGAAAAGTGCTCTGCTGACGCACTACAGGTCTCAGAAGAGAAGGACTCACATTTGGCTTTTTGAAAGCAAATTTTGCTCTGGGGGCATGCCGCATTTAGGAAGCCCCTATGGTGCCAGGACAGCAAAAAAAAAACCACATGGCATACCATTTTGGAAACTAGACCCCTCAGGGAACCTAACAAGGGGTAATGTGAACCTTAATACCCCACAGGTGTTTCACGACTTTTGCATATGTAAAAAAATATATATATTTTTTTACCTAAAATGCTTGGCTTCCCAAAAATTTTACATTTTTAAAAAGGGTAATAGCAGAAAATACCCCCCAAAATTTGAAGCCCAATTTCTCCCGATTCAGAAAACACCCCATATGGGGGTGAAAAGTGCTCTGCTGGCGCACTACAGGTCTCAGAAGAGAAGGAGTCACATTTGGCTTTTTGAAAGCAAATTTTGCTCTGGGGGAATGCCACATTTAGGAACCCCTAATGGTGCCAGAACAGCAAAAAAAAAAAAAAACACATGACATACTATTTTGGAAACTAGACCCCTTGGGGAACGTAACAAGGCATAATGTGAACATTTATACCCCTCAGGTGTTTCACGACTTTTGCATATGTAAAAAAAAATTTTTTTTTTTACCTAAAATGCTTGGTTTCCCAAAAATTTTACATTTTTAAAAAGGGTAATAGCAGAAAATACCCCCCAAAATTTGTAACACAATTTCTACCGAGTACGGCGATACCCCATATGTGACCCTTAACTGTTGCCTTGAAATACCACAGGGCTCCAAAGTGAGAGCGCCATGCGCATTTGAGGCCTAAATTAGGGACTTGCATAGGGGTGGACATAGGGGTATTCTACGCCAGTGATTCCCAAACAGGGTGCCTCCAGCTGTTGTAAAACTCCCAGCATGCCTGGACAGTCAGTGGCTATCTGGCAATACTGGGAGTAGTTGTTTTGCAACAGCTGGAGGCTCCGTTTTGGAAACAGTAGCGTACCAGATATTTGTCATTTTTATTGAGGAGGGGAGGGGGGCTGTGTAGGGGTATGTGTATATGTAGTGTTTTTTTACTTTTTATTTTATTTTGTGTTAGTGTAGTGTAGTGTAGTGTTTTTAGGGTACAGTCACATGGGCGGGGGTTCACAGTAGTTTCTCGCTGGCAGTTTGAGCTGTGGCAGAAAATTTGCCGCAGCTCAAACCTGCAGCCGGATACTTACTGTAAACTTCCGCCCATGTGAGTGTACCCTGGGGGGGGGGGGGGGAGAAACATCCAGCTGTTGCAAAACTACAACTCCCAGCATGTACGGTCTATCAGTGCTTGCTGGGAGTTGTAGTTTTGCAACAGCTGGAGGCACACTGGTTGTGAAACACCGAGTTTGGTAACCAACTCAATGTTTTGCAACCAGTGTGCCTTCAGCTGTTGCAATAGCTACAACCCCCAGCATGTACAGACAGTGGAAGGGCATGCTGGGTCTTGTAGTTATGCAACAGCTGAAGGCATACTTCTTTGGCTGGGGATTGTAGTTATGCAACAGCTGGAGACACGCTGGTTTGCTACTCAGTGTTTCAAAACCAGTGTGCCTTCAGCTGTTGCAAAACTACAACTCTCAGCAGTCACCGACAGCCAACGGGCATGCTGGGAGTTGTAGTTATGCAACCAGCAGATGCACCACTACAACTCCAAGCAGGCACTTTAGCTGATTGTGCAAGCTGGGAGTTGTAGCTATACAACAGCTGAAGGTACACTTTTCCATAGAAAAAATGTGCCTCCAGCTGTTGCAAAACTATAAGTCCCAGCATGCCCATAAGGGAATGCTGGGAGTTGTGGTGGTCTGCCTCCTGCTGTTGCATAACTACAGCTCCCAGCATGCCCTTTTTGCATGCTGGGAGCTGTTGCAAAGCAACAGCAGGAGGCTGTCACTCACCCAACTGCTGATCCACGCTGCAGGTCAGTCCCTCGCCGCCGCCACTCCTGGGGCCCGATCCCAACAGGGACGCCGGGGATCGGGGTCCCCAGCTGCCGGGGTCCTCTTCCTGCACCCGATCACGTCCTCCGGAAGAGGGGCGGATCGGGTTGCGGGAGTGACACCCGCAGCAGGTGCCCTGTTAGGTCGGCCGGTAAACCGGCCGACGAATCAGGGTGATCGTGAGGGGGCAGCAGTGCCACCTCACCCCTGCTGGCTATGGCTGTTCGGGGCCGTCAGAAACGGCCACGATCAGCCAGTAGTTCGGGGTCATCGGGTCACTGGAGACCCGATTGACCCGGAATCGCTGCAGATCGCTGGGCTGAATTGTCCAGCGATCATCATGACCCCCCCTGGGCGATATGCCGCGATGCCTGCTGATCGATATCAGCAGGCATCGGGCACCGGCTCCCCTCAGGCTAGCGACGGGGGGCCGGGAATGGACAGGACGTACTCCTACGTCCTCGGTCCTTAAGAACTCGGAAATGGGGGCGTAGGAGTACGTCCATTGTTCTTAAGGGGTTAAGCATACTAATTTTCATAGAATTTTTTTTTTTTTCAAAGTAGTAAACTACAAAACCTGTATAAATTGAGAATCATTGTAATTGTCGTAGGCTTTCAGTATGTTGTGCACATAGTTGCTGCTCCCCACACACTGACTGACGTCACACCCATCAGCATGAGACTCCAGCAGGCTGCCCAGTCATCTATGTTAAAGCCATCACAAGTACTCTCTGTCCAGGGATCCCAATGATCCACAGACCGATCCGGGATCCATTACTTCAGCATACCCGTTTATAATACATTAGGATGCACCCCATTTAAAGAGACCCCTGAACTATTACACTAGAATAGTTCCAGTACCCTCTAACCACACACATCCCTTCACTTCAGCGCAGGAAACTCCCTGTTAAAATAGCAGTGCCTATATAAATGAAAAATATTGTTTACTTCAGTAAAATTGGCAGGAGACTTTCATACATATGGCATGTCAATTTTGCACATTGCAGTTGTTTTGGAATACTGGTTAAACTGCACTAAAGGGGTACTCCGGTGGAAAACTTTTTATTTATTTTTTTAAATCATCTGCTGCCAGAAAGTTAAACAGATTTGTCAATTACTTCTATTAAAAAATCTTAATCCTTCCAGTACTTATTAGCTGCTGAATACTACAGAGTAGATTCTTTTCTTTTTGGAACACAGAGTTCTCTGCTGACATCACGAGCACAGTGCTCTCTGCTGACATCTCTGTCCATTTTAGGAACTGTACAGAGCAGCATATGTTTGCAATGGGGATTTTCTCCTACTCTGGACAGTTCCTAAAATGGACAGAGATGTCAGTAGCGAGCACTGTGCTCGTGATGTCAGCAGAGAGCACTGTGTTCCAAAAAGAGAATAATTTCCTCTGTAGTATTCAGCAGCTAATAAGTACTGGAAGATGTTTTAATATAAGTAATTTACAAATCTGTTTAACTTTCTGGCATCAGTTGATTTAAAAGAAAAAAAAGTTTTCCACCGGAGTACCCCTTTAACCCCTTAATGACCAAGGACGTATATTTACGTCCTTGGCCGGCTCCCGCGTCATATCGGGTCGGTCCCGGCATGTATCTGAAGCCGGGACCCAGGGCTAATAGCGCGCGGAAGCTATCGCGGTGCCGCACGCTATTAACCCTTTAGGGCGGCGTTCAAAGTTGAACGGCGCGTCTAAAACGAAAGTGAAAGCTGCCCGGCTGCTCAGCGGGGCTGATCGGGACTACCGAAGTGAAAATGCTGTGTCCCGATCAGCTGGGACACGAGCGGAGGTCCTCTTACCTTCCTCCGGCGTGTCCCTTTTCCCATAAAAAAAAACCACATTAAAATAAATATAAACATATGTGGTATCGCCGCGTGCGTAAATGTCCGAACTATAAAAATATTTGATTAATTAAACCGCGCGGTCAGTGGCGTATGCGCCAAAAAATTCCATAGTCCAAAATAACGTATTTTTGGTCACATTTTATATCATGAAAAAATTAATAAAAAGCGATCAAAAAGTGCGATCAATACAAAATGATACCACTAAAAACTTCAGATCACAGGGCAAAAAATTAGCTCTCATACCGCCCCATACGCAGTAAGATAAAAAAGTTATAGTGGTCAGAAGATGACAATTTTAAATGTGTATGTAACGCCGAGCGCTCCGGGTCCCACAGCTTCCCCGGAGCGCTCGTGGCATTCGGCTTGTAGCAGCGCTCCGGTCACTGTCCCTGACCGGGAGCGCTGTCCCCCTGCCTGCGGCGGGGATGCGATCCACGTGGCGGGACGTCCCCGCCCGCAGGTCGCATCCCAAGTCACTTACCAGTTGGGTCCTGCTGTGTCTTCCTCCCGGCGCGCATGGCCCCACTCCCTAGGGCGGGCGCGCCGGCTCACTGAAATTTAAAGGGCCAGTGCACTAATTGGTGCCTGGCCCAATCAAGTTAAAATGCATAAAGACTCATTTCCTCTTCCTCCCCTTGCCGGATCTTGTTGCCTTGTGCCCTGAGAAAGCATTTGTGTATTGCCTAGCCTGTGTATCTGACCTTCTGCCGTTGCCCCTGACTACAAACCATTGCCACCTGCCCCTGACCTTCTGCTAAGTCTGACCTTGCCTTTGCCTTGTCCTTTGTACCACGCCTGTCTCAGTGGCCAGAGGGGTTGAGTCGCTACTGGGGGACACGACCTGGTAGTTATCGCCACAGCAAATCCATCCCGCTTTGCGGCAGGCTCTGGTGAAGACCAGTAACTAATTAGAACTGATCCCCCAGTACGACCCGCGCCATCGCCTCTTTGGTACAGAGGATCCACCTCCAGTGTCCTCACCAGCCGCTAGTCCGGATCCTGACAGTAGATCCGGCCATGGATCCCGCTGAGGTGCTGCTGCCAAGCCTCGCTGATCTCACTTCCGTGGGTGCCACGCAGTCCCAGCAGATTGCCCAACAAGGACAACAGCTGTCGCAGTTGACCGCCATGATTCAACAGCTTCTGCCTCCACAGCCTCAACCATCTCCTCCGCCAGCTCCAGCATCTCCTCCTCTCCGAGCTGCTGCTACCACTGCTAGAGTCCGCTTGTCTCTCCCGGATAAGTTTGACGGGGACTCTAAGAGGTGCCGGGGATTTCTGTCCCAATGTTCCCTGCACCTGGAGATGTTGTCGGACCAGTTCCCCACAGAACGGTCTAAGGTGGCGTTCGTGGTCAGTTTACCATCTGGGAAGGCCTTGGCCTGGGCCACGCCGCTCTGGGACCGCAACGATCCTGCCACTGCCTCCATCCTGTCCTTCTTTTCTGAAGTCGGCAGTGTCTTTGAGGAACCTGCCCGTGCCTCATCCGCGGAAACAGCCTTGTTGAACCTTGTCCAAGGAGACTCTACAGTGGTCGAATATGCCATACAATTTCGTACTTTGGCCTCTGAGTTGGCCTGGAACAATGAGGCTCTCTGCGCGACCTTTAAGAAAGGTTTATCCAGCCACATTAAGGATTGTCTGGCCGCATGAGAGATACCCTCCTCCCTGACTGAACTCATCCAGTTGGCTACCCGCATTGATATGCGCTACATTGAAAGACGTCAGTAACTCCGCCAGGAAAAAGATCTTGTTTGCACCAGGCGAAACCCACACCTGGCTCCTCTCTTCCAGCATCCTTTGCAGCCTGTTACTGTGCCTCCCGCTGAGGAGGCCATACAAGTGGACCGGTCTCGCCTGACCCAGCAAGAGAGGACTCGCCGGAGGAACGAGAACTTATGCTTATATTGTGCGAGCTCTGAACATTTCTTAAAGGACTGTCCTCTTCGTCCTCAGCGTCAGGGAAATGCTTGCACCTTGTGAACGTGGGAGAGGTGTCACTGGGTGTAAATTCTTCCTCTCCATGCCTGACTATTCCAGTACGGATTTCTCCAGCCGCTAAAGCCTCCTTCTCTGCGGAGGCATTCTGGGACTCTGGTTCAGCAGGAAACTTCATTAAAGCCTCCTTCATCAACCGGTTTAACATCCCTGTTATCTGTCTTGTCAAGCCCTTCTTCATTTCTTTGGTTAACGGAGAAAACCTGAATTGCACCGTGCGTTACTGCACAGAACCCGTGCACATGACTGTGGGGGTCCTCCATCAAGAAACGATTGCATTTTTTGTTCTGCCAAACTCTGACATCCTTCTAGGCTTGCCCTGACTCCAGCGTCACTCTCGTACCCTCGACTGGACCACTGGGGACATTAACCCCTTAACAACGCAGGACGTATATTTACGTCCTGCGCCGTCTCCCGCGATATGAAGCATCTCCCGCGATATGATCGCTCATCAACGGCCGGGACCCGCAGCTAATACCACACATCGCCAATCGCAGCGATGTGCGGTATTAACCCTTTAGAAGCGGCGGTCAATCCTGACCGCCGCTTCTAAAGTGAAACTGAAAGTGACCCGGCTGCTCAGTCGGGCTGTTTGGGACCGCCGCGGTGAAATCGCGGCGTCCCGAACAGCTGATCGGACACCGGGAGGGCCCTTACCTGCCTCCTCGGTGTCCGATCGACGAATGACTGCTCCGTGCCTGAGATCCAGGCAGGAGCAGTCAAGCGCCGATAATGCTGATCACAGGCGTGTTAATACACGCCAGTGATCAGCATAGGAGATCAGTGTGTGCAGTGTTATAGGTCCCTATGGGACCTATAACACTGCAAAAAAAAAGTAAAAAAAAAGTGTTAATAAAGGTCAAAAGTTTGAATCACCCCCCTTTTCCCATAAAAAAAATAAAACAGTGTAAAAAAAATAAATAAATAAACATATGTGGTATCGCCGCGTGCGTAAATGTCCGAACTATAAAAATATATCATTAATTAAACCGCACGGTCAATGGCGTACGCGCATAAAAATTCCAAAGTCCAAAAAAGCGTATTTTGGTCACTTTTTATACCATTAAAAAAATGAATAAAAAGTGATTAAAAAGTCTGATTAAAACAAAAATCATACCGATAAAAACTTCAGATTACGGCGCAAAAAATGAGTCCTCATACCGCCCTGTACGTGGAAAAATAAAAAAGTTATAGGGGTCAGAAGATGACATTTTTAAACGTATAAATTTTCCTGCATGTAGTTATGATTTTTTCGAGAAGTGTGACAAAATCAAACCTATATAAATAGGGTATCATTTTAACCGTATGGACATACAGAGTAATGATAAGGTGTAATTTTTACCGAAATATGCACTGCGTAGAAACGGAAGCCCCCAAAAGTAACAAAATTGCGTTTTTTTTCCGATTTTGTCGCACAATGATTTTTTTTCCCGTTTTGCCGTGCATTTTTGGGTAAAATGACTAATGTCACTGCAAAGTAGAATTGGTGACGCAAAAAATAAGCCATAATATGGATTTTTAGGTGGAAAATTGAAAGGGTTATGATTTTTAAAAGGTAAGGAGGAAAAACGAAAGTGCAAAAACGGAAAAACCCTGAGTCCTTAAGGGGTTAAATCCTGGGGCTCTTCCTGCCACACACGTTGCCTTAAGTCGCTACCTATTAGCCAAGTCTCCATCGCTTGTCCATTGCTCGGCCTTCCGAAGGCCTATCAGGACTTTTCTGATGTCTTTTGCAAGAAGCAGGTGTTAGGATTCGACAGGCTGGATGTGGATCCTCTGTGTCAGCGAGGGATTGGCGTGGACCGTGTCGGTGGACCAGTTCTAGGTTACTACTGGTATTCACCAGAGCCTGCCGCAAAGCGGATGGTCTTGCTGCGGCGGTAGCAACCAGGTCGTATCCACCGGCAACGGCTCAACCTCGCTGACTGCTGAGAAGGCGTGGGACAGAAGGACTAGACAGAGGCAAGGTCAGACGTAGCAGAAGGTCGGGGCAGGCGGCAAGGTTCGTAGTCAATGGAGATAGCAAGAGGTCAGGAACACTGGTAAGGCAAACACTGTAAACGCTTTCACTAGGCACAAGGGCAACAAGATCCGGCAAGGAAGGGAAGGGGAAGTGAGGTTATATAGGTAAGTGCACAGGTGGAAGCTAATTAGACTGATTTGGCCAGGCACCAATCATTGGTGCACTGGCCCTTTAAATCTTAGAGAGCTGGCGCGCGCGCGCCCTAAGGAGCGGAGCCGCGCGCGCAAGGACGTGACAGCCGGGGACCGGGACAGGTGAGTGACTTGGGATGCGATTCGCGAGCGGGCGCGTCCCGCTATGTGAATCGCATCCCCGCCGGCAGTGTCAGTGCAGCGCTCCCGGTCAGCAGGTCTGACCGGGGCGCTGCAGAGAGAGGAACGCCGCGAGCGCTCCGGGGAGGAGCAGGGACCCGGAGTGCTCGGCGTAACAGTCCCCCCCCTTAGGTCTCCCCCTCTTTTTGTGAGGTTGTCGCTTCACATGGGACGAGGACATTGGGAGCGATTCTAGAGTTTCCTTCTGGAAGACAGAGAAGTCCTGGGTAAACTCATCAAAGGCAGGCAGTCCAGAAGGAGTGGGAATGGGGAGGGGGGGCAGAGGGTGAAGCTTGGCACGGGGCAGAGTGTTACCAGGACGGGGGCTATGAGGAGGCAAAATCTCTGCTCGTTTATTGCAAAAAAACTCGGCATAGTCCTGATAGGCCTTGGGGAGACCAGGTATAGGAGGAGACACTGAGGTTTGACTGACGGGACTGGGAGCAGACGTGAGGCATTTTTTGTGGCAAGAAGCACCCCAGCTCTTGATCTCCCCGGTGGTCCAGTCAAGGGTAGGAGAGTGGCGTTGGAGCCATGGCAGACCGAGGAGGACTTCAGAGGTGCAGTTGGGCAAAACAAAAATTACATTTTTTCGTGATGCAGTCCAATGCTCATGAGCAGGGGTTCTGTGCGGTAACGCACAGTGCAGTCCAATTTTACACTGTAGACCGAGGAAATGTAGAGCGGCTTGACGAGACGGGTCACAGGGATGTTGAACTTATTGACAAAAGAGGCCAAAATAAAATTTCCCGCAGAACCAGAGTCCAAGAAGGCCACAGCTGAGAAGGAGGATTCGGCAGAAGGAGAAATCCGCACGGGCACAGTGAGACCTGGAGAAGCAAACTTCATACCAAGAGACGCCACTCCCACGTGAGCTGGGTACGTGCGTGCGTTTCCCAAACGTGGAGGACGAATAGGGCAATCCACCAAGAAATGTTCGGTACTAGCGCAGTACAGACATAAATTTTTATCTCTGCGGCGAGTCCTCTCTTCATGGGTCAGGCGAGACCGATCCACTTGCATAGCCTCCAACGCGGGAGGCACAGGGGTAGATTGCAAAGGATACTGTGAGAGAGGTGCCCAGAGATCAAGGTCTTTTTCCTGGCGGAGCTCCTGGTGTCTTTCAGAAATACTGTCAATGTCAATGCGGGTGGCCAAATGGATAAGTTCATGTAGGTTGGCAGGAATTTCTCGTGCGGCCAGCACATCCTTGATGTTACTGGATAGGCCTTTTTTAAAGCTCGCGCAGGGGGCCTCGTTGTTCCAAGATAATTCAGAGGCGAGGGTACGAAATTGGATGGCGTATTCACCTACAGAAGAATTTCCCTGGTCCAGGTTCAGCAAGGCAGTTTCACCCTAAGGAGTGGGACAGGTGAGTGACTTGGGATGCGATTCGCGAGCGGGCACGTCCCGCTATGCGAATCGCATCCCCGCCGGCAGTGTCAGTGCAGCGCTCCCGGTCAGCGGGTCTGACCGGGGCGCTGCAGAGAGAGGAACGCCACGAGCGCTCCGGGGAGGAGCAGGGACCCGGAGCGCTCGGCGTAACAGCAGGCAGAGGCCTTACCACCACATAGGCCCTACGACTGTCCTATTGACTTGCTCCCTGGTACCACACCGCCCCGTGGCAGGATTTACCCTCTCTCCGCTCCAGAAACTAAGGCCATGACGGAGTACATTCAGGAGAATCTCAAGAAAGGTTTCATCAGGAAGTCTTCTTCTCCTGCTGCAGCAGGATTCTTCTTTGTTGCCAAGAAGGACGGGTCACTACACCCTTGTATTGACTACCGCGGCTTCAATAAAATCACTGTAAAGAACCGCTATCCTCTGCCTCTCATCTCGGAACTCTTTGACCGTCTGCGCGGAGCAAAGATTTTTACTAAGAATCAGAATTCGTGAAGGAGATGAGTGGAAAACCGCTTTTAACACCAGAGATGGCCACTTCGAATATCTCGTCATGCCATTTGGTCTTTGCAACGCCCCTGCAGCCTTTCAAGACTTTGTCTATGAAATCTTCCGGGACTTATTGTATACCTGTGTAGTGGTCTATCTTGATGACATATTAATCTTCTCCTCCAACCTAGAGGAGCACCGCCTCCACGTTTGTCAAGTGCTCCAGCGCCTCCGTGTTAACCATCTCCTTAACCAACCAGAACCTTGCCGGATCTTGTTGCCTTGTGCCCTGAGAAAGCGTTTTGTGTATTTCCTAGCCTATGTATCTGACCTTCTGCCGTTGCCCCTGACTACGAACCATTGCCGCCTGCCCCTGACCTTCTGCTACGTCTGACCTTGCCTTTGCCTTGTCCTTTGTACCACGCCTGTCTCAGCGGCCAGAGGGGTCGAGTTGCTACTGGGGGACACGACCTGGTAGTTACCGCCGCAGCAAATCCATCCCGCTTTGCGGCAGGCTCTGGTGAAGACCAGTAACTACTTAGAACCGATCCCCCAGTACGACCCGCGCCATCGCCTCTCTGGCACAGAGGACCCACCTCCAGTGTCCTCACCAGCCGCTAGTCCGGATCCTGGCAGTATAAATTTTTCTGCATGTAGTTATGATTTTTTACAGAAGTACAACAAAATCAAACCGATATAAGTAGGGTATCATTTTAATCGTATGGACCTACAGAATAAAGATAAGTTGTCATTTTTACCGAAAAATGTACTGCGTAGAAACGGAAGACCCAAAAAGTTAAAAAATAGCATTTTTTCTTCAATTTCAGCACACAATGATTTTTTTTCCATTTCGTTGTAGATTATTGGGTAAAATGACTGATGTCACTGCAAAGTAGATATGGATATTTAGGTGCAAAATTGAAAGGGTTATGATTTTTAAAAGGTGAGGAGGAAAAAATGAAAGTGCAAGAACGGAAAAACCCGTGGTCTTTAAGGGGTTAATACACTATGGGGGGCAATTTATTAAAGTCTGTGCCCAGCATACAATATGGAAAAGTTGCACATTTTTGCACAAACACTTGTGCAGAAATGTGTACCTTTTGCCCAAAAGTGGGCAGGGCTTGGTACAGATAAGGTATGTTTTTTTTTTTTTTTGCAAAGGGGGCCTGACTGCTCTGCATGACAACTTTACCGCTGTACATGGATTATACTGCAAAGGACTGGGGTTATGCTATTTTCTCTTATCAAGCCCCCTTCTGATTGTTTGGGACATCTAAAAGAATGATTGTCCAGAGAAAAAAAGGTGACCGCTACCATGAGTCCTGTCATGCCAACAGTAAAGCATCTTAAGACCATTCATGTGTGGGATTGCTTTTCATTCAAGAGAGGGGGCTTACTCACTAAAGAATGGTATCTGAACATCCTCCAAGAGCAACTTCTCCCAACAATAGAAAAACTATTTGGTGTTATGGCTCTTAGAAAGCAAGAAGGGTAAAAACTAAAATGTAGAAATGAAAATTACATGTGTTCACAAGGCCAAATCTCGTTGTGTCTTTAAGGGGTTAAAAAAATCTTAAAATTGTACTGCAGTATACCATAGACACCTATGACTAAGAGATTTGCAGCAAACTTTGTGATAAAAACTAAAATTTGTATCACTCTTAAAGGACAACTGCAGCGTTATTACATTCATCCCCTATTCACAGGATAGGGGATAAGTGTTTGATCGCAGGTGGTCCGACAGCTGGGACCCCTGAAATTTCCTGAACGGGGCCCCTGCATTTGCGCTCAGTGAGAGCACTAATGCGCGTAGCGTCGATTTGCCTTCTTACATAAGCCTATTCACTGGCAAATGACAAGGTACGGAATGTCCAGTTTGACTACTTAAAAGAACCAAAGTGTTCCTTGACTATTTCTAATGTTAATGATAAGCTATACTTGGCGGCCAAGCAGGAAGTCAGAGACTTTGACCAGGGAAATTGCAAATCCTGTATTGACAAAGTAAAGGCACAAACAGCTTTGAAATTGAAAAAGACTTGATGTGCACAAAAGGTTGCTTGCTTTACATACAACTTTGCCAAAGCATTACTTTGTGAAGAAGAATTTTGAGAAGAGGAAGTTGCTATTTTACTAAGTGAATAGGTTCACAGAAAGAGGAGAGGATGTAGCATTTACTGCCAAATGCAATTGTCCCAGCCAATGTAGAGGACGCCATGACACTGGCCAATTTTCTAGAAATTGACTTGAGTTACCACTTATTAATGTTGCTTAATCACTATACACATTTATCTGATTGCCTAAGAATAATATTTAAGGTAAATATTTAAAAATAGAATTCTGCACAAATGTGATAGCATTTTCCATGTCTTCATCCCATTTTTTCCCAAGTTATTCCTCATTTCTTTTCTCAAATATAAATTTGATATATAATTGTATACAGATGTGGACAAAATTGTTGGTAAATAGTTCATAAGGTTGAAAAAAATTACAAAAGTGCAGCAAGGTCATCCAGTATCCCTACTGAGTCTCTACTGTGTTCATCCAGAGGAATGCAAAAAAAAAAAAAAAAAAAAAAATGGTACCCTACCATTAACCCCTTAGGGATTCATGTTAAAAAAAAAATCTTAATCCTTCCTGTACTTATTAGCTGCTGAATACTACAGAGGAAATTATTTTCTTTTTGGAATGCTCTCTGATGGCATCACAAGCACATTGCTCTCTGCTGACGTTATTATAATAATAAGTCTTTATTTATTTATTTATTGTTGTCCTTAGTGGGATTTGAACCCAAGGCCCCAGCACTGCAAGGCAGCAGTGCTAACCACTAAGCAACCATACTGCCCTTAGCATACATCTGCTATGCACGGTTGCTAAAATGGACAGAGATGTTAGCAGAGAGCACTGTGCTTGTGATGTCATCAATGTTCCAAAAAGAAAGGAATTTCCTCTGTAGCATTCAGCAGCTTATAAGTACTTGAAGGATTAAGATTTTTTAATAGAAGTAATTTACAAATATATTTAAATTTTTGGCACCAGTTGATTTCAAAGAAAAAAGGTTTTCACCGGAGTACCCCTTTAAGGACGCAGCCCTTTTTTGCAATTCTGACCACTGCCACTTTATGCATTAATAACTCTGGGATGCTTTTACCTTTTATTCTGATTTTGAAATTGTTTCTTCATAACATATTCTACTTTAACATAGTGGTAAATTTTCAGCGTTACTTTCATCCTTTATTGGTGAAAAATCCCAAAATGTCATGAAAATTTTGAAAATTTAGCATTTTTCTAACTTTGAAACTCTCTGCTTTTAAGGAAAATGGATATTCCAAATAAATTATATATTGATTCACAAATACAATATGTCTACTTTATGTTGGCATCATAAAGTTGACATGTTTTTACTTTTTGAAGACATTACAGGGCTTCAAAGTATAGCAGCAATTTTCAAAATTTTCACTAAAAAATTCAAAATCTGAATTTTTGAGGGACCAGTTAAGTTTGAAGTGGATTTGAGGGGCCTTTCTGTAAGAAATACTCCATAAATGACGGCAATATAGAAACTGCACCCCTCAAAGTATTCAAAATGAAATTCACAAAGTTTGTTAAACCTTTAGGTGTTTCACAGGAATAGCAGCAATGTGAAGGAGAAAAATCTAAATCTTTATCTTTTACACTTGCATGTTCTTGTAGAGCCATTTATTTTGTATTTTTACAAGGGGTAAAAGGAGATAAATCCCCCCAAATTTGTAACCCAATTCCTCTCAAGTAAGCAAATACCTCATGTGTGGATGTAAAGGGCTCTGTGAGTGCACTAGAGGGCTGAGAAGTGAAGGAGAGACAACGGGATTTTGGAGAGTGAATTTTACTGAAATGGTTTTTGTCACATTTGTCACATTTAGGAAGCCCCTATGGTGCCAGAACAGCAAAACAAAACAAAAAAACACATGGCATACTATTTTAAAAACTACACCCCTCAAGGAACATAACAAGGGGTACAGTGAGCCTTAACAGCTCAAAGGTGTTTGATGACTTTTTGTTAAAGTCAGATGTGTAAATACATTTTTTTTCACTAAAATGCAGTTTTTTCCCCAAATTTTACATTTTTACATGCAGTAATAGGAGAAAATGCCCCCCAACATTTTTAACCCCATTTCTGAGCATGGAAATACCCCATGTGTGGGCGTCGAGTTCTCTACTGGCTCACTGCAGTGCTCAGAAGAGAAGGAGTTACAGTTGGCCTTTGGAAAGCAAATTTTCGCTGAAATGGTTCTTTTTTTTTTTGGGGGGGGGGGGGGGGGGGGGGCATGTCACATTTAGGAAGCCCCTATAGTGCCAGAACAGCAAATATGAAAACCCCCATGGCATACTATATTGGAAACTACACACCTCAAGGAGCGTAACAAGGGGTAAGGTGAGCCTTAACACCCCACAGGTGTTTGAGACTTTTTGTTAAAGTCGGATGTGTAAATGGAAACCTTTTTTCTTCACTAAAATGCATATTTTTCCCCAAATTTACTTTTTTTTCAAGGAGTAATAGGAGAAAATGCCCCCAAAATTGGTAACACCATTTCTTCTGAGTATGGAAATACCCCATATGTGGATGTAAAGTGCTCTGTGGGCGAACTATAATGCCGTTGAGCTTTTGGAGAGAGAATTTGTTTGGAATGAAAGTCGGGGGCCATGTACGTTTCCAAAGCCCCCATGGTGCCACAACAGTGGACCCTCCCCCGCCCATTTTGGAAACTACACCCCTCACAGAATTTAATAAGGGGTGCAGTGAGCATTTACACCCCACTGGCATTTGACAGATCTTTGAAACAGTGGGCTGTGCATATGAAAAATTACATTTTTCATTTTCACGGACCACTGTTCCAAAAATCTGTCAGACACCTGTGGCGTTAGTGTTAGTGTAGTTCATAATGTAGTGTCTTTACCTGTGGGTGATTTTCACCCCAATATTTTTTTTTAACAGCATACAAAATGACTGCTGTCTCAGATTTTTCCCAGCTTGCAATGCGGTCGAGACCTGACTCACTAGTCAGCTGATGACAGGGAGCTTGTCTGCTTCAATGGGTGGAGGGATCAATCTGCAACTAATGCAACAGCTGTAGGCATCCTGATTGAAGACCACAGGTCTGCAGCTCATTTATGTTTCAATGGGTGGGGTAGCTGATGTGTGGGAGGGAGGAAAATGGTATCATGGGATTTGTAGGCAAACAATAAAACTGAAAACAGGTAATACAAGTTCACAGAAAGCTAGCCACAGTGTTAGGCTAAGTTTCCACTTGTTTTTTTTTTTTTCTGGCAGTTTTTGGAAAACTGCCACTGCAGTTTTTGAACCAAAGTCAGAAGTGGATCCATAAGGGAGGAGAACTGTAAGTCCTTCCTTTATATGTCCTATTCCTTTTGAATACACTTCTGGCTTTGGCTCAAAAACTGCAGTGGCAGTATTCCAAAAACTGCCAGAAAAAAAACCAAGTGGAAACTTAGCCTTATGGTGCTCTCACAGCATAGCCATTTAGCCCAAGACAAGCGCAGATCCTTCCTAAGCATGTCCATTACTGTCTGCCAGGTACGTACTAAAATCACCTTATGCTGGATAACCCCTTTAACCCTTTAAGGACCGGAGGTTTTTCCGTTTTTGCATTTTCGTTTTTTGCTCCTTGCCTTTAAAAAATCATAACTCTTTCAAATTTACACCTAAAAATCCATATGATGGCTTATTTTTTGCGCCACCAATTCTACTTTGTAATAACGTCAGTCATTTTGCCCAAAAATCTATGGTGAATCGGGAAAAAAAATCATTGTGCGACAAAATTGAAAAAAAAACGCTGTTTTGTAACTTTTGGGGGCTTCCGTTTCTACGTAGTACATTTTTCGGTAAAAATGACACCTGATATGTATTCTGTAGGTCCATACGATTAAAATGATACCCTACTTATATAGGTTTGATTTTGTTGCACTTCTGGAAAAAATCATAACTACATGCAGGAAAATTAATACGTTTAAAATTGTCATCTTCTGACCCCTATAACTTTTTTATTTTTCCGTGTATGGGGCGGTATGAGGGCTCATTTTTTGCGCCGTGATCTGAAGTTTTTAACGGTACCATTTTTGCATTGATAGGACTTATTGATCACTTTTTATTCATTTTTAAATGATATAAAAAGTGACCAAAAATGCACTATTTTGGACTTTGGAATTTTTTTGCGCGCACGCCATTGACCGAGCGGTTTAATTAATGATATATTTTTATAATTCGGACATTTCCGCACGCGGTGATACCACATATGTTTATTTTTATTTACACTGTGTTTTTTTTTTATTGGAAAAGGGGGGTGATTCAAACTTTTAATAGGGGAGGAGTTAAATGATCTTTATTCACTTTTTTTTTCACTTTTTTTTTGCAGTGTTATAGGTCCCATGGGGACCTATAACACTGCACACACTGATCTTCATTATTGATCACTGGTTTCTCATAAGAAACCAGTGATCAACGATTCTGCCGGATGACTGCTCATGCCTGGATCTCAGGCACTGAGCAGTCATTCGGCGATCGGACAGCGAGGAGGCAGGTAGGGGCCCTCCCGCTGTCCTGTCAGCTGTTCGGGATGCCGCGATTAGCCGCGGCTATCCCGAACAGCCCGACTGAGCTAGCCGGGAACTTTCACTTTCACTTTTAGCCGCGCGGCTCAGCTTTGAGCGCGCGGCTAAAGGGTTAATAGCGCGCGGCGCCGCGATTGGCGCTGCGCGCTATTAGAGGCGGGTCCCGGCTTCACTATGACGCCGGGCCCGCCATGATATGACGCGGGGTTACTGTGTAACCCCGCGTTATATCAGAAGAGCAGGACCAAGGACGTACCGGTACGTCCTTGGTCCTTAAGGGGTTAATGCTCACTGTACCCCTAATTAAATTATATGAGGGGTGTAGTTTCCAAAATGGGGTCACATGTGAGGAGGTTCCATTGTTCTGGCACTATGGGGGCTTTGTAAACACACGAGCCCTTCAATTCTGGAAAAAATTTCTCTCCAAAAGCCCAATGGCGTTCCTTTTCTTATGAGCATTGTAGAGTGCCCACAGAGACCTTTACATCCACAAATGGGGTATATTCTTATTCAGAAGAAATGGGATTACACATTTTGGGGGCATTTTTCCTATTTTCCCTATTGTAAATGAAAAATTTAGGGTAACGTGTATTTTAATGAAAAATGTCTTTTTTTTTTTTCATTTTTCAATCCAACTTTAATGAAAATTTGTCAAACACCTGTGGGGTGTTAAGGTTCACTATACCCCTTGTTGCGTTCTGTGATGGGTGTAATTTCCGAAATGGTGTCACATGTGGGTATTTATTTTTTTGCATTCATGTTTCACTCCTGAGCCCTGTTGCGCGCCCGCAGAGCATTTTACGCCCACATAATTCGTATTTTTGTACTCAGGAGAAATTGCGTTACAAATTTTGGAGGTCTTTTTTTCCCTTTACCTCTTGTGAAAATGAAAAGTATGGGGCAACTTAAATTTTTACAATAACATGCTGGTGTAACTTTACCTTTTCTTGAGGGGTAAAAGGAGAAAAAGCCACCAAAATTTGTTAGGCAATTTCTCCTGAGTACGGAAATACCCCATATGTGGCACTAAATTGTTTCCTTGAAATACGACAGGACTCCGAAGTGAGAGAGCGCCATGCGCATTTGAGGCCTAAATTAGGGATTTGCATAGGGACGGACCTGGATGTAAGAATTACACTTACCTCCGATACCAAAATTACCCTACGGCAGTGTTTCCCTCCAGCTTTTACAAAACTCCCAGCATCCCTGGACAGTCAATGGCTGTCTGGCAATACTGGGAGTTGTTGTTTTGAAACAGCTGGAGGCTCTGTTTTGGAAACGGTGCCATACCAGACATTTTTCATTTTTATTGGGGGGGGGGGGGGGGGGGGGAATAACTGTGTAGGGGTATATGTAGTGTTTTACTTTTTATTTTGTGTAGTGTAGTGTAGTGTAGTGTTTTTAGGGTACATTCACATGGGCGGGGTTCCACAGTGAGTTTCCCACTGGGAGTTTGAGCTGAGGCAGAAAATTTGTTGCATCTCAAACTTGCAGCGAGAAACTCACTGTAAACCCCCGCCCGTGTGAATGTACCCTGTACATTCCCATGGGGGAAACCTCCAGCTGTTGCAAAACTACAACTCCCAGCATGCCCTTTGGCTGTCCGTGCATGCTGAGGGCTGTAGTTATGCAACAGCTGGAGGCACACTGGTTGCAAAACACAGAGTTTGTTACTTAACTCAGTATTTCGCAAAACCCTGGGAGTTTGTTACTGGGAGTTTGCAACCAGTATGCCTTCAGCTGTTGCAAAACCTTCAACTCTCAGCATGCATGGACAGCCAAAGGGCATGCTGGGACTTGTAGTTCTGCAACAGCTGGAGGCATACTACTAAAACTCCCAGCATGCCTCTTGGCTGCCCGTGCATGCTGGGGGTTGTAGTTATGCAACAGATGGAGGCACACTGGTTCCAAAACACAGGGAGTTTGTTACTTTACTCAGTGTTTCGCAACTAGTGTGCCTCCAGCTGTTGTAAAACTACAACTCCCAGCATGTACGGTCTATAAGTGCATGCTGGGAGTTGTAGTTTGCAACAGTTGGAGGCGCACTGGTTTGCGAAACACTGAGTTAGTTAACAAACTCTGTGTTTCACAACCAGTGCTGTTGCAAAACTCCCACTCTCAACGTGCACTTACAGCCGAGGGGCATGCTGGGACTTGTAGTTATGCAACAGCTGTAGCTGGAGGCACACTACTGCAACTCACAGCATGCCCTTTGGCTGTCCTGAAATGTGCCCCCAGCTGTTGCATAACTACAACCCCCAGTATGCACAAACTACCAAAGGGCAATCTAGGAGTTGTAGTTGTGCCTTCTGCTGTTGCATAACAACATTTTGTGCATGCTGGGAGTTGTTGCTAAGTAACAGCAGGGGGCCAGCCTTACCTCCTGCTGCTGTGCTCTGAAGATGTACCGGCCGCAGCCGACTCCGCTCCTGGGGCCCCGATCCCAATGCCGGGGATCGGGGGCCCCAGCCTCAAGTGAGGACTCCCAGCTACCGATCTCGCCCTTCGGAACAGGGGCGGAGCGGGTGCCGTTAGGGACACCCCCACAGCAGGAGTCCTGATTCGTCAGCTGGTAATGGGCAACGATTCAGGACGATCGTGAGGTGGCACCAGTGCCACCTTACTCCTGCTGCTAAAGGATCATCCTTTTTTCAGGGTCACCAGGGACCCGATTGACCCGGAATTGCCGCAAATCGCCGATCTCAGGAGCCCCCCCAGGCGATGTCATGGGATGCCTGCTGAAGGATGGGGGATGCAGGATGTATGCATATGCCCTGCGTCCCCAAGAGGTTAAAGACAGAAAAGCCTGCAATGTTTTGCACTTAGACAATGTGCAGCACATTGCACTCCAGAATGCCTTGATAGTCTTGAGATTTCATTGTACCCTGTATAGATTCTAGACACCCTGTGCCAGATGCAGCAAAGGAACCCCAAAACCTCCTCCATGCTTCACAGTAGGTACAGTGTTCTTTACAGCACACTTCTTTCATTTTTAACAAGGCCTCTGCAAAATGAAAGAGGCGATCAGATTGGTTGCTATGGGCAACTGGCCAACTTTTACTTTGCACAGGTTTTGATTAACCCCTTGCCGCAAAACGCCGGGTTTATACGCCGCTGCGGCACGGGAGGGTTATGAAGCGAGCTGTCAGCAGCCAGGACCCTTAGCTAATGCCGGACATCGCCGTTCCGGCAGATGTCTGGCATTAACTCATCTAAAGTGAAAGTGAAAGCTTCCCGGCTGCTCAATCGGGCTGATTGGTACCATCACAGTAAAATCGGGATGTCACGATCAGCTAGGACGCAGCAGAATGGTGCCTTACCTTCCTCCTGCGCGTCCGATCGGCAATTGATTGCTCCAAGCCTGAAATCCAGGCTTGAGCAATCAACCGCCGATAACACCGATCAATGCATTGCAATGTTATTGCCCCATAGGGGACTATAACATTGCAAAAAAAAGTAAAAAAAAAAAAAAAAGTTCATAAAGATGATTTAACCCCTTCACTAATAAAAGTTTGAATCACCCCCCTTTTCCCATAACAAAAAAATTGTGTAGATAAAAATAAACATATGTGGTATCGCCGCATGTGTAAATGTCCGAACTATAAAAATATATTGTTAGTTAAACCGCACGGTCAATAGCGTACACACCAAAAAATTCCAAAGTCCCAAAAAGCGTCTTTTTGGGCACTTTTTATACCATAAAAAGATGAATAAAGAGCAATCAAAAAGTCAGATCAAAATAAAAATGATACCAATAAAAAGTTCAGGTCACGGCGCAAAAAATGAGCCCCCATACCAGCCCGTACGTGGAAAAATAAAAAAGTTATATGGGTCAGGAAATGACAGAAGTAATACAAAATCACACCCCAGCTGTCACGCCCCCTCCCATAGACTTGCATTGAGGGGCGGAGTGTGATGTCACACAGGGGTGGAGTCGTGAGTCACGATCTTCCGTACCCGTGGTCGAGATAGACTCAGCCTGAGGACCTCCAGCGGTTCCGGAAGCCGCTAAAGGTGGGTGCCGCATCTTAGATCCCGGGGGTCCCCAGCAGCGAGACCCCGGCGATCTGACATCTTATTCCCTATGCAAAGGAGGGAGATTTATCATTAGGTGTCTATTGTAGACACAGATCTACCCCTTTACACTGCTCTTCTAATTTGCACTCTTGCTCAAAATTTACAAAAGTTGCGCACGTCCTTCGATAAATTTTGCGCAAATATAGAAATGCCCCCCCTCACTCTACCGTGCACTCCTTCTCTACCTCACACTTCACAGAGCTGTGGCCTTTTCCCACGGGCACTGCTCATTTAACTAGAAGTGTTGGAGCAGCAGTGTGCGCCGAACAAAACTCTGCACAACAGTAAATTCATAAATCTTTATAAAGTACACAGAATGTCTGGGTTTAAAAACATGTACTTTTGCTAAACAATCTGTCCCATTACCTCTATATCAGTGTTTACCAACGAGAATGCCTCCAAGTGTTGCAAAACTTGGCATGCTGGGAGTTGCAGTTTTGCAACAGCTGGAGGCAACCTAATTGGGAAACACTGTGTACATGTACCAGAGCATGTGTAATCATGTACATGTAGCAGAAATTAGTGTGCAGCATGTGTATGGAGCAGAGCTGAATGTGTGATTATGTGTATGCATGACCATGCACGCACTCAGCTCTGCTGCATATTCACAATCACACACTCAGCTCTGTTGCATTTACACAATCACACACTCAGCTCTGCTGCATACACATGATCACACATATACATAGACCTAACAGCTGTACCTCCTTCTCCCTACCTGCACATACAGTGGTATTCTTAGCTGTTGTCACGATTCGGCTTACAGGTTGTGGATCCACTGTGTCAGCGAGGGATTGGCGTGGACCGTGCCGTGCCGTTCTAAGAGGCTACTGGTGTTTACCAGAGCCCGCCGCAAAGCGGGATGGTCTTGCTGCGGCGGTAGCAACCAGGTCGTATCCACTAGCAATGGCTCAACCTCGCTGACTGCTGAGAAGGCGTGGGACAGAAGGACTAGGCAGAGGCAAGGTCAGACGTAGCAGAAGGTCGGGGCAGGCGGCAAGGTTCGTAGTCAAAATGGATAGCAGGAGATCAGGTAACACAGGCTTGGACAACACTAAACGCTTTCACTGGCACAAGGCAACAAGATCCGGCAAGGGAGTGCAGGGGAAGTGAGGTGATATAGCCAGGGAACAGGTGGAAGCTAATTAGGCTAATTGGGCCAGGCACCAATCATTGGTGCACTGGCCCTTTAAGTCTCAGAGAGCTGGCGCGCGCGCGCCCTAGAGAGCGGAGCCGCGCGCCAGCACATGACAGCCGGGGACCGGGACGGGTAAGTGATTTGGGATGCGATTCGCGAGCAGGCGCGTCCCGCTATGCAAATCGCATCCCCGCCGGCAATGTCAGTGCAGCGCTCCCGGTCAGCGGGTCTGACCGGGGCGCTGCAGGGAGAGAGACGCCGTGAGCGCTCCGGGGAGGAGCAGGGACCCGGAGCACTCGACGTAACAGTACCCCCCCCCCTTAGGTCTCCCCCTTTTTTTGTCCGGCAACTGCTTCACATGGGACGAGGACACCGGGAGTGATAGTAAGGTTTCCTCAAAGGCAGGCAGTACAGCAGGAGTGGGAATGGGGAGGGAGGGCAGAGGGTGAAGCTTGACACGGGGCAGGGTGTCGCCAGGACGGGGGCCAAGAGGAGGCAAGGCACAGTCCTGATAAGCCTTGGGGAGACCAGGTGTAGGAGGAGGCACTGAGGCTTGCCTGACGGGACTGGGAGGAGAGGAGAGGCATTTGTGGCAAGCAGAGCCCCAATTCTTGATCTCCCCGGTGGTCCAGTCAAGGGTGGGAGAATGAAGCTGGAGCCATGGCAGACCGAGGAGGACTTCGGAGGTGCAGTTGGGAAGGATGAAAAATTCAATTTTTTCGTGATGGGGTCCAATGCACATTAAGAGGGGTTTTGTGCGGTAACGCACGGTGCAATCCAATCTAACTCCGTTGACCGCGGAAATGTAGAGCGGCTTGACGAGACGGGTCACCGGGATGCAGAACTTATTCACCAAAGAATCCAGAATAAAATTCCCAGAGGCACCAGAGTCCAAGCAGGCCACGGCTGAGAGGGAGGAGTTGGCAGAAGGAGAAATCCGCACGGGCACCGTGAGACGTGGAGAAGCAGACTTCGAACCAAGAGACGCCACACCCACGTGAGCTGGGTGCGTGCGTTTCCTAGACGTGGAGGACGAATAGGGCAATCCACCAAGAAATGTTCAGTACTGGCACAGTACAGACAAAGATTTTCTTCCCTACGGCGATTTCTCTCTTCCTGGGTGAGGCGAGACCGATCCACTTGCATGGCCTCCTCGGCGGGAGGCCCAGGCGTAGATTGCAAAGGATACTGTGGGAGAGGTGCCCAGAGATCTAGGTCTTTTTCCTGGCGGAGCTCCTGGTGTCTCTCAGAAAAACGCATGTCAATGCGGGTGGCCAAATGGATAAGTTCTTGCAGGTTGGCAGGAATCTCTCGTGCGGCCAGCACATCCTTGATGTTACTGGATAGGCCTTTTTTAAAGGTTGTGCAGAGAGCCTCGTTATTCCAAGATAATTCGGAAGCGAGAGTACGAAATTGGATGGCGTACTCGCCTACTGAAGAATTACCCTGGACCAGGTTTAGCAGGGCAGTCTCGGCAGAAGAAGCTCGGGCTGGTTCCTCGAAGACACTACGGACTTCAGCGAAGAAGGACTGGACTGTGGCTGTGGCAGGATCATTGCGGTCCCAGAGCGGTGTGGCCCAAGACAAGGCCTTTCCAGAAAGAAGGCTCACTACGAACGCCACCTTAGACCGTTCTGTAGGAAATAGGTCCGACAACATCTCCATATGTAGGGAACATTGAGACAAAAATCTGTATCAGAGGCAGAAGTTGCTGTAACGTGGCGGTCAACTGCGACAGCTGCTGTCCTTGTTGGGCAATTTGCTGCGATTGCTGAGCGGCCACCGTGGTAAGGTCAGCGAGACTTGGCAGCGGCACCTCAGCGGGATCCATGGCCGGATCTACTGTCACGATTCGGCTTACAGGTTGTGGATCCACTGTGTCAGCGAGGGATTGGCGTGGACCGTGCTGGTGGACCGGTTCTAGGAGGTTACCGGTGTTCACCAGAGCCCGCCGCAAAGCGGGATGGTCTTGCTGCGGCGGTAGCAACCAGGTCGTATCCACTAGCAACGGCTCAACCTCGCTGACTGCTGAGAAGGCATGGGACAGAAGGACTAGGCAGAGGCAAGGTCAGACGTAGCAGAAGGTCGGGGCAGGCGGCAAGGTTCGTAGTCAAAATGGATAGCAGGAGATCAGGTAACACAGGCTTGGACAACACTAAACGCTTTCACTGGCACAAGGCAACAAGATCCGGCAAGGGAGTGCAGGGGAAGTGAGGTGATATAGCCAGGGAGCAGGTGGAAGCTAATTAGGCTAATTGGGCCAGGCACCAATCATTGGTACACTGGCCCTTTAAGTCTCAGAGAGCTGGCGCGCGCGCGCCCTAGCGAGCGGAGCCGCACGCGCCAGCACATGACAGCCGGGGACCGGGATGGGTAAGTGACTTGGGATGTGATTCGCGAGCGGGCGCGTCCCGCTATGCGAATCGCATCCCCGCCGGCAATGTCAGTGCAGCGCTCCCGGTCAGCGGGTCTGACCGGGGCGCTGCAGGGAGAGAGACGCCGTGAGCGCTCCGGGGAGCAGCAGGGACCCGGAGCGCTCGGCGTAACAGCTGTACTGTCACCATGGTTACACTCTTCACAGGTGCAATCTCCTACACTCAGCAAGTACAGCAGGAGTTTGAATTTTACACAGTTCTACAGCTCTACAGTCTGTACAGATCGAAGTCTAATCTAAATATGTATTACATATTGCTGGACTTGCTGGACTTATTCTTATTACATTTTAAGTGTCCTCCTTGATGGTGTATATTTGGGCACTAAAATCTGGACTTGTGCAAAATTTGAGGTGTAAAGATTAAAGATGCAGTTGATAAATCGACGTCCACCAGAAATGAGCTCTACTGTACACTTTGATTTAGAATTTCACTTTAAAATGCGCAAAAAAAAAAACACGAAAAAAACGGAATTGCGAAAAAATATTGCGCAAAATATATACAGTGAAAACGTTGTATATATAATGATAAATGCGAGTGCCAACCATAAAAACATAAGGCAAACAACCAGGGGCGTACCTAGAGCATTTGGCACCCGGGGCGGACCCTTTGTTTGGCACCACCCCCCCTCACACACACACCCTTAATTACACCCCCTCTCTCCCCTCCCCCCAGAGGCGGACTGACAACACTCGGGGCCCCCGGATCAAAAAAAAGGCAAGGGCCGCTGCTAGGCTCTGCAGCTCGTCAATCTTCTGCCACGCTCTTATTCCAACCAAATCCCACACACAATAAATGAAATTTTATATATGTAAGAAACACTTTAACGTAGGTAAATTTCCATGACCAATAATACTGGTATACAAGGAGTAAATATATACCACCACACAATAACTGGATAATACGGCCATACTGTACTGAATAAAACCACTATACACAGACCGGTATACTATAAAGGATCTGTATACAATATAAGTGATTATATACAGGACCATATGGTGGTAGATAACAGCTGTACACAGGATCTGTATACCATATAAGTGATTACAGTTACATTTTGGGACTCCCAATTACGTCTTTTCTGATCAGCGGCGTCCTCTTTCCTTTTCTTCTCCGTCCGGATAAGACCGCCATGTGGACCTCTTAACATCTGCAGGAAAAACATGTCAGACTCTGCATATACTCAGTGCCCTCCTCTACACAATCTTTCCATCTATAGGCCCACAAACTGTAATAATGCCCTCCTTGGTGTCCTGCACAGTAAAAGGGCAGGCAGGTAGGTAGCCAGGTAACCCCCTCTTTGCCATAGGCATATGCAGAGTTACATCCCCCCCTCTTTCCCATAGTCCTACTATACTCTGCTCAACAAAGAATACTGCAGCTACAGAGGGAACCGTGATCCCTACACTGGTACAGCCGGGATCGCAGGCAGTCGGCCTGGATCCCCAGCGGCTGTTTAACGGTACTGGTGAAAGCACAGTTGGTGCAGCTCTCCCGATGCAGAATTCCATATTGAGAGATGGAGTGGTCGGTTTACATCCCCAGCGCCAGACATTGCAAACAGGTGAGAAGGTAGTCGACCTTCCTCTCCCCCTAGTGATCACTTCTCCGGCTGAAGTGCTGGCATCAGGGCAGAGCTTTGCTACAATCTGCCTAGCACTGAAGACTGCCGGCAGGCCTGCAATTACAGATGGGACTGTGGTCCCTGCATCGGTCCAGTGAGGATCCCAGACGGTTGACCCGGATTCCCAGCGGCTGTGAAACAGTACATGGGCTGGCACAGTCGGTTCGGCTCCTCAGTGGCAGATATTGCAACCGAGTGAGGAAGCAGTCGGCACCCTTCCCCTTCAACTGGTGACAGATGGAGTTTTCCTTTGGGAAAGGTTGCTTCGGAGGGGCTCGGAAGCTAGCCTCCTTCCCACAGACTATGGGCCAGGCCAGGCCTTCCCCCTCCCCTGGCCGGGGAGGGGGGGAAAAGCAGAAACATTTTCTGAGGAGAGCCCCAGTAAGCTTCATACAGGGTTTGCTGGTGTTGGATTACATTGTTGCTGCACAGCCCAGCCAAGAGGAGGACCAGGACAACTGAGTCTGGTGGTTGAAGCTCGGACAGCCCCAAGTGGATCTGTTGGGATCGCACCGGGTCTGCCATTTTATTAGGGGGGAGCACTGTGACGGATCCTAGAGTCACCCTACCTACTTGGATGGACTTTAGGACATCACTATT
Organism: Hyla sarda; assembly: GCF_029499605.1. NCBI lineage: Eukaryota > Metazoa > Chordata > Amphibia > Anura > Hylidae > Hyla > Hyla sarda. The sequence goes on along the minus strand of NC_079189.1, from coordinate 235,059,365 downwards.
TGTACCCCTCAGTTGATGTGTCCAGTGACATGAAGCTCAGAGTTAAAATACTTTTATTTACTGTTTTCATACACTTTCTGTGCGCAATACAACCTTTTGCACACTGTCCACCTTTTGCACACTGTCCACCTCCTTTACACAATACACCTTTTGCACACGGTCCACTTGTTGCACACAGTTCACCTTTTGTACAATACACTAATTCTACACATGCTTCTCCTTTTTGCACAAAGTCCGACTTCTGCACACCTCCACCTTTTGCACTCAAGGCACTGTATAGGGAGAGCTATTTTTATTGGATTATCTCCCAGACTCGCTGTCACCTGTATTGTCTTTACTGACCCTTCCCCTTGTGATGTCCTTCCTATAAAAGAAGACACTTGTTCCTCAATAAAGAGTTCTGATTTTATACCTGAAGACTGGTGTTGCCTGTTTTTTTGTGTACAAGGATGCAATAATCTCTAGTTCTGCCTGGGGATATTGCCTGTGATATGCTGGGGCTTGTCATCGGGAAGGAGAAGTCACTTTTGGCGGAGTCAGTCCGTCACACGCACCCCCTCTTTCCCATAGGTATATGCAGAGTTACACCCCCTCTTTCCCATAGGTATATGCAGAGCTACACTCCCCCTCTTTCCCATAGGTATATGCAGAGTTACACTCCCCCCCTCTTTCCCATAGGTATGCGCAGAGCTACACTCCCCCTCTTCCCCATAGGTATATGCAGAGCTATACCCCCCCTCCCCATAGGTATATGCAGAGCTACCCCCCCCATAGGTATATGCAGAGCTACACCCCCCCTTCCCCATAGGTATATGCAGAGCTACACCCCCTCCCCCCCTTTCCCATAGGTATATGCAGAGCACCCCCCTCTCCCTCCCTTCCCTATAGGTATATGCAGAGCACCCCCTCTCCCTCCCTTCCCTATAGGTATATGCAGAACACCCCCCTCTCCCCCCTTCCCTATAGGTATATGCAGAGCACCCCCCCTCTCCCTCCCTTCCCCATAGGTATATGCAGTTACACCTCCCCTCTTTCCCATAGGTATGTGCAGAGCTACACCCCCCCCTCTTCCCCATAGGTATATGCAGAGCTACATCCCCCTTCCCCATAGGTATATGCAGAGCTACACCCCCCCTCTTTCCCATAGGTATATGCAGAGCTACACCCCACCCTTCCCCATAGGTATATGCAGAGCTGCACCCCCCTCTCCCTCCCTTTCCCATAGGTATATGCAGAGCACCCCCCCTTTCCCTCCTTTCCCTATATGTATATGCAGAGCCCCCCCCCCCCCTCTCCCCCCTTCCTTATAGGTACAGTATATGCAGAGGGTATATGTCATTTTAGGGGTTCAGGGGTATCTTTTCTCCTTGTCTGTAATGTAATTTGTGTAATAAAGATTGATTTTGTATCCTATATTGGTTGGTGATTGTTTTTATGGTTGGCACTTATAGGTTTTGTGATTCAATTTTTTTGTCACCATATATTTATGACTTGGGTCCTGTAGAAGAGTGTAGGTTATAATAATTACACACCTAAGTGTTACACTTTTGTCAAAATCTTTTCTAGGGAACCATCATTTTTGTCCTGGACAGTTTAATTTATTTTGTTTTTCAAAATGATTCTGTTGATCCACAATTTAAAAGCAAGTTTTTGATTTTCATCAGTTTAATTTTCAGTAATTTTTTTCATTATTACTTTTGTCAGTTTCATGTCATTTCAGGAAGCACTGCGTTTTTTTCTGTCTGTAACAGAATGGTACAAACAATTTCCATCTGTATATATATGCATATAGGTATGTGCCATAGTAGATATATATATATATGTTCTACATATGTAGAAAAACAGACAAGGACGCACATCCATGTCTTATGCAGAGATCCTTTGCTTCTCAGCATATTTATAAAACTAACAGGTTGTAAGGCTAGGTTCACACTACGGAATTTCCGCCTGCAATTCCGCTTTGAAATTGCATGTGGAAATTCCGCTTGCTAAAATGTATAGTGTAGTGAATGGGTTTCCGTTCACAAATTCACACTTTGGAAATTGTGAAGCGGAATTTGTGATTCCGGAATTTGTAATTTTGTGGAAAATCCGCTTGGAAATTTTCGCCTGAAGAATGGCGTTGCTTTTTCTTCAGCCTGAAATACTTGCGGAACACATTGCAGTATATTGGAGACTGCAGTGTCCGCGCAGTCCTAGTGCCGACTGAATCAGTCGGCGCTGGCCGCACTTGGAATCGCCAGGTGGAAATTTTCTGCTCGGAGATTCCGTAGTCTAAACCTAGCCTTAATGTACGTTTTGATCAAAATGTGCAAGCCCGCTAGCCAAGTCACAGCCAGTAGAGCAGGTCCCAATGTTAAAATGGCGTGGCTCTGTTTAGGTATACTATCTAAACAGGGACTTGTGAAAGATGGCTCAATGCTTCTACAGAACAAATTAGCAGCATAGTGGCGTGAAGGTTATTACTGTCTCCCTTCCAAGAATAGCATCTTCATATAGTTGGTATGCCCTCCCTGTGTTTGTATCTGCTTCCTCCCACATTTAAAAACATAGAGATACCGTGTTTCCCCGAAAATAAACCCTACCCCGAAAGGAAGCCCTAGCAGGATTATGGGGGTAGGGGCTGCAATAAGCCCTACCCTGAAAATAAGACCTAGTCCAGGGGTAATCAGCTGGCGGACCGAGGCCGCCAGTAATGCCCGCAGACCCCACATGGGGCCACCACAGTAATGCCCGCAGACCCCCCCCCCCGGCCACAACAGTACGGTAATGCCCACAGACTCCACACACCCCGGCCACCCCAGTAATGCCCGCAGACTCCACACCCACCCCGGCCACCACAGTAATGCCCGCAGACCCCACACCCCCCGGCCACCCCAGTACGGTAATGCCCGCAGACTCCACCCCCCGGCCACCCCAGTAATGTCTGCAGACCCCGCAGACCCCACAGACCCCCTCGGCCTCGGCCACCCCCCCTTCCTTCGGCTGGTCCCACGGCACCCGTGGCAAGTTACCTTACCGTAATTCAGCCGGGGCAGGGACGCGGGGGGTGTGGCATCCTCCACACTGCTACAGCCCCCCCATCCTCCCACAGCCACCCATCCTCCACACTGCTACAGCCCCCCATCCTACACACTGCTACAGCCCCCCATCCTCCACACTCCTGCAGCCCCCCCTGAAAATAAGCCCTAGTGTGTTTTTTGGGACTAAAATTAATATAAGACCCAGTCTTATTTTCGGAGAAACACAGTATGGTAATTGTCTTTATATGATTGAACCTATTGTGCGTGTCTGAGACAGAGAAATTAGATTGTGAGCCTACTGGTTACATGACCAGATGTGCATGATGACAACCTATCTACAGTACCGCACAATAACCATTTTTCAGTTATGAGCAGCATAGTGGCTTGGCGGTTATTACTGTTTCCATTGGTATGTTCTCCCTGTGTTTGGATCTGTTTCTTCCCACATTCAAAAAAACAAAGAGAGATGGTAATTGTCTCCTTCCCTCCCCTTCCCCTGTTGTCCTCTACACTTCTACCCTACCCTGCAGGAGTGTGGAGGATGGGGGGCTGCAGGAGTGTGGAGGATGGGGGGCTGCGGGAGTGTGGAGGATGGGGGGCTGTGGGAGTGTGGAGGATGGGGGGCTGTGGGAGGACGGGGGCTGTAGCAGTGTGGAAGATGGGGGCGGGGGCTGTGGCATCCTCCACACTGCTACAGCCCCCCCATCCTCCCACAGCCACCCATCCTCCCACAGCCACCCATCCTCCACACTGCTACAGCCCCCCATCCTACACACTGCTACAGCCCCCCATCCTCCACACTCCTGCAGCCCCCCCTGAAAATAAGCCCTAGTGTGTTTTTTGGGACTAAAATTTATATAAGACCCAGTCTTATTTTCGGAGAAACACGGTATGGTAATTGTCTTTATATGAATGAACCTATTGTCTGTGTCTGAGATAGACAATGTTGATGCAATATAAAAAAAAGAAATTAAAAACATTTCAAGAACAGGAAAACTACAACAATGATTACAACTAAAAACATCAGTTTCTTTTTCTACAAAAATGTACTCTGCAAAGAGTTAAAACGTTACTGCAATCACACTCCGCTGGCAGGATATCTGTTCAAATTTCCTGCATCTTCTTAGCCTAAGACTACAGCTAGGCATGAGTGAATCGAATCTGAAGATTCCGAATTCGTTCCAAATTTCAGGAAAAATGTTATTTGCAACGAATGTGAATATTGCTTCATTAAAGGGGTTGTGCGCTGCCCTGGCTTTCGGAGCTCCGCACGCAGCGTCCGGAAGTTCATTACTCCAAACGCTGTGTGCGGGCTTCCGTGTTCGCAGCCGCCTGGCGTGACGTCGCGCCCAGCCCCCTCGTGACGTCACGCCCGCCCCCTCAACGAAAGTGTATGGGAAGGGGGCGGCCGCGAACACGGAAGCCCGCACACAGCGTTCGGAGTAATGAACTTCCGGAAGCTGCGTGCGGAGCTCCGAAAGCCAGGGCAGCACACAACCCCTTTAAACTCCATTTAGTACGGTCCAGGCTCCAGGGCATGGCGGATCCACATGTGAGGACATGGGGCAAGGAATCCTGGAAAGGTGGGTAGGCGGGATGTTCCTGAATCACATGCAGCATGCAGGCTATCAGCAGCCAGCCACCCCTGTGATGTCTCAGCCCTATATAATCGGCAGCCATCTTGCGGCCAGTCACTTTAGCCTTTTATAGCAGGGAGATAGAAAGACAGAGAGCAGTGTGTTGCACAGAAAAGCTTTTTTACAGCAGCGATTCACCTAAAGCCCAAATCCAGCCTAGAACCACTGATGGGGAAGAATAGGGGATAAGATGTCAGATCGCCGGGGTCCCGCTGCTGGGGACCCCGGGGATCGCTGCTGCAGCACCCCGCTATCATTACTGCGCAGAGCGAGTTTGCTCTGCACGTAATGACGGGCAATACAGGGGCCGGAGCATCGTTACGTCACGGCTCCGCCCCTCGTGACGTCACGGCACGCCCCAGTCAATACAAGTCTATGGGAAGGGGCGTGGCGGCCGTCACGCCCCCTGCAATAGACTTGCATTAAGGGGAAGGGCCGTGATGTCATGAGGGGCGGAGCCATGACATCACGCTGCTCCAGCCCCTGTATCACCCGTCATTACGCACAGAGCGAACTCGCTCTGCGCAGTAATGATGGCGAGGTGCTGCAGCAGCGATCCCCGGGGTCCCCAGCAGTGGGACCGCGGCGATCTAACATCTTATCCCCTATCCTTTAGATAGGGGATAAGATGCCAGGGGCGGAGTACCCCTTTAAGTGTAACATCTAAGTGGTGTACCATTTTGTTCCTGTTAAAGTCTTAAGGGCCAAGATACTGTAAAAGGCCAGGCAAAAGTACACACCTGTTGGTGTTGTAGACAAATACTGTTTTTAAGTGTACTGGAGCGCATTGTCCTCCCCTCATAAAGGCACTAAGTATGTCAGGCAAAGAAGTGCCAGGACGTGCACAGAGGAGTGGCAGAGGCCTAAATTAATCAGGCAGAGGTCATAGCACACTAGGGACGAATGGCAGCAGGAGTCGCAACGAGAGGCCTGAGCTCCTAGTATCAGCTAGCGTTCGTGTCTCGACCAGCAACCCATCTCCTGTCATCGATTGGTTAACACGGTCATCCACTGTGACATCTGACAACACATCAGTCAACAGTCGGTGGGTTCCTCAGACACAACCCTCAGTTGGCATGGCCCGGGAGCAGTCCCTGTCCTCCCATTGCCTCTGTCCTATGCTGTTCCCTCCCCCACTATTCAGTGAGGACAATCTACTGGAGGACAGTCAGCAGCTACTGTCCAGCCAAGAAGTGGAGGAGACATTCGCCGTTTTCCTCCGCTAGGCGGGCAAGTAGTGATGAGGAGAGTGGCGTGGGAGGTGGTGTTGTAAGCGTTCAGGCTCCTGAAGCAGACACTTTTGAGAAACCTGAGATGGACATCAGTGAAGTGCAGGCACAACTCGATGATGATGATGAGGATCATCAGGAGAAGAGGGTTGCAGGTTGCTCATGAGGCAGCAGCTGAGCCAGCAAGGTGGTAGAATGGTTGGCAGTCAGCATGGTGGCAGAAGTGGAAAGTCTGAAGCCAAACGTACTCGGGGTAGACCCCCTGCTTCGCGGCAGCCTACCTTCCCGGGAGGTAGTGGAACAGAGGTTCCAGGAGACGGCGGCAGTAGCAGTCAATTAGTGCGGACTGTTGGTGGGAAAATCAGCTACTCGGCATTGTGCCAGTTTTTCATCAAGCATCCGGAGGATGGTAACCTGGCCACATGCAAGATGTGTCGGCAGAAGGTGAAGAGTGGCCAGTGTCCCAATGTTGGCACCACGGCCCTGCGTCAACATATTCAGCGTCACCATAAAGCGGCCTGGGAGAACCGTGGCTCCGATGTGGTGGTCCAGCCTGCTGCATCACCAAGTGGCATGCCGCTCCCTGTTTCAGCCAGCCAAGGCTCCACCACCTCAGCCGCAGGGAGCTGTGTGTCATAACCATCTTCTGCCGCTCCAGATGCTCCTGCTCCTCCTACTTCGAGTTAGTGATGAGCGGCATAGGCCATATTCGAATTTGCGATATTTCACAAATATATGGACAAATATTTGTCATATATTCGTGAAATTCGCATATTTGTTATATCCGTTTTTTGTGCATATGCAAAAATATATGTGCATATTCGCGAATATTGAGCCCTCCCTTCTTTAATGGCATAGGGAACTGTGACTAGAGCATTAACTCTGTGATTTTTTGCCCATTGAAACCAATAGGCCAATTGTAGTCTATGGGGATCTCACGGCATGTAAAACAGTAAGCTAAGCAGGACCGTCTCGGCAGCACAGTGGGACAGAGTGTTTTACAGTGTTGTGCTTTAACTTTACTTTCCTGGAAAAACTGCTGAGTTGCCCATAGCAACCAATCAGATCACTTCAAAAATGAAAGAAGCAATCTGATTGATTGCTATGGGCAACTCAGAAACTTTTCCTCTGGGCAGGTTTTGATAAATCTCCCTCTATGGGGGAGATTCATCAAAACCAGTGTAGAGGAAGAGTTGTGCAGTTGCCCATAGCAACCAATCAGATTGCTTCTTTCATTTTTTAAAGGCCTCTGAAAAATGAAGGAAGCAATCTGGTTGCTATGGGCAACTCAGAAACTTCCAGGAAAAGCTGCTGAGATGCCCATAGCAACCAATCAGATTGCTTCTTTCATTTTTTTTAAAAGGCCTCTGAAAAATGAAGGATGCAATCTGGTTGCTATGGGCAACTCAGAAACTTTTCCAGGAAAAGTTTCCGAGTTGCCCAAAGCAACCAATCAGATCGCTTCCTTCATTTTGCAGAGGCCTTGTGAAAAATGAAAGAAGTGATCTGATTGGTTGCTATGAGCAAATCAACTCAGCTGCAGGAAAGTAAATTTAAATCACAACACTGCAACACTCTGTCCCACCCCAGGACTCGAACCCGTGGTGGTCTCCCATCCACTGTGCTGCTGAGACGGTCATTCTAGCTTACTGTTTTACATGCCGTGAGATCTCCATAAACCACAATGAGCCTATTGGTTTCAATGGGCAAAAAATCACAGAGTTAATGCACTAGTCACAGTTCCCTATACCATGAAATAAGGGAGGACTCAATATTCGCGAATATGCGCATATGCGCATAAAATTTAGCATATGCGAAAAAAACGAATATTCGTAATTACGAATATATAGTGCTATATTCATAATATTCGCGAATTCGAGAATAAGCGATATTTGCGATTAAAATTCGAATTGCGAATATTCGCGAGCAACACTACTTCGAGTCAGTCATTCCGCCAGCAATCCATCGGTGAAGCCATGTCCAAGAGACAACAGTATGCGCAGAAGCTGAATGTGCTCCTGTCCAAGTTGCTGGTGCTGCAGTCCCTCCCTTTTCAAGTGGTGGACTCTGCACCTTTCAGAGAACTGATGGCTTGTGCCGAGCTGAGGTGGAGAGTCCCAACTGTCATTTCTTTGCGAAGAAGGCAGTACCAGCGTTGCACAATTTTGTGGAACAGAAGGTGGGACAGTCCTTGGGGGACATTTACTAATCTAGTCTATTCTGGGTATGCGTATAGACCAGCGTATGTGGAAGTCTCCTGTCTATTGTGCTCCTAATTTATTAAAGGTCTCACAGCCCTTGATAAATTCTGTGCTCAGACTTCAGGGTCTACAGCTTAAACTGCATTTAGACCTGCTCCAACATGGTCTGACATTTCAGCGTATTTTGGGCAGATGCGACTTGTCGCACAAAAGTCGCACTTGATAAATTCAGCACCAATGCATTTTCCAATGCATTTCCGTCTAAAATAGACTTGCATGCATCATGTTCTAAAAATCCTCTACAGCAAAAGTCGCAGAAAAGTCGCACATATTTAGACTGCGACTTTCTGTGCGACAAATTTAGACAGGAAAAACCAGTCTAAATCCTTTGATAAATCTCCCCCCTTGAGCCTGTCGGTGTGTACCAAAGTGCACGGCAGCGCCATCGTGTGGAGCTGTAACTATGGTCAGGGACAATACATGTCCTTTACGGCCCACTAGGTGAATATGGTTCCTGCTAAGCCACAACAGCAACTTGGACAGGTAACGCCACTATCAGGCCGTTGGTGCTGCGACAGTGTGCAACTCCGCCTCATCATCCTCCACCGTGTCCTCAGCCTTCACTGCACTGACAAGTCTTAATGCCCCTCCAGCATATCATGTGTGCAAGGCACGGCGGTGTCACGCTGTTCTTCACATAGTTTGCCTTGGCGAACGGAGTCACACAGGGGAGGAAATGCTAAAAGTCATTCATTAAGAAATCGAATCATGGCTTACTCCACGAAAACTGGAAATGGAAACCATGGTGACCGACAACGGGAAAAACCTCTTGTCTGCGCTGTGACAAGGAAGCCTGAGACATGCGCCCTGCATGGCACACGTGTTCAATTTGGTTGTCAAGCGGTTCCTGAAGTGTTCCCTCCATCTGCAAGACATCCTAACAATGGGAAGGAAACTTTGCATGCACTTCAGCCACTCGTACACCGTAAAGCACACCCTCCTTGAGCTGCAGAATCAGAACGGCATCCCCTAATATAATTTGCGACGTTTCCACATGTTGGAATTCCACCCTCCATATATTGTACCGACTATATGAATAGAGAAAAGCCATCACCGATTTCTTGATCTAAGCGGATAGGGGTACTCCCCTGTGTAACTTCAATGTCAACCAGTGGCAGCTCGTGACACCTGCTGTTTGCTCAGGCCCTTTGAGGAAGCCACATTATTAGTCAGTTGCCAGGATTACGGGATGAACAATGTCATTCCACTGCTTCATCTACTGCAACACGTGTTGAAAACAATGGCTGGTCAGGGCACTGGAGACATGGGGCCTACATCTCACAGCCACATGAGTCCAGTGGGGGCTGAACTGGAGGAGGATGGGGAGGGGCACAGTGGAGCACAGTTTAGGTTTTGCGAGATGGGCAGTTTTTGTAGTCATCTGACAGGAGAGGAGGAGCAGGAGCAGCTAGAGGATTATGAGGAAGGTGAGACCGATGACCCAGACACACCATGGCAATATGCAGTGGAGATGGAGGCAAGGAGTCTGTGACGGACTGACTCCACCAAAAGTGACTTCTCCTTCCCGATGACAAGCCCCAGCATATCACAGGCAATATCCCCAGGCAGAACTAGAGATTATTGCATCCTTGTACCCAAAGAACCAGGCAACACCAGTCTTCAGGTATAAAATCAGAACTCTTTATTGTGGAACAAGTGTCTTATAGGAAGGACATCACAGGGGGAAGGGTCAGTAAAGACAATACAGGTGACAGTGAGTCTGGGAGATAATCCAATAAAGGTGATTAGCTCTCCCTATACAGTGCCTTGAGTGCAAAAGGTGGAGGTGTGCAGAAGTTGGACTGTGTGCAAAAAGGAGAAGCATGTGTACGATTAGTGTATTGTACAAAAGGTGAACCGTGTGCAACAAGTGGACCGTGTGCAAAATTGGAACCATGTACAAAAGGTGTATTGTGTAAAGGAGGTGGACAGTGTGCAAAAGGTAGACCATGTGCAAAAAGGTGTATTGTGCACTGAGGGTGTATGAAAACAGTAAATAAAAGTATTTTAACTCTGAGCTTTATGTCACTGGACAACCTCAACTGAGGGGTACAAATAGTGATGTCCTAAAGTCCATCAAAGTAGGTAGGGTTACTCTAGGATCCTTCACAGTGCTCCCCCTCAGTGGCGTTGCTAGGGTTGTTGTCACCCGGTGCGGTAGAAAATGGTGTCACCCCCAAACCTCCCCCCTCCCCCCAGTAAGTTTTTAGCCTGTTGTGACAGACACCACTGTTGTAGCGCATTGTGAGAAATTCCAGTATAATAATCAGATATACCAGTTGCCACAGAATAGGAAAGTGTTAAAGACGTTTTCACCATTGAAATATACAGCTCCCAGAATTACTTAAAGGGGTACTCCACTGGAAAACATTTACTTTTATATCAACTGGTGCCAGAAAGTTAAACAGATTTTTAAATTACTTCTATTTAAAATCTTAATACTTACAGTACTTATAAGCTGGTGTATGCTCCACAGGAAGTTGTGTAGTTCTTTCCAGTCTGACCACAGTGCTATATGCTGACACCTCTATCCATGTCAGGAACTGTCCAGAGCAGGAGAGGTTTGCTATGGGGATTTGCTCCTACTGTGGACAGTTCTTGACATGGACAGAGGTGTCAGCACACAGCACTGTGGTCAGACAGAAAAGAAATTAAAAAAGAAAATAACTTCCTGTGAATCGCTTATACAGCAGCTAATAAGTACTGGAAGGATTAAGATTTTTAAATAGAAGTAATTTGCTAATCTGTTTAACTTTGTAGCACCAGTTGATTAAAATTTTTTTTTTTCCAGTAGAGTACCCCTTTTGAGCAGTGGTGAGGTTATGCTGGGAGTTGTAGTTTCACTGACCTAACTGTAGAACTGACAAGCGACTACAGCTCTGACAGGGCACAGAGAGGAGAATGTACAATGGTATCAGTGATTACAGGTGACGTCTTCTCTATAGTCTTTCCTTATCTAATTCAGATGGTACATACCGCCTGGTCCAGCTAAATCTTCTGTCTGTAGAATGTGACACCCAGACGTCTCCTCACTATGTCAGCGCATTCTCATCCTCTATATGAAAACAATTATTATTATAAGCCTGACAGACACTGTATCCTCTAAATATAATACTACTATACACTATACTCTTTGATTACAAACCTTCCATACACCGTAACCACTGAATATAATACTACCACACACTGTACAGTCTGAATATAATACCAACACATACTGTACCCTCTGAATATAAATCTGCCACATACTGTACCCCTGAATATAATACCGCCACACACTGTACCCACTGAATATAATACTACCACATACTGTACCCTCTGAATATAATACTACCACAAACTGCGCCCTCTGAATATAATACTACCACAAACTGCGCCCTCTGAATATAAATCTGCCACATACTGTACCCTCTGAATATAAATCTGCCACATACTGTACCCCTGAATATAAATCTGCCACATACTGTATCCCTGAATATAATACCGCCACATACTGTACCCTCTGAATATAATAATACTACCACCCACTGCGCCCTCTGAATATAATACTTAGAGATGAGCAAACTACAGTAAATTCAACTCGTCACAAACTTCTCGGCTCGGCAGTTGATGTCTTTTCCTGCATAAATTAGTTCAGCTTTCAGGTGCTCCCGTGCGCTGGAAAAGGTGGATAAAGTCCTAGGAGACTCTTTCCTAGGACTGTATCCATCTTTTCCAGCCCACCGGAGCACCTGAAGGCTGAACTAATTTACGCAGGATAAGTCATCAACTGCCGAGCCGAGAAGTTCGTGACGAATCGAATTTACTGTAAGTTTGCTCATCCCTAATAATACTACCACAAACTGTGCCCTCTGAATATAATACTACCACAAACTGCGCCCTCTGAATATAACGCTGCCATACAGTGCACCCTCTGAATATAATACCACAACCGCAGTAACACCCCTCAACATCTGTTAGCTGATGCTATTACCACAGAAGGGGGGTAATGGTGGTGTTGCTAGTGGATGATGGGGGTGCTACTACTGGGGGGGTGTTGCTGGAGGATAATGAGGGTGCTACTGGCCATCCCCCCTGGCAGTATCACCCCCCATCATCCATCGGCAGGATCATCCTCCTGGCAGGAGCACCGCCATCATCCACCATCAGGATCTGCTGATGGAGGTGCTGCTGGGGGGGGGGGGGGTGTTGCTGGTGGATGATGAGAGTGCTACTGCCAGGGGGGGAGCATTAGGTAGGCAGCAGTTCCCCCACATTAGGTAGGTAGCAGTTTCCCCACATTAGGTAGCATCTTTTCCCCACATTAGGCAGCATAGATTCCCCACATTTGGTACCAGTTCCCCCACATTAGGTAGGTACCAGTTACCCCACATTAGGTAGCAATTTCCCCACATTAGGTAGCACATATTCCCCACATTAGGTAGCAATTTCCCCACATTAGGTAGCACAGATTCCCCACATTAGGTAGCATAGACTCCCCACATTAGGTAGCATAGACTCCGCACATTTGGTAGTAGTTTCCCCACATTAGGCTGCAGGTTCCCTTGCAGGTTCCCCACAATGGGTAAAAGTCTCCCCACAATAGATCGCTGGTTCAATCCCCCCCCCCCCCCCACACACACACACAAAAAAAACACATACAACACAGAGAGACACACACACAAACACACACAGTCAGAGAGACACACACTCACAGACAGACACACACACACACACAGAGTCACACAGTCACACACACACAGAGTCACACACACAGAGTCACACAGTCACACACACACACAGTCACACAAACACACAGAGTCGAACAAATACACACAGAGTCACACAGTCACACACACAGAGTCACATACACAAAGTCACATACACACAGTCACACACACACAGTCACTCACACACACACACACACACAGAGTCACACACACAAACATAGATAGAGACAGACAGACAGAGAGACAGACACACACACTCACCCATCCAGCGCAGCGCTCCTTCTCACCGGGCGCCCTGCGAGTGACGTAACTGACGTCCTCCTGCGCGGCCATGCGGTGTGACGTCAGGCCGGCGCAGACGTGGGAGCGGAGGCCGGGCACAGTGCTGGTGAAGGTGAGGGGGTGTGATGACGGACGGGCGCACAGTGCAGGTGAAAGGGGGGGGTTGCTGACGGATAGGAGGCCGGTCGGGCACAGATGGGGGTGGGTGCTGCCCGTCTTGGTGTCACCCCATTAGGTTGGTGTCACCCGGTGCGGGCCGCACCCCCCGCACCCGGGTTGCAACGCCACTGCTCCCCCTAATAAAATGGCAGACCCGGTGCGATCCGAATGGATCCACTTGGGGCTGTCCGGGCTTCAACCACCAGATGCAGTTGTCCTTGTCCTCCTCTTGGTTGGGGTGTGCGGCAACAATGTAATCCAATACCAGCAAACCCTGTATGAAGCTTACTGGGGCTCCCCTCAAAAGAAAATTCTGCTTTTTCTCCCCTCCCCGGCCACGGGAGGGGGAGGGCCTGGCCGGGCCCGTAGTCTGTGGGAAGGAGGCTAGCTTCCAAGCCCCTCCGAAGCAACATTTCCCAAAGGAAAACTCCATCTGTCACCAGTTGAAGGGGCAGGGGGCTGACTGCTTCCTCACTTAGTTGCAATATCTGCCACTGAGGAGCCGCACCGACTGTGCCAGCCCCTGTACTGTTCCACAGCCGCTGGGGATCCGGGTCAACCGTCTGGGATCCTGACTGGACCGATGCAGGGACCACAGTCCCATCTGTAACTGCAGACCTGCCGGCAGTCTTCAGTGCTAGGCAGATTGTAGCAAAAAAAATGCCAGCACTTCAGCCGGAGAAGTGATCACTAGGTGGAGAGAAAGGTCGACTACCTTCTCACCTGTTTGCAATGTCTGGCGCTGGGGAGGTAAACCGACCACTCCATCTCCCAATATGGAATTCTGCAGCGGGAAGCTGCACCAACTGTGCTTTCACCAGTACCGTTAAACAGCTGCTGGGGATCCAGGCCAACTGCCTGTGATCCCGGCTGTACCAGTGTAGGGATCACGGTACCGTCTGTAGCTGCAATATTTGTTGTTGAGCAGAGTATAGTAGGACTCTGCCCTGAAGCCGACGCTTTAGCCGGGCTGTGCTCAGTAGGTGGAGAGGGAGGTCAACTGCTTCCTCATCCGGTTGCAACCTCTTGCGCTGGGGTGATGAGCCGACCACTCCATCTCCCGGCGTAAAATTCTCCATTTGGGAGGCCGCACCGTCTATGTTTGCTCCTGTGCTGTTAAACAGTCTCTGTGGATCCAGGCCAACTGCCTGCGATCCAGGGTGGACTGGTAAAGGTAGTCTTCCTCGAGGTACCATTCCTGATACGTCAGCCAAGATAGATCCGGTTCCAGGTCTGGCACCTCCGACCGCAGCAGCATCTCTCTCCGCTTGTCCTGGATGTCCCAGAGTCTGTATGCCTCGGTACGGCCAAAGTCGTACCGCTCCTTGAATGCATCCCACAATAGACCAGGCCAGCCGAAGTATGTCCCTTTCGGAGAACAGGCTGTGTTTGGCTCCGACTGCCTGCAGCTTGCCCACCAGTACCGGGCACGGTAATGAGCCTCGAGCTCCATTTCTTTCTGCACCAATCTGTGCAACTCAACCATTTCGCTGCCCGTGGGTTGCTCTCTGAGGTAGCGAAGCCGCAAGTGGACCTGTTCCCTGAAGCACTGTTCTGGGGTGGGCAGGACTTGTGCTCGGCTCCTCACCGACTCCTCAATAACAACTTCCCAAATCTGCAAGCGAATTAAGGCTCTCTCTTGCATGGACATCTCTTCCATGGCATACTGCAGCTTCGCTATACGGAGTTGTGTCAGCTGTGTAAGGACCCTGTTCACACTCTCTCGTGGAGGATCTTTGAAGAGACCCAGGAACCATTGCACCTTTCTTCAGAAATCCTCACAGGCTCTTCCTCACCAGGGTAAGTTGCTGAGATCAGGGTCAAGCCAGCAGCTGTATCTCCCCCAGCTGGGCTGGTCTCAGTGTTGATCCTGGAGAAGTCAGATCCCACCGTTGCCACCAATTGTGACGGACTGACTCCGCCAAAAGTGACTTCTCCTTCCCGATGACAAGCCCCAGCATATCACAGGCAATATCCCCAGGCAGAACTAGAGATTATTGCATCCTTGTACCCAAAGAACCAGGCAACACCAGTCTTCAGGTATAAAATCAGAACTCTTTATTGTGGAACAAGTGTCTTCTTTTATAGGAAGGACATCTCACGGGGAAGGGTCAGAAAGGACAATACAGGTGACAGTGAGTCTGGGAGATAATCCAATAAAGGTGATTAGCTCTCCCTATACAGTGCCTTGAGTGCAAAAGGTGGAGGTGTGCAGAAGTTGGACTGTGTGCAAAAAGGAGAAGCATGTGTAGAATTAGTGTATTGTACAAAAGGTGAACCGTGTGCAAGAGTGGACCGTGTGCAAAATGTGAACCATGTGCAAAAGGTGTATTGTGTAAAGGAGGTGGACAGTGTGCAAAAGGTAGACCATGTGCAAAAAGGTGTATTGTGCACAGAAAGTGTATGAAAACAGTAAATAAAAGTATTTTAACTCTGAGCTTTATGTCACTGGACAACATCAACTGAGGGATACAAATAGTGATGTCCTAAAGTCCATCCAAGTAGGTAGGGTGACTCTAGGATCCGTCACAGAGTCCCTCCGAGTAACTTGCACAAATGGCACGATGCATGATCACTTTCTTGCGTAGTGACCGCAGAATTGTCACCATTCGGCAGCAGCATGACTTCTGGCTCTCCACCTTATTGGACCCTCGCTACCTGCACAAAATGGGGGTCTTGTTACACCCACTGAGAGGGAGGACAAACTGACCTACTACAGGACAAACTGTGCCGTCATCCATCCTCTCACAGGTCTGACTCGGCGGCCCTCTGTGCTCACCTTCCAGTTCCATGGCTGCTGGGGAGGGGTGGGGTGGCAGGAGCAGTACCAGCTCCATTAGCAGCAGCCTAAGTCTACAGTCGCTGATGAGTAGCTTTCTTCACTCGCATAGCAAAGCAACTCATCAGCAGCAGGTAGACCTGGAGCAGGACCTGAACCAGCAGGTGGTGGCATACATTGACATGACAATGCCAACACGCCTTGAAGATCTGCTGGACTTCTGGGCAGCCAAACTTGATTTGTAGCCGCAACTAGCAGAGCCTGCCCTGGAAACGTCTACAATCTTGCACAATGATCTAATTGCTTCTCAGCATAATTTCAAAAACTAACAGGTTGTTAGTATATACGTTTTGATCAAAAAGTACAAAGCCCACTCGCCACGTCAAGGCCACCTATTTAGAGTGGGTCCCTAACGTCCCTAGCATAAAATGGTGTAGCACTGGGCGGCGACCACCACCGCCGCGACACCAGTGCCCACAGGGGAAACGACCCACTGGCAGAGCGGCCCCAATGCCACTCAAACCAGTCCATGGGTCACACCTCCCCGCAGACACGGTGCCACGGCAGCAACAGACGCTGCACAGCACCACACCAGTGTGAACAGGGTGCTACAGCTCACATACCATGCACTGACCCTTTAAATCTCAGAGCTCCGGCGCACGCGCGCCCTAGGGGATGTGGACACGCGTGCTGGAGTAGAGAGGCAGAGGAGGAGGCAGGAGGTGCGTGACGGGCTGGGATTCGCATGCGGGTGCATCCTGCGATGCTAATCCCAGCCTTGTCAACAGCAGAATGAGATGGGGCCATGCGCTCACGACCAGCGTGTGCGGGCGGAGTGCAGATCATACCAACTTATAATGCGAGAGTAGGGCCTTACAGGGGAGGCTTTTACTTCTTCGAGGGGCACTATCAAGTGTTCGAGTCTCACTCCCCCTCTGAGGTACGTCTAAGGCTGTATGAATGACGTTAACAGCCAGGTGAGACCCTTCGGGCATATGCTGTGGCCTTAAAAAATGCCTTGGAATCAGTGCAAAGACTAGACGGCATTACGCCCGAGCAGGGTAATAAGGTCCTGATGGACAGATTCATAGATGGGGCACATAATAAATGGGATAAGGCCCAACTTAAGATGCTGGCGGTGCAGAATCCCAATATGTCCTTTCCAACCTTCAAAAGGTTAGCTATCAAGGTTAGGGCCTGAGTCAGGGCCCGAGGCAGAGGAAGTTAGTTCCCCTTCTGCAGAGCCACTGGGAGCCTCAGCCCAACCGTTATCCCCTTCACAGCCTGTTGGTGCATCTGCCCCTGCTAGTCCATGGACTGCCGACCTACAGAATGTACGACAGGACATTGATCAGCTGACCAAAGCCTTTAGGGAAATGGTGGGTAGGTCTAGTTCATCCAGGCTCGAGACACTTCCAGGTTTCTCCATGTATGTTGCCCCTGCCCTTATGTGAGAATTTTAGTAGAGGGGGTCCAGCTAGAGGCCTTGATAGACACGGGGTCCCAGGTCTCCACTATTCCCCAAGAGGTGTTTTATAAGTATTGGGGGCCTGAAATGTTGTGTGAGCCCGATGATGTGGATTTAAAGGTGGTTGCGGGGAATGGGAAACCAGTACCCAAGCATGGATACTGGGAGCCCACTATACAGGTGGGGAAATATGTCCTCAGGGGACAAGGTGTTATTGTTACAGACGTTAATGATAAAAATGCAGCAGAGTTAATCTTAGGGATGAACATCATGAGACACTGTTTTGAGGACATTGTAGGGTTATTACATGCATCTCTCCCTCACATGTCACCCTCAGGCCGGCGAGCTGCACAACACCATCTGAAAATGCTTCAAGCCGAACAGAAGTTCGTCAACCACCAAGGGGAGATCTATCGTGTGAGAATCCAAGATATCCGGGCTGTAACCCGGCAACCGCAGACAGAGAATATCATTTGGTGCCATGCCCGACCAGGGGTAAAGAACCAAGATTACCAGGCGTTATTAGGACCAATTCAACTGGAAGATTATCCTCTGGAACGTGCAGCAAGGAGTCTCGTGACTGTGAGAAATGGAAGAGTCCCGGTTCGAGTGGTTAACCTATCGGATGTCGCTACAAGGCTGCCCAAGTATACTCCTGTAGCTCAGCTCTATCATCTTGAGCCCAAGGATGTGATGTCCAAGCCTCAAGTAGCCTGACAGTGGACTGCTCTGACTGCCCATAGGGCCGACAAGGGCCATCCAGAACCCTGGTGGACCCAGTTGCAGATTGGGGACGAAGATACCCCCAGAGACCAGGTTGGTGGGGCTATCCAAGTGGCTAAGCAATATCAAGAGGCCTTCAGCAAACATCCCACTGATTTTGGCCAGACCACGATGATCCAGCATCGGATTCTAACTGGCGATAGTCCCCTGATTAAAGAAAGACATCGCTTAGTAGCGCCTGGTATGTATCAGACAGTGAAGAAGATGCTATTGGAGATGAAGGAGGCTGACGTCATCCGGGAGAGCCAAAGTCCTTGGGCTGCTCCCTTGGTTCTTGTCAAGAAGAAAGATGGAACCATTCGTTACTGTTTAGATTACAGGAAGTTAAATGATGTCACTCACAAAGATGCCAACCCTCTTCCCAGAATAGAAGAATTTCTGACTGCGTTGGGATGAGCTGCTTACTTTTCCACCTTGAACCTGACCAGTGGGTACTGGCAAGTGTCGATGGCCAAGGAAGATCGTGAAAAGACAGCGTT
Organism: Hyla sarda; assembly: GCF_029499605.1. Taxonomy (NCBI): domain Eukaryota; kingdom Metazoa; phylum Chordata; class Amphibia; order Anura; family Hylidae; genus Hyla; species Hyla sarda. Next base: position 235,040,556 of record NC_079189.1, on the reverse strand, counting down.
TGTGACCCCGATGGGGCTCTTTGAGTTTAAGAGTATGCCCTTTGGACTATGCAACACACCTGCCACCTTCCAACGTTTAATGGAACGATGCCTTGGACATCTTAACTTTCAGAGTGTGCTTCTGTATTTGGACGATGTCATTGTTTATTCCCGAACGTACCAAGAGCATCTGGACCATTTAACCCCTTAAGGACTCAGCCCATTTTGGCCTTAAGGACTCAGACAATTAAATTTTTACGTTTTAATTTTTTCCTCCTCGCCTTCTAAAAATCATAACTCTTTTATATTTTCATCCACAGACTAGTATGAGGGCTTGTTTTTTGCGCGACCAGTTGTCCTTTGTAATGACATCACTCATTATATCATAAAATGTATGGCGCAACCAAAAAACACTATTTTTGTGGGGAAATTAAAACGAAAAACGCAATTTTGCTAAATTTGGAAGGTTTCGTTTTCACGCCGTACAATTTATGGTAAAAATGACGTGTGTTATTTATTCTGAGGGTCAATACGATTAAAAGGATACCCATTATTACATACTTTTATATTATTGTTGGCTTAAAAAAAATCACAAACTTTTTAACCAAATTAGTAGGTGTTACGCCGAGCGCTCCGGGTCCCCGCTCCTCCCCAGAGCGCTCGCAGCGTTCTCTCATTCACAGCGCCCCGGTCAGACCTGCTGACCGGGTGCGTTGCGATATTACTCCCAGCCGGGAAGCGATTCGCGATGCGGGACGCGCCCGCTCGCGATGCGCATCTCGGCTCCCGTACCTGACCCTGATCCTTAGGGCGCGCGCGTGCCGGGTCTCTGCGATTTAAAGGGCCACTGCGCCACTGATTGGCGCAGCAGGCCTAATCAGTATCCTCATCTGTGCACTCCCTACTTATACCTCACTTCCCCTGCACTCCCTCGCCGGATCTTGTTGCCATTGTGCCAGTGAAAGCGTTTCCTTGTGTGTTCCTAGCCTGTGTTCCAGACCTCCTGCCGTTGCCCCTGACTACGATCCTTGCTGCCTGCCCTGACCTTCTGCTACGTCCGACCTTGCTTTTGTCTACTCCCTTGTACCGCGCTTATCTCAGCAGTCAGAGAGGTTGAGCCGTTGCTGGTGGATACGACCTGGTTGCTACCGCCGCTGCAAGACCATCCCGCTTTGCGGCGGGCTCTGGTGAATACCAGTAGCAACTTAGAACCGGTCCACCGACACGGTCCACGCCAATCCCTCTCTGGCACAGAGGATCCACCTCCAGCTAGCCGAATCGTGACAGTAGATCCGGCCATGGATCCCGCTGAGGTCCCGCTGCCAGTTGTCGCCGACCTCACCACGGTGGTCGCCCAGCAGTCGCAACAGATAGCGCAACAAGGCCACCAGCTGTCTCAACTGACCGTGATGCTACAGCAGCTACTACCACAGCTTCAGCAATCATCTCCTCCGCCAGCTCCTGCACCTCCTCCGCAGCGAGTGGCCGCTTCCAGCCTCCGATTATCCTTGCCGGATAAATTTGATGGGGACTCTAAGTTTTGCTGTGGTTTTCTTTCGCAATGTTCCCTGCACTTGGAGATGATGTCGGACCAGTTTCCAACTGAAAGTTCTAAGGTGGCTTTCGTAGTCAGCCTTCTGTCTGGGAAAGCCCTGTCATGGGCCACACCGCTCTGGGACCGCAATGATCCTGTCACTGCCTCTGTACACTCCTTCTTCACGGAGATTCGAAGTGTCTTTGAGGAACCTGCCCGAGACTCTTCTGACGAGACTGCCCTGCTGAACCTGGTCCAGGGTAATTCTTCTGTTGGTGAGTACGCCATCCAATTCCGTACTCTTGCCTCCGAATTATCCTGGAATAATGAGGCCCTCTGCGCGACCTTTAAAAAAGGCCTATCCAGTAACATTAAAGATGTGCTGGCCGCACGAGAAATTCCTGCTAACCTGCATGAACTTATTCATCTTGCCACTTGCATTGACATGCGTTTTTCCGAAAGGCGTCAGGAGCTCTGCCAGGATATGGACTTTGTTCGCACAAGGCGGTTTCTCTCCCCGGCTCCTCTCTCCTCTGGTCCTCTGCAATCCGTTCCTGTGCCTTCCGCCGTGGAGGCTATGCAAGTTGACCGGTCTCGCTTGACACCTCAAGAGAGGACACGACGCCGCATGGAGAACCTTTGCCTGTACTGTGCCGGTACCGAACATTTCTTGAAGGATTGTCCTATCCGTCCTCCTCGCCAGGAAAGACGCGCGCTGACTCTGCACAAAGGTGAGACAGCTCTTGATGTGAACTCTGCTTCTCCACGTCTTACTGTGCCTGTGCGGATGTCTTCTTCTACCTTCTCCTTCTCTGCTATGGCCTTCTTGGATTCCGGATCTGCAGGAAATTTTATTTTGGCCTCTCTCATCAACAAGTTCAACATCCCGGTGACCAGTCTCGCCAGACCCCTCTACATCAACTCTGTTAATAATGAAAGATTGGACTGTACCGTGCGTTACCGCACGGAACCTCTCTTAATGTGCATCGGACCCCATCACGAAAAAACTTAATTTTTGGTCCTCTCTAACTGCACTTCAGAAATTCTTCTTGGATTACCGTGGCTTCAACGCCATTCCCCAACCCTTGATTGGACCATAGGGGAAATCAAGAACTGGGATACTTCTTGCCACAAGGACTGTCTTAAACCGACTCTCAGTACTCACAGTCGAGACCCTGTAGTTCCCCCGGTATCTGGTCTTCCCAAGGCCTATCTGGATTATGCTGATGTTTTTTGCAAAAAACAAGCAGAGACTTTGCCTCCTCACAGGCCTTATGACTGTTCTATTGACCTCCTCCCAGGTACTACTCCACCCCGGGGCAGAATCTATCCTCTGTCTGCTCCGGAAACTCAAGCCATGTCGGAATACATCCAGGAGAACTTAAAAAAGGGGTTTATCCACAAGTCCTCCTCTCCTGCCGGACCTGGATTTTTTTTTTGTCTCCAAAAAAGACGGCTCCCTACGCCCTTGCATTGATTACCGCGGACTTAATAAAATCACTGTAAAAAACCGCTGGACTTAAGAGGTGCTTATAATCTCATCCACATCAGGGAGGGGGACGAATGGAAGACTGCATTTAACACCAGAGATGGACACTTTGAGTATCTGGTTATGCCCTTTGGCCTTTGCAACGCCCCTGCCGTCTTCCAAGACTTTGTAAATGAAATTTTTATATACCTGTGTTGTGGTTTACCTGGACGATATTCAGATTTTTTCTGCCAACTTAGAAGAACACCGCCAGCATGTCCGCATGGTTCTTCAGAGACTTCGGGACAATCAACTTTATGCCAAAATGGAAAAATGTCTCTTTGAATGTCAGTCTCTTCCTTTCCTAGGATACTTAGTCTCTGGCCAGGGACTACAAATGGACCCAGATAAACTATCTGCCGTATTGGATTGGCCACGCCCCTCCGGACTCCGTGCTATCCAAAGTTTTTTGGGGTTCGCCAATTATTACAGACAATTTATTCCACACTTTTCCACTATTGTGGCTCCTATCGTGGCTCTAACCAAGAAAAACGCCAATCCTAAGTCTTGGTCTCCTCAAGCGGAAGACGCATTTAAACATCTCAAGTCTGCCTTTTCTTCTGCTCCCGTACTCTCCAGACCTGACCCATCTAAACCCTTCTTATTGGAGGTAGACGCCTCCTCGGTGGGAGCTGGAGCAGTTCTTCTACAAAAAAATTCTTCCGGGCACGCTGTTACTTGTGGTTTTTTTTTCTAGGACCTTCTCTCCGGCGGAGAAAAACTACTCCATTGGTGATCGAGAATTACTGGCCATAAAATTGTCGCTTGAGGAATGGAGGCACCTGCTGGAGGGATCCAAATATCCAGTTATTATATACACTGACCACAAGAATCTCTCTTATCTCCAGTCTGCCCAACGGCTGAACCCTCGCCAGGCTAGGTGGTTGTTGTTCTTTGTCCGTTTTAACTTTGAAATCCATTTTCGCCCTGCTGACAAGAACATTAGGGCCGATGCCCTCTCTCGTTCTTCAGATGCCTCTGAAGTGGAAGCCTCTCCGCAACACATCATTCCTCCGGACTGTCTGATCTCCACTTCTCCAGCTTCTATCAGACAAACTCCTCCAGGGAAGACCTTCGTTTCTCCACGCCAGCATCTCGGGATTCTCAAGTGGGGACACTCCTCCCACCTAGCAGGCCATGCTGGCATCAAAAAATCCCTTCAACTCATCTCTCGATTTTATTGGTGGCCGACTCTGGAGACTGATGTTGTTGATTTCGTGCGGGCTTGTACTGTCTGTGCCCGGGATAAGACTCCTCGCCAGAAGCCTGCTGGTCTCCTTCATCCTCTGCCTGTTCCTGAACAACCTTGGTCACAGATTGGTATGGACTTTATTACTGACTTGCCTTTATCCCGTGGCAACACAGTTGTTTGGGTGGTCGTTGATCTATTCTCCAAGATGGCACATTTTAGCCCTCTTCCAGGCCTTCCTTCGGCGCCTCAGTTGGCAAAGCAATTTTTTATACACATTTTTCGCCTTCACGGGTTGCCCTCGCATATCGTCTCGGATAGAGGCGTTCAATTTGTGTCTAAATTCTGGAGGGCCCTCTGTAAGCAGCTCAAGATCAAATTAAACTTCTCTTCTTCTTATCATCCCCAATCCAATGGGCAAGTAGAAAGAATTAATCAGGTCCTGGGTGACTATTTGCAACATTTTGTTTCCTCCCGCCAGGATGACTGGGCAGATCTTCTACCATGGGCCGAATTCTCATACAACTTCAGAGTCTCCGAATCTTCTGCTAAATCCCCATTTTTCATGGTGTACGGCCGTCACCCTCTTCCTCCCCTCCCCACTCCCATGCCCTCTGGTTTGCCCGCTGTTGATGAAGTGACTCGAGACCTTTCCACCATATGGAAAGAAACCCAAAATTCTCATTTACAGGCTTCATCCCGGATGAAAAAATTTGCTGATAAGAAAAGAAGAACTCCCCCCATTTTTGCTCCCGGAGACAAGGTATGGCTCTCCGCTAAGTATGTCCGCTTTCGTGTCCCCAGTTATAAACTGGGACCACGCTATCTTGGTCCTTTCAAAATCAAGTGCCAGATCAACCCTGTCTCTTCCAAACTCCTTCTTCCTCCTTCTCTCCGTATTCCCAATGCCTTCCATGTCTCTCTCCTTAAACCACTCATCCTTAACCGCTTCTCTCCCAAAGTTGTTTCTCCCACTCCAGTTTCCGGTTCATCTGACGTCTTTTCGGTGAAGGAGATTCTAGCATCCAAGACGGTCAGAGGTAAAAGATTCTTCTTGGTTGACTGGGAGAATTGTGGCCCAGAGGAGAGATCTTGGGAACCTGAGGACAACATCCTGGACAAAAGTCTTATCCTCAGGTTCTCAGGCTCCAAGAAGAGGGGGAGACCCAAGGGGGGGGGGGACTGTTACGCCGAGCGCTCCGAGTCCCCGCTCCTCCCCTGAGCGCTCGCAGCGTTCTCTCATTCGCAGCGCCACGGTCAGACCTGCTGACCGGTTGCGTTGCGATATTACTCCCAGCCGGGATGCGATTCGCGATGCGGGACGCGCCCGCTCGCGATGCGCATCTCGGCTCCCGTACCTGACCCGTTCCCCGACTGTGTTGTCCCGGCACGCGCGGCCCCGCTCCTTAGGGCGCGCAGCGCGCCGGGTCTCTGCCATTTAAAGGGCCACTGCGCCACTGATTGGTGCAGCAGGCCTAATCAGTATCCTCACCTGTGCACTCCCTACTTATACCTCACTTCCCCTGCACTCCCTCGCCGGATCTTGTTGCCATTGTGCCAGTGAAAGTGTTTCCTTGTGTGTTCCTAGCCTGTGTTCCAGACCTCCTGCCGTTGCCCCTGACTACGATCCTTGCTGCCTGCCCTGACCTTCTGCTACGTCCGACCTTGCTTTTGTCTACTCCCTTGTACCGCGCTTATCTCAGCAGTCAGAGAGGTTGAGCCGTTGCCGGTGGATACGACCTGGTTGCTACCGCCGCTGCAAGACCATCCCGCTTTGCGGCGGGCTCTGGTGAATACCAGTAGCAACTTAGAACCGGTCCACCGACACGGTCCACGCCAATCCCTCTCTGGCACAGAGGATCCACCTCCAGCTAGCCGACTCGTGACAGTACGTTTATAATCCCTTTATTTTGTTGACCTCTAACTTTTTTATTTTTCCGTATAAGCGGCGGTATGGGGGCTCATTTTTTGCGCCATGATCTGTACTTTTTTTTGATACTACATTTGCATATAAAAAACTTTTAATACATTTTTTATAATTTTTTTTATAAAATGTATTAAAAAAGTAGGAATTTTGGATTTTTTTTTTTTCGTTCACGCTGTTCACCGTACGGGATCATTAACATTTTATTTTAATAGTTTGGACATTTACGCACGCGGCGGTACCAAATATGTCTATAAAAAAAAATTACGCTTTTTGGGGGTAAAATAGGAAAAAACGGACGTTTTACTTTTTTATTGGGGGAGGGGATTTTTCATAGCAATACCATGATTGCTAATACTGATCTGTTCTATGTATAGGACATAGAACAGATCAGTGTTTTCGGTGATCTTCTGCTCTGGTCTGCTCGATCACAGACCAGAGCAGGAGACGCCGGGAGCCGGACGGAGGAAGGAGAAGGGACCTCCGTGCGACGTTATGAATGATCGGATCCCCGCAGCAGCGCTGCAGGCGATCCGATCATTCATTCAAATCGCGCACTGCCGCAGATGCCGGGATCTGTATTGATCCCGGCACCTGAGGGATTAATGGCGGACGCCCGCGAGATCGCGGGCGTCGGCCATTGCCGGCGGGTCCCTGGCTGCGATCAGCAGCCGGGATCAGCTGCGCATGACACGGGCATCGCTCCGATGCCCGCGGTTATGCACAGGATGTAAATGTACATCCTGGTGCGATAAGTACCACCTCACCAGGAAGTACATTTACGTCCTGCGTCCTTAAGGGGTTAAAGGAAGTGTTCCAAGTTCTCATACAACACGAACTAAAGGTCAAGCCCTCTAAGTGCCATCCCCTGAAGCCATGAGTTCACTATCTTGGACATGTTGTCAGTGCCGAGGGAGTTCAACCTGACCCTGAAAAAGTGAGTGTTGTGAAGGACTGGCCCACACCCCGCACGGTGTGGGACATCAGAAGCTTCCTGGGGTTTGCTGGTTACTACAGACGTTTCATCCCGCACTTTGACCAGATTGCTAGACCCCTTACGGCTCTTCTGCGGGGTACAGCGAAGGAAAACTATAATGGAAGACTTCTGATACAGTGGGCTGAAGAACAGGAGACAGCGTTCCAGGCTCTGAAGTGCCTTCTCACTGAGCCACCTATCTTGGCATATCCTGACTATGGTCAGCCGTTCAGGCTGTACACCGATGCCAGCTTTGAAGGTCTGGGAGCTTTCCTGTCCCAAGTACAGGAAGGCAAAGAGAGGGTAATAGCCTATGCAAGTAGACATCTGCGAGGAGCAGAGAAGAATGATGCCAACTACAGCTCTTTTAAGTTAGAGCTCCTTGCCTTGGTCTGGGCAGTCACTGAAAAGTTCAAAGACTATCTAGAAGCTACTCCCTTCACCGTCTACACTGATAATAATCCGTTGGCGCACCTGTACACTGCAAAGTTGGGAGACATTGAACAGCGTTGGGCCTCCAGATTGGCCAACTATGACTTTAATATCAAGTACCGAAGTGGTAAGGCCAACATCAACGCTGATGTGCTCTCCCGTATGGCTCCTGGCAAGGAACCGGCCGTGGAAGACGTGTCGGAGGACGTGGCGATGCCCCACTTCTATCAGAGGTTCGTGAGCCAGAACCTGCACCCCCCAAGGTTCCTGAGGACCTGTATACTTGGAAGACTCTACAAGATGAGAGCCAAGTCATGGGGGATCTCCTGGATTACCTGCTTCAGAAGAAGGTAACAACCCAGCTGCGCAGGTCACAGAGGGACATCGAATTAAAACGCTTGTGGTGACAACAAAACCGCCTTGTCACGATTCGGCTGGCAGGAGGTGGATCCTCTGTGCCAGAGAGGGATTGGCGTGGACCGTGTTGGTGGACCGGTTCTAAGTTGCTACTGGTATTCACCAGAGCCCGCCGCAAAGCGGGATGGTCTTGCAGCGGCGGTAGCAACCAGGTCGTATCCACCAGCAACGGCTCAACCTCTCTGACTGCTGAAGATAGGCGCGGTACAAGGGAGTAGACAAGAGCAAGGTCGGACGTAGCAGAAGGTCAGGGCAGGCAGCAAGGATCGTAGTCAGGGGCAACGGCAGGAGGTCTGGAAAACAGGCTAGGAACACACAAGGAAACGCTTTCACTGGCACAATGGCAACAAGATCCGGCGAGGGAGTGCAGGGGAAGTGAGGTATAAGTAGGGAGTGCACAGGTGAACACACTGATTAAGCCTGCTGCGCCAATCAGTGGCGCAGTGGCCCTTTAAATTGCAGAGACCCGGCACGCGCGCCCTAAGGAGCGGGGCCGCGCGCGCCGGGACAAGACAGACGGGGAACGAGTCAGGTACGGGAGCCGGGATGCGCATCGCGAGCGGGCGCCTCCCGCATCGCGAATCGCATCCCGGCTGAGAGTGATATTGCATCGCACCCGGTCAGCAGGTCTGACCGGGGCGCTGCGAATGAGAGGATGCTGCGAGCGCTCAGGGGAGGAGCGGGGACCCGGAGCGCTCGGCGTAACAGTCCCCCCCCTTGGGTCTCCCCCTCTTCTTGGAGCCTGAGAACCTGAGGATAAGACTTTTGTCTAGGATGTTGTCCTCAGGTTCCCAGGATCTCTCTTCTGGGCCACAACCTTCCCAATCCACCAAGGCATTGGGAATACAAAGAGAAGGAGGAAGAAGAAGTTTGTAAGAGACAGGGTTAATCTGACACAAGACTTTGAAAGGGCCAAGATAGCGTGGTCCCAGTTTGTAACTGGGGACACGAAAGCGGACATATTTAGCGGAGAGCCATACCTTGTCTCCGGGAGCAAAAATGGGGGGAGTTCTTCTTTTCTTATCGGCAAATCTTTTCATCCGGGATGAAGCCTGTAAAAGAGAATTTTGGGTCTCTTTCCATATGGTGGAAAGATCACGAGTCACTTCATCCACAGCGGGCAAACCAGAGGGCAAGGGAGTAGGGAGGGGGGGAAGAGGGTGACGGCCGTACACCACGAAAAATGGGGACTTAGCAGAAGATTCGGAGACTCTGAAGTTGTATGAGAATTCGGCCCATGGTAGAAGATCTGCCCAGTCATCCTGGCGGGAGGAAACAAAATGCCGTAAATAGTCACCCAGGACCTGATTAATTCTTTCTACTTGCCCATTGGATTGGGGATGATAAGAAGAAGAGAAGTTAAATTTGATCTTGAGCTGTTTACAGAGGGCCCTCCAGAATTTAGACACGAATTGGACGCCTCTATCCGAGAAGATATGCGAGGGCAAACCGTGAAGGCGAAAAATGTGTACAAAAAATTGCTTTGCCAACTGAGGCGCTGAAGGAAGACCAGGAAGAGGAATAAAATGTGCCATCTTGGAAAATCGATCAACGACCACCCAAACAACTGTGTTGCCACGGGATGAGGGCAAGTCCGTAATAAAGTCCATACCAATCTGTGACCAAGGCTGTTCAGGGACAGGCAGAGGATGAAGGAGACCAGCAGGCTTCTGGCGAGGAGTCTTATCCCGGGCACAGACAGTACAGGCCCGCACAAAATCAACAACATCAGTCTCCAGAGTCGGCCACCAATAAAAACGAGAGATGAGTTGCAAGGATTTTTTGATGCCCGCATGGCCTGCGAGGTGGGAGGAGTGTCCCCATTTGAGAATCCCGAGACGCTGGCGTGGAGAAACGAAGGTCTTCCCTGGAGGAGTTTGCCTGATGGAGGCTGGAGAAGTGGAGATCAGACAGTCAGAAGGAATGATGTGTTGCGGGGAGACCTCTACTTCAGAGGCATCAGAAGAATGAGAGAGGGCATCGGCCCTAATGTTCTTGTCAGCAGGGCGAAAATGGATTTCAAAGTTAAAACGGGCAAAGAACAACGACCACCTAGCCTGGCGAGGGTTCAGTCGTTGGGCAGACTGGAGATAGGAGAGATTCTTGTGATCAGTGTATATGATAACTGGAAATTTTGATCCCTCCAGCAGGTGCCTCCATTCCTCAAGCGCCAATTTAATGGCCAGTAGTTCTCGATCACCGATGGAGTAGTTTCTCTCCGCCGGAGAGAAGGTCCTAGAAAAAACCCACAAGTCACAGCATGCCCGTAAGAATTTTTTTGTAGAAGGACAGCTCCAGCTCCCACTGAGGAGGCATCTACCTCCAATAGGAAGGGTTTAGATGGGTCAGGTCTGGAGAGCACGGGAGCAGAAGAAAAGGCAGACTTCAGATGTTTAAATGCGTCTTCCGCTTGGGGAGACCAGGACTTGGGATTGGCATTTTTCTTGGTTAAAGCCACGATAGGAGCCACAATAGTGGAAAAGTGTGGAATAAATTGTCTGTAATAATTGGCGAACCCCAAAAAACGTTGGATAGCACGGAGTCCGGAGGGGCGTGGCCAATCTAAGACGGCAGAAAGTTTATCTAGGTCCATTTGTAGTCCCTGGCCAGAGACCAAGTATCCTAGGAAAGGAAGAGATTGATATTCGAAGAGACATTTCTCCATTTTGGCATAAAGTTGATTGTCCCGAAGTCTCTGAAGAATCATGCGGACATGCTGGCGGTGTTCTTCTAAGTTGGCAGAAAAAATCTGAATATCGTCCAGATAAACCACAACACAGGAATATAGGAGATCACAAAAAATTTCATTAACAAAGTCTTGGAAGACGGCAAGGGCGTTGCACAGGCCAAAGGGCATGACCAGATACTCAAAGTGTCCATCTCTGGTGTTAAATGCAGTCTTCCATTCGTCCCCCTCCCTGATGCGGATGAGATTATAAGCACCTCTTAAGTCCAGTTTGGTAAAGATGTGGGCACCTTGTAAGCGATCAAAGAGTTCCGAGATAAGAGGTAAGGGGTAGCGTTTTTTTACCGTGATTTTATTAAGTCCGCGGTAATCAATGCAAGGGCGTAGGGAGCCATCTTTTTTGGACACAAAAAAAAAATCCAGCTCCGGCAGGAGAGGAGGACTTGCGGATAAACCCCTTTTTTAAATTCTCCTGGATGTACTCCGACATGGCAAGAGTCTCTGGAGCAGACAGAGCATAGATTCTGCCCCGGGGTGGAGTAGTACCCGGGAGGAGGTCAATAGGACAGTCATAAGGCCTGTGAGGAGGTAAAGTCTCAGCTTGCTTTTTGCAAAAAACGTCAGCATAGTCCATATAAGCCTTAGGAAGACCGGATACAGGAGGAACCACAGGGTCACGACAGGGAGTACTGGGAACCGGTTTAAGACAGTCCTTGTGACAAGAAGTACCGCAGTTCTTGATTTCTCCTGTGGACCAATCAGGGGTTGGGGAATGGCGTTGAAGCCACGGTAATCCGAGAAGAATTTCAGAAGTGCAGTTGGAGAGGACCAAAAATTCAATTTTTTCCTGATGGGGTCCGATGCACATTAGGAGAGGTTCCGTGCGGTAACGCACGGTACAGTCCAATCTTTCATTGTTAACAGAATTGATGTAGAGGGGTCTGGCGAGACTGGTCACCGGGATGTTGAACCTGTTGATGAGAGAGGCCAAAATAAAATTTCCTGCAGATCCGGAATCCAAGAAGGCCATAGCAGAGAAGGAGAAGGTAGAAGAAGATATCCGCACAGGCACAGTAAGGCGTGGAGAAGCAGAGTTCACATCAAGAACTGTCTCAGCTTTGTGCGAAGTCAGCGTACGTCTTTCCAGGCGGGGAGGACGGCTAGGACAATCCTTCAAGAAGTGTTCGGTACCGGCACAGTACAGGCACAGATTCTCCATGCGGCGTCCTGTCCTCTCTTGAGGTGTCAAGCGAGACCGGTCAACTTGCATAGCCTCCACGGCGGGAGGCACAGGAACGGATTGCAGAGGACCAGAGGAGAGAGGAGCCGGGGAGAGAAACCGCCTCGTGCGAACAAAGTCCATATCCTGGCGGAGCTCCTGACGCCTTTCGGAAAAATGCATGTCAATGCGGGTGGCAAGATGAATAAGTTCATGCAGGTTAGCAGGAATTTCTCGTGCGGCCAGCACATCTTTAATGTTGCTGGATAGGCCTTTTTTAAAGGTCGCGCAGAGGGCCTCATTATTCCAGGATAATTCGGAGGCAAGAGTACGGAATTGGATGGCGTACTCGCCAACAGAAGAATTACCCTGGACCAGGTTCAGCAGGGCAGTCTCAGCAGAAGAGGCTCGGGCAGGTTCCTCAAAGACACTTCGAATCTCCGTGAAGAAGGAGTGTACAGAAGCAGTGACAGGGTCATTGCGGTCCCAGAGCGGTGTGGCCCATGACAGAGCTTTCCCAGACAGAAGGCTGACTACGAAAGCCACCTTAGACCTTTCAGTAGGAAACTGGTCCGACATCATCTCCAAGTGCAGGGAACATTGAAAGAAAGCCACGGCAAAACTTAGAGTCCCCATCAAATTTATCCAGCAAGGATAATCGTAGGCCGGAAGCGGCCACTCGCTGCGGAGGAGGTGCAGGAGCTGGCGGAGGAGATTGTTGCTGGAGCTGTGGTGATAGCTGCTGTAGCATCACGGTCAGTTGAGACAGCTGGTGGCCTTGTTGCGCTATCTGTTGCGACTGCTGGGCGACCACCGTGGTGAGGTCGGCGACAACTGGCAGTGGGACTTCAGCGGGATCCATGGCCGGATCTACTGTCACAATTCGGCTGGCAGGAGGTGGATCCTCTGTGCCAGAGAGGGATTGGCGTGGACCGTGTTGGTGGACCGGTTCTAAGTTGCTACTGGTATTCACCAGAGCCCGCCGCAAAGCGGGATGGTCTTGCAGCGGCGGTAGCAACCAGGTCGTATCCTCCAGCAACGGCTCAACCTCTCTGACTGCTGAAGATAGGCGCGGTACAAGGGAGTAGACAAGAGCAAGGTCGGAGGTAGCAGAAGGTCAGGGCAGGCAGCAAGGATCGTAGTCAGGGGCAACGGCAGGAGGTCTGGAACACAGGCTAGGAACACACAAGGAAACGCTTTCACTGGCACAATGGCAACAAGATCCGTCGAGGGAGTGCAGGGGAAGTGAGGTATAAGTAGGGAGTGCACAGGTGAACACACTGATTAAGCCTGCTGCGCCAATCAGTGGCGCAGTGGCCCTTTAAATTGCAGAGACCCGGCGCGCGCGCCCTAAGGAGCGGGCCGCGCGCGCCGGGACAAGACAGACGGGGAACGAGTCAGGTACGGGAGCCGGGATGCGCATCGCGAGCAGGCGCCTCCCGCATCGCGAATCGCATCCCGGCTGAGAGTGATATTGCAGCGCACCCGGTCAGCAGGTCTGACCGGGGCGCTGCGAATGAGAGGATGCTGCGAGCGCTCCGGGGAGGAGCGGAGACCCGGAGCGCTCGGTGTAACACGCCTGTTTCTTCACAAGAGACTGTTGCTATTTTACACCCACTGGATCCAGCCGTTGGGATGTCGGGTGTTGGTCCTCACGGATTGGGGAACCTTGTTTGAAGCCCAGCTGTTTCAAGAACTCAGTTCCATGATTGCAAAAAACTCCAGACTACAGCCCATCATCCTCAAGGAAATGGGTTATGTGAGAGGATCAACCAGGTGTTCATTCATATGCTACAAGCAGCCTCTGTCTCCAAACACGAAGAGTGGCCCCGACTTCTTCCTGAGCTGTTGGAAATCTCCTTTGGGTTGCAAGCCCCCTTCAACAACTCTCCCCAAGTCTCACAAGACTGGGTCTCTGAACACCGAAGAAGAATTGAGGAAGCTAAGGAAATCGTTGAAAATAAAATGGGTGGGGCCCAGGGTCGGCAACAAAAGGATTACAATCGGCACGCTTCCGCCAAGCCATTACACCTCGGAGACAAGGTGCGGCTCAGAAAGTTTCCCAGGACCCATAAACTGGACTCCCTCTGGGAGACAGAGCCTTACATCATCACTGCAATGCCGTATCCTGGCACGGATGTGTATGAAGTGCAGAAAGAGGGATTCGAACCACAGGTGGTCCACAGAAATATAATTAAACTTTGTCTCAAAGAAGACTTACCAGAGCCACCTCCTCCGGCTCCTCCAGCTGCAAGACCGATGCGAGAATATGTCCATGGGGAAGGGATTCATCCATCAATGGACATCCCAATGTTCTCTCCTCACCAGCCTGCAACATCCCAATGTTCTCTCCTCACCAGCCTGCAATGTTCTGTGGTGTGTCATGCCCGGCTCCAGTCCAGCCATCCTTGGTCTCCTCTCCCAATATCAGCCTATCTCCAGTGGCAACTCCAGACAGTTGAGAATCTTCTTTACCCATTCCGATGGGTTCTCCCAGTCCAAACAGGGATCTAACTCCTGCTTCCAGCCCTCAAGCTGGTCCCTTGGGGACAGAAGTTACCAGAGAGTTGTCAATGAATGAAGTTCCTGATAGCCAAGAGGTGGTGTTGAGTCGGTCTCAAAGGTCTACACAAGGAAATCTACCCCTCAGATACCAAGACTGACTTCCTAATAGTTTCATGTACACATAGTGCATATCATAACCTCTTCAGTGTACTTACCTCATACTCATTTTAGTACACCAAACAAATATCTCACACTTCAAGAAACTTTAGGGACTGTAACGTGTCATTACTCAGTTCCATACCACTGTTTGTACACTAAGTTGTTCTCTGTTCTTTTCTACGTGTTCAGGATGCTTTTCCTGGCCAGAAGGCGCTCCTGTAAGCCTAAGTGTAAAGCATGTATCCAGTAAGGTAACCTCAGAAAGAGTTATCTAGAAAGAGTTCTAGGGATAAGAGCGTGTAGCCAATAGACCCTAGTAGCCATGTATTGTTCAGACAGCCTCAGGCAAGCCAGTACATCACCAGTGTGCATAACAGTTAATCTAACGTGGTATAAATAAAATGAAAAGTGAGATTTCTAATGCTCTAGTATGTAGTAACCCTCTACTCAGTATACATACTTCTAGTTTAGTCAGTCAAAACATAAAAATAGTCAATAAAGGTAAATAAATAATAGAGTGTATCCCATGCATAATTCTAGCCAGAGTAATGTCATTCTGTTCGTGAATTCATGGGCAATACAATCCTGTCTGTGCGTTTACTAGTATCCCATGTTTGTACAGTCAAGTCAATGTAATGTAATGTAATGTGTTATTTGGAGTCTGCAAGGACATTTATCGTGCGCAAGGACTCTTATGTTATGTCTTTCTACAGCCTGATCAATTGGACATTTTAAGTATGCCCAGGACTGTTTAAAAACTCTCAGCACTTCGTCCCTCTGTCTCAGGGGACGGTCGTCGAGGTCATCTCAAGTAAAATATAACAGAAATATATTACTCTGACAGCATAATTTTTTTTTCTCTAGTATCGCTCCACAGTTATGGTACATTTAGAGTTCTAAGTAAAAGAGCACGGCTAGAAGCCGGGCACGTACACTTAGGGAAATGGTTACAGGAGTTCTTGGGGAGTCCGCAAGGCACTTTTTCTTTAATGTTGCATCAACCTGAAAACAACAACAGCTTCTTGCAAAATAAAGTTAGTGACAAATAGCAAAGTTATCACTTGTAGACTCCTAAGCCTTGGTATTTACCATCCCAGTCTCGCCTGCAGGACTGCTTCCGAGACTGGGACATATAACGGGGTGCACGGGACTGTGCCTCCTCCAATGGACTCAATCGGGTATTCCAGTTTACCCGGGATAGGGTAGACGCAGTAATGGTGGGGCTGATGGTGACCACCATTTGCACCGCAGCAGCTTGCGCCACTAGGGGAATAGACGTTGGTGCCTGTTGAGCCGGCCAAACCTCCTCTGCAAGAGTAGGCCGAGGCACTTTAGTTGGTGCCCGCTGATTAGGCCAAACCTCCTCTACAACAGGAGTAGGCCTGGGCACATCTGTAGAAACATGTTCATGCAGAAACTTTGGTGCCATGACAGGCTCATTGGGCAAGTAGACCTCTTCCTCTGACTTTAGGTGACAGCAAACCAAAGGGATCTGTGTCCCAGTCGTCCGATGGGAAGTAGGCAAATGCAATCTGTGTTGGATTTTTCGGACAGGTCACCGCAGCCGCCCATTCTCCTCTCATACTCTGTACAGGAGTATATCTCCCTGCTCTCTAGAGATTGCAGTGGTGGGGGGAGATAGTCTCTCTGCACTGCCCGATGATTGATCAAGATGGTCCCACCATGACGACAGTCCATGAGGGTGCCAAACCCCGTACTTTGTCAAATTTTACAACCGTGGCTCTGCGGCGTTCCAGGGGTGGCTCTCCCTCTATTTTGCAGGTGCTCTATAATGATTAGTCTTGCAACCAGACTGCCGGACAATCAGACAACAATAAATGATGACCTCGGGCACCGAAGACCTTATATTGATGATCGTTGGTGTTTGCCGAGTATGCGCTGCAGCGGGTACTTGGTAGATGACAGCTAGAGACGAGTGCAGCAGTCGGAACTTCCAATATGGTTGCACCGAGGGAACTTCTGGTTTGGGTCCGGTCAGTAAAATCTTCCCCTTTGCAACACAGGGCGGCTCTTTGGTTCCTCCTCGTTGCACTGAAGAGGCGTCACCGCTGGGGACTGACAGGACGGAGCTGCGACTGCTTGCGCGCGCAGGAAACACCGGACCAAATTAACCCTTTCAGGTACCACCTCTATACAGGTCACAGTAGCAGATAAGTCTTTCCTTCACATCCCCCTCTATTTCACAAGTGCCTCAGGTTAAACACTTTTCACTGGCAAAGTCCCATACACTCTCTGGCTCAAATTTTATTCGCAACAGCATGCGATTTTCTGACAATACTGGACACAGTTCAGACTGGGGTGAGTACTTTAGGCATAAGGCGCACACCCATATCCTGTTCGTAGGATGCAAAAAGTTGGGTGAGGATGTGAGGAGGGAAGATGGAATTTTCCTAGGGGCATATGGCGTTAACCCCTTGTGTTCGTGACGCCAAGGCGTGGTTTTACCTCTACACCACCTGAAGGTATACTGCTGGATCCTGGGCTGGGCACAGGGCAAATAATGACTCCGACGCCAAATTATGGAACAACGGCAGCTTTACTGAGTCAGACAGGTGTAACAGTCTATACAGCTTGGCTAGACCCATGGAGGTGACCAGTGACTTCAAAGACCTTAGGGCTTGCTGGGACTTATAGTGGACTTGGACAATTTGGATGCTGGCCACGCTGACTGAAGACAGGATGACTTGGACTGACTTGACTATGGCAGACTATGACTGACTTGACAATTGGCAGACTATGACTGACTTGACTATGGAAGATTATGACTGATGTGGTGTCCCGGTACTGGACATGGTCCTGTACCTTGTGTCGTAAGTCCCCATAAAGTCAGAGTTCCTCGGTGCTGTTAGGATTCTCTTTGTGGGATAACCCTCAGTTGCCTCATAAATTTGTAATTTATTGTATATATTTAGAATATTTAATAATATAAAGGTTACTTACAGGACCTTAGGTCATGTGATTCATAGTAAATGTGTTATGCTAAAGTTAAGGACCCAGGGCTTATATGGGGGATACTAGGAGGGGTCCCATAGGTCACCCTTAGGTCACATGGTCACTGATACCTCACTGGGTTACAATCACATGACAACAGGTTAATCACATGTCAACTGTTCTTAAACTGTTCTTAATTACTGTTTATCACATGTCAACTTTTCATAACACATTTTATATATAATACACAGCATAACATAGGCATAGAAGCACAGGAACAAGAGGAACAGGTGCCCAGAGGACACTGTATGGAGGCTGCCTGACAGGGCAGCTAGGGTACAGGGGTGCAACCCCTGTACTGGGCCACCACAGAAGTGACATGTCACTTCTATTCTGTGCAGTTCCCTGCCTCCCAATGATACACATGATAATATTTAACATACTAAATTATATAAAACCAGTCCTCAAGGATAGTGAAATAGAGGGATAAAAAGAGATAAAAAATAAGATCAAGGCTCTACGCGTTTCAAGACAACTGTCTTATTCTTCAGTAGCCATAGATAATGAATATTCATTACCTATGGCTACTGAAGAATAAGACAGTTGTCTTGAAACACGTATAGCCTTGATCTTATACCTATTACCTACAGCAACCACCTTATACAAGCCCACCTCGGCTTTGGCAGTGCTGCAGACCCCCTATTCTGGGACCTCTGTGGATCGCGAGCGCGATCCTCTCTCCTTAGGACACGACGACGCCAGGGACAGCAATCACCTCTTCATCCACTATACTCCACTTCTGGCGGGATGCGATCCCGTGCCAGCCTGTCTCTGCCGGACCCACTCATTCCAATTTACTGGGATCACTAACGATCACAGAGGCCGGACACCACACCATGCCAGCACCGACAGAAACCCTCACGACGAGACTGCTACTCCTGAGGATGCCGGCTGCTCTTCGCCAGTAGTGTTGAGCGGCATAAGCCATATTCGAATTCGCGAATATATGGACGAATATTCGTCATATATTCGCGAATATTCGCGTTTTATTTTCGTATATGCAAATATTCGCATGTGCGAAAAATTAACATATACGAAAATTTGTTTAGCTTAAAATTCGCATATGTGAAAATTCGCACACCAGTCTCACACAGTAGTATTAGAGCCTTCTTTACACTACACAAGCTGAAAGCAGAGAGGGATGATCACTGTTATGTGTACTGTGTAAAAAAAAAAAAAAATACGAATATTCGTCATTACGAATATACAGTGCTATATTCGCGAATATTCGCGAATATGCGATATTCGCGAATAAAATTCGTATTGCGAATATTCGCGAGCAACACTATTCGCCAGTAAGTGATACCCCTCAAATCAGCATACAGGTATTACCTAATATTATTGAATCTATATTATCTGCATATCGCTCTCTGAACGGCTCTATCATTTCATGAACTATATTACCGGACCATTTTTTGGACATTTCCACATTTTATGCCCTCTTTTAGGTGGTTGCTTTATAAATGACTTTTTAATATTACATCTATTTTAATACCAATATCCAATCAACATCTGGTGCAAGGGCCCTGCCCAGATGTAAGTTATTATCTTGTGAATAAATGTTATATTTAATTATCTTACTGTATTATCCTTGATAATGATTTCATTACTTTATTATTCATTAATTATCATTATTTATTCAGTACTATTTTTGACATTCAATTTATTGATTTTACATCTATTAGATCCACATCAACTTTTTCTCGTTCATTTTATCTCCTTTTTATCTCTTTTTATCCCTCTATTTCACTATCCTTGAGGACAGGTTTTATATAATTTATTATATATACCTTTACACTTTACTAGGTCTTTTTGGTATTTTGACCATTCCAGTTAACCTCAGAATTGCATAACTCAGTGAGCTACACATACTCTTTTTTTTCTCCAATATTTAATATACGTCATAATTTTTTATTATTTATTTTTAGTGCCCTTGATTCCAGGCTGCTGTAAATATGATAAGGGGTTAAAATACATAAAATAAAATCAAGTATAATAGACATGAACCATGTAACTGTCAGGCTAATACAGATTGAGAAAAAACCCTGGCCTGCACGGACTTGCAATCTACAGGGTGAAGTGAGTGAGGCAATAGGTGGGGAAGTAGCTAATCGCAGTGCAGCAACACCAGGGTTATTGCAGGGTTAAAGGTTGAGACGGTATCTGAGACTGATTTGTTAGAGTTGAGACTTTATAAATATGTGGGGAGGCTCGAGAGAAATCTTGGAGATGGTTATGTGTGGTGTGGAAAAACAGAGAGGAAAGACAGAGATCTTGTGGGAATCGTAGATGCATGAAGGGCGGTACTGAGAGATCAGGTTAGAGATGTATGGAGGGGATAGGTGTGGGGTGCCTTTTAAGTCATTAACAGTTTAAACTATGGGTAGCCAGCAAAGGGATTGGGAGAGGGGGATCGAGGGGAAAGGCAAATTAGTTGGGTAGGAGAGGTAAGGATGCATTGTAGGAGAGAAATGGTGTTAAATGGAAGGCAACAGAGGAGGATGTTGCAGTAGTCCTAGCAGGGGAGAGAGTTTATAGATGGAGGGGATGGTTGACTGTGTCAAAGATAGAGGGCAGGTCGAGGAAATGGAGCACAGAGTATTGGCACGAGGCTTTGTCAGTAAATGGATCATTGGCCACATTGGTTAGGGGAGTTTCCATGAAGTGGTGGAGGCGGAAGCCGGATTTAATTTATTTAAAAAGGGAGTTAGATGAAAGGTGGAAGGACAGTTCAGGGTAGACATGTTCAAGAATTTAAGCCTAAAAAACTTTGGGGCCGCACCACTTACATTGGTCACATTGGTGATTGCCACACAACATTGCATGCCCGCAGCAGCCTTGTTTACTGCTTCTAAACACACACTGCCTGTCAACAGTGCAACATAAGTGGAGAGGGGTTGTGCGGCCCCGGAGCATAGAAGATTCCAGGCCCTGCCTTTCCAACTGTTCGGCTGACTCCAGGAGGTATTTTAATACACATTTATTGTAAGTATACCGCAGCCTGCTTTTTCAGCAAAAATATGCCTAAAATGGGCTTGTGAAGCAGTACTGCACTGTGTACTCAGCTTTACAGCCTTTTCTAGATGACAGTTGCGCCTGTCACAAATGATAGTGGGGATGTCCATTGCTAGGAAATGTAGTAGCCAGATAAAGAAGTGGTCAATAAAGATGGTTACATGGTGTGGCTGGTAGTCATTTGAGTCCCCCAGTACCCTATTGGCTACTTTTTTATGGACAAATATGTAGCTCCAGAGAAAGAAGTAGACAGAAAGATCCAGGCCAAGCCATACATGATGGCGGGGCCTTTCTTACAGCGTGGCCACACTGCTAAGAAGCAGAGAAAAGTGGTGCTACAGCTGGAGCGCCATGCATGGTCTCTCTCCCCTGATTGTCCTGATGTCCGTCTGTCTCATCTCCAAATAGTTTCATGTTCGCCCCTCAATGGTGGACTTGGAACATCTCTATTAGGTGGGGGTTGCAGCCTATGTGGGTTAAAATTATTACATTATCGTGACAGAGACCTCATTTTATGTCTGGATAGAGAACAACAGCCGGTTAGCCTGGAGGGACATACCCTGGCTTTTTCTTTTTTTTCCCCAGATTACTCATTTGAGGTACAGAAAAAGAGGGCTCTGTTTATGTATATGAAACAGAGGCTGTGGGCCCTCTCTGCGCAATTCTCTATGTTCTATCCTACATGCCTGAGAGTGGTTGCTCTGGGGGAAACCCACTTCGATGGCTCTTAAAAAGAATTGAGATGGCTGGGTATTCATGAGTAGTGTTGCTCGCGAATATTCGCAATTCGAATATTATTCGCGAATATCGCATATTCGCGAATTCGCGAATTTCGCGAATATAGCGCTGTATATTCGTAATTACGAATATTCGTTTTTTTTTTTTTTTTTTTTTTTTTTTTCTTCACAGTACACATCACAGTGATCACCCCTCTTTGCTTCCAGCTTGTGTGGTGTAAAGAAGGCTGTAATACTACTGTGTGAGACTGGCGTGCGAAAATCCGCATATGCGAAAATTAGCATATGCTAATTTTCGCATATGCGAAAATTCGCATATGTTAATTTTCGTATACGCGTATTTTCGCACACGCGAAAATAAAACGAGAATATTACGAATATGCGAATATTCGCGAATATATGACGAATATTCGTCCATATATTCGCGAATATTCGCGAATTCGAATATGGCCTATGCCGCTCAACACTATTCATGAGGAACAATTTCGGCAACAGGCTCACCATGGTTCGTTGCATCGGGATCTGGACTGATTGCTCTTCCCTCTTGAACAGTGTACCTATCTCTCTGAGGCCTATGTCTGACCATTATGTCTATGGTACTGTTACTGTACTGTTCTGTTACTTTGAGACTTGATTTCCTGTTCTTGCCATGGACTTCAGTTACTGTGTGGTCATTTGCAGGACCAGCTCTGCCTGTAGGGAAAATAGACAGCTGCCTAGAGCACCCTCTTGATGGGGGCACCACTCTGCCTGCTACAATGCAGTCAGCCAGCATCTGAAGCACCTGCTCATCCAAAGCACCTGCCACACTACCCCACCCCACCCATACTATAATAATCAGCATTTTTTAGCCTGCTGGAAAAGCGCAGTGCCACCTCTGAGGCAGACAGTGGCGATTACTAAAGTTAAGTGCGTCCAACATCCTGACATCGTGGATGCGGATCCAATGGGTGGGATCAAGGGGCGGCTTTTCACCTAGGGTGGCAAAAATTCTTGCACCAGGCCTGCTCATTTGTTCTCCCTTTTTTTATTTGTAACTGCTCTTAGTTAAACTGACAGGATTGTCCCTATCTCCTATTGTAAGCAGTGGGATATGTTTTACTCTCTGGGCGCCTGTTTTGTACTTTTTACTGTGTACATATTGCTATGCTGGTTTCTAGGGCTTTCAATATTCCCTTTTAATACCTTATTGAACAAGAAAGGGGCGGAATCCCTGATTACCATATAAAAGATATATTTTATTGATATGCATTAAAACATAATTGCACAATAAAAAACATCACATGGGAGGGAGAATCTCTGTTGGATAGAGAAAAAGGCACCACTACAGACAATTCCACATCACAAACATCGTATGGGGTGACTGTTCCTCATGTTGCAAATATCCCCAAGTGAAAGAATCTCTCACTACTTATAAGGTGCATAGTTAGAAGAACATATACATGCCACTGATTTAGATACATTACACTGTGGACTGCTGGAGTGACGCCACCACAACGCACATTTTGGGATGTCCTTCGTCCCAAAACATGACTCCACCACTGCCTTGCTGACGTCACAGCCTTGTTGGAACAGAGTGGCCATCCACCAACCATCCACTACTCCATCCATCTGGACCATCCAGGGTTGCACGGCACTCATCAGTAAACAGGACTGTTTGAAAATTAGTCTTCATGTATTGTTATGCCCAATGCAGCTGTTTCTGCTTGTGAGCATTGGTTAGTGGTGGCTGAATTAAAGGTTTATGTACAGTTGCAGGACTCTGGAGGACTCTGCACCTTGATGTCCATGGGACTCCAAAGTTACCTGCAGCTTCAAATATCTGTTTGCTGCTATGTAATGGTATATTAGCAGCTGCTCTCTTGATCAGATGCACAGATCTGGCAGAAACCTTCCTCAATGTGACTTTATCTGCACGAACCCGTCTGTGCTCTGAATCATCCACAAATCTCTTAATAGTGCGATGATCACGCTTACGTTTTTGTAAAATATCTAATGTTTTCAAACCTCATTCAAGGCATTGAACTTTCTCTATCGGCTCCATTTGGGGACACAGACCTTGGGTGTATGCTGTTGTTGCTAGGAGGCTTGACACTAAAGAAACCAAAAAGTCGGCTCCTCCCAGCAGGATATACCCACCTACAGAGCCTGAGGTAATCAGTTTTAAGCTTAGTGTCGCAGGAGATGGACACTAGTCTGGGTTTCTCCCCAGACTTGGTCTAACATTTTTTTATTTCTATAGAATAGGGACGTTTAGTTTTTACTCAGGAACATAGCGTTCACTGTTTGAGGGGGCACAAGCAATGTGGATGTACTGTTAACCCCCTCTCGCCAACGGTCAGCGCTTGGGGTTGTACCTTATGGGTCCAGGTCACCCACTTTTCCCTGCTTGTCTCGCTTTTCAAGCCCGGCATTACGCAGGTGACAAATAAGCTGGCTGAAGACTTCATGGCTGAAGACTTCATGAGGTGAGTTCTTCAGATTGAGGTGAGTATTCTCCCCCCTTTTTTTCTTTCAGGTGCGGGGGCTTGCAACTGCTGGAGACCCCCTGTTTTGGTCCCACTCCTTTTTATTCTATCTAGTAGGAAACCCTATTGGGCAAGGGTTCCCCAACTTTTATTGGGGGCACTTGGGAATGCAGGGGCCTATGGAGTCAGTGGTGTAGGACTGTGTATGGATTTCTTTCACAGTTCTCAGCAGCTGCGGCTTCCTTTTTTACTTTAGTTTCTTCTGTGCTCTGACCGCGTCCTTTGCGACGTGGCCGGGGCGCAGTTTACTTTCACTTTCGCAGCGGCCGCTGCGTCGGCATTCTCGCTCGCTCCCGTTCCCCTTCACTCACATAAGCTTCAGGGATGGGAGCGGGCGCCATTATTTACCAGTTTCCTTCTCAGCAGAGTTCGTGCCCTTGGAAGAGCGCGAATCTCTCTGGCCAATGGGGACTGAGCAGGGATCTGTCAGCCAATAAGAGGCGCCTCAGTCTAGTCCGGCCCCTCTTTTTTGATTGGTCCGGCCGTCCCTGCTAGTGTTCTCTCTCTTCTCGTTCCCTTCCTCACAGCAACTGCCTGAGGGGACACGGACGCTGGTGAGGCTGTTTCATTTTGTTTCATTCATGTCCGAGCCCAGAACTGTTCCTCCCTCTAAACAGGTACCTGGGGCCCTGGTCACCTACTACACTTGTAAGGGCTGTAACTCCAAAATGCCTGGGTCTGCTGTACCCACTTGTTCCGCCTGCACCACTGCACCTCCTGACCCCCCTGGTATTTCTATTCAGGATGCTCCCCCGGACCCAGTGGGTTCAGCTGCCACTCCAATATGGGTGTCTTCCCTCTCTCAGTCTATTTCTGACTTGGCGCAGGTCTCCCGCTCCGTGGTGACTGCCTTAGAGAGGTCTTCCTTACACCGTTCCCCTAGAGAGCCTCGCTCTCCCTCACCCTTTTTTAAATGCTCTCACAAGCGTAATAGGGGTCATTCCTCTGAATCCTCTCCGGAGTCTTGGTACAGGCATAGGCGTTCCTCTCATGGACACCATCCCTGTGCTACGTCTCCCAGCAAGTGTGTTTCTTCTAGAAGATGCTCCCCAAGTCATTGTTCTGAATCTCCAGAACGGCACGCCAGGTCAGTGTCTCCCTCATCTAAGGCTGCCTCCACTCCCCTGGGGAACTAGTTGATGAGGCTGCTTCTGTCTCTGACTCAGAAGACCACGCAGACATGACCGATACGGTGGACTTATTGGTTTCGGCCATAAGAGACACTTTTCTCTTATAGGACCCAGGAACTTCGGACGCTGTCCCAGAAGTTTCCTTTTATCGTGCCCGTCCGGCACCCAAAACGTTCAGCTCCCATGCTGAATTTGAAGCCTTGCTAGAGTCTGCTTGGAAGCACCCTGACAAGAGGTTTCAAGAAATAAAGAAGGTTCAAGCGCGTTATCCCTTTGCTAAGGACCTTATGACCAGATGGACCTCACCTCCTACGGTGGACCCACCAGTCTCCCATCTATCTAAGACCACTACCTTACCTCTGTCCGATGCTGCATCCTTTAAGGATCCAGTGGACAAAAAGGTGGAAACCTTGGCTAAGTTTGCCTTTGAGGCTACGGGTTCATCTCTTCTCCCTACCTTTGCCTCTGCCTGGGTTTCCAGGGCCCTGGCGATTTGGGTTTCCCGACTTCGCCAGGGCATTTCTTCTGGGGCTTCCTCGGAAGAACTGGCCGATTTAATTCTCCTGCTTTCTAAAGCGGGAGACTTTCTATGTTCTGCTTCCATGCAGTCGGACCGCTGTGCTGCTTTTGCCATGGGTAACCTTGGGGCTCTCCGTAGATCCGCGTGGCTTAAAGCCTGGGATGCGACGCAGCTTCTAAAAGGTCTCTCACTGAGCTTCCTTTTACTGGCTCTCGGCTTTTTGGTAAGCGCCTAGACGAGATCATCTTGGAAGCCACGGGAGGGAAGAGTTCCTTATTACCTTAAAATAAGGCCCATACTACTACCTCCCGACGTAAATCTACCTTTTTTTTGGTCCTTTCGGACCTTCAGGGGCACGAAGGGGACTAGGCAGGCGCCGTCTCTGGACAAAAAGGCTCCCTTCTTCCAGGCTCGCCCATCCTGGAAATCGTATAACCGTTCGGGCCGCTCTTCGCCCAAGGCAGGTACCCGCAAACCCACCTCTGTCTCAAGGAACGCCCCCTACCCGCGGATTTTTCTCGGGTGGGAGGTCGTTTGTTACTCTTCCGGGACGTCTGGACCACACAGGTGCAGGACTCCTGGGTCAGAGACGTGGCATCCAACGGTTACCAGATCGAGTTTGCCTCTCTTCCAAAGGATCGTTTTTTCCTTTCCCGAGCTCCGCAGTCTCCCTCTTTGGCAATGGCCTTTCGGGGTGCACTGCAGTCCCTCCTCATTCAGGGGGTCATTGTCCCGGTACCTCCCAGGGAACGCTTTTGAGGTTTTTATTCCAACCTCTTTGTAGTTCCCAAGAAAGGGGGTTCCGTACGCCCAATCTTGGATCTAAAGCTTCTCAACAGGCATCTCCTCCTGCGCCACTTCCGTATGGAGTCTCTGCATTCGGTTGTGGCGACCATAGATCAGGGGGAGTTTCTTTCCTCGGTGGACATCAGGTACGCCAACCTCCATGTTCCGATTTTTCCGGGACACCAGCGGTTCCTCCGATTTGCTGTCCCGGAGGGACATTTCCAGTTTGTGGCTCTCCCCTTCGGCCTAGCCACAGCTCCGAGGGTATTCACCAAGGTCCTTGCACCAGTGATCGGCCTGCTTTGGACAAGGGGGGTCTCAGTGATCCCTTACTTGGACGACCTTCTGATCAAGGCTATGTCCAGAGACCAGAATCTAGAGAGCATCACCCTCACCCTTCAGGCCCTGTCTCGCTTCGGTTGGTTGGTCAATCGGGACAAGTCCAACCTATCCCCCACCCAGTCCCTGTTTTTTCTAGGACTTCGGTTCAACACCCAGTCTGCCCGGGTTCACCTCCCATCGGAAAAGCGATTGACCCTTCTGTCAGGGGTTCGTATACTCAGGAACCCTTCCCCAGTGTCCATCCGATTTTGCATGGATGTCCTGGGTCGGATGGTGGCGACCATTGAGGCCCTTCCCTTCGCTCAGTTTCATTTCCATCTCCTTCAACTTGCGATTCTATCCCGGTGGGACAGGTCTCCATTGTCTCTCGATCGCAAGATCGTATTTCCTCGGGCATCTCGCCGCTCCCTTCTGTGGTGGCTCCTTTCCCCCTTGCTTCTTCAGGGACGCTCCATCCTGCCCCTCCATTGGCTGGTAGTCACAACGGATGCCAGCCTTTCGGGTTGGGGGGGTGTCTTCCGAGACTGGACAGTCCAGGGCCTTTGGTCTCCCAGGGAGATGCTCTTCTCGATCCACATCCTGGAACTGAGAGCAATCTACCTTTGTCTGTTACATTGGGAGAACCTTCTCCAGGGCCGCCCAGTTCGTGTCCAGTCCACTGCGGTGGCATACATCAATCGCCAGGGCGGCACCCGCAGCTCGACGGCGATGGCCGAAGTTTCCAAGATCCTTCTCTGGGTGGAGCTCAGGGTTCCGGCCATCTCGGCTATCCACATTCCAGGCGTAAACAATTGGGAAGCGGACTTCCTAAGCCGGTCCTCTCCCGATCCCGGAGAGTTTTCCCTTCATCCGGAGGTGTTTGCAGAGATCTGTGGCCTCTGGGGAACTCCAGATGTGGACCTCTTTGCATCCCGCCACAACATGAAGGTTCCCCTTTATGTGTCAAAGTCACGGGACCCCCATGCTTTAGCAGCGGACACACTGGTAATTCCTTGGTCGGGGTTCGCCCCTTCCTTATCTGTTCCCTCCTATATATACCCCCCGCCGGCGCATTTATGTGACGGCACGATGCTGCTGATAGAATACTATTCATACATAGCGCTGCAGGGGCATATTATATAGAAGTGCTGTGGGGGCCAGATAATACTATATATCTGGCCCCCACAGCACTTCTATATAATATGCCCTTCAGCGCTATGTATGAATAGTATTTTATCAGCAGCATCGCGCCGCCGCCGGCTGGTGCGATGCTCTGCGTGTAAAATGCTTTTCACAGATAGCGCTGCATTAATGACAAATGCGCCAGTGGGGGGTCACATAAATGCGCCGGCGGGGGGTATATATTAATAAATGCGTCGGCGGGGGGAGGGGTGTGTGTGTATATAATTATAAATGCGCCTGCGGGGGTTACATTATAAATGTGCTGGCGGGGGGTTATATATGTTTGCGCTGGCAGGGGTTATATCTTTATAAATGCTCTATATATCTTGCCCCCCACAGCGCTTTTAATATACATTGTCCATTTTAAAAACCCCGCAGGGAGCCCTGAATGGCTCCTCAGTACCGGCCATTTAGAGCTCCCCACGGGGAATTTAAAAATGAAAGTAAAATACATCGGTGATCGCAGGGTTGCGGACCATGCAGCCCGCTCCCCTGCTTAATAACTTCTGATCGGATAGGGTCTCAGAAGTGAGACCCGGTGCGATCAATCCCTCAGCCCCTGTGCTACTACCCCTATCATGGAACAGAGTCTGTTCCATGATGGGGGTAGTAGTACAAGCACTAATGTAGCCTCCCCAGCCGCCAGCAGACTCCTGCAGCCAGGAACTACTACTCCCACCATGGAAACAAGTCTGTTCCATGATGGGAGTAGTAGCAGTAGTCCTGGCTGCGGGAGTCTGTGGGTGGCTGATTTTTCATACTTTCAAAAGTAAAATACGGATTAAAAACCGGTTAAAAATGGTTCAAAACGGATACCCGTTTAACAGCCGTTTCTATCCATTTTTTTTTAATCCGTTTGTTTTTTAAAATGGAACGGGGGCAAACGGCCGTGTGAACGCACCCTCAGCCGTTAGCATCCATTAATTCACCCGTTATTAAACATCCGTTAACAATACATTATAACGGCCTTTATTAACGGGTGAATTTTATAGTGTGAAAGCAGCCTTACATGAGCAAAATCTCAAAATGAAAAACAGAATGGAGGAAAAAAGCTGATTTGCTTACATGAGACAAATTTAAAAAGGCTGTATGACTTGTTATAAATTTGTTGCATGTAAGCAAAAAAAAAAACGACTAAAAAATACATACATAAGCAAGTTTTTATGAATGTCCCCCTATGTCCTTAACCCCTTCCCGACCTATCACATACCTATACGTCATGAGTGGCAAGGTGTTCCCGACCCATGACATACAGGTACGTCATGAACATTTTTGCTGCTACTCACGGCATCCCGCAGCGCCCGGTAAGATGGTGGCTATCACTGATAGCCAGCCATCTTACCATGCGACCACGGGGGGTTTCATCCCCCACCCCCCCCAGCGATCGCTGCTATCAGCTAGTCAAATCTGATTAGCTGATAGCAGCGTTTCGCTATCAGAATACTTAGCAGCGTGGTGTGTGAGTCCGGATCACGGGGATCGGGACACACACCGCTCTGCTAAGTGTCCCTGACCCGTCCCCCGGCGTCACTTACCCTGCCATGCGGTGTCCCGAGCGGTCCCGGCGCGAGCGGCGTCCTCCAGGCGGTCTCGGCGGCGCTGCGTCCCGGAGGTGAGTTTCCGGCAGCAGGGCGGCATCTTCATTGGCAGCAGTGAGATCGCCGTAAAGCGATCTCACTGCTGCCTCTGGGAGTTTCAAAACTGCAACTCCCAGCATGCCCAGACAGCCTTTGGCTTTCTGGGCATGCTGGGAGTTGTAGTTTTGCAACATCTGGAGGTCCACAGTTTGTAGACCACTGTATAATGGTCTCCAATCTGTGCTCTTCCAGATGTTGCAAAACTACAAATCTCAGCATGCTCAGTCTGTCCAGGCATGCTGGGAGTTGTAGTTCTCTAACATCTGAAAGAACACAGATTGGAGACCATTATACAGTGGTCTCCAAACTGTGGACCTCCAGATGTTGCAAAACTACAACTCCCAGCATGCCCAGACTGCCCAAGCATGCTGGAAGTTGTAGTTCGGCAACATCTGATCCTTCAGATATTGGCAAACTACAACTTCCAGCATGCCTGGGCAGTCTGGGCATGCTGGGAGTAGTAGCTTTGCAACAACTGGAGGCACACTAGTTGGGAAACATTGTCCGTTTCCTACCTCAGTGCCTCCAGCTGTTGCAATTGTTGCAAAACTATAACTCCCAGCATGCACTGACAGACCATGCATGCTGGGAGTTGTAGTTTTGCAACAGCTGGAGGCACACTAGTTTGAAAACACTAAGTTTGGTTGCAAAACACTTGAAAGTTTATTACTTAACTTAGTGTTTCCAAACCAGTGTGCCTCCAGCTGTTGCAAATCTACAACTCCCAGCATGCACGGACAGCCAAAGGGCATGCTCGGAGTTTGCAACAGCTGGATGTTTGCCCCCTCCCCCCAATGTGAATGTACAGGGTACACCCACATGGGCAGAGGTTTACAGTGAGTGCTGCAAGTTTGAGATGGCGCAAATTTTGCGCTGCAGCTCAAACTCCCAGCGGCAAACTTGCTGTGAACCTCTGCCCATGTGACTGTACCCTAAAAACACTGCACTACACTAACACAAAATAAAATAAAAAGTAAAAAACACTACATATACACATACTCCTACACAGCCCCCCTCCCCCCAAAAAATGAAAAACGTCTGGTACGCTAGTGTTTCCAAAACGGAGCCTCCAGCTGTTGCAAAATAACAACTCCCAGTATTGCCGGACAGCCATTGACTGTCCAGGCATGCTGGGAGTTTTGCAACAGCTGGAGGCATCCTGTTTGGGAATCATTGGCAAAGAATACCCCTATGTCCACCCCTATGAAAATCCCTAATTCAGGCCTCAAATGCGCATGGCGCTCTCTCACTTTGGAGCCCTGTCGTATTTCAGGGAAACAGTTTTGGGACACATATGGGGTATCGCCGTACTCGGGAGAAATTGCCTTACAAATTTTGGGGGGCTTTTTATTCTTTAACCCCTTATGAAAAGGTGAAGTTGGGGTCTACACCAGCATGTTAGTGTAAAAAAATTAATTTTTTACACTGACATGCTGGTGTTGCCCTATACTTTTCATTTTCACAAGAGGTAAAAGGGAAAAAAGACCCTCTAAATTTGTAATGCAATTCCTCCCGAGTACGGAGATACCCCATATGTGGGCACAAAGTGCTCTGGGGGCGCACAACAAGGCCCAGAAGGGAGAGTGCACCATGTACATTTGAGATGATTTGCACAGGGGTGGCTGATTGTTACAGCAGTTCTGACAAACGCAAAACAATAAATATCCATATGTGACCCCATTTTGGAAACTACACCCCTCACGGAATGTAATAAGGGGTGCAGTGAGCATATACACCCCACTAGTGTATGACAGATTTTTGGAACAGTGGTCTGTGAAAATTAAAAATAAAATTTTTCATTTACACAGTCCACTGTTTCAAATATCTGTCAAACGCCAGTGGGGTGTAAATGCTCACTGCACCCCTTATTAAATTCCATGAGGGGTATAGTTTCCAAAATGGGGTCACATGTGGGGGGATCCACTGTTCTGGCACCATAGGGGCTTCCTAAATGGGACATGCCCCCCAAAAACCCTTTCAGAAAAACTCACTCTCCAAAATCCCATTGTCGCTCCTTCCATTCTGAGCCCTCTACTGCGCCCGCCGAACACTTTACATACGCATATGAGGTATTTCCTTACTCGAGAGAAATTGGGTTACAAATTTTAGGGTGATTTCTCTCCTTTTACCCCTTTAAAAATTCAAAAATTGGGTCTACAAGAACATGCGAGTGTAAAAAATGAAGATTTTGAATTTTCTCCTTCACTTTGCTGCTATTCCTGTGAAACACCTAAAGGGTTAAAACACTTACTGAATGTCATTTTTAATACTTTGGGGGGTGCAGTTTTTATAATGGGGTCATTTATGGGGTATTTCTAATATGAAGACCCTTAAAATCCACTTCCAACCTGAACTGGGCCCTGAAAAAGTACGATTTTGAAAATCTTGAGAAAAATTAGAAAATTGCTGCGGAACTTTGAAGCCCTCTGGTGTCTTCCAAAAGTAAAAACTTGTCAATTTTTTGATGCAAACATAAAGTAGGTGGGATTGAACAAAATCAATAGCTTTGCATCCTTTCTGTAAGTATCCATCCATAAATTCCTCTGTATGTCCTGTGTGATTCTATATACTCTGTATGCTATAATTTTTTTAAATTTTTTTATTTCCCCCCCCCTTTTTTTCCCCCCTTTTCATTTTCTTTCTTCTCCTTTCCCACTCCCTATCTCCATCCTTTCCCCTCCCCAGTCCCTCACTTTCTCTTTCCTTTTTCTTCCTCCTTCCCCCCCTTTTTCTTCCCCTCCCCCATCCTTCTCCACTTCCCTTTCCTCATTCCCTTTCATCCCCTATTTTTATTCCCCTCTTCCTCCCCCTTCTTTTCCCTTCCTTTTTTCTCTTCTTTTTTTTTCTCCTTTTTTCCTTTTTTTTTTCTTTTTTACTCTGTATCCACATTTGCCCCACATATTTTCTATGTATATTCCTTTTTGTTTGGTACATCTATATTCTAATTATCCAAGTGCTCAATATTATATATATTTGAATTATTAATTATTGTTCTGATGATAATATGATAATAGATTTTTTTGTGTTCGCCTCTCCGCTGTTATTCTGCATACCTCTTTAGTTCCATATTCATTCATATATTATGTGTTGTATACACATTTTATTGTTTGTGTTTCCAATATTCATTTTTTTTAATGTGTATTCTTACACATTATTCTTCCCACATATCTTTTTAATTTTCTCCATTTATATGTCTTGGTTCTTTTCTTTTTCACCCTTTTTTTCACCCATTTTTTTACTTTTTCACTATTCATTCTTTATCTCCTTTTCATCTCTGGTTACATTGTGGTTTGTTTTCTTTTCTTCTCTCTTGTATTTATCTATTATTATTATGTTTCATTTGTATATTGTTGTATCTATACGATTTTTGCCCCTGTCTTTCACCATTCTTTTTGTCTTTACAGGTACTCAGAACCTCCGCCTATATTGATTGATGTCTATTTACCATTCTTCGGACCAATTTTTCTTCCTTTCCCCCTCCCCCTTTTTTTCATTTTTTGTCTATGTTTGTTCTCATTACTACTTTTATCTAAGTCCTTTACCTATATATATATATTATGTTTAGTTCTGTATGCCTGTCATGTGTGCAATGATTTTTGCGCACATGTACGTGCTATGATGCTATTATTATTTTCTGTATTCTATTGGGGGGCCCCCCTAATTATGTAAGAATATATGGATTTGTTTGCACATGTCCTTATTGTATGTGCATTTATGTATTGTATTACACATTTTTTGTGGTGTACTACCTTCAATTATGGGGGACGCACATTTTTCTATTATGTCACCATACATACTTGTTAGTATCTTCACTATCTTTATTTTTTTACACTTTCCTTTTCTTTTTCTTTATTTTTCTTTTTCTTTTTCTTTTTATTTATCTATTTTTCTTACCCAGTCTGTTTTGCTCCCCTCTTTCACTTGCATCCACTCTTCCACTCCCCTCCTTTTTTTTATCTATGTATGCAGGCGGGTGGTTCCGTTTATATACTTTAATATATATGTATATTTTATTTTTCTGTTTAGTTACGATCGCGGCCATCTTTGTGTAGCCTTATTCCCCTCTTGTGCCGAAATCGCCGGTGCACATGCGCAATATGCGCTGAGGAAGCCATTTTTAAGGAGTTTATTACCCTTTGACAGAGGCGCCATTTTCATGTAGCCCTGTACTCTATAACTTAGACTATTAGCCTCGTTCTTTACATCTCCAGCGCCGCGGCGTTCTACCTCACTTCCGGTTCACTGCACTTCCCTTTTATACATAACAGGTGCGTTACTCTGTTTTTATTGGTTTACACCCATATAAATAATCTAGTTTTTGATCATAAACCACACTCCTCGAGAAAGCCCGGTTGCGGGCGAAATGCGTCGGAGACTCATAGCAGGTGTAGGGTCCAGTACGGTATCTATATGTCTTCTGCCTTCGATTTCATCTAACTGTTATTTCCATTGTGCACTTCTGTTCCTGCATTTTACACGTCACATGTTATATTGCTTTAACACCACTGCTTTCCTAGCACGTTGCACTTTGCTTAGTTATTCACTGTGTGATATATTTTTCACTATGTAAGAAGTGTTTACAGTTTTTTAGCACTTGCACTTTATTCTTAGTTACTTCTGTACACTTATCCTATCTTCTGTATGTACATATAGATTTAATACATATATATACACCTTAATTTATTTACCGGACCCAACTCTCCCTTTATATACTTTTTTATCCTGCTTTTATATTTATTTTTATCAATTATTACATGTTGTAAATTGAGAGGAATTTTTTATATTAACTTATATCTATGGATTTACATTGATTGTGCACGAATTTTCTGTTCCTATTTTATATTATATATTTTTAATTTATGTTTTGGTACCTAATAAAATGTGTATATATATATATTTTTATACTGTTTATACTTCATTATTGGGGAACAAGGTTTACGCTCTTTCGTAGCGCATTGTAGGTTTACATATTTGGTCTTCTGTCTTTTTAGACCCCTTTTCTACTTATTTAGAGGAGCCATTTTTTGGACTCTTTTTTAGGTTGTTGCAAACATAAAGTAGACATATTGTATATGTGAATCAATATGTAATTTATTTGGAATATCCATTTTCCTTTCAAGCAGAGAGTTTCAAAGTTAGGAAAATGCTAAATTTTCTAAATTTTCATGAAATTTTTAGATTTTTTTTACCAAGAAAGGATGCAAATATCAGTGAAATTTTACCAATAACATAAAGTAGAATATGTCACGAAAAAACAATCTGGGAATCAGAATGATAACTAAAAGCATTCCAGAGTTCTTAATGTTTAAAGTGACAGTGGTCAGATTTTCAAAAAATGCCCAGGTCCTGAAGGTGAAAATGGGCTGGGTCATGAAGGGGTTAAGGGGTTAACATGCTCTTATTAAAATATCTGTACAACTTGTGGGGAGATCTGTGTATTTATTGGGGTCTCATAAGTAGGATCCATTTGATATATTTGTAAATAATAAGAAATATTAACTCCTGGGTACCTGGTTTATTTTCTGTTAACCATTTATGGTTCTGATATGGTGCAGCTGAAAATAAAAACTACAAGAGCTTTTTAATAACAGAAAACTGAAACCCGAGCTGTCAAAATTCCTTCTATTCTGGATTTGTTTGTCACTTTGATTGCTTTTAGCTGGTTAGTTTTAGCATTTATATTACTTGCTTCAGCCTTTACCCATTTTCCATACAAGAGTTTAGAAAAATATACAATTAGACAAGACCATTTACATGCACATGAATGTGAAATGGAGGATAAGGCCATGTCACAATTCCCTGGTACTGTTCCGACAATATTATGTTTCTATGCTCATTAGTGTCAATAATTTGTATTATAAGTGGAATAATGTCCATAACATGTAAAGGAAGTTCCATTTTGTAGACCAATGTTAGGCTGGGTTCACACTACGTTTTCTCCCATACGGGAGCGCATACGGCAGGAGGGAGCTAAAAGCTCTCGCTCCCGTATGTCACCGTATGCGCTCCCGTATGTCATTCATTTCAATGAGCCGACCGGAGTGAAACGTTCGGTCCGGTCGGCTCATTTTTGCGCCGTATGCGCTTTTACAACCGGACCTAAAACCGTGGTTGACCACAGTTTTAGGTCCGGTTGTAAAAGCGCATACGGCGCAAAAATGAGCCGACCGAACGTTTCACTCCGGTCGGCTCATTGAAATGAATGACATACGAGAGCGCATACGGTGACATACGGGAGCGCGAGCTTTTAGCTCCCCCCTGCCGTATACGCTCCCGTATGGGAGAAAACGTAGTGTGAACCCAGCCTTATATATGTCTGTGTTTCTATGATCTTCTTTAATGCAGATTTGTGTGTCTGAGTAATGTCTTTGGCCTTTTCTCTCTTGCTGAGTTTTCACTCTTGAGAATTGTTAATGCATAGAGATGGCAACCTGATGACACGCAATGGCTCTCATTTACTAAGACCAGAGATTTAATTTTGGAGTGTTTTTGTTTTTCCTCCATTATTTTTCTCACCTTATGTACTACTGTGTTGCAAGTGTCGTGTTTTTTCTGTCGTACGGAATATTGTTTGGTCGCACAAACTAGACGGGAAAAACCAGAGTTAAAAAAAATAACCTGCAGGAAATTCAGCTTTTATCCCAAGCCGTCATCTCACAAACCCTCAGTGGTCGGTATGGAGAGGCACGCAATTTCCCTGGCTTTTGTTGAGTTCCTCAATAAGCACTTTGCCCAAGAAGAAGGAACTGATGCTCCCGCTACCAGCTCCCTGCTTCCATCTTCAAGTTGTCCCTCCGGTTCTGGGGTGAGGCAGGAAGACATTGCTGAAGTGGAGGTGGCTCATCAGGCTAATCTAAGCGAAGGCGAAGCCTCAGACGATGAGGATGACATTGCTGCTGGGGAGTCATTATGTAAACCACGCTCCACTCCGGAAGAAAAGAAAATCTTAGTTGAGGAGGTAAGTAGAAACAGGATTACGCCTGTATTCTTAGATTATCTTGACGCCTCAGGTACTGGATTAATATCTCTGCCTTTTTTTTTTAAACTAATAGCTTTCTATATGGCTCAAGCTTGTCAGATATTTCTCCATTTGCCAATAACACCTGAATGGTCAGGCTTTTTCATGAGTCTAAATAAAATCATCCTTAACCTGTTAAGGACCCAGGGCATCCACTCCCGTGGCCCCGCATCATAGCGGGTCGGGCCCGGCCTAACAACGGCCGGGACCCGTGGCTAATAGCATGCGGCATTGATCGCGGTGCTGCACGTTATTAACCCTTTAACAGCTTACAGGACAGCCGGAGGGTCCCCACCTGCCTCCTCGCTGTCTGATCGCCAAATGACTGCTCAGTGCCTGAGATCCGGGCATGAGCAGTTAAGCAGCATCATTGATCAATGGTTTCCTATGAGAAACCATTGAAAAATGTAAAAGATCAGTGTGTGCAGTGTTATAGCCCCCTATGGGAGCTATAACACTGCAAAAAAAAAAGTGAAAAAAAAGTGAAGATCATTTTACCCCTCCCCTAATTAAAGTTTGAATCACCCCCCTTTTCCCATTAAAAAAAAAAAAAAAACTGTGCAAATAAAAATAAACATATGTGGTATCACCGCGTGCGGAAATGTCCAAATTAGAAAAATATATCATTAATTGAACTGCACGGTCAATGTCATACGAGCAAGAAAATTCCAAAGTCAAAAATAGTGTATTTTTGGTGACTTTTTATATCATGAAAAAATTAATAAACAGCCATCAATACAAAAATGGTACCACTAAAAACTTCAGATCAAGACATAAAAAATTTGCCCTCAAACCGCCCCATACGCGGAAAAATAAAAAGTTATAGGGGTCAGAAGTTGACAATTTTAATCTTATAAATTTTCCTGCATGTAGTTATGATTTTTCCAGAAGGTCAACAAAATAAAACCTATATATAAGTAGGGTAACATTTTAATCGTATGGACCTACAGAATAAATAGGAGTCATTTTTACCGAAAAATGAACTGTGTAAAACGGAAGCCCCCAAAAGTTACAAAATAGTGTTTTTTTTTTCAATTTTGTCTCACAATAATTTAGTTTTCCATTTCGTGGTGAATTTTTGGGTAAAATGACTGACGTTATTACAAAGTAGAATTGGTGGCACAAAAAATAAGCAATCATATGGATTTTTAGGTGCAAAATTGAAAGAGTTATGATTTTTTAAAGGTAACAAAAACGGAAAAACCCCGGGTCCTTAAGGGGTTAAATCACCATTGTTGAGATTTATCCAAACCTGTCCATGTGAAAATTTGCCGAGTTGATTATAGCAACCAATTAGACTGCTTCTTTAATTTTCTCAAAGAAGAAGCGATCTGATTGGTAACTATGGGCAACTCAGCAACTTTCCCTCTGGACAGGCTGTGAGACATCTCCCCCATGTAACTTCCACACATCCCTCTTTCCTCAAAGTAAGTTATGTTTTTTCTTTTAAACAATTTAACCCCTTTGGAGCATGCCATCCCTAGAAGGTATAATTTCCCTGGGGATTCTTTTTATTATTTTAATCAACTTTCTTGTTAAAAATCATTTACACTTATATACACTATTGTAAAGTATTTTTTTTGCACACATTTGAAATGTCGCCTTGAAGATTTTATCATTAAGAAATACATTTAAATATCTAATATTAATTTAGTATCAAATTTGTACATGTTGTGTGATGCCAATTATCCGTTCTCAATATTTCCATTTCTGCTTAGTCCTTATAGGTGACTGACAACTTTGAACATCTCTTTGGCCATGAATCTGAAAGGGTTTCGCTATCCAGCCGCTAGAAAATATGGCGTAATATTTCACGAAAAGTAAATGCTCTTGGAGTTGCCAAACGCACGCCAGCTGAATTGCAGCATAAATCGTATGACTGTAAGTATCAATTCAAAGTGAAGTTGTCCAAAATACACCTACACTCAAAAAAGACAGGAGGTGGACCACCATCACAAAAAAGGCTAAATGAAATTGAAGAGATGGTATCCAAAACCTTTCAACGCAAACAAATAGAAGGCATAGGAAAATATGATGTTATGGCTGGTTTGGAAGGTAACTATATGATAATTTTGTGTAAACTAGCAGTATTCCCTGGTAATTTTAAAATGTAGCCTTACCTGTACCTTACTAAAAACAATTTTATCTTGTTTAATCTTTGCCAGGGTGTTTCTTACATTATTGTCGCATAAGCAAACAAACAAGGCGGTAATCTTATTGTTAAAATTTAAAGCATTAAAGGTGTGTAGCAACACAGGTGAAAGGGCAGTTACATCTGGCATATTATTTAACCCCTTAAGCATGCAGGGTTTTTCCGTTTTTGCACTTTCGTTTTTTCCTTCTCACATTTTAAAAATCATAACCCTTTCAATTTTGCACCTAAAAATACATATGATGGCTTATTTTTTGCACCACCAATTCTACTTTGCAGTGACATCAGTCATTTTACCCAAAAATATATGGCCAAACGGAAAAAAAATCATTGTGCGACGAAATTGAAGAAAAAATGCAATTTTGTAATTTTGGGGGCTTCCGTTTCTACACAGTACATTTTTTCGGTAAAAATGACACCTTAACTTTATTCTGTAGGTCCAAAGGATTAAAGCCCATAGCCCATAGGGGGCTATAACACTACACACACTGGGGGACATGTATCATTATTTGTGTATGGTAGAAGCAGTTTACCCCTTTTCCTGATTTCTAAATTATGCGCATAAGCGCTAAATTTATAAATCAAGCGCAATGAGCTTCATAAATTGCGGGTAAATATAGTAATCTCCTAAATCCACTCTTTGGAAAATAGAATCGATGATTTAGAGCATCTTGCTACGTTAAGTCCAAGATGGCTTATATTTGCGCAAAAAAAACAGCTCTTGCGGCAACATTTTTGGTGTAAAGGAAAAGTACGCAGTTTATAAATCCATGTGTACTATAGATGTCACTCCAAGGTACCCTGATTCGGCCACATCTGGAGGACATGCTCTACCAAAACGTGCACAAAAAAATGCACACAAAACAGGGGTAAGATCTTTGATACATGTCCCCCACTGATCTTATACACTGTTTAATGCAAAGCACCGCGTGACCCCGCGTTATATCGCAGGAGCCGGCCAAGGACGTAAATATATGTCCTTGGTCATTAAGGGGTTAATGACTACCTTATTTAATTATTTTTTTTAATTCTACTTTGTGTGTAAATACTTAGTAAAACATTTTCTATTTTAATGTTTGTTTTTCTCAGTAAATTTGCAGACAAGCAGAGAGGATGAAGAAGAGCCAGATCTTCACCAAAGTCTTCTGGATGAAGAAGGACCTGTCCCTTATCTTGAAGAATCAAGAATTGAAATAGGAGAGGAAACACAAAATCAATAGTGTTGCTCGCGAATATTCGCAATTCGAATAT
This sequence comes from Hyla sarda, assembly GCF_029499605.1. Lineage (NCBI taxonomy): Eukaryota > Metazoa > Chordata > Amphibia > Anura > Hylidae > Hyla > Hyla sarda. Next base: position 235,000,719 of record NC_079189.1, on the reverse strand, counting down.
TATTTGCGAATATCGCATATTCGCGAATTTCGCGAATATAGCGCTATATATTCGTAATTACGAATATTCGTTTTTTTTTTTTTTTTTTTCTTTTTCTTCACAGTACACATCCCAGTGATCACCCCTCTCTGCTTCCAGCTTGTGTGGTGTAAAGAAGGCTGTAATACTACTGTGTGAGACTGGCGTGCTAAAATTCGCATATGCGAAAATTCGCATATGTAAATTTTCGTATATGCGAATTTTCACGTATGTTAATCTTGCATATGCTAATATTCACATATGTTAATTTTAGTATACGCGAATATTCGCATATGCGAAAATAAAACGAGAATATAACGAATATGCGAATATTCGCGAATATAATACGAATATTCGTCCATATATTCGCGAATATTCGCGAATTCGAATATGGACTATGCCGCTCAACACTAAAAATCAAGTGAAGTCAAATTTTGATTTTGATGTGTTACCAACACTTATTCAAAATTTCATGTTAAAAAATGAGGCTAATATTCAAAACTATATTGAAAGTCAAAACAAGCTGACAGCAGCATTACAAAATACCAGCAGCAAAATGTGTGCAGAAGTTGCAACAGTATCTGAAGCTATTTTTGCTCTAAATTCAACAATGTCCGGGATAGCTGATCACATGACAGGGACTGACCAAACTAGAAGGGTATCGACTTCTGGATGGTCTGTTGAAGTCACCCCACCTGAAAGTATGGCTGTTTCCTTTGACACAGAAAGACAAAACTGTGAGATTGCTTCCTCAGCATAGCATGGAATTGAGGTCACATTCCAAAGCTAGTCCAACAGTTCTGTCCAGTGACAGTGATTGCACTGTGGTCAAGATATCTAATGTAGTTGGAGATGCTGAGATGAAAAAATGTTTAGGGGACACTTCCCCTGTCCCTTAACCCCTTAAGGACCCATGACGTACCGCTACGTCATGGGACCCTGGGTCTTAAGGTCTCATGATGTACCAGTACATCGGTGGGAATTCCGGTCCCCGCCACGCGAGCACCTCACGCAAATGCACACGGGGGTCTTCAAACCCCCCCCCCATGTCGGTGATCATGAATTCACATGATTTTCGGCGATTTGTGGCTATTCCGGGTCATACGGGTCTATGGTGACCCAGTGACCCGGAAAATATGGGGGATCGGGAGTGTCCAAGACCCCCCTGAAGGGATAGGAGTGCCACCCCTCCTATACCTGCTATTGGTCGTCTAGAAGCGCCGACATATAGCAGATTGGGGTGGGGGGGGTTAACTTTCGGTTTCTCCATTCTGCCCACCAACAATAGGCGGGACAGAACGGGGAAACCGAGGAGGACCGGCGCCGGAGGTCCACTTACCCATCCGCAGTGGCGGAGGAAGGCGATGCGGCTCCCTGGATCCTACGGAAGCCGGTGAGTTGCCTAGCAACATCTGGAGGGCTACAGTTTGAGACCACTATACAGTGGCCTCTAAACTGCAGCCCTACAGATGTTGCAAAACTACAATTCCCAGCATGCCCAGACATGCTGGGATTTGCATTTTGCAACAGCTGGAGGCCTACAGTTTGGAGATCACTGTATAGTGGTCTTTAAACTGTGGCCCTCTAGATCTTGCAAAACTACAACTCCTATCATGCTCACACAGCAGTTTGCTGTCTGGGCATGCTGGGACTTGTGGTTTTGCAACATCTCGAGGGCCACAGTTTTGCAGATCACTGTGCAGTGGTCTCTAAACTGTAGCCCTCCAGATGTTGCAAAACTGCAAATCCCAGCATGCCCAAACAACAAACAGCTGTCTTGGCATGCTGGGAGTTGTAGTTGCGTACCTCCAACTGTTTCATAACTACATCTTCCAGCATGCCCTTCGGCGATCAGTACATGCTGGGAGTTGTAGTTTTGCAACAGCTGGAGGCACACAGGTTGGAAAGTACTAAGTTAGGTAACGTAACCTAACGGAAGGTTTTCCAACCAGTGCGCCTCTAGCTGTTGCAAGAGCACAACTCCCAGCATGCACGGTCTGTCAGTGCATGCTGGGAGTTGAAGTTTTGAAACAGCTCGAGGTTTGCCCCCCCCCCCATGTGAATATACAGGGTACATTCACAGGGGCGGGTTTACAGTTGTTTCCTGCTTGAAGTTTGAGCTGCGGCAAATTTTTTGCCACAGCGCAAACTCCTAGCGAGAAGCTCACTGTAAGCCTCCGCCAGTGCAAATGTACCCTAAAAACACTACACCACACTACATTAAAGGGGTATTCCAGGCAATAACTTTTTTTTATATATCAACTGGCTCCGGAAAGTTAAACAGATTTGTAAATTACTTCTATTAAAAAATCTTAATCCTTCCAATAGTTATTAGCTTCTGAAGTTGAGTTGCTGTTTTCTGTCTAACTGCTTTCTGATGACTCACGTCCCGGGAGCTGTCCAGCTCCTATGGGGATATTCTCCCATCATGCAAGGGATATTCTCCCATCATGCACAGCTCCCGTGACATGACATCATCATTGAGCAGTTAGACAGAAAACTTCAGAAGCTAATAACTATTGGAAGGATTAAGATTTTTTAATAGAAGTAATTTACAAATCTGTTTAACTTTCAGGAGCCAGTTGATATATAAAAGTTTTTGCCTGGAATACCCCTTTAACACATAATACAGGGTAAAAGACTTCAGATACACCCCCTTACACTGTCCCCCCCATCCCCCTCCTCCCCCCATAAAAATGAAAAACATATTGTACGGCAGTGTTTCCAAAACGGAGCCTCCAGCTGTTGCAAAACAACAACTCCCAGCATTTCCGGACAGCCATTGACTGTCCAGACATGCTGGGAGTTTAGCAACAGCTGGAGGCACCCTGTTTGGGAATCACTGGTGTAGAATACCCCTATGTCCACCGCTATGCAATCCCTAACTTAGTCCACAAATGCACATGGCGCTCTCTCACTTTGGAGCCCTGTCGTATTTCAATGAAACAGTTTAGGGCCACATATGGGATATTTCTGTACTCGGGAGAAATTGCACTACAAATTTTGGGGGGCGTTTTCTCCTTTTACCCCTTATGAAAATGAAAAGTTGGGGGCTACACCAGCCTGTTAGTGTAAAAAAATTTACATGGTGTTGCCCCATACTTTTTATTTTCACAAGCGGTAAAAGGAAAAAAAGACCCCTAAAATTTGTAACACAATTTCTCCTGAGAATGAAAATACCCCATGTGTGTAAAATGCTCTGCGGGCACACAGCAAGGCTCAGGAGTGAGAGTGCACTATGTACATTTGAGGCCGAAATTGGTGATTTGCACAGGGGTGGCTGATTTTACAGCGGTTCTGAAATAAACACAAAAAAATATATACCCACATGTGACCCTATTTTGGAAACTCCACCCCTCACGGAATGTAACAAGGGGTATTGTGAGCCTTAACACCCCACAGGTGTTTTTTTTCACAAAAATGCTGGTGTTACCCAACATTTTTCATTTTCACAAGGGAAAAAAGGGAAAAAGCCCCCCAAAAATTTGTAACCCCATTTCTTCTGAATAAGAACATACCCCATAATATGTGGATGTGGTAAAGTGCTCTGCGGGTGCACTACAATGCTCAGAAGAGAAGGAGCGCCATTGGGCTTTTGAAGAGACAATGGGGGAGATTTATCAAAGGATTTAGACTGTTTTTTCCTGTCTAAATTTGTCGCACAGAAAGTCGCAGTCTAAATATGTGTGACTTTTCTGCAACTTTTGCTGTAGAGGATTTTTTAGAACATGATGCATGCAAGTCTATTTTAGACGGAAATGCATTGGAAAATGCATTGGTGCTGAATCTATCAAGTGCGACTTTTGTGCGACAAGTCGCATCTGCCCAAAATACGCTGAAATGTCAGACCATGTTGGAGCAGGTCTAAATGCAGTTTAAGCTGTAGACCCTGAAGTCTGAGCACAGAATTTATCAAGGGCTGTGAGACCTTTGATAAATTAGGTGCACAATAGACAGGAGACTACCACATACACTGGTCTATAAGCATACCCAGAATAGACTAGATTAGTAAATGTCCCCCAATATGTCCAAAATTGAAGACCACGTGTGTTAACAAAGCTCCCATAGTGCCAGAACAATGGACCCCCCCCACAAGTTACCCCATTTTGGAAACCACACCCCTCATGTAATGTAATAAAGGGTTCAGTGAGCAATTTTAGAAACAGTGGTCCGTGAAAATGAAAAATTAAATTTCAAATGCCAAGGGGGGGGGGGGGGGGGCGGTAAATACTCTCTGCACCCTTTAGTAAATTATGTGAGGGGTGTAGTTTCAAAAATGGGGTCACATGTAGGGGTCCATGTGGGGGGCGGCAGCCCAGGAGGCCTCTTGGGGGGAGGCAACCTTGGAGGCCTCTTGGGAGGAGGAGGCCGCTTAGGGGGCGGCGACATAGGAGGCCTCTTGGTTGGGGCGGCAACCCAGGTGGCCTCTTGGGGGGGGGCGGTGGCGAACCAGGAAGCTTCTTGGGGGGGGGGGGGCGGCAGCCCAGGAGGCCTCTTGGGGGCGGCAGCCCAGGAGGCCTCTCCTCTCATGGGCGGCAGCCTAGGAGGCTTCATGGGGGTCTGCGACCCAGGAGGCATTCTGGGGGATGGCAACTCAAGATTCCTCTTCCTCTCAGGAGACCTCTTTGGTGGAGGAGGACTCTTGGGGGGCATCGACCCAGGAGGCCTCTTGGGGGGCAAAAAACAGGATTCCTTTTCCTCTCAGGAGGCCTCTTGGGTGGAGGCAAATCAGGAGGCCTATTGTGAGGAAGATGTCCATGAGGCCTCTTGGGGGGTGGCGAACAAGGAGGCCTCTTGGGGGGCGGCGAACAAGGAGGCCTCTTGGGGGGCGGCGAACAAAAAGGCCTCTTGGGGGCAGTGAACAAGGAGGCCTATTGGTGGGCGGCGAACCAGGAGGCCTTTTGGGGGGTGGCGAACCAGGAGGCCTTTTGGGGGGCAGCAAACCAGGAGGCCTCTTGGGGGACAGTGACCCAGGAGGCCTCTTGGGTGGCAGTGACCCAGGAGGCCTCTTGGGTGGCGGTGACCCAGGAGGCCTCTTGGGAGGCGGTGAACCAGAAGGCCTCATGGGGGGCAGCGACTCAGGAGACCTCTCAGGGGGCCCCTCCTCTGGGGGCGGCTTGCCCAGGGGGCCCCTCCTCTGGGGGCGGCTTGACAAGGGGGCCTCTCCTCTGGGGGCGGCTTGCCCAAGGGGCCTCTCTACGGGGGGCAGCTTACCCAAGAGTCCTCTCCACTGGGGGCGGCATGCCCAGAAGGCCTCTCCACTGGGGGCGGCATGCCCAGAGGGCCTCTCCACTGGGGCGGCATGCCCAGGGGGCCTCTTGGGGGACAGCAAACCAGGAGACCATTTGGGGGGTGGCAGCCCAGGAGGCCTCCTGGGGGTGGCGACCCAGGAGGACTCTTGGGCGGCAGCAACCCAGGAGGCTTCTTGGGGGCGGCGAACCAGGAGGCCTCTTGGGGGGTGGCAAACCAGGAGGCCTCATGGGGGCTGGCGACCTAGGAGGCCTCTTGCGGGGCGGTGTCTCAGGAGGCCTCTTGGGGGGCAGTGTCCCAGGAGGCTTCTTGGGAGGCAGCAAACCAGGAAGCCTCTTGGGGGGCAACGACCCAGGAGGTCTCTTGGGGGCGGCGACCCAGGAGGCCTCTTGGGAATTGGCAAACCAGGAGGCCTCTTGGGGGGCGACGAAACAGGAGGCTTCTTGGGGGCGATGAACCAGGAGGCCTCTTGGGGGCGACGAACCAGGAGGCCTCTTGGGGGGCAATAACACAGGATTCCCCAGGAGGCCTCTTGGGTGGAGGCAAACCAGGAGGCCTCTTAGGGGCAATGACCTTAGATGCCTCTTGGGAGGCGGCAAACCAGGAGGCCTCTTGGGAGGCGGCAAACCAGGAGGCCTCTTGGGGGGCGGCAAACCAGGAGGCCTCTTGGGGGCGGCAAACCAGGAGGCTTCTTGGGGGGCAAAAACAAAGGATTTCTCTCCTTCTCAGGAGGCATCTTGGGTAGAGGAAAACCAGGAGGCCTATTTTGAGAATGAGGTCCAGAAGGCCTCTTTGGGGGCAGCAAACAAGGAGGTTTCTTGAGGGGCGGCAAACCAGGAGGCCTCTTGAGGGGCGGCAAACCAGGAGGCCTCTTGGGTGGCAGCAAACCAGGAGGCCTCTTGGGGGGCAGCAAACCAGGAGACCTCTTGGGGGGCGGCAGCGCAGGAGGCCTCTTGGGGAGTGGCGATCATGGAGGCCTCTTGGGGGGAGCAGCCCAGGAGACCTCTTGGGGGGGCGGCGATCCAGGAGGCCTCTTGGGGGGCGGCGATCCAGGAGGCCTCTTGGGGGGCGGTGATCCAGGAGGCCTCTTGGGGGGATAGTGGCCCAGGAGCCCTCTTGGGGGGATGGTGGCACAGGAGGCCTCTTGGTGGGCGGTGACCAAGGAGGCCTCTTGGTGGGGCGTCGACCCAGGAGGGCTCTTTTGGAGCAGCAACCCAGGAGGCGTCTTTTGGGGAGGCGACCCAGGAGGCCTCTTGGGGATCGGGGACCCAGGAGGATTCTAGGGGGGCGGCGGCCCAGGAGGCCTCTTGGGGGACGGCGGCCCAGGAGGCCTCTTGGGGGGCAAAAACACAGGATTCTTCTTCCTCTCAGGAGGCCTCTTGGGTGGAGGCACACCAGGAGACCTATTGGGATGAAGAGGTCCAAGAGGCCTCTTGGGGGAGGCGAACCAGGAGGCCTCATGGGGGGCGGTGGCCAGGGAGGCCTCTTGGGGGGGCGGTGGCCCAGAAAACTATTGGGGGGCAAAAACACAGGATTCCTCTTCCTCTCAGGAGGCCTCTTGGGTGGAGGCAAACCAGAAGACCAAATGGGAGGAAGAGGTCCAGGAGAACCTCTTGGAGGGCGGCGGCCCAGGAGAACTCTTTGGGTGCGGCGGCCCAGGAGCCCTCTTGGGGACGGCGACCCAGGAGGCCTCTTGGGGGGCGGCAACCTAGGAGGCATCATGGGGGGCGGTAACCTAGGAGGCCTCTTGGGGGCGGCAACCTAGGAGGCCTCTTGGGGGACGGCGATCTAGGAGGCCTCTTGGGGGGCGGAAACCTAGGATGCCTCTTAGGGGGCAGCGAACCAGGAGGCCTCTTGGGGGACGGCGATCCAGGAGGCCTCTTGGGGGGCGGTAACCTAGGAGGCCTCTTGGGGGCGGCAACCTAGGAGGCCTCTTGGGGGACGGCGATCTAGGAGGCCTCTTGGGGGGCGGAAACCTAGGATGCCTCTTAGGGGGCAGCGAACCAGGAGGCCTCTTGGGGGACGGCGATCCAGGAGGCCTATTGGGGGCGGCGACCCACGAGACCTCTTGGGGACGGCGACCCAGGAGTCCACTTAGGGGGCGGGGGCCTAGGAGGACTCTTGGGGGGCGTCGGCCTAGGAGGACCCAGGAGGACTCCTGGGGGGAGGTGACCCAGGAGGCCTCTTGGGGGGCGGCAACCTAGGAGGCCTCTTGGGGGGCAGACACCCAGGAGGCCTCTTGGGGGGCGGCGACCCAGGAGTCCTCTTGGGGGCGGCGGCCTAGGAGGACTCTTGGGGGCGGCGGCCCAGGAGGACTCTAGGGGGGCGGCGGCCCAGGAGGACTCTTGGGGGGCGGCGACCCAGGAGGCTTCTTGGGGGCGGCGACCCAGGAGGCCTCTTGGGGGGCGGAAACCTAGGAGGCCTCTTGGGGGCGAAAACCCAGGAGGCCTCTTGGGGGACGGCGATCCAGGAGGCCTCTTGGGGGACGGCGATCCAGGAGGCCTCTTGGGGGCGGAAACCTAGGATGCCTCTTGGGGGCGGCGAACAAGGAGGCCTTTGGGGGACGGCGATCCAGGAGGCCTCTTGGGGGGCGGCGACCCAGGAGGCCTCTTAGGGGGCGGAGGCCTAGGAGGACTCTAGGGGGGCGTCGGCATAGGAGGACCCAGGAGGACTCCTGGGAGGAGGTGACCCAGGAGGCCTCTTGGGGGGTGGCAACCTAGGAGGCCTCTTGAGGGGTGGCGGCCTAGGAGGATTCTTGGCGGCGGAGACCCAGGAGGACTCTTGGGGGGCGGAGACCCAGGAGGCCTCTTGGGGGGCGGCAAAATTGAGGGGGCCTCTTGGGGGGCGGCAACTTAGGAGGCCTCTTGGGGGCAGACACCCAGGAGGCCTCTTGGGGGGCGGCGACCCAGGAGTCCTCTTGGGGAGCAGCGACCCAGGAGGCCTCTTGGGGAGCAGCGACCCAGGAGGCCTCTTAGGGGGCGGAGACCCAGGAGGACTCTTGGGGGGCGGCGGCCTAGGAGGACTCTTGGGGGGTGGCAACCTAGGAGGCCTCTTGGGGGGCCGACACCCAGGAGGCCTCTTGGGGGGCGGCGACCCAGGAGTCCTCTTTGGGGGCGGCAGCCTAGGAGGACTCTTGGAGGGCGGCGGCCTAGGAGGACTCTAGGGGGGTGGCGACCCAGGAGGCCTCTTGGGGGACGGTGACCCAGGAGGCCTCTTTGGGGGCGGAAATCTAGGAGGCCTCTTGGGGGCGGAAACCTAGGATGCCTTATCGGGGAGCGGGGAACAAAGGGACCTCTTGGGGGATGGCAATCCAGGAGGCCTCTTGGGGGCGGCGGCCTAGGAGGACTCTTGTGGGGCGGCGGCCTAGGAGGACTCTAGGGGGGCAGTGACCCAGGAGGCCTCTTTGGGGGCGGCGACCCAGGAGGCCTCTTGGGGGGCGTCGGCCTAGGAGGACCGAGGAGGACTCCTGGGTGGAGGTGACCCAGGAGGCCTCTTGGGCGGAGGCAAACTAGGAGGCCTCTTGGGGGGTAGACACCCAGGAGGCCTCTTGGGGGGCGGCGACCCAGGAGTCCTCTTTGGGGGCGGCAGCCTAGGAGGGACTCTTGGAGGGCGGCGGCCTAGGAGGTCTCTAGGGGGGTGGCGACCCAGGAGGCCTGTTGGGGGGCGGCGACCCAGGAGGCCTCTTTGGGGGCGGCAACCTAGGAGGCCTCTTGTGGGCGGAAACGTAGGATGCCTCTTGGAGGGGGGCGGCGACCAAGGAGGCCTCTTGGAAGACTTCGATCCAGGAGGCCTCTAGGGGGGGCGGCGACCCAGGAGGCCTCTTAAGGGGCGGCGGCCTAGGAGGACTCTTGGGGGGCGTCGGCCTAGGAGGACCGAGGAGGACTCCTGGGTGGAAGTGACCCAGGAGGCCTCTTGGGGGGAGGCAAACTAGGAGGCCTCTTGGGGGGCAGACACCCAGGAGGCCTCTTCGGGGGCGGGGAACCAAGGGACCTCTTGGGGGACGGCAATCCAGGAGGCCTCTTGGGGGCGGCAGCCTAGGAGGACTCCTGTGGGGAGGCGGCCTAGGAGGACTCTAGGGGGGCGGTGACCCAGGAGGCCTCTTGGGGGGCGGCGACCCAGGAGGCCTCTTGGGGGGCGTCGGCCTAGGAGGACCGAGGAGGACTCCTGGGTGGAGGCAAACTAGGAGGCCTCTTGGGGGACAGACACCCAGGAGGCCTCTTGGGGGGCGGCGACCCAGGAGTCCTCTTTGGGGGCGGCAGCCTAGGAGGACTCTTGGAGGGCGGCGGCCTAGGAGGACTCTAGGGGGGTGGCGACCCAGGAGGCCTCTTGGGGGGCGGCGACCCAGGAGGCCTTTTTGGGGGCGGAAACCTAGGAGGCCTCTTGGGGGCGGAAACCTAGGATGCCTCTTGGGGCGGGGAACCAAGGTACCTCTTGGGGGATGGCAATCCAGGAGGCCTCTTGGGGGCGGCGGCCTAGGAGGACTCTAGGGGGGTGGCGACCCAGGAGGCCTCTTGGGGGGCGGCGACCCAGGAGGCCTCTTTGGGGGCGGAAACCTAGGAGGCCTCTTGGGGGCGGAAACCTAGGATGCCTCTTGGGGGCGGGGAACCAAGGGACCTCTTGGGGGATGGCAATCCAGGAGGCCTCTTGGGGGCGGCGGCCTAGGAGGACTCTAGGGGGGCGGCGACCCAGGAGGCCTCTTGGGGGGCAAAAACCTAGGAGGCATCTTGGGGGCGGCAACCTAGGAGGCCTCTTAGGGGACGGCGATCAAGGAGGCCTCTGGGGGGCGGAAACGTAGGATGTCTCTTGGAGGGGGGCGGCGACCAAGGAGGCCTCTTGGGGGACTTCGATCCAGGAGGCCTCTAGGGGGGGCGGCGACCCAGGAGGCCTCTTAAGGGGCGGCGGCCTAGGAGGCCTCTTGGGGGGCGTCGGCCTAGGAGGACAGAGGAGGACCCTGGGTGGAAGTGACCCAGGAGGCCTCTTGGAGGGAGGCAAACTAGGAGGCCTCTTGGGGGGCAGACACCAAGGAGGCCTCTTGGGGGGCGGGGAACCAAGGGACCTCTTGGGGGACGGCAATCCAGGAGGCCTCTTGGGGGCGGCGGCCTAGGAGGACTCTTGTGGGGAGGCGGCCTAGGAGGACTCTAGGGGGGCGGTGACCCAGGAGGCCTCTTGGGGGGCGGCGACCCAGGAGGCCTCTTGGGGGGCGTCGGCCTAGGAGGACCGAGGAGGACTCCTGGGTGGAGGTGACCCAGGAGGCCTCTTGGGCGGAGGCAAACTAGGAGGCCTCTTGGGGGGCAGACACCCAGGAAGCCTCTTGGGGGGCGGCGACCCAGGAGTCCTCTTTGGGGGCGGCAGCCTAGGAGGACTCTTGGAGGGTGGCGGCCTAGGAGGACTCTAGGGGGGTGGCGACCCAGGAGGCCTCTTGGGGGGCGGCGACCCAGGAGGCCTCTTTGGGGGCGGAAACCTAGGAGGCCTCTTGGGGGCGGAAACCTAGGATGCCTCTTGGGGGGCGGGGAACCAAGGGACCTCTTGGGGGATGGCAATCCAGGAGGCCTCTTGGGGGCGGCGGCCTAGGAGGACTCTAGGGGGGCGGCGACCCAGGAGGCCTCTTGGGGGGGCGGCGACACAGGAGGCCTCTTGGGGGGCGGAAACCTAAGAGGCATCTTGGGCGCGGCAACCTAGGAGGCCTCTTGGGGGATGGCGATCATGGAAGCCTCTTGGGAAGCGGAAACGTAGGATGCCTCTTGGGGGGGGCGGCGACCAAGGAGGCCTCTTGGGGGACTTCGATCCAGGAGGCCTCTAGGGGGGGCGGCGACCCAGGAGGCCTCTTAAGGGGCGGCGGCCTAGGAGGACTTTTGGGGGGCGTCGGCCTAGGAGGACCGAGGAGGACTCCTGGGTGGAAGTGACCCAGGAGGCCTCTTGGGGGGAGGCAAACTAGGAGGCCTCTTGGGGGGCAGACACCCAGGAGGCCTCTTGGGGGGCGGCGGCCTAGGAGGACTGATGGCGGCGGAGACCCAGGAGGACTCTTGGGGTGCGGCGACCCAGGAGGACTCTTGGGGGGCGGCGACCCAGGAGGCCTCTTGGGGGGCGGCGACCCAGGAGTCCTCTTGGGGAGCAGCGACCCAGTAGGCCTCTTGGGGGGCGGCGGCCTAGGAGGACTCTTGGGGGGCGGCGGCCTAGGAGGACTCTTGGCGGCGGAGACCCAGGAGGACTCTTGGGGGGCGGCGACCCAGGAGGCATCTTGGGGGGCGGAAACCTAGGATGCCTCTTGGAGGGCGGCGATCCAGGAGGCCTCTTGGGGAACGGCGATCCAGGAGGCCTCTTGGTGGGCGGCGACTCAGGAGGCCTCTTGGGGGCGGCGACCCAGGAGGCCTCTTAGGGGGCGGCGGCCTAGGAGGACTCTTGGGGGGCGTCGGCCTAGTTGGACCCAGGAGGACTCCTTGGAGGAGGTGACCCAGGAGGCCTCTTGGGGGGCGGCAACCTAGGAGGCCTCTTGGGGGGGCAGACACCCAGGAGGCCTCTTGGGGGGCGGCGGCCTAGGAGGACTCTTGGCGGCGGAGACCCAGGATGACTCTTGGGGGACAGCAACCCAGGAGGACTCTTGGGGGGGCGGCGACCCTGGAGGCCTCCAGGGGGGGCGGCAACCTAGGAGGCCTTTTGGGGGCAGACACCCAGGAGGCCTCTTGGGGGGCGGCGACCCAGGAGTCCTATTGGGGAGCAGCGACCCAGGAGGCCTCTTGGGGGCGGCGACCCAGGAGGCTTTTTAGGGGGCGGAGGCCAAGAAGGACTCTTGGGGGGCGGCGGCCTAGAAGGACTCTTGGCGGCAGAGACCCAGGAGGACTCTTGGGGGGCGACCCAGGAGGCCTCTTGGAGGGCGGCAACCTAGGAGGCCTCATTGAGGGCAGACACCAAGGAGGCTTCTTGGGGGGTGGCGACCCAGGAGTCTTCTTAGGGGGCGGTGGCCTAGGAGGACTCTTAGGGGGCGGCGACCTAGGATGCCTCTTGGGGGGCAGCGAACCAAGGGGTCTCTTGGGGGACGGCGATCCAGGAGGCCTCTTGGGGGCGGCGGCCTAGGAGGACTCTTGGGGGGCGGCGGCCTAGGAGGACTCTAGGGGGGCGGCGACCCAGGAGGCCTCTTGGGGGGTGGAAACCTAGGAGGCCTCTTGGGGGCGGCAACCTAGGAGGCCTCTTGGGGGGCGGCGACCGTGGAGGCCTCTTGGGGGACTTCGATCAAGGAGGCCTCTTGGGGGGCGGCGACCCAGGAGGCTTTTTAAGGGGCGGCGGCCTAGGAAGACTCTTGGGGGGCGTCGGCCTAGGAGGACCGAGGAGGACTCCTGGGGGGAGGTGACCCAGGAGGCCTCTTGGGGGGCAGACACCCAGGAGGCCTCTTGGGGGGCGGCGGCCTAGGAGGACTCTTGGCGGCGGAGACCCAGGAGGACTCTTGGGGTGCGGCGACCCAGGAGGACTCTTGGGGGGCGGCGACCCAGGAGGCCTCTTTGGGGGCGGCGACCCAGGAGGCCCCTTGGGGGGCAGACACCCAGGGTCCTCTTTGGGGGCGGCGACCCAGGAGTCCTCTTGGGGAGCAGCGACCCAGTAGGCCTCTTAGGGGGCGGCGGCCTAGGAGAACTCTTGGGGGCGACGGCCAAGGAGGACTGTTGGCGGCGGAGACCCAGGAGGACTCTTGGGGGGCGGCGACCTAGGAGGCCTCTTGGGGGGCAGACACCCAGAAGGCTTCTTGGGGGGTGGCGACCCAGGAGTCCTCTTAGGGGGCGGCGGCCTAGGAGGACTCTTGGGGGGCGGCGCTAGGAGGACTCTAGGGGGGCGGAGACCCAGGAGGACTCTTTGGGGGCGGCGACCCAGGAGGACTCTTGGGGGGCAGCGACCCAGGAGGCCTCTTGGGGGGCGGCAATCTAGGAGGCCTCGTGGGGGGCAGACACCCAGGAGGCCTCTTGGGGGCGGCAACCCAGGAGGCCTCTTAGGGGACGGCGACCCAGAAGGCCTCTTGGGGGGCGGAAACCTAGGATGACTCTTGGGGGGCGGCGAACCTGGAGGCCTCTTGGGGGACGGCGATCCAGGAGGCCTCTTGGGGGGCAGAAACCCAGGAGTCCTCTTAGGGGGCGGCGGCCTAGGAGGACTCTTGGGGGGCAGCGGCCTAGGAGGACTCTAGGGGGGCGGCGACCCAGGAGGCCTCTTGGGGGGCGGCGACCCAGGAGGCCTCTTGGGGGGCGGAAACCTAGGAGGCCTATTGGGGGACGGCGATCCAGGAGTCCTCTTAGGGGGCGGCGGCCTAGGAGGACTCTTGGGGGGCAGCGGCTTAGGAGGACTCTAGGGGGCTGGCGACCCAGGAGGCCTCTTGGGGGGTTGCGACCCAGGAGGCCTCTTGGGGGGCGGCAACATAGGAGGCCTCTTGGGGGGCAGACACCCAGGAGGCCTCTTGGGGGGGCGGCGGCCCAGGAGGCATCTTGGGGGGCGGCAACCTAGGAGGCCTCTTGGGGGGCAGACACCCAGGAGGACTCTTGGCGGCGGAGACCCAGTAGGACTCTTGGGGGGCGGCGACCCAGGAGGCCTCTTGTGGGACGGCGATCCAGGAGGCCTCTTGGGGGGCGGCGACCCAGGAGGACTCTAGGGGGGCGGCGACCCAGGAGGCCTCTTGGGGGGCGGCGGTCTAGGAGGACTCTAGGGAGCGGCGACCCAGGAGGCCTCTTGGGGGGCGGACACCTAGGAGGCCTCTTGGGGGCGGCAACCCAGGAGGCCTCTTGGGGGACGGTGATCCAGGAGGCCTCTTGGGGGGTGGCGACCAAGGAGGCCTCTTGGGGGCGGCGACCCAGGAGGCCTCTTGGGGGCGGTGACCCAGTAGGCCACTAAGGGGTGGCGGCCTAGGAGGATTCTTGGGGGGCGTCGGCCTAGGAGGACCCAGGAGGACTCCTGGGGGGAGGTGACCCAGGAGGCCTCTTGGGGGGTGGCAACCTAGGAGGCCTCTTGGGGGGCAGACACCCAGGAGGCCTCTTGGGGGGCGGCGGCCTAGGAGGACTCTTGGCGGCGGAGACCCAGGAGGACTCTTGGGGGGTGGTGACCCAGGAGGCCTCTTGGGGGGCAGCAACCTAGGAGGCCTCTGGGGGCAGACACCCAGGAGGCCTCTTGGGGGGCGGCGACCCAGGAGTCCTCTTAGGGGGCGGCAGTCTAGGAGGACTCTTGGGGTCGGCGGCCTAGGAGAACTCTAGGAAGGCGGCGACCCAGGAGGCCTCTTGGGGGGCGGACACCTAGGAGACCTCTTGGGGGCGGCAACCCAGGAGGCCTCTTGGGGGACGGCGACCCAGGAGGCCTCTTGGGGGGCGGAAACCTAGGATGCCTCTTGGGGGGCGGCGAACCCGGAGGCCTCTTGGGGGACGGCGATGCAGGAGGCCTCTTGGGGGGTGGAAACCCAGGAGTCCTCTTAGGGGGCGGCAGCCTAGGAGGACTCTTGCGGGGCAGCGTCCTAGGAGGACTCTAGGGGGGCGGTGACCCAGGAGACCTCTTGGGGGGCGGCGACCCAGGAGGCCTCTTGGGGGGTGGAAACCTAGGAGGCCTCTTGGGGCGGCAACCTAGGATTCCTCTTGGGGGACGGCGATCCAGGTGGCCTCTTGGGGGGCAGAAACCTAGGATTTCTCTTGGGGGGCGGCGAACCAGGAGGCCTCTTGGGGGACGGCGATCCAGGAGGCCTTTTGGAGGGCGGCGACCCAGGAGGCCTTTTGGGAGGCGGCAACCTAGGAGGCCTCTTGGGGGGCAGACACCCAGGAGGCCTCTTGGGGGGGGCGGCGGCCAAGGAGGCATCTTGGGGGGCGGCGACCCAGGAGTCCTCTTAGGGGGCGGCGGCCTAGGAGGACTCTTGGGGTCGGCAGCCTAGGAGGACTCAAGGGGGGCGGCGGCCTAGGAGGACTCTTGGGGTCGACAGCCTAGGAGGACTCAAGGGGGGCGGCGACCCAGGAGGCCTCTTGGGGGGCGGCGACCCAGGAGGCCTCTTGGGAAGCGGACACCTAGGAGGCCTCTTGGGGGTGGTAACCCAGGAGGCCTCTTGGGGGACGGCGATCCAGGAGGCCTCTTGGGGGGCGGAAACCTAGGATGCCTCTTGGGGGGCAGCGAACCAGGAGGCCTCTTAGGGGACGGCGACCTAGGAGGCCTCTTGGGGGACGGCGATGCAGGAGGCCTCTTGGGGGGGCGGAAACCCAGGAGTCCTCTTAGGGGGCGGCAGCCTAGGAGGACTCTTGGGGGGCAGCGTCCTAGGAGGACTCTAGGGGGGCGGTGACCCAGGAGACCTCTTGGGGGGCGGCGACCCAGGAGGCCTCTTGGGGGGTGGAAACCTAGGAGGCCTCTTGGGGCGGCAACCTAGGATTCCTCTTGGGGGACGGCGATCCAGGTGGCCTCTTGGGGGGCAGAAACCTAGGATTTCTCTTGGGGGGCGGCGAACCAGGAGGCCTCTTGGGGGACGGCGATCCAGGAGGCCTTTTGGGGGGCGGCGACCCAGGAGGCCTTTTGGGAGGCGGCAACCTAGGAGGCCTCTTGGGGGGCAGACACCCAGGAGGCCTCTTGGGGGGGGCGGCGGCCAAGGAGGCATCTTGGGGGGCGGCGACCCAGGAGTCCTCTTAGGGGGCGGCGGCCTAGGAGGACTCTTGGGGTCGGCAGCCCAGGAGGACTCAAGGGGGGCGGCGGCCTAGGAGGACTCTTGGGGTCGGCAGCCTAGGAGGACTCAAGGGGGGCGGCGACCCAGGAGGCCTCTTGGGAAGCGGACACCTAGGAGGCCTCTTGGGGGTGGCAACCCAGGCGGCCTCTTGGGGGACGGCGATCCAGGAGGCCTCTTGGGGGGCGGAAACCTAGGATGCCTCTTGGGGGGCAGCGAACCAGGAGGCCTCTTAGGGGACGGCGACCCAGGAGGCCTCTTGGGGCGGCGACCAAGGAGGCCTCTGAGGGGGCGGCGGCCTAGGAGGACTCTTGGGGGGCGTCGGCCTAGGAGGACCCAGGAGGACTCCTGGGGGGAGGTGACCCAGGAGGCCTCTTGAGGGGCAGCAACCTAGGAGGCCTCTTGGGGGGCAGACACCCAGGAGGTCTCTTGGGGGGCGGCGGCCTATGAGGACTCTTGGCGGCGGAGACCCAGGAGGACTCTTGGGGGGCGGCGACCCAGGAGAACTCTTGGGGGGCGGCGACCCAGGAGGCCTCTTGGGGGGCGGCTACCTAGGAGGCCTCTTGGGGGGCAGACACCCAGGAGGCCTCCCTGGGGGCGGTGACCCAGGAGTCCTCTTGGGGAGCGGTGACCCAGGAGGCCTCTGGGGGGCGGTGACACAGGAGGCCTCTTAGGGGGCGGCGGCCTAGGAGGACTCTTGGGGGGCAGCGGCCTAGGAGGACTCTTGGCGGCGGAGACCCAGGAGGACTCTTGGGGGGCGGCGACCCATTAGGCCTCTTGGGGGCGGCAACCCAGGAGGCCTCTTGGGGGGCAGACACCCAGGAGGCCTCTTGGGGGGCGCCGACCCAGAAGTCCCCTTGGTGGGCGGCGGTCTAGGAGGACTCTTGGGGGGCGGCGGCCTAGGAGGACTCAAGGGGGGCGGCGACCCAGGAGGACTCAAGGGGGGCGGCGACCCAGGAGGCCTCTTGGGGGGCGGCGACCCAGGAGGCCACTTGGGAGCGGCGGCCTAGGAGGACTCTAGGGGGCGGCGACCCAGGAGGCTTCTTGGGGGGCGACGACCCAGGAGGCCTCTTGGGGGCGGAAACCTAGGAGGCCTCTTGGGGGACGGCCAATCCAGAAGGCCTCTTGGGGGTGCGGAAACCTAGGATGCCTCTTGGGGTGCGGCAAACCAGGAGGCCTCTTGGGGGACTTCAATTCAGGAGGCCTCTTGGGGGGCGGCGACCCAGAAGGCCTCTTGGGGGCGGCGACCCAGGAGGCCTCTTAGGGGGCGGCGGCCTAGGAGGACTCTTGGGGGGCGGCGGCCTAGGAGGATCGAGGAGGACTCCTGGGGGGAGGTGACCCAGGAGGCCTCTTGGGGAGCGGACACCTAGGAGGCCTCTTGGGGGGCAGACACCCAGGAAGCCTCTTGGGGGCGGCGGCCTAGGAGGACTCTTGGCGGCAGAGACCCAGGAGGACTCTTGGGGGGCGGCGACCCAGGAGGCCTCTTGGGGGGCAGACACCCAGGAGGACACTTGGGGGGCGGCGACCCAGGAGTCCTCTTGGGGCGGCGACCAGGGAGGCCTCTTAGGGGGCGGCGGCCTAGAAGGACTCTTGAGGCGCGTCGGCCTAGAAGGACCCAGGAGGACTCTTGGGGGGAGGTGACCCAGGAGGCCTCTTGGTGGGCGGCAACCTAGGAGGCCTCTTGGGGGGCAGACACCCAGGAGGCCTCTTGGGGGGCGGCGGCCTAGGAGGACTCTTGGCGGCGGAGACCCAGGAGGACTCTTGGGGGGCAGCGACCCAGAAGGACTCTTGGGGGGCGGCGACCCAGGAGGCCTCTTGAGGGGCGGCGACCTAGAAGGCCTCTTGGGGGGCAGACACCCAGGAGGCCTCTTGGGGGGTGGCAACCTAGGAGGCCTCTTGGGGGGCAGACACCCAGGAGGCCTCTTGGGGGGCGGCGACCCAGGAGTCCTCTTAGGGGGCGGCGGCCTAGGAGGACTCTTGGGGAGCAGACACCCAGGAGGCCTCTTGGGGGCGATGACCAAGGAGACCTCTTAGGGGGCGGCGACCTAGGAGGACTCTTGGGGGGCGTCGGCCCAGGAGGACCCAGGAGGACTCCTGGGGGGAGGTTACCCAGGAGGCCTCTTGGGGGGCGGTAACCTAGGAGGCCTCTTGGGGGGCAGACACCCAGGAGGCCTCTTCGGGGGCGGCGGCCTAGGAGGACTCTTGGGGGACGGCGACCCAGGAGGACTCTTGGGGGGCGGCGGCCCAGGAGGCCTCTTGGGGGGCGGCGGCCTAGGAGGACTCTTGGCGGCGGAGACGCAGGAGGACTCTTGGGGAGCGGCGACCCAGGAGGACTCTTGGGGGGCGGCGACCCAGGAGGCCTCTTGGGGGGTGGCAACCTAGGAGGCCTCTTGGGGAGCAGACACCCAGGTGGACTCTTGGGGGGCGGCGACCCAGGAGTCCTCTTAGGGGGTGGCGGCCTAGGAGGACTCTTGGGGGGCGGCGGCCTAGGAGGACTCTTGGCGGCGGAGACCCAGGAGAACTCTTGGGGAGCAGCGACCCAGGAGGCCTCTTGGGGGCGGCGACCAAGGAGGCCTCTTATGGGGCGGCGACCTAGGAGGACTCTTGGCGGCGGAGACCCAGGAGGACTCTTGGGGGGCGGCGACCCAGGAGGCCTATTGGGGGGCGGCGACCTAGGAGGACTCTTGGGGAGCAGACACCCAGGAGGCCTCTTGGGGAGCAGACACCCAGGAGTCCTCTTGGGAAGCAGCGACCCAGGAGGCCTCTTGGGGGCGGAGACGCAGGAGGCCTCTTGGGGGTGGAGACCAATGAGGCCTCTTAGGGGGCGGCGGCCTAGGAGGACTCTTGGGGGCGGCGGCCTAGGAGGACTCTTGGCGGCGGCGACCCAGGAGGCATCTTGGATGGCGGCGACCCAGGAGGCCTCTTGGGGGGCGGCGACCTAGAAGGCCTCTTGGGGGGCAGACACCCAGGAGGCCTCTTGGGGGGCGGCGACCCAGGAGTCCTCTTAGGGTGCGGCGGCCTAGGAGGACTCTTGGGGGGCGTCGGCCTAGGAGGACCCAGGAGGACTCCTGGGGGAGGTTACCCAGGAGGCCTCTTGGGGGGCGGCAACCTAGGAGGCCTCTTGGGGGGCGGCGGCCTAGGAGGACTCTTGGCGGCGGAGACCCAGGAGGACTCTTGGGGGACGGCAACCCAGGAGGACTCTTGGGGGGCGGCGGCCTAGGAGGACTCTTGGCTGCGGAGACCCAGGAGGACTCTTGGGGGGCGGCGACCCAGGAGGCCTCTTGGGGGGCGGCGACCTAGGAGGCCTCTTGGGTGGCTGACACCCAGGAGGCCTCTTAGGGGACGGCGACCCAGGAGTCCTCTTGGGGAGCAGCGACCCAGGAGGCCTCTTGTGGGCGGCGACCCAGGAGGCCTCTTGGGGGCGGCGACCCAGGAGGCCTCTTAGAGGGCGGCGGCCTAGTAGGACTCTTGGGGGGCGGCAGCCTAGGAGGACTCTTGGCGGCGGAGACCAAGGAGAACTCTTGGGGGGCGGCGACCCAGGAGGCCTCTTGAGGGGCGGCAACCTAGGAGGCCTCTTGGGGGGCAGACACCCAGGAGGCCTCTTGGGGGGCGGCGACCCAGGAGGCCTCTTGGGGGGCGGCGACCCAGGAGTCCTCTTACGGGGCGGCGGCCTAGGAGGACTCTTGGGGAGCAGACACCCAGGAGGCCTCTAGGGGGCGATGAGCCAGGAGGCCTCTTAGGGGGCGGCGGCCTAGGAGGACTCTTGGGGGGCGTCGGCCTAGGAGGACCCAGGAGGACTCCTGGGGGGAGGTTACCCAGGAGGCCTCTTGGGGGGCGGTAACCTAGGAGGCCTCTTGGGGGGCAGACACCCAGGAGGCCTCTTGGGGGGCAGCGGCCTAGGAGGACTCTTGGGGGCGTCGGCCTAGGAGGACACAGGAGGACTCCTGGGGGGAGGTGACCCAGGAGGCCTCTTGGGGGGCGGTGACCCAGGAGGCCTCTTGGGTTCGGGGACCCAGGAGGCCTCTTAGGGGGCAGCGGCCTAGGAGGACTCTTGGGGGCGTCGGCCTAGGAGGCCTCTTGGGGGGCGGAAACCTAGGATGCCTCTTGGGGGGTGGCGAACAAGGAGGCCTCCTTGGGGGGAGGTGACCCAGGAGGCCTCTTGGGGGGCGGCGGCCTAGGAGGACTCTTGGCGACGGAGACCCAGGAGGACTCTAGGGGGGCGGCGACCCAGGAGGCCTCTTTGGGGGCGGCGACCTAGGAGGCCTCTTGGGGGGCAGATACCCAGGAGGCCTCTTGGGGGGCGGCGGCCGAGGAGGACTCTAGGGGGGCGGCGACCCAGGAGACCTCTTGGGGGGCGGCGACCCAGGAGGCCTCTTGGGGGGCGGAAACCTAGGAGGCCTCTTGGGGGCGGCAACCTAGAAGGCCTCTTGGGGGACGGCGATCCAGGAGGCCTCTTGGGGGGCGGAAACCTAGGATGCCTCTTGGGGGGTGGCGAACAAGGAGGCCTCTTGGGGGAAGGTGATCCATGAGGCTTCTTGGGGGGCGGAAACCTAGGATGCCTCTTGGGGGGCGGCGAACAAGGAGGCCTCTTGGGGGAAGGTGATCCAGGAGGCCTCTTGGGGGGCGGCGACCCGGGAGGCCTCTTAGGGGGCGGCGGCCTAGGAGGACTCTTGGGGGGCGTCGGCCTAGGAGGACGCAGGAGGACTACTGGGGGGAGGTGACCCTGGAGGCCTCTTGGGGGCGTCAACCTAGGAGGCCTCTTGGGGGCAGACACCCAGGAGGCCTCTTGGGGGGCGGCAGCCTAGGAGGACTCTTGGCGGCGGAGACTCAGGAGGACTCTTGGGGGGCGGCGACCCAGGAGGACTCTTGGGGGGCGGCGACTCCGGAGGCCTCTTGGGGTGCGGCAAACTAGGAGGCCTCTTGGGGGGCAGACATCCAGGAGGCCTCTTGGGGAGCGGCGACCCAGGAGTCCTCTTGGGGAGCAGCAACCTAGGAGGGGGCGGCTGCCTAGGAGGACTCTTGGGGGGCGGCGGCCTAGGAGGACTCTAGGGGGGCGGCGAACCAGGAGGCCTCTTGGGGGGCGGCGGCCTAGGAGGACTCTTGGGGGGCGGCGACCCAGGAGGACTCTTGGGGGGCGGCGACCCAGGAGGCCTCTTGGGGGGCGGCTACCTAGGAGGCCTCTTGGGGGGCAGACACCCAGGAGGCCTCTTGGGGGGCCGCGGCCTAGGAGGACTCTTGGGGGGCGGCGACCCATGAGGACTCTTGGGGGGCGGCGACCCAGGAGGCCTCTTGGGGGGCGACAACCTAGGAGGCCTCTTGGGGGGCAGACACCCAGGAGGCCTCTTGGGGAGCGGCGACCCAGGAGTCCTCTTGGGGAGCAGCGACCCAGGAGGACTCTTGGGGGCGGCAACCCAGGAGGCCTCTTAGGGGGCGGCGGCCTAGGAGGACTCTTGGGGGGCGTCGGCCTAGGAGGACCGAGGAACACTCCTGGGGGGAGGTGACCCTGAAGGCCTCTTGGGGGGCGGCTACCTAGGAGGCCTCTTGGGGGGCAGACACCCAGGAGGCCTCTTGGGGGGCCGCGGCCTAGGAGGACTCTTGGGGGGCGGCGACCCATGAGGACTCTTGGGGGGCGGCGACCCAGGAGGCCTCTTGGGGGGCGACAACCTAGGAGGCCTCTTGGGGGGCAGACACCCAGGAGGCCTCTTGGGGGGAGGCGAACCAGGAGTCCTCTTGGGGAGCAGCGACCCAGGAGGCCTCTTAGGGGGTGGCGGTCTAGGAGGACTCTTGGGGGGGGCGACCCAGGAGGCCTCTTGGGGGGCGGCAACCTAGGAGGCCTCTTGGGGGGCAGACATCCAGGAGGCCTCTTGGGGGGCGGCGGCCTAGGAGGACTCTTGGGGGGCGGCGACCCAGGAGGACTCTTGGGGGGCGGCGACCCAGGAGGCCTCTTGGGGGTTGGCAACCTAGGAGGCCTCTTGGGGGGCAGACACCCAGGAGGCCTCTTGGGGGGCGGCGACCCAGGAGTCCTCTTAGGGGGCGGCGGCCTAGGAGGACTCTTGGGGGGCGGCGGCCTAGGAGAACTCTAGGGGGGCGGCGACCCAGGAGGCCTCTTGGGGGGCGGCGACCCAGGAGTCCTTTTGGGGGGCGGCGGCCTAGGAGGACTCTTGGAGGGCGGCGGCCTAGGAGAACTCTAGGGGGGCGGCGACCCAGGAGGCCTCTTGGGGGGCGGCGACCCAGGAGTCCTTTTGGGGTTCAGCGACCCAGGAGGCCTCTTAGGGGGCGGCGTCCTAGGAGGAATCTTGGGGGGCGGCAGCCTAGGAGGAATCTTGGCGGCAGAGACCCAGGAGTCCTCTTGGGGGTGCCGACCCAGGAGGCCTCTTGGGGGCGGCGGCCTAGGAGGACTCTTGGGGGGCGGCGGCCTAGGAGGATTCTTGGCGCCAGAGACCCAGGAGGACTCTTGGGGAACGGCGACCCAGGAGGCCTCTTAAGGGGCGTCAACCTAGGAGGCCTCTTGGGGGGCAGACACCCAGGAGGCCTCTTGGGGGGCGGCGACCCAGGAGGGGGGAGGTGACCCTGAAGGCCTCTTGGGGGGCGGCTACCTAGGAGGCCTCTTGGGGGGCAGACACCCAGGAGGCCTCTTGGGGGGCGGCGGCCTAGGAGGACTCTTGGGGGGCGGCGACCCAGGAGGACTCTTGGGGGGCGGCGACCCAGGAGGCCTCTTGGGGGGCGGCGACCTAGGAGGCCTCTTGGGGGGCGGCGACCTAGGAGGCCTCTTGGGGGGCAGACACCCAGGAGTCCTCTTGGGGGGCGGCGACCCAGGAGTCCTCTTGGGGAGCAGCGACCCAGGAGGCCTCTTACGGGGTGTCGGTCTAGGAGGACTTTTGGGGGGGGCGACCCAGGAGGACTCTTGGGGGGCGGCGACCCAGTAGGCCTCTTGGGGGGCGGCAACCTAAGAGGCCTCTTGGGGGGCAGACACCCAGGAGGCCTCTTGGGGGCGGCGACCCAGGAGGACGCTTGGGGGAGGCGGCCTAGGAGGACTCTTGGGGGGCGGCGGCCTAGGAGTACGCTAGGGGGGCGACGACCCAGGAGGCCTCTTGGGAGGCGACGACCCTAGGAGGCCTCTTGGGGGACGGCGATCCAGGAGGCCTCTTGGGGGGCGGAAACCTAGGATGCCTCTTGGGGGCGGCAATCTAGGAGGCCTCTTGGGGGACGGCGATCCAGGAGGCCTCTTGGGGGGCGGAAACCTAGGATGCCTCTTGGGGGGCGGCGACCAAGGAGGCCTCTTGGGGGGCGGCGGCCTAGGAGGACTCTTGGTGGGCGTCGGCCTAGGAGGACCGAGGAAGACTCCTGGGGGGAGGTGACCCTGGAGGCCTCTTTGGGGGCGGCAACCCAGGAGGCCTCTTGGGGGGGCAGACACCCAGGAGGCCTCTTGGGGGGCGGCGGCCTAAGAGGACACTTGGGGGGCGGCGACCCAGGAGGACTCTTGGGGGGCGGCGACCCAGGAGGCCTCTTGGGGGATGGCAACCTAGGAGGCCTCTTGGGGGGCAGACACCCAGGAGGCCTCTTGGGGGGCGGCGACCCAGGAGTCCTCTTGGGGAGCAGCGACCCAGGAGGCCTCTCAGGGGGCGGTGTCCTAGGAGGACTATTGGGGGGCGGCGGCCTAGGAGGACTCTTGGCGGCAGAGACCCAGGAGTTCTCTTGGGGGTGGCGACCCAGGAGGCCTCTTATGGGGCGGCGTCCTAGGAGGACTCTTGGGGGGCGGCGGCCTAGGAGGACTTTTGGCGGCAGAGACCAAGGAGGACTCCTGGGGGGAGGTGACCCTGGAGGCCTCTTGGGGGGGCGGCAACCTAGGAGGCCTCTTGGGGGGCAGACACCCAGGAGGCCTGTTGGGGGGCGGCAGCCTAGGAGGACTCTTGGCGGCGGAGACCCAGGAGGACTCTTGGTGGGCGGCGGCCTAGGAGGACCCTGGGGGGCGGCGACCCAGGAGACCTCTTGGGGGGCTGCGACCCAGGAGTCCTCTTGGGGGCGGCGACCCAGGAGGCCTCTTAGGGGTCGGCGGCCTAGGAGGCCTCTTGGGGGGCGGCGGCCTAGGAGGCCTCTTTGGGGGACGGCGATCCAGGAGGCATCTTGGGGGGCGGAAACCTAGGATGCCTCTTGGGTGGCGGCGAACCAGGAGGCCTCTTGGGAGACGGCGATCCAGGAGGCCTCTTGGGGGGCGGCAACCTAGGAGGCCTCTTGGGGGCGGCAACCTAGGAGGCCTCTTGGGGGGCGGAAACCTAGGATGCCTCTTGGGGGCCGGCGATCCAGGAGGCCTCTTGGGGGGCGGCGACCAAGGAGGCCTCTTGGGGGCGGCGACCCAGGAGTCCTCTTAGGGGGCGGCGGCCTAGGAGGACTTTTGGGGGGGCGGCGGCCTAGGAGGACTCTTGGGGGCGGCGAACCAGGAGGCCTCTTGGGGGACGGCGATCCAGGAGGCCTCTTGGGGGACGGCGATCCAGGAGGCCTCTTGGGGGGCGGCGACCAAGGAGGCCTCTTGGGGGCGGCGACCCAGGAGTCCTCTTAGGGGGTGGCGGCCTAGGAGGACTCTTGGGGGGCGGCAACCTAGGAGGCCTCTTGGGGGACGGCGATCCAGGAGGCATCTTGGGGGGTGGAAACCTAGGATGCCTCTTGGGGGGCGGCGAACCAGGAGGCCTCTTAGGGGGCGGCGGCCTAGGAGGACTCTTGGGGGGCGGCGGCCTAGGAGGACTCTTGGGGGCGGCGACCCAGGAGGCCTCTTAGGGGGCGGCGGCCTAGGAGGCCTCTTGGGGGGCGGCAGCCTAGGAGGACTCTTGGGGGGCGGCGGCCTAGGAGGACTCTTGGGGGCGGCGAACCAGGAGGCCTCTTGGGGGACGGCGATCCAGGAGGCCTCTTGGGGGGCGGCGACCAAGGAGGCCTCTTGGGGGCGGCAACCCAGGAGTCCTCTTAGGGGGCGGCGGCCTAGGAGGACTCTTGGGGGGCGGCGGCCTAGGAGGACTCTTGGGGGCGGCGACCCAGGAGGCCTCTTAGGGGGCGGCGGCCTAGGAGGACTCTTGGCGGCGGAGACCCAGGAGTCCTCTTAGGGGGCGGTGGCCTAGGAGGACTCTTAGGGGGCGGCGGCCTAGGAGGACTCTAGGGGGGCTGCGACCCAGGAGGCCTCTTGGGGGCGGCGACCCAGAAGGCCTCTTAGGGGGCGGTGGCCTAGGAGGACTCTTGGGGGGCGTCGGCCTAGGAGGACCCAGGAGGACTCCTGGGGGGAGGTGACCCTGGAGGCCTCTTGGGGGGCGGCAGCCTAGGAGGACTCTTGGCGGCGGAGACCCAGGAGGACTATTGGGGGGCGGCGACCCAGGAGGACTCTTGGGGGGCGGCGACTCCGGAGGCCTCTTGGGGTGCGGCAAACTAGGAGGCCTCTTGGGGGGCAGACACCCAGGAGGCCTCTTGGGGAGCAGCAACCTAGGAGGGGGCGGCTGCCTAGGAGGACTCTTCGGGGGCGGCGGCCTAGGAGGACTCTAGGGGGGCGGCGACCCAGGAGACCTCTTGGGGGGCGGAAACCTAGGAGGCCTCTTGGGGGCGGCAACCTAGGAGGCCTCTTGGGGGACGGCGATCCAGGAGGGCTCTTGGGGGGCAGAAAACTAGGATGCCTCTTGGGGGGCGGCGAACAAGGAGGCCTCTTGGGGGACGGTGATCCAGGAGACCTCTTGGGGGGTGGCGACCCAGGAGGCCTCTTGGGGGCGGCGACTCAGGAGGCCTCAATAGGGGGCGGCGGCCTTGAAGGACTCTTGGGGGGCGTCGGCCTAGGAGTTCTCTTGGGGGGGCAGACACCCAGGAGGCCTCTTGGGGGGCGGCAGCCTAGGAGGACTCTTGGGGGGCGGCGACCCAGGAGGCCTCTTGGGTGCGGCGAACCAGGAGGCCTCTTGGGGGGCGGCGGCCTAGGAGGACTCTTGGCGGCGGAGATCCAGGAGGACACTTGGGGGGCGGCGACCCAGGAGGACTCTTGGGGGGCGGCGACCCCGGAGGCCTCTTGGGGTGCGGCAAACTAGGAGGCCTCTTGGGGGGCAGACACCCAGGAGGCCTCTTGGGGGGTGGCGACACAGGAGTCCTCTTGGGGAGCAGCGACCCAGGAGGCCTCAGGGGGCGGCGACCTAGGAGGACTCTTGGGGGGCGGCGGCCTAGGAAGACTCTAGGGGGGCGGCGACCCAGGAGGCCTCTTGGGGGCGGCGACCTAGGAGGCCTCTTAGGGGGCGGCGGCCTAGGAGGACTCTTGGGGGGCTTCGGCCTAGGAGGACCAAGTAAGACTCCTGGGGGGAGGTGACACTGAAGGCCTCTTGGGGGGCGGAAACCTAGGAGGCCTCTTGGGGGACGGCGATCCAGGAGGGCTCTTAGGGGGCGGAAACCTAGGATGCCTCTTGGGGGGCGGCGAACAAGGAGGCCTCTTGGGGGACGGTGATCCAGGAGACCTCTTGGGGGGCGGCGATTCAGGAGGCCTCTTAGGGGGCGGCGGCCTAGGAGGACTCTTGGGGGTCGTCGGCCTAGGAGGACCCAGGA
Organism: Hyla sarda; assembly: GCF_029499605.1. Classification (NCBI taxonomy): domain Eukaryota; kingdom Metazoa; phylum Chordata; class Amphibia; order Anura; family Hylidae; genus Hyla; species Hyla sarda. The sequence continues at coordinate 234,974,246 of NC_079189.1, read as the reverse complement.
GGACTCCTGGGGGGAGGTGACCCAGGAGGCCTCTTGGGGGGCGGCAACCTAAGAGGCCTCTTGGGGGGGCAGACACCCAGGAGGCCTCTTGGGGGGCGGCAGCCTAGGAGGACTCTTGGGGGGCGGCGACCCAGGAGGCCTCTTGGGGGGCGGCGAACCAGGAGGCCTCTTGGGGGGCGGCGGCCTAGGAGGACTCTTGGCGGCGGATACCCAGGAGGACTCTTGGGGGGCGGCGACCCAGGAGGACTTTTGGGGGGCGGCGACCCCGGAGGCCTCTTGGGGTGCGGCAAACTAGGAGGCCTCTTGGGGGGCGGCGAACAAGGAGGCCTCTTGGGGGAAGGTGATCCAGGAGGCCTCTTGGGGGGCGGCGACCCAGGAGGCCTCTTGGGGGGCGTCATCGGCCTAGGAGGACCCAGGAGGACTCCTGGGGGGAGGTGACCCTGGAGGCCTCTTGGGGGTCGGCAACCTAGGAGGCCTCTTGGGGGGCAGACACCCAGGAGGCCTGTTGGGGGCGGCAGCCTAGGAGGACTCTTGGCGGCGGAGACCCAGGAGGACTCTTGGGGGGCGGCGGCCTAGGAGGACCCTGGGGGGCGGCGACCCAGGAGACCTCTTGGGGGGCGGCGACCCAGGAGTCCTCTTGGGGGCGGCGACCCAGGAGGCCTCTTAGGGGGCGGCGGCCTAGGAGGCCTCTTGGGGGGCGGCGGCCTAGGAGGCCTCTTGGGGGACGGCGATCCAGGAGGCATCTTGGGGGGCGGAAACCTAGGATGCCTCTTGGGTGGCGGCGAACCAGGAGGCCTCTTGGGGGACGGCGATCCAGGAGGCCTCTGGGGGGGCGGTGACCCAGGAGGCCTCTTGGGGGCGGCGACCCAGAAGGCCTCTTAGGGGGCGGCGGCCTAGGAGGCCTCTTGGGGGGCGGAAGCCTAGGAGGCCTCTTGGGGGCGGCAACCTAGGAGGCCTCTTGGGGGACGGCGATCCATGAGGCCTCTTGGGGGGCGGAAACCTAGGATGCCTCTTGGGTGGCGGCGAACCAGGAGGCCGCTTGGGGGACGGCGATCCAGGAGGCATCTTGGGGGGCGGAAACCTAGGATGCCTCTTGGGTGGCGGCGAACCAGGAGGCCTCTTGGGGGGCAGACACCCAGAAGGCCTCTTGGGGGGCGGCGGCCTAGGAGGACTCTTGGCAACGGAGACCCAGAAGGATTCTAGGGGGGCGGCGACCCAGGAGGCCTCTTGGGGGGCGGCAACCTAGGAGGCCTCTTGGGGGGCAGAAACCCAGGAGGCCTCTTGGGGGGCGGCGACCCAGGAGGACTCTTGGAGGGCGGCGGCCTAGGAGGACTCTAGGGGGCGGCGACCTGCTAGGCCTCTTGGGGGCGGCGACCCAGGAGGCCTCTTGGGGGGCAGCGACCCAGGAGGCCTCTTGGGGGGCGGCAACCTAGGTGGCCTCTTGGGGGCGGAAACCTAGGAGGCCTCTTGGGGGACGGCGATCCAGGAGGCCTCTTGGGGGGCGGCAACCAAGGAGGCCTCTTTGGGGCGACGAACCAGGAGTCCTCTTAGGGGGCGGCGGCCTAGGAGGACTCTTGGGGGGCGGCGGCCTAGGAGGACTCTTGTGGGGCGGCGGCCTAGGAGGACTCTTGGGGGGCGGTGACCTAGGAGGCCTCTTGAGGGACGGCGATCCAGGAGGACTCTAGGGGGGCGGAAATCTAGGATGCCTCTAGGAGGGGGGGGGGCCAACCAGGAGGCCTCTTTGGGGACGGCAATCCAGGAGGATTCCTGGGGGGAGGTGACCCAGGAGGCCTCTTGGGGGGCGGCAACCTAGGAGGCCTCTTGGGGGGGGCGACCCAGGAGTCCTCTTAGGGGGCGGCGGCCTAGGAGGACTCTTGGGGGGCAGACACCCAGGAGGCCTCTTTGGGGGCGGCGACCTAGAAGGACTCTTGGGGGGCGGCGGCCTAGGAGGACTCTAGGGGGGCGGCGACCCAGGAGGCCTCTTGGGGGGCAGCGACCCAGGAGGCCTCTTGGGGGGCGGCAACCTAGGTGGCCTCTTGGGGGCGGAAACCTAGGAGGCCTCTTGGGGGACGGCGATCCAGGAGGCCTCTTGGGGGGCGTCAACAAAGGAGGCCTCTTGGGGGCGGCGACCCAGGAGTCCTCTTAGGGGGCGGCGGCCTAGGAGGACTCCTGGGGGGCGGCGACCTAGGAGGCCTCTTGAGGGACGGCGATCTAGGAGGACTCTAGGGGGCGGAGACCCAGGAGGCCTCTTGGGGGGCGGCGACCCAGGAGGCCTCTTGGGGGGCGGCAATCTAGGAGACCTCTTGGGGGGCGGCGACCCTGGAGTCCTCTTGGGGAGCAGCGACCCAGGAGGCCTCTTGGGGGCGGCGACCCAGGAGGCCTCTTAGGGGGCGGCGGCCTAGGAGGACTCTTGGGGGGCGGCGGCCTAGGAGGACTCTTGTGGGGCGGCGGAGACCCAGGAGGACTCTTGGGGGGCGGCGACCCAGGAGGCCTCTTGAGGGACGGCGATCCAGGAGGACTCTAGGGGGGCGGAAATCTAGGATGCCTCTAGGGGGGGGGGCAACCAGGAGGCCTCTTGGGGGACGGCGATCCAGGAGGACTCCTGGGGGGAGGTGACCCAGGAGGCCTCTTGGGGGGCGGCAACATAGGAGGCCTCTTGGGGGGCAGACACCCAGGAGGCCTCTTGGGGGGCGGCGGCCTAGGAGGACTCTTGGCGGCGGAGACCCAGGAGGACTCTTGGGGGAGGGGACCCAGGAGGACTCTTGGGAGGCGGCGACCCAGGAGGCCTCTTGGGGGACGGCGATCCAGGAGGCCTCTTGAGGGGCGGCAACCTAGGAGGCATCTGGGGGGCAGCTACCTAGGAGGCCTCTTGGGGGACGGCGATCCAGGAGGCCTCTTGGGGGGCGGTGACCCAGGAGGCCTCTTGGGGGGCGGCGACCCAGGAGGCCTCTCGGGGGGAGCGACCTAGGAGGCCTCTTGGGGGCGGCAACCTAGGAGGCGTCTTGGGGGGCAGACACCCAGAAGGCCTCTTGGGGGGCGGCGGCCTAGGAGGACTCTTGACGACGGAGACCCAGGAGGACTCTAGGGGGACGGCGACCCAGGAGGCCTCTTGGGGGGCGGCAACCTAGGAGGCCTCTTGGGGGGCAGACACCCAGGAGGCCTCTTGGGGTGCGGCGACCCAGGAGGCCTCTTGGGGGCAGCGACCCAGGAGGCCTCTTAGGGGGCGGTGGCCTAGGAGGACTCTTGGGGGGCGACGGCACAGGATGACTCTTGGCGCCGGAGACCCTGGAGTCCTCTTAGGGGGCGGTGGCCTAGGAGGACTCTTGCGGGGCGGCGGCCTAGGAGGACTCTAGGGGGGCTGCGACCCAGGAGGCCTCTTGGGGGCGGCGACCCAGGAGGCCTCTTGGGGGGCGGAAACCTAGGAGGACTCTAGGGGGGCTGCGACCCAGGAGGCCTCTTGGGGGCGGCGACCCAGGAGGCCTCTTTGGGGGCGGAAACCTAGGAGGCCTCTTGGGGGCGGCAACCTAGGAGGCCTCTTGGGGGATGGCGATCCAGGAGGCCTCTTGGGGGGCGGCGACCCAGGAGGCCTCTTGGGGGCGGCGACCAAGGAGGCAACTTAGGTGGCAGCGGCCTAGGAGGACTCTTGGGGGGCGTCGGCCTAGGAGGACCCAGGAGGACTCCTGGGGGGAGGTGACCCAGGAGACCTCTTGGGGGGCGGCAGCCTAGTAGGACTCTTGGGGGGCGGCGACCCAGGAGGCCTCTTGGGGGGCGGCGACCCAGGAGGACTCTTGGAGGGCGGCGACCCAGGAGAACTCTTGGGGGGCGGCAACCTAGGAGGCCTCTTGGGGGGCAGACACCCAGGAGGCCTCTTGGGGGGCGGCGACCCAGGAGGCCTCTTAGGGAGCAGCGACCAAGGAGGCCTCTTGGGGGCGGTAACCCAGGAGGCCTTTTAGGGGGTGGCGGCCTAGGAGGACTCTTGGGGGAAGACGGCACAGGAGGACTCTTGGCGGTGGAGACCCAGGAGGACTCTTGGGGGGCGGCGACCCAGGAGGCCTCTTGGGGGGCGGCAACCTAGGAGGCCTCTTGGGGGGCAGACACCCAGGAGGCCTCTTGGGGGGCGGAGACCCAGGAGTCCTCTTGGGGGGCGGCGACCTAGGAGGCCTCTTGGGGGGCTGCAACCTAGGAGGCCTCTTGGGGGGCGGCGACCCAGGAGGCCTCTTGGGGCGGCGACCTAGGAGGCCTCTTGGGGGCGGCAACCTAGTAGACGTCTTGGGGGGCAGACACCAGGGAGGCCTCTTGGGGGGCGGTGGCCTAGGAGGACTCTTGGCGACAGAGACCCAGGAGGACTCTAGGGGGTCGGCGACCCAGGAGGCCTCTTAGGGGGCGGCAACCCAGGAGGCCTCTTGGGGGGCAGACACCCAGGAGGCCTCTTGGGGGGCGGCGGCCTAGGAGGACTCTTGGTGGCGGAGACCCAGGAGGCCTCTTGGGGGGCGGCGACCCAGGAGGCCTCTTGGGGGGCGGCAATCTAGGAGACCTCTTGGGGGGCGGCGACCCTGGAGTCCTCTTGGGGAGCAGCGACCCAGGAGGCCTCTTGGGGGCGACCCAGGAGGCCTCTTAGGGGGCGGCGGCCTAGGAGGACTCTTGGGGGGCGGCGGCCTAGGAGGACTCTTGTGGGGCGGCGGAGACCCAGGAGGACTCTTGGGGGGCGGCGACCCAGGAGGCCTCTTGAGGGACGGCGATCCAGGAGGACTCTAGGGGGGCGGAAATCTAGGATGCCTCTAGGGGGGGGGGCAACCAGGAGGCCTCTTGGGGGACGGCGATCCAGGAGGACTCCTGGGGGGAGGTGACCCAGGAGGCCTCTTGGGGGGCGGCAACCTAGGAGGCCTCTTGGGGGGCAGACACCCAGGAGGCCTCTTGGGGGGCGGCGGCCTAGGAGGACTCTTGGCGGCGGAGACCCAGGAGGACTCTTGGGGGAGGGGACCCAGGAGGACTCTTGGGGGGCGGCGACCCAGGAGGCCTCTTGGGGGACGGCGATCCAGGAGGCCTCTTGAGGGGCGGCAACCTAGGAGGCATCTGGGGGGCAGCAACCTAGGAGGCCTCTTGGGGGACGGCGATCCAGGAGGCTTCTTGGGGGGCGGAAACCTAGGATGCCTCTTGGGGGGTGGCGAACCAGGAGGCCACTTGGGGGACGGCGATCCAGGAGGCCTCTTGGGGGGCGGTGATCCAGGAGGCCTCTTGGGGGGCGGCGACACAGGAGGCCTCTCGGGGGGAGCGACCTAGGAGGCCTCTTGGGGGCGGCAACCTAGGAGGCGTCTTGGGGGGCAGACACCCAGAAGGCCTCTTGGGGGGCGGCGTCCTAGGAGGACTCTTGACGACGGAGACCCAGGAGGACTCTAGGGGGTGCGGCGACCCAGGAGGCCTCTTGGGGGGCGGCAACCTAGGAGGCCTCTTGGGGGGCAGACACCCAGGAGGCCTCTTGGGGGGCGGCGGCCTAGGAGGACTCTTGGTGGCGGAGACCCAGGAGGCCTCTTGGGGGGCGGCGACCCAGGAGGCCTCTTGGGGGGCGGCAATCTAGGAGACCTCTTGGGGGGCGGCGGCCTAGGAGGACTCTTGGTGGCGGAGACCCAGGAGGCCTCTTGGGGGGCGGCGACCCAGGAGGCCTCTTGGGGGGCGGCGGCCTAGGAGGACTCTTGGTGGCGGAGACCCAGGAGGCCTCTTGGGGGGCGGCGACCCAGGAGGCCTCTTGGGGGGCGGCAATCTAGGAGACCTCTTGGGGGGCGGCGACCCTGGAGTCCTCTTGGGGAGCAGCGACCCAGGAGGCCTCTTGGGGGGCGGTGATCCAGGAGGCCTCTTGGGGGGGCGGCGACCCAGGAGGCCTCTTGGGGCGGCGACCTAGGAGGCCTCTTGGGGGCGGCAACCTAGTAGACGTCTTGGGGGGCAGACACCTAGGAGGCCTCTTGGGGGGCGGTGGCCTAGGAGGACTCTTGGCGACAGAGACCCAGGAGGACTCTAGGGGGTCGGCGACCCAGGAGGCCTCTTAGGGGGCGGCAACCCAGGAGGCCTCTTGGGGGGCAGACACCCAGGAGGCCTCTTGGGGTGCGGCGACCCAGGAGGCCTCTTGGGGGCGGCGACCCAGGAGGCCTCTTAGGGGGCGGTGGCCTAGGAGGACTCTTGGGGGGCGACGGCACAGGATGACTCTTGGCGCCGGAGACCCTGGAGTCCTCTTAGGGGGCGGTGGCCTAGGAGGACTCTTGCGGGGCGGCGGCCTAGGAGGACTCTAGGGGGGCTGCGACCCAGGAGGCCTCTTGGGGGGCGGAAACCTAGGAGGACTCTAGGGGGCGGCAACCTAGGAGGCCTCTTGGGGGATGGCGATCCAGGAGGCCTCTTGGGGGGCGGCGACCCAGGAGGCCTCTTGGGGGCGGCGACCAAGGAGGCAACTTAGGTGGCAGCGGCCTAGGAGGACTCTTGGGGGGCGTCGGCCTAGGAGGACCCAGGAGGACTCCTGGGGGGAGGTGACCCAGGAGACCTCTTGGGGGGCGGCAGCCTAGGAGGACTCTTGGGGGGCGGCGGCCTAGGAGGACTCTTGACGACGGAGACCCAGGAGGACTCTAGGGGGGGCGGCGACCCAGGAGGCCTCTTGGGGGGCGGCAACCTAGGAGGCCTCTTGGGGGGCAGACACCCAGGAGGCCTCTTGGGGTGCGGCGACCCAGGAGGCCTCTTGGGGGCGGCGACCCAGGAGGCCTCTTAGGGGGCGGTGGCCTAGGAGGACTCTTGGGGGGCGACGGCACAGGATGACTCTTGGCGCCGGAGACCCTGGAGTCCTCTTAGGGGGCGGTGGCCTAGGAGGACTCTTGCGGGGCGGCGGCCTAGGAGGACTCTAGGGGGGCTGCGACCCAGGAGGCCTCTTGGGGGGCGGAAACCTAGGAGGACTCTAGGGGGGCTGCGACCCAGGAGGCCTTTTGGGGGCGGCGACCCAGGAGGCCTCTTGGGGGGCGGAAACCTAGGAGGCCTCTTGGGGGCGGCAACCTAGGAGGCCTCTTGGGGGATGGCGATCCAGGAGGCCTCTTGGGGGGCGGCGACCCAGGAGGCCTCTTGGGGGCGGCGACCAAGGAGGCAACTTAGGTGGCAGCGGCCTAGGAGGACTCTTGGGGGGCGTCGGCCTAGGAGGACCCAGGAGGACTCCTGGGGGGAGGTGACCCAGGAGACCTCTTGGGGGGCGGCAGCCTAGGAGGACTCTTGAGGGGCGGCGACCCAGGAGGCCTCTTGGGGGGCGGCGACCCAGGAGGACTCTTGGAGGGCGGCGACCCAGGAGAACTCTTGGGGGGCGGCAACCTAGGAGGCCTCTTGGGGGGCAGACACCCAGGAGGCCTCTTGGGGGGCGGCGACCCAGGAGGCCTCTTAGAGAGCAGCGACCAAGGAGGCCTCTTGGGGGCGGTAACCCAGGAGGCCTTTTAGGGGGTGGCGGCCTAGGAGGACTCTTGGGGGAAGACGGCACAGGAGGACTCTTGGCGGTGGAGACCCAGGAGGACTCTTGGGGGGCGGCGACCCAGGAAGCCTCTTGGGGGGCGGCAACCTAGGAGGCCTCTTGGGGGGCAGACACCCAGGAGGCCTCTTGGGGGGCGGCGACCCAGGAGTCCTCTTGGGGAGCAGCGACCCAGGAGGCCTCTTAGGGGGCGGCGGCCTAGGAGGACTCTTGGAGGGCGACGGCACAGGAGGACTCTTGGCGGCGGAGACCCAGGAGGACTCTTGGGGGGCGGCGACCCAGGAGGACTCTTGGGGGGCGGCGGCCTAGGCGGACTCTAGGGGGGCGGAGACCCAGGAGGCCTCTTGGGGGGCGGCGACCCAGGAGGCCTCTTGGGGGGCGGCGACCCAGGAGGCCTCTTGGGGCGGCGACCTAGGAGGCCTCTTGGGGGCGGCAACCTAGTAGACGTCTTGGGGGGCAGACACCCAGGAGGCCTCTTGGGGGGCGGTGGCCTAGGAGGACTCTTGGCGACAGAGACCCAGGAGGACTCTAGGGGGGCAGACACCCAGGAGGCCTCTTAGGGGGCGGCAACCCAGGAGGCCTCTTGGGGGGCAGACACCCAGGAGGCCTCTTGGGGGGCGGCAACCCAGGAGGCCTCTTGGGGGCGGCGACCCAGGAGGCCTCTTAGGGGGCGGCGGCCCAGGAGGACTCTTGGGGGGCGACGGCAGAGGAGGACTCTTGGCGGCGGAGACCCAGGAGGACTCTTGGGGGGCGGCGACCCAGGAGGACTCTTGGGGGGCGACGGCCTAGGAGGACTCTATGGGGGCGGCGACCCAGGAGGCCTCTTGGGGGGCGGCGAGCCAGGAGGCCTCTTGGGGGGCGGCGACCCAGGAGGCCTCTTGGGGGGCGGCGGCCTAGGAGGACTCTTGGCGACGGAGACCCAGGAGGACTCTAGGGGGAGGCGACCCAGGAGGCCTCTTGGGGGGCGGCAACCTAGAAGGCCTCTTGGGGGGCAGACACCCAGGAGGCCTCTTGGGGGGCGGCGACCCAGGAGGACTCTTGGGGGGCGGCGGCCTAGGAGGACTCTTGGGGGGCAGCGACCCAGGAGGCCTCTTGGGGGGCAGCGACCCAGGAGGCCTATTGGGGGGCGGCAACCTAGGAGGCCTCTTGGGGGCGGAAACCTTGGAGGCCTCTTGGGGGACGGCGATCAAGGAGGCCTCTTGGGGGGTGGCAACCAAGGAGGCCTCTTGGGGGCGGCGACCCAGGAGTCCTCTTAGGGGGTGGTGGCCTAGGAGGACTCTTGTGGGGCGGCGGAGACCCAGGAGGACTCTTGGGGGGAGGCGACCCAGGAGGACTCTTGGGGGGCGGCGACCCAGGAGGCCTCTTGGGGAGCAGCGACCATGGAGGACTCTTGGGGGCGGCAACCCAGGAGGCCTTTTTGGGGGCGGCAGCCTAGGAGGACTCTTGGGGGCGACGGCGCAGGAGGACTCTTGGCGGTGGAGACCCAGGTGGACTCTTGGGGGGCGGCGACCTCGGAGGCCTCTTGGGGGGCGGCAACCTAGGAGGCCTCTTGGGGGGCAGACACACAGGAGGCCTCTTGGGGAGCAGCAACCAAGGAGGACTCTTGGGGGCGGCAACCCAGGAGGCCTTTTAGGGGTCGGCGGCCTAGGAGGACTCTTGGGGGGCGACGGCACAGGAGGACTCTTGGCGGTGGAGACCCAGGAGGACTCTTGGGGGGTGGCGACCCAGGAGGACTCTTGGGGGGCGGTGGCCTAGGAGGACTCTTGGGGGGCGGCGACCCAGGAGGCCTCTTGGGGGGCGGCGACCCAGGAGGCCTCTTGGGGGGCGGCGACTCAGGAGGCCTCTTGGGGCGGCGACCTAGGAGGCCTCTTGGGGGCGGACACCCAGGGGGCCTCTTGGGGGGCGGCGGCCTAGGAGGACTCTTGGTGACGGCGACCCAGGAGGCCTCTTGGGGGGCGGCAACCTAGGAGGCCTCTTGGGGGGCAGACACCCAGGAGGCCTCTTGGGGGGCGGCGACCCAGGAGGACTCTTGGGGGGCGGCGGCCTAGGAGGACTCTTGGGGGGCAGCGACCCAGGAGGACTCTTGGGGGGCAGCGACCCAGGAGGCCTATTGGGGGGCGGCAACCTAGGAGGCCTCTTGGGGGCGGAAACCTTGGAGGCCTCTTGGGGGACGGCGATCAAGGAGGCCTCTTGGGGGGTGGCAACCAAGGAGGCCTCTTGGGGGCGGCGACCCAGGAGTCCTCTTAGGGGGCGGTGGCCTAGGAGGACTCTTGGGGGGCGGCGGCCTAGGAGGACTCTTGTGGGGCGGCGGAGACCCAGGAGGACTCTTGGGGGGAGGCGACCCAGGAGGACTCTTGGGGGGCGGCGACCCAGGAGGCCTCTTGGGGAGCAGCAACCATGGAGGACTCTTGGGGGCGGCAACCCAGGAGGCCTTTTTGGGGGCGGCAGCCTAGGAGGACTCTTGGGGGCGACGGCGCAGGAGGACTCTTGGCGGTGGAGACCCAGGTGGACTCTTGGGGGGCGGCGACCTCGGAGGCCTCTTGGGGGGCGGCAACCTAGGAGGCCTCTTGGGGGGCAGACACACAGGAGGCCTCTTGGGGAGCAGCAACCAAGGAGGACTCTTGGGGGCGGCAACCCAGGAGGCCTTTTAGGGGGCGGCGGCCTAGGAGGACTCTTGGGGGTGGAGACCCAGGAGGACTCTTGGGGGGTGGCGACCCAGGAGGACTCTTGGGGGGCGGCGGCCTAGGAGGACTCTTGGGGGGCGGCGACCCAGGAGGCCTCTTGGGGGGCGGCGACCCAGGAGGCCTCTTGGGGGGCGGCGACTCAGGAGGCCTCTTGGGGCGGCGACCTAGGAGGCCTCTTGGGGGCGGACACCCAGGAGGCCTCTTGGGGGGTGGCGGCCTAGGAGGACTCTTGGTGACGGCGACCCAGGAGGCCTCTTGGGGGGCGGCAACCTAGGAGGCCTCTTGGGGGGCAGACACCCAGGAGGCCTCTTGGGGGGCGGCGACCCAGGAGGACTCTTGGGGGGCGGCGGCCTAGGAGGACTCTTGGGGGGCAGCGACCCAGGAGGCCTCTTGGGGGGCAGCAACCCAGGAGGCCTATTGGGGGGCGGCAACCTAGGAGGCCTCTTGGGGGCAGAAACCTTGGAGGCCTCTTGGGGGACGGCGATCAAGGAGGCCTCTTGGGGGGTGGCAACCAAGGAGGCCTCTTGGGGGCGGCGACCCAGGAGTCCTCTTAGGGGGCGGTGGCCTAGGAGGACTCTTGGGGGGCGGCGGCCTAGGAGGACTCTTGTGGGGCGGCGGAGACCCAGGAGGACTCTTGGGGGGAGGCGACCCAGGAGGCCTCTTGGGGAGCAGCGACCATGGAGGACTCTTGGGGGCGGCAACCCAGGAGGCCTTTTTGGGGGCGGCAGCCTAGGAGGACTCTTGGGGGCGACGGCGCAGGAGGACTCTTGGCGGTGGAGACCCAGGTGGACTCTTGGGGGGCGGCGACCTCGGAGGCCTCTTGGGGGGTGGCAACCTAGGAGGCCTCTTGGGGGGCAGACACACAGGAGGCCTCTTGGGGAGCAGCAACCAAGGAGGACTCTTGGGGGCGGCAACCCAGGAGGCCTTTTAGGGGGCGGCGGCCTAGGAGGACTCTTGGGGGGCGACGGCACAGGAGGACTCTTGGCGGTGGAGACCCAGGAGGACTCTTGGGGGGTGGCGACCCAGGAGGACTCTTGGGGGGCGGCGGCCTAGGAGGACTCTTGGGGGGCGGCGACCCAGGAGGCCTCTTGGGGGGCGGCGACCCAGGAGGCCTCTTGGGGGGCGGCGACTCAGGAGGCCTCTTGGGGCGGCGACCTAGGAGGCCTCTTGGGGGCGGACACCCAGGAGGCCTCTTGGGGGGCGGCGGCCTAGGAGGACTCTTCGCGGCGGAGACCCAGGAGGACTCTTGGGGGAGGGGACCCAGGAGGACACTAGGGGGGCGGCGACCCAGGAGGCCTCTTGGGGGGCGCCAACCTAGGATGCCTCTTGGGGGCGGCAACCTAGGAGGCCTCTTGGGGGACGGCGATCCAGTAGGCTTCTTGGGGGGCGGAAACCTAGGATGCCTCTTGGGGGGTGGCGAACCAGGAGGCCACTTGGGGGACGCCGATCCAGGAGGCCTCTCTGGGGACGGCGATCCAGGAGGCCTCTTGGGGGGCGGAAACCTAGGATGCCTCTTGGGGGGCGGCGAACCAGGAGGCCTCTTGGGGGACGGCGATCCAGGAGGCCTCTTGGGGGTCGGCGACCAAGGAGGCCTCTTGGGGGCGGCGACCCAGGAGTCCTCTTAGGGGGCGGCGGCCTAGGAGGACTCTTGGGGGGGGGGGGCGGCCTTGGAGGACTCTTGGGGGCGGCGACCCAGGAGGCCTCTTAGGGGGGGGCGGCCTAGGAGGACTCTTGGCGGCGGAGACCCAGGAGTCCTCTTAGGGGGCGGCGGCCTAGGAGGACTCTAGGGGGGCTGCGACCCAGGAGGCCTCTTGGGGGCGGCGACTCAGGAGGCCTCTCGGGGGGCGGAAACCTAGGCGGACTCTTGGGGGCGGCGACCCAGGAGTCCTCTTGGGGAGCAGCGACCCAGGAGGCCTCTTGGGGGCGGCAACCCAGGAGGCCTCTTAGGGGGCGGCGGCCTAGGAGGACTCTTGGGGGGCGACGGCACAGGAGGATTCTTGGCGGCGGAGACCCAGGAAGACTCCGGTGGGAGGTGACCCAGGAGACCTCTTGGGGGGCGGCAGCCTATGAGGACTCTTGGGGGGGCGGCGAACCAGGAGGCCTCTTGGGAGGCGGCGACCCAGGAGGACTCTTGGAGGGCGGCGACCCAGGAGAACTCTTGGGGGGGTGGCGACCCAGGAGGCCTCTTGGGGGGCGGCAACCAAGGAGGCCACTTGTGGGGCAGACACCCAGGAGGCCTCTTGGGGGGCGGCGACCCTGGAGTCCTCTTGGGGAGCAGTGACCCAGGAGGCCTCTTGGGGGCGGCGACCCAGGAGGCCTCTTAGGGGGCGGCGACCCAGGAGGCCTCTTGAGGGACGGCGATCCAGGAGGACTCTAGGGGGGCGGAAATCTAGGATGCCTCTAGGGGGGGAGGCAACCAGGAGGCCTCTTGGGGGACGGCGATCCAGGAGGACTCCTGGGGGGAGGTGACCCAGGAGGCCTCTTGGGGGGCGGCAACCTAGGAGGCCTCTTGGGGGGCAGACACCCAGGAGGCCTCTTGGGGGGCGGCGGCCTAGGAGGACTCTTGGGGGAGGGGACCCAGGAGGACTCTTGGGGGGCGGCGACCCAGGAGGCCTCTTGGGGGACGGCGATCCAGGAGGCCTCTTGAGGGGCGGCAACCTAGGAGGCATCTGGGGGGCAGCAACCTAGGAGGCCTCTTGGGGGACGGCGATCCAGGAGGCTTCTTGGGGGGCGGAAACCTAGGATACCTCTTGGGGGGTGGCGGACCAGGAGGCCACTTGGGGGACGGCGATCCAGGAGGCCTCTTGGGGGGCGGCGACCCAGGAGGCCTCTTGGGGGGCGGCGACCCAGGAGGCCTCTCGGGGGGAGCGACCTAGGAGGCCTCTTGGGGGCGGCAACCTAGGAGGCGTCTTGGGGGGCAGACACCCAGAAGGCCTCTTGGGGGGCGGCGGCCTAGGAGGACTCTTGACGACGGAGACCCAGGAGGACTCTAGGGGGGCGGCGACCCAGGAGGCCTCTTGGGGGGCGGCAACCCAGGAGGCCTCTTGGGGGGCGGCGACCCAGGAGGCCTCTTGGGGGCGGCGACCCAGGAGGCCTCTTAGGGGGCGGCGGCCTAGGAGGACTCTTGGGGGGCGACGGCACAGGATGACTCTTGGCGCCGGAGACCCTGGAGTCCTCTTAGGGGGCGGTGGCCTAGGAGGACTCTTGCGGGGCGGCGGCCTAGGAGGACTCTAGGGGGGCTGCGACCCAGGAGGCCTCTTGGGGGCGGCGACCCAGGAGGCCTCTGGGGGGGCGGAAACCTAGGAGGACTCTAGGGGGGCTGCGACCCAGGAGGCCTCTTGGGGGCGGCGACCCAGGAGGCCTCTTGGGGGGCGGAAACCTAGGAGGCCTCTTGGGGGCGGCAACATAGGAGGCCTCTTGGGGGATGGCGATCCAGGAGGCCTCTTGGGGGGCGGCGACCCAGGAGGCCTCTTGGGGGCGGCGACCAAGGAGGCCTCTTAGGTGGCAGCGGCCTAGGAGGACTCTTGGGGGGCGTCGGCCTAGGAGGACCCAGGAGGACTCCTGGGGGGAGGTGACCCAGGAGACCTCTTGGGGGGCGACAGCCTAGGAGGACTCTTGGGGGGCGGCGACCCAGGAGGCCTCTTGGGGGGCGGCGACCCAGGAGGACTCTTGGAGGGCGGCGACCCAGGAGAACTCTTGGGGGGGCGGCGACCCAGGAGGCCTCTTGGGGGGGCGGCAACCTAGGAGGCCTCTTGGGGGGCAGACACCCAGGAGGCCTCTTGGGGGGCGGCGACCCAGGAGGCCTCTTAGGGAGCAGCGACCAAGGAGGCCTCTTGGGGGTCGGCAACCTAGGAGGCCTCTTGGGAGGCAGACACCCAGGAGGCCTCTTGGGGGGCGGCGACCCAGGAGGCCTCTTGGGGGGCGGCGACCCAGGAGGCCTCTTGGGGGGCGGCAACCCAGGAGGCCTCTTAGGGAGCAGCGACCAAGGAGGCCTCTTGGGGGCGGTAACCCAGGAGGCCTTTTATGGGGTGGCGGCCTAGGAGGACTCTTGGGGGAAGACGGCACAGGAGGACTCTTGGCGGTGGAGACCCAGGAGGACTCTTGGGGGGCGGCGACCCAGGAGTCCTCTTGGGGAGCAGCGACCCAAGAGGCCTCTTGGGGGCGGCGACCCAGGAGGCCTCTTAGGGGGCGGCGGCCTAGGAGGACTCTTGGGGGGCGACGGCACAGGAGGACTCTTGGCGGCGGAGACCCAGGAGGACTCTTGGGGGGCGGCGACCCAGGAGGTCTCTTGGGGGGGCGGCGGCCTAGGCGGACTCTAGGGGGGCGGAGACCCAGGAGGCCTCTTGGGGGGCGGCGACCCAGGAGGCCTCTTGGGGGGCGGCGACCCAGGAGGCCTCTTGGGGGGCAGCGACCCAGGAGGCCTCTTGGGGGGCGGCGACCTAAGAGGCCTCTTGGGGGCAGCAACCTAGGAGATGTCTTGGGGGGCAGACACCCAGAAGGCCTCTTGGGGGGCGGCGGCCTAGGAGGAATCTTGGCGACAGAGACCCAGGAGGACTCTAGGGGGGCGGCGACCCAGGAGGCCTCTTGGGGGGCGGCAACCCAGGAGGCCTCTTGGGGGGCAGACACCCAGGAGGCCTCTTGGGGGGCGGCAACCCAGGAGGCCTCTTGGGGGCGGCGACCCAGGAGGCCTCTTAGGGGGCGGCGGCCTAGGAGGACTCTTGGGGGGCGACGGCACAGGAGGACTCTTGGCGGCGGAGACCCAGGAGGACTCTTGGGGGGCGGCGACCCAGGAGGACTCTTGGGGGGCGACAGCCTAGGAGGACTCTAGGGGGGCGGCGACCCAGGAGGCCTCTTGGGGGGCGGCGACCCAGGAGGCCTCTTGGGGGGCGGCGACCCAGGAGGCCTCTTGGGGGGCGGCGGCCTAGGAGGACTCTTGGCGACGGAGACCGAGGAGGACTCTAGGGGGGCGGCGACCCAGGAGGCCTCTTGGGGGGCGGCAACCTAGGAGGCCTCTTGGGGGGCAGACACCCAGGAGGCCTCTTGGGGGGCGGCGACCCAGGAGGACTCTTGGGGGGCGGCGGCCTAGGAGGACTCTTGGGGGGCAGCGACCCAGGAGGCCTCTTGGGGGGCAGCGACCCAGGAGGCCTATTGGGGGGCGGCAACCTAGGAGGCCTCTTGGGGGCGGAAACCTTGGAGGCCTCTTGGGGGACGGCGATCCAGGAGGCCTCTTGGGGGGTGGCAACCAAGGAGGCCTCTTGGGGGGCGGCGACCCAGGAGTCCTCTTAGGGGGTGGTGGCCTAGGAGGACTCTTGGGGGGCGGCGGCCTAGGAGGACTCTTGTGGGGCGGCGGAGACCCAGGAGGACTCTTGGGGGGAGGCGACCCAGGAGGACTCTTGGGGGGCGGCGACCCAGGAGGCCTCTTGGGGAGCAGCGACCATGGAGGACTCTTGGGGGCGGCAACCTAGGAGGCCTTTTTGGGGGCGGCAGCCTAGGAGGTCTCTTGGGGGCGACGGCGCAGGAGGACTCTTGGCGGTGGAGACCCAGGTGGAATCTTGGGGGGCGGCGACCTCGGAGGCCTCTTGGGGGGCGGCAACCTAGGAGGCCTCTTGGGGGGCAGACACACAGGAGGCCTCTTGGGGAGCAGCAACCAAGGAGGACTCTTGGGGGCGGCAACCCAGGAGGCCTTTTAGGGGGCGGCGGCCTAGGAGGACTCTTGGGGGGCGACGGCACAGGAGGACTCTTGGCGGTGGAGACCCAGGAGGACTCTTGGGGTGTGGCGACCCAGGAGGACTCTTGGGGGGCGGCGGCCTAGGAGGACTCTTGGGGGGCGGCGACCCAGGAGGCCTCTTGGGGGGCGGCGACCCAGGAGGCCTCTTGGGGGGCGGCGACTCAGGAGGCCTCTTGGGGCGGCGACCTAGGAGGCCTCTTGGGGGCGGACACCCAGGAGGCCTCTTGGGGGGCGGCGGCCTAGGAGGACTCTTCGCGGCGGAGACCCAGGAGGACTCTTGGGGGAGGGGACCCAGGAGGACACTTGGGGGGCGGCGACCCAAAAGGCCTCTTGGGGGACGGCGATCCAGGAGGCCTCTTTGGGGGCGCCAACCTAGGAGGCCTCTTGGGGGCAGCAACCTAGGAGGCCTCTTGGGGGACGGCGACCCAGGAGGCCTCTTAGGGGGCGGCGGCCTAGGAGGACTCTTGGCGGCGGAGACCCAGGAGTCCTCTTAGGGGGCGGCGGCCTAGGAGGACTCTAGGGGGGCTGCGACCCAGGAGGCCTCTTGGGGGGGCAGACACCCAGGAGGCCTCTTGGGGGGCGGCGACCCAGGAGGCCTCTTGGGGAGCAGCGACCAAGGAGGACTCTTGGGGGCGGCAACCGAAGAGGCCTTTTAGGGGGCGGCGGCCTAAGAGAACTCTTGGGGGGCGACGGCACAGGAGGACTCTTGGCGGTGGAGACCCAGGAGGACTCTTGGGGGGCGGCGACCTAGGAGGCCTCTTGGGGGGCTGCAACCTAGGAGGCCTCTTGGGGGGCGGCGACCTAGGAGGCCTCTTGGGGGGCGGCAACCTAGGAGGCCTCTTGGGGGGCGGCAACCTAGGAGGCCTCTTGGGGGGCAGACACACAGGAGGCCTCTTGGGGGGCGGCGACCCAGGAGTCCTCTTGGGGAGCAGCGACCCAGGAGGCCTCTTGGGGGCGGCAACCCAGGAGGCCTCTTAGGGGGCGGCGGCCTAGGAGGACTCTAGGGGGGCGGCGACCCAGGAGGTTTCTTGGGGGGCGGCGACCCAGGAGGCCTCTTGGGGGGCGGCGACCCAGGAGGCCTCTCGGGGGCGGCGACCCAGGAGTCCCCTTAGGGGGCGGTGGCCTAGGAGGACTCTTGGGGGGCGGCAGCCTAGGAGGACTCTTGTGGGGCGGCGGAGACCCAGGAGGACTCTTGGGGGGCGGCGACTCAGGAGGACTCTAGGGGGGCGGCGGCCTAGGAGGACTCTAGGGGGGCGGCATCCCAGGAGGCCTCTTGGGGGGCAGCGACCCAGGAGGCCTCTTGGGGGGCGGCAACCTAGGAGGCCTCTTGGGGGGTAGACACCCAGGAGGCCTCTTTGGGGGGCGGCGACCCAGGAGGACTCTAGGGGGGCGGCGGCCTAGGAGGACTCTAGGGGGGCGGCATCCCAGGAGGCCTCTTGGGGGGCAGCGACCCAGGAGGCCTCTTGGGGGGTGGCAACCTAGGAGGCCTCTTGGGGGCGGAAACCTAGGAGGCCTCTTGTGGGACGGCGATCCAGGAGTCCTCTTGGGGGGCGGCAACCAAGGAGGCCTCTTGGGGGCGGCGACCCAGGAGTCCTCTTAGGGGGCGGCGGCCTAGGAGGACTCTTGGGGGGCGGCGGCCTAGGAGGACTCTTGTGGGGCGGCGGAGACCCAGGAGGACTCTTGGGGGGCGGCGATCCAGGAGGACTCTGGGGGGGCGGAAACCTAGGATGCCTCTAGGGGGGGGGGGCAACGATCCAGGAGGACTCCTGGGGGAAGGTGACCAAGGAGGCCTCTTGGGGGCGGCGGCCTAGGAGGACTCTTGGGGGCGGCGGCCTAGGAGGACTCTTGGGGGCAGCGACCCAGGAGGCCTCTTAGGGGGCGGTGGCCTAGGAGGACTCTTGGGGGGCGGCGGCCTAGGAGGACTCTAGGGGGGCTGCGACCTGGAGGCCTCTCGGGGGCGGCGACCCAGGAGGCCTCTTGGGGGAGGGAAACCTAGGAGGCCTCTTGGGGGCGACAACCTAGAAGGCCTCTTGGGGGACGGCGATCCAGGAGGCATCTTGGGGGGCGGCGACTCAGGAGGACTCTAGGGGGGCGGCGGCTTAGGAGGACTCTAGGGGGGCGGCATCCCAGGAGGCCTCTTGGGGGGCAGCGACCCAGGAGGCCTCTTGGGGGGCGGCAACCTAGGAGGCCTCTTTGGGGGGCGGCGACCCAGGAGGACTCTAGGGGGGCGGCGGCCTAGGAGGACTCTAGGGGGGCGGCATCCCAGGAGGCCTCTTGGGGGGCAGCGACCCAGGAGGCCTCTTGGGGGGCGGCAACCTAGGAGGCCTCTTGGGGGCGGAAACCTAGGAGGCCTCTTGTGGGACGGCGATCCAGGAGTCCTCTTGGGGGGCGGCAACCAAGGAGGCCTCTTGGGGGCGGCGACCCAGGAGTCCTCTTAGGGGGCGGCGGCCTAGGAGGACTCTTGGGGGGCGGCGGCCTAGGAGGACTCTTGGGGGGCGGCGATCCAGGAGGACTCTGGGGGGGCGGAAACCTAGGATGCCTCTAGGGGGGGGGGGGGGCAACGATCCAGGAGGACTCCTGGGGGAAGGTGACCAAGGAGGCCTCTTGGGGGCGGCGGCCTAGGAGGACTCTTGGGGGCGGCGGCCTAGGAGGACTCTTGGGGGCAGCGACCCAGGAGGCCACTTAGGGGGCGGTGGCCTAGGAGGACTCTTGGAGGGCGGCGGCCTAGGAGGACTCTAGGGGGGCTGCGACCTGGAGGCCTCTTGTGGGCGGCGACCCAGGAGGCCTCTTGGGGGAGGGAAACCTAGGAGGCCTCTTGGGGGCGGCAACCTAGAAGGCCTCTTGGGGGACGGCGATCCAGGAGGCATCTTGGGGGGCGGAAACCTAGAATGCCTCTTGGGGGGCGGCGAACCAGGAGGCCTCTTGGGGGACGGCGATCCAGGAGGTCTCTTGGGGGGCGGCGAACCAGGAGGCCTCTTGGGGGGGCGGCGACCAAGGAGGCATCTTGGGGGCGGCGACCCAGGAGTCCTCTTAGGGGTGGCGGCCTAGGAGGACTCTTGGGGGGCGGCGGCCTAGGAGGACTCTTGGGGACGGCGACCCAGGAGGCCTCTTGGGGGGCGGAAACCTAGGATGCCTCTTGGGGGGCAGCGAACCAGGAGGTCTCTTGGGGGACGGCGATCCAGGAGGCCTCTTGGGGGGCGGCAACCAAGGAGGCCTCTTGGGGGCGGCGACCCAGGAGTCCTCTTAGGGGGCGGCGGCCTAGGAGGACTCTTGGGGGGCGGTGGCCTAGGAGGACTCTTGTGGGGCGGCGGAGACCCAGGTGGACTCTTGTGGGGCGGCGACCCAGGAGGCCTCTTGGGGGGCGGCAACCTAGGAGGCCTCTTGGGGGGCAGACACCCAGGAGGCCTCTTGGGGGGCGGCGACCCAGGAGGACTCTTGGGGGGCTGCGGTCTAGGAGGACTCTAGGGGGGCGGCGACCCAGGAGGCCTCTTGGGGGGCAGCGACCCCGGGGGCCTCTTGGGGGGCGGCAACCTAGGAGGCCTCTTGGGGGCGGAAACCTAGGAGGCCTCTTGGGGGACGGAGATCCAGGAGGCCTCTTGGGGGGCGGCAACCAAGGAGGCCTCTTGGGGGCGGCGACCCAGGAGTCCTCTTAGGGGGCGGCGGCCTAGGAGGACTCTTGGGGGGCGGCGGCCTAGGAGGACTCTTGTGGGGCGGCGGAGACCCAGGAGGACTCTTGGGGGGCGGCGATCCAGGAGGACTCTGGGGGGGCGGAAACCTAGGATGCCTCTAGGGGGGGGGGGGGCAACGATCCAGGAGGACTCCTGGGGGAAGGTGACCAAGGAGGCCTCTTGGGGGCGGCTGCCTAGGAGGACTCTTGGGGGCAGCGGCCTAGGAGGGCTCTTGGGGGCGGCGACCCAGGAGGCCTCTTAGGGGGCGGCGGCCTAGGAGGACTCTTGGCGGCGGAGACCCAGGAGTCCTCTTAGGGGGCGGTGGCCTAGGAGGACTCTTGGGGGGCGGCGGCCTAGGAGAACTCTAGGGGGGCTGCGACCCAGGAGGCCTCTTGTGGGCGGCGACCCAGGAGGCCTCTTGGGGGGCGGAAACCTAGGAGGCCTCTGGGGGCGGCAACCTAGAAGGCCTCTTGGGGGACGGCGATCCAGGAGGCATCTTGGGGGGCGGAAACCTAGAATGCCTCTTGGGGGGCGGCGAACCAGGAGGCCTCTTGGGGGACGGCGATCCAGGAGGTCTCTTGGGGGGCGGCGACCAAGGAGGCCTCTTGGGGGCGGAGACCCAGGAGGCCTCTTAGGTGGCAGCGGTCTAGGAGGACTCTTGGGGGGCGTCGGCCTAGGAGGACCCAGGAGGACTCCTGGGGGGAGGTGACCCAGGAGGACTCTTGGTGGGCGGAAACCTAGGAGGCCTCTTGGGGGCGGCAACCTAGGAGGCCTCTTGGGGGACGGCGATCCAGGAGGCATCTTGGGGGGCGGAAACCTAGGATGCCTCTTGGGGGGCGGCGAACCAGGAGGCCTCTTGGGGGACGGCGATCCAGGAGGCCTCTTAGGGGGCGGCGACCAAGGAGGCATCTTGGGGGCGGCGACCCAGGAGTCCTCTTAGGGGTGGCGGCATAGGAGGACTCTTGGGGGGCGGCGGCCTAGGAGGACTCTTGGGGACGGCGACCCAGGAGTCCTCTTAGGGGGCGGTGGCCTAGGAGGACTCTTGGGGGGCGGCGGCCAAGGAGGACTCTAGGAGGGCTGCGACCCAGGAGGCCTCTTGGGGGCGGCGACCCAGGAGGCCTCTTGGGGGGCGGAAACCTAGGAGGACTCTAGGGGGGCTGCGACCCAGGAGGCCTCTTCGGGGCGGCGACCCAGGAGGCCTCTTGGGGGGCGGAAACCTAGGAGGACTCTTGGGGGCGGCAACCTAGGAGGCCTCTTGGGGGACGGCGATCCAGGAGGCCTCTTGGGGGGCGGCGACCCAGGAGGCCTCTTGGGGGCGGCAACCCAGGAGGCCTCTTGGGGGCGGCAACCCAGGAGGCCTCTTGGGGGCGGCAACCCAGGAGGCCTCTTAGGTGGCAGCGGCCTAGGAGGACTCTTGGGGGGCGTCGGCCTAGGAGGACCCAGGAGGACTCCTGGGGGGAGGTGACCCAGGAGACCTCTTGGGGGGCGGCAGCCTAGGAGGACTCTTGGGGGGCGGCGACCCAGGAGGCCTCTTGGGGGGCGGCGACCCAGGAGGACTCTTGGAGGGCGGCGACCCAGGAGAACTCTTGGAAGGCGTCGGCCTAGGAGGACCCAGGAGGACTCCTGGGGGGAGGTGACCCAGGAGGACTCTTGGTGGGCGGAAACCTAGGAGGCCTCTTGGGGGCGGCAACCTAGGAGGCCTCTTGGGGGACGGCGATCCAGGAGGCATCTTGGGGGGCGGAAACCTAGGATGCCTCT
Source organism: Hyla sarda (assembly GCF_029499605.1). Taxonomy (NCBI): domain Eukaryota; kingdom Metazoa; phylum Chordata; class Amphibia; order Anura; family Hylidae; genus Hyla; species Hyla sarda. Next base: position 234,952,925 of record NC_079189.1, on the reverse strand, counting down.
TGGGGAGCGGAGAACCAGTAGGCCTCTTGGGGGACGGCGATCCAGGAGGCCTCTTGGGGGGGCGGCGACCAAGGAGGCATCTTGGGGGCGGCGACCCAGGAGTCCTCTTAGGGGTGGCGGCCTAGGAGGACTCTTGGGGGGCGGCGGCCTAGGAGGACTCTTGGGGACGGCGACCCAGGAGGCCTCTTAGGGGGCGGCAGCCTAGGAGGACTCTTGGCGGCGGAGACCCAGGAGTCCTCTTAGGGGGCGTTGGCCTAGGAGGACTCTTGGGGGGCGGCGGCCTAGGAGGACTCTTGGGGGGCGGCGGCCTAGGAGGACTCTAGGGGGGCTGCGACCCAGGAGGCCTCTTGGGGGCGGCGACCCAGGAGGCCTCTTGGGGGGCGGAAACCTAAGAGGACTCTAGGGGGGCGGAGACCCAGGAGGCCTCTTCGGGGCGGCGACCCAGGAGGCCTCTTGGGGGGTGGAAACCTAGGAGGACTCTTGGGGGCGGCAACCTAGGAGGCCTCTTGGGGGACGGCGATCCAGGAGGCCTCTTGGGGGGCGGCAACCTAGGAGGCCTCTTGGGGGCGGAAACCTAGGAGGCCTCTTGGGGGACGGCGATCCAGGAGGCCTCTTGGGGGGCGGCAACCAAGGAGGCCTCTTGGGGGCGGCCACCCAGGAGTCCTCTTGGGGGGCAGACACCCAGGAGGCCTCTTGGGGGGCGGCGACCCAGGAGGACTCTTGGGGGGCGGCGGCCTAGGAGGACTCTAGGGGGGCGGCGACCCAGGAAGCCTCTTGGGGGGCAGCGACCCAGGAGGCCTCTTGGGGGGCGGCAACCTAGGAGGCCTCTTGGCGGTGGAGACCCAGGAGGACTCTTGGCTGGCGGCGACCCAGGAGGCCTCTTGGGGGACTGCGATCCAGGAGGCCTCTTGAGGGGCGGCAACCTAGGAGGCCTCTTGGGGGCGGCAACCTAGGAGGCCTCTTGGGGGACGGCGATCCAGGAGGCTTCTTGGGGGGCGGAAACCTAGGATGCCTCTTGGGGGTTGGCGAACCAGGAGGCCACTTGGGGGACGGCGATCCAGGAGGCCTCTTGGGGGGCGGCGACCAAGGAGGCCTCTTGGGGGCGGCGACCCAGGAGTCCTCTTAGGGGGCAGCGGCCTAGGAGGACTCTTGGGGGGCGGCGGCCCAGGAGGACTCTTGGGGGCGGCGACCCAGGAGGCCTCTTGGGGGGCAGAAACCTAGGATGCCTCTTGGGGGGCGGCGAACCAGGAGGCCTCTTGGGGTACGGCGATCCAGGAGGCCTCTTGGGGGGCGGCGACCAAGGAGGCCTCTTGGGGGCGGCGACCCAGGAGTCCTCTTACGGGGCAGCGGCCTAGGAGGACTCTTGGGGGCGGCGGCTTAGGAGGACTCTTGGGGGCGGCAACCCAGGAGGCCTCTTAGGGGGCGGCGGCCTAGGAGGACTCTTGGCGGCGGAGACCCAGGAGTCCTCTTAGGGGGCGGTGGCCTAGGAGGACTCTTGGGGGGCGGCGGCCTAGGAGGACTCTAGGGGGGCTGCGACCCAGGAGGCCTCTTGTGGGCGGCAACCCAGGAGGCCTCTTGGGGGAGCGGAAACCTAGGAGGCCTCTTGGGGGCGGCAACCTAGGAGGCCTCTTGGGGGACGGCGATCCAGGAGGCATCTTGGGGGCCGGAAACCTAGAATGCCTCATGGGGGGGCGGCAAACCAGAAGGCCTCTTGGGGGACGGCGATCCAGGAGGTCTCTTAGGGGGCGGCGACCCAGGAGTCCTCTTGGGGAGCAGCGACCCAGGAGGCCTCTTGGGGGCGGCGACCAAGGAGGCCTCTTAGGGGGCGGCGGCCTAGGAGGACTCTTGGGGGGAGGCGGCCTAGGAGGACTCTAGGGGGGCGGTGACCCAGGAGGTCTCTTGGGGGGCGGCGGCCTAGGAGGACTCTTGGGGGGCGGCGGCCTAGGAGGACTCTTGGGGACGGCGAACCAGGAGGCCTCTTGGGTGGCGGAAACCTAGGAGGCCTCTTGGGGGTGGCGACCCAGGAGTCCTCTTAGGGGGCGACGAACTAGGAGGACTCTTGGGGGGCGGCAGCCTAGGAGGACTCTTGTGGGGCGGCGGAGACCCAGGAGGACTCTTGGGGGGCGGCGACCCAGGAGGCCTCTTGGGGGGCGGCAACCTAGGAGTCCTCTTGGGGGGCAGACACCCAGGAGGCCTCTTGGGGGGCGGCGACCCAGGAGGACTCTTGGGGGGCTGCGGTCTAGGAGGACTCTAGGGGGGCGGCGACGCAGGAGGCCTCTTGGGGGGCAGCGACCCCGGGGGCCTCTTGGGGGGCGGCAACCTAGGAGGCCTCTTGGGGGCGGAAACCTAGGAGGCCTCTTGGGGGACGGCGATCCAGGAGGCCTCTTGGGGGGCGGCAACCAAGGAGGCCTCTTGGGGGCGGCGACCCAGGAGTCCTCTTAGGGGGCGGCGGCCTAGGAGGACTCTTGGGGGGCGGCGGCCTAGGAGGACTCTTGTTGGGCGGCGTAGTCCCAGGAGGACTCTTGGGGGGCGGCGTAGTCCCAGGAGGACTCTTGGGGGGCGGCGATCCAGGAGGACTCTGGGGGGTGGAAACCTAGGATGCCTCTAGGGGGGGGGGGGCCAACGATCCAGGAGGACTCCTGGGGGAAGGTGACCAAGGAGGCCTCTTGGGGGCGGCGGCCTAGGAGGACTCTTGGGGGCGGCGGCCTAGGAGGACTCTTGGCGGCGGAGACCCAGGAGTCCTCTTAGGGGGCGGTGGCCTAGGAGGACTCTTGGGGGGCAGCGGCCTAGGAGGACTCTAGGGGGGCTGCGACCCAGGAGGCCTCTTGTGGGCGGCGACCCAGGAGGCCTCTTGGGGGGCGGAAACCTAGGAGGCCTCTGGGGGCGGCAACCTAGAAGGCCTCTTGGGGGACGGCGATCCAGTAGGCATCTTGGGGGGCGGAAACCTAGAATGCCTCTTGGGGGGCGGCGAACCAGGAGGCCTCTTGGGGGACGGCGATCCAGGAGGTCTCTTGGGGGGCGGCGACCAAGGAGGCCTCTTGGGGGCGGAGACCCAGGAGGCCTCTTAGGTGGCAGCGGTCTAGGAGGACTCTTGGGGGGAGTCGGCCTAGGAGGACCCAGGAGGACTCCTGGGGTGAGGTGACCCAGGAGGACTCTTGGTGGGCGGAAACCTAGGAGGCCTCTTGGGGGCGGCAACCTAGGAGGCCTATTGGGGGACGGCTATCCAGGAGGCATCTTGGAGGGCGGAAACCTAGGATGCCTCTTGGGGGGCGCGAACCAGGAGGCCTCTTGGGGGGCGGCGACCAAGGAGGCATCTTGGGGGCGGCGACCCAGGAGTCCTCTTAGGGGTGGCGGCCTAGGAGGACTCTTGGGGGGCGGCGGCCTAGGAGGACTCTTGGGGACGGCGACCCAGGAGGCCTCTTGGGGGGCGGAAACCTAGGAGGACTCTTGGGGGCGGCAACCTAGGAGGCCTCTTGGGGGACGGCGATCCAGGAGGCCTCTTGGGGGGCGGTGACCCAGGAGGCCTCTTGGGGGCGGCAACCCAGGAGGCCTCTTAGGTGGCAGCGGCCTAGGAGGACTCTTGGGGGGCGTCGGCCTAAGAGGACTCTTCGAGGGCGGCGACCCAAAAGAACTCTTGGGGGGCGTCGACCTAGGAGGACCCAGGAGGACTCCTGGGGGGAGGTGACCCAGGAGGACTCTTGGTGGGCGGAAACCTAGGAGGCCTCTTGGGCGCGGCAACCTAGGAGGCCTCTTGGGCGCGGCAACCTAGGAGGCCTCTTGGGGGACGGCAATCCAGGAGGCATCTTGGGGGGCGGAAACCTAGGATGCCTCTTGGGGGGCGGAGAACCAGTAGGCCTCTTGGGGGACGGCGATCCAGGAGGCCTCTTGGGGGGTGGCGACCAAGGAGGCATCTTGGGGGCAGCGACCCAGGAGTCCTCTTAGGGGTGGCGGCCTAGGAGGACTCTTGGGGGGCGGCGGCCTAGGAGGACTCTTGGGGACGGTGACCCAGGAGGCCTCTTAGGGGGTTGCGGCCTAGGAGGACTCTTGGCGGCGGAGACCCAGGAGTCCTCTTAGGGGGCGTTGGCCTAGGAGGACTCTTGGGGGGCGGCGGCCTAGGAGGACTCTAGGGGGGCTGCGACCCAGGAGGCCTCTTGGGGGCGGCGACCCAGGAGGCCTCTTGGGGGCGGAAACCTAGGAGGACTCTAGGGGGGCGGAGACCCAGGAGGCCTCTTCGGGGCGGCGACCCAGGAGGCCTCTTGGGGGGCGGAAACCTAGGTGGACTCTTGGGGGACGGCGATCCAGGAGGCCTCTTGGGGGGCGGCGACCCAGGAGGCCTCTTGGGGGCGGCGACCCAGGAGGCCTCTTGGGGGCGGCGACCCAGGAGGCCTCTTAGGTGGCAGCGGCCTAGGAGGACTCTTGGGGGGCGTCGGCCTAGGAGGACCCAGGAGGACTCCTGGGGGGAGGTGACCCAGGAGACCTCTTGGGGGGCGGCAGCCTAGGAGGACTCTTGGGGGGCGGCGACCCAGGAGGCCTCTTGGGGGGCGGCGACCCAGGAGGACTCTTGGGACGCGGCGACCCAGGAGGACTCTTGGAGGGCGGCGACCCAGGAGAACTCTTGGGGGGCGGCGACCCAGGAGGCCTCTTGGGGGGCGGCAACCTAGGAGGCCTCTTGGGGGGCAGACACCCAGGAGGCCTCTTGGGGGGCGGCGACCCAGGAGGCCTCTTAGGGAGCAGCGACCAAGGAGGCCTCTTGGGGGCGGCAATCCAGGAGGCCTCTTGGGGGGCGGCGACCCAGGAGGCCTCTTAGGGGGCGGTGGCCTAGGAGGACTCTTGGGGGGCGGCGGCCTAGGATGACTCTAGGGGGGCGGCAACCTAGGACGCGTCTTGGGGGGCAGACACCCAGGAGGCCTCTTGGGGGGCGGCGGCCTAGGAGGACTCTTGGCGACGGAGACCCAGGAGGACTCTAGGGGGGCGGCGACCCAGGAGGCCTCTTGGGGGGCAGACACCCAGGAGGCCTCTTGGGGGGCGGCGACCCAGGAGGACTCTTGGGGGGCGGCGGCCTATTAGGACTCTAGGGGGGCGGCGACCCAGGAGGCCTCTTGGGGGGCAGCGACCCAGGAGGCCTCTTGGGGGGCGGCAACCTAGGAGGCCTCTTGGGGGTGGAAACCTAGGAGGCCTCTTGGGAGACGGCGATCCAGGAGGCCTCTTGGGGGGCGGCAACCTAGGAGGCCTCTTGGGGGCGGAAACCTAGGAGGCCTCTTGGGGGACGGCGATCCAGGAGGCCTCTTGGGGGGCGGCAACCAAGGAGGCCTCTTGGGGGCGGCGACCCAGGAGTCCTCTTGGGGGGCAGACACCCAGGAGGCCTCTTGGGGGGCGGCGACCCAGGAGGACTCTTGGGGGGCTGCGGCCTAGGAGGACTCTAGGGGGGCGTCGACCCAGGAGGCCTCTTGGGGGGCAGCGACCCAGGAGGCCTCTTGGGGGGCGGCAACCTAGGAGGCCTCTTGGGGGGCAGACACCCAGGAGGCCTCTTTGGGGGGCGGCGACCCAGGAGGACTCTAGGGGGGCGGCGGCCTAGGAGGACTCTAGGGGGGCGGCGACCCAGGAGGCCTCTTGGGGGGCAGCGACCCAGGAGGCCTCTTGGGGGGCGGCAACCTAGGAGGCCTCTTGGGGGCGGAAACCTAGGAGGCCTCTTGTGGGACGGCGATCCAGGAGGCCTCTTGGGCGGCGGCAACCAAGGAGGCTTCTTGGGGCGGCGACCCAGGAGTCCTCTTAGGGGGCGGCGGCCTAGGAGGACTCTTGGGGGCGGCGGCCTAGGAGGACTCTTGGGGGCGGCGACCCAGGAGGCCTCTTAGGGGGCGGCGGCCTAGGAGGACTCTTGGCGGCGGAGACCCAGGAGTCCTCTTAGGGGGGGTGGCCTAGGAGGACTCTTGGGGGGCGGAGGCCTAGGAGGACTCAAGGGGGGCTGCGACCCAGGAGACCTCTTGTGGGCGGCGACCCAGGAGGCCTCTTGGGGGGCAGAAACCTAGGAGGCCTCTTGGGGGCGGCAACCTAGGAGGCCTCTTGGGGGACGGCGATCCAGGAGGCTTCTTGGGGGGCGGAAACCTAGGATGCCTCTTGGGGGGCGGCGAACCAGGAGGCCTCTTGGGGGACGGCGATCCAAGAGGCCTCTTGGGGGGCGGCAACCAAGGAGGCCTCTTGGGGGCGGCGACCCAGGAGTCCTCTTAGGCAGCGGCGGCCTAGGAGGACTCTTGGGGGGCGGCGGCCTAGGAGGACTCTTGGGGGGCAGACACCCAGGAGGCCTCTTGGGGGGCGGCGACCCAGGAGGACTCTTGGGGGGCTGCGGTCTAGGAAGACTCTAGGGGGGCGGCGACCCAGGAGGCCTCTTGGGGGGCAGCGACCCAGGGGGCCTCTTGGGGGGCGGCAACCTAGGAGGCCTCTTGGGGGCGGATACCTAGGAGGCCTCCTGGGGGAAGGAGATCCAGGAGGCCTCTTGGGGGGCGGCAACCAAGGAGGCCTTTGGGGGCGGCGACCCAGGAGTCCTCTCAGGGGGCGGCGGCCTAGGAGGACTCTTGGGGGGCGGCGGCCTAGGAGGAATCTTGTGGGGCGGCGGAGACCCAGGAGGACTTTTGGGGGGCGGCGATCGAGGAGGACTCTGGGGGGGCGGAAACCTAGGATGCCTCTAGGGGGGGGGGGGGCAACGATCCAGGAGGACTCCTGGGGGAAGTTGACCAAGGAGGCCTCTTGGGGACGGCGGCCTAGGAGGACTCTTGGGGGCGGCGGCCTAGGAGGACTCTTGGGGGCGACGACCCAGGAGGCCTCTTAGGGGGCGGCGGCCTAGGAGGACACTTGGCAGCGGAGACCCAGGAGTCCTCTTAGGGGGCGGTGGCCTAGGAGGACTCTTGGGGGGCGGCGGCCTAGGAGGACTCTTGGGGGGCTGCGACCCAGGAGGCCTCTTGTGGGCGGCGACCCAGGAGGCCTCTTGGGGGGCGGAAACCTAGGAGGCCTCTTGGGGGCGGCAACCTAGAAGGCCTCTTGGGGGACGGCGATCCAGGAGGCATCTTGGGGGGCGGAAACCTAGAATGCCTCTTGGGGGGCGGCGAACCAGGAGGCCTCTTGGGGGACGACCATCCAGGAGGTCTCTTGGGGGGCGGCGACCAAGGAGGCCTCTTGGGGGCGGAGACCCAGGAGGCCTCTTAGGTGGCAGCGGTCTAGGAGGACTCTTGGGGGGCGTCGGCTTAGGAGGACCCAGGAGGACTACTGGGGGGAGGTGACCCAGGAGGACTCTTGGTGGGCGGAAACCTTGGAGGCCTCTTGGGGGCGGCAACCTAGGAGGCCTCTTGGGGGACGGCGATCCAGGAGGCAACTTGGGGGGCGGAAACCTAGGATGCCTCTTGGGGGGCGGCAAACCAGGAGGCCTCTTGGGGGGCGGCGACCAAGGAGGCATCTTGGGGGCGGCGACCCAGGAGTCCTCTTAGGGGTGGCGGCCTAGGAGGACTCTTGGGGGGCGGCGGCCTAGGAGGACTCTTGGGGACGGCGACCCAGGAGGCCTCTTGGGGGGCGGAAACCTAGGATGCCTCTTGGGGGGCGGCGAACCAGGAGGCCTCTTGGGGGACGGCGATCCAGGAGGCCTCTTGGGGGGCGGCAACCAAGGAGGCCTCTTGGGGGCGGCGACCCAGGAGTCCTCTTAGGGGGCGGCATCCTAGGAGGACTCTTGGGGGGCGGCGGCCTAGGAGGACTCTTGTGGGGCGGCGGAGACCCAGGAGGACTCTTGGGGGGCGGCGACCCAGGAGGCCTCTCGGGGGGCGGCAACCTAGGAGGCCTCTTGGGGGCGGCGACCCAGGAGTCCTCTTAGGGGGCGGCATCCTAGGAGGACTCTTGGGGGGCAGTGGCCTAGGAGGACTCTTGTGGGGCGGCGAAGACCCAGGAGGACTCTTGGGGGGCGGCGACCCTGGAGGCCTCTTGAGGGACGGCGATCCAGGAGGACTCTAGGGGGGCGGAAATCTAGGATGCCTCTAGGGGGGGGGGGCAACCAGGAGGCCTCTTGGAGGACGGCGATCCAGGAGGACTCCTGGGGGGAGGTGACCCAGGAGGCCTCTTGGGGGGCGGCAACCTAGGAGGCCTCTTGGGGGCGGCAACCTGGGAGGCCTCTTGGGGGGCGGCGGCCTAGGAGGACTCTTGGCGGCGGAGACCCAGGAGGACTCTTGGGGGAGGGGACCCAGGAGGACTCTTGGGGGGCGGCGACCCAGGAGGCCTCTTGGGGGACGGCGATCCAGGAGGCCTCTTGAGGGGCGGCAACCTAGGAGGCCTCTTAGGGGCGGCAACCTAGGAGGCCTCTTGGGGGACGGCGATCCAGGAGGCTTCTTGGGGGGCGGAAACCTAGGATGCCTCTTGGGGGGTGGCGAACCAGGAGGCCACTTGGGGGACGGCGATCCAGGAGGCCTCTTGGGGGGCGGCGACCAAGGAGGCCTCTTGGGGGCGGCGACCCAGGAGACCTCTTAGGGGGCGGCGGCCTAGGAGGACTCTTGGGGGGCGGCGGCCTAGGAGCACTCTTGGGGGCGGCGACCCAGGAGGCCTCTTGGGGGGCGGAAACCTAGGATGCCTCTTGGGGGGCGACGAACCAGGAGGCCTCTTGGGGGACGGCGATCCAGGAGGCCTCTTGGGGGGCGGCAACCAAGGAGGCCTCTTGGGGGCGGCGACCCAGGAGTCCTCTTAGGCGGCGGCGGCCTAGGAGGACTCTTGGGGGGCGGCGGCCTAGGAGGACTCTTGGGGGGCAGACACCCAGGAGGCCTCTTGGGGGGCGGCGACCCAGGAGGACTCTTGGGGGGCTGCGGTCTAGGAGGACTCTAGGGGGGCGGCGACCCAGGAGGCCTCTTGGGGGGCGGCAACCTAGGAGGCCTCTTGGGGGCGGAAACCTAGGAGGCCTCTTGGGGGACGGCGATCCAGGAGGCCTTTTGGGGGGCGGCAACCAAGGAGGCCTCTTGGGGGCGGTGACCCAGGAGTCCTCTTAGGGGGCGGCGGCCTAGGAGGACTCTTTGGGGGCGGCGGCCTAGGAGGACTCTTGTGGGGCGGCGGAGACCCAGGAGGACTCTTGGGGGGCGGCGATCCAGGAGGACTCTGAGGGGGCGGAAACCTAGGATGCCTCTAGGGGGGGGGCCAACGATCCAGGAGGACTCCTGGGGGAAGGTGACCAAGGAGGCCTCTTGGGGGCGGAGGAATAGGAGGACTCTTGGGGGCGGCGGCCTAGGAGGACTCTTGGGGGCGGCGACCCAGGAGGCCTCTTAGGGGGCGGCGGCCTAGGAGGACTCTTGGCGGCGGAGACCCAGGAGTCCTCTTAGGGGGCGGTGGCCTAGGAGGACTCTTGGGGGCGGCGGCCTAGGAGGACTCTAGGGGGGCTGCGACCCAGGAGGCCTCTTGTGGGCGGCGACCCAGGAGGCCTCTTGGGGGGCGGAAACCTAGGAGGCCTCTGGGGGCGGCAACCTAGAAGGCCTCTTGGGGGACGGCGATCCAGGAGGCATCTTGGGGGGCGGAAACCTAGAATGCCTCTTGGGGGGCGGCGAACCAGGAGGCCTCTTGGGGGACGGCGATCCAGGAGGTCTCTTGGGGGGCGGCGACCAAGGAGGCCTCTTGGGGGCGGAGACCCAGGAGGCCTCTTAGGTGGCAGCGGTCTAGGAGGACTCTTGGGGGGCGTCGGCCTAAGAGGACCCAGGAGGACTCCTGGGGGGAGGTGACCCAGGAGGACTCTTGGTGGGCGGAAACCTAGGAGGCCTCTTGGGGGCGGCAACCTAGGAGGCCTCTTGGGGGACGGCGATCCAGGAGGCATCTTGGGGGGCGGAAACCTAGGATGCCTCTTGGGGGGCGGCGAACAAGGAGGCCTCTTGGGGGATGCGACCAAGGAGGCATCTTGGGGGCGGCGACCCAGGAGTCCTCTTAGGGGTGGCGGCCTAGGAGGACTCTTGGGGGGCGGCGGCCTAGGAGGACTCTAGGGGGGCTGCGACCCAGGAGGCCTCTTGGGGGGCGGAAACCTAGGAGGACTCTAGGGGGGCGGCGACCCAGGAGGCCTCTTGGGGGGCGGAAACCTAGGAGGACTCTTGGGGGCGGCAACCTAGGAGGCCTCTTGGGGGACGGTGATCCAGGAGGCCTCTTTGGGGGCGGCGACCCAGGAGGCCTCTTGGGGGCGGCAACCCAGGAGGCCTCTTAGGTGGCAGCGGCCTAGGAGGACTCTTGGGGGGCGTCGGCCTAGGAGGACCCAAGAGGACTCCTGGGGGGAGGTGACCCAGGAGACCTCTTGGGGGGCGGCGACCCAGGAGGCCTCTTCGAGGGCGGCGACCCAGCAGGACTCTTGGAGGGCGGCGACCCAGGAGAACTCTTGGGGGGCGTCGGCCTAGGAGGACCCAGGAGGACTCCTGGGGGGAGGTGACCCAGGAGGACTCTTGGTGGGCGGAAACCTAGGAGGCCTCTTGGGGGACGGCGATCCAGGAGGCATCTTGGGGGGCGGAAACCTAGGATGCCTCTTGGGGGGCGGCGATTCAGGAGGCCTCTTGGGGGGCGGCGACCAAGGAGGCATCTTGGGGGCGGCGACCCAGGAGTCCTCTTAGGGGTGGCGGCCTAGGAGGACTCTTGGGGGGCGGCGGCCTAGGAGGACTCTTGGGGACGGCGACCCAGGAGTCCTCTTAGGGGGCGGTGGCCTAGGAGGACTCTTGGGGGGCGGCGGCCTAGGAGGATTCTAGGGGGGCTGCGACCCAGGAGGCCTCTTGGGGGGCGGAAACCTAGGAGGACTCTAGGGGGGCTGCGACCCAGGAGGCCTCTTCGGGGCGGCGACCCAGGAGGCCTCTTGGGGGGCGGAAACCTAGGAGGACTCTTGGGGGCGGCAACCTAGGAGGCCTCTTGGGGGACGGCGATCCAGGAGGCCTCTTGGGGGGCGGCGACCCAGGAGGCCTCTTGGGGGCGGCAACCCAGGAGGCCTCTTAGGTGGCAGCGGCCTAGGAGGACTCTTGGGGGGCGTCGGCCTAGGAGGACCCAGGAGGACTCCTGGGGGGATGTGACCCAGGAGACCTCTTGGGGGGCGGCAGCCTAGGAGGACTCTTGGGGGGCGGCGACCCAGGAGGCCTCTTGGGGGGCGGCTACCCAGGAGGACTCTTGGAGGGCGGCGACCCAGGAGAACTCTTGGGGGCGTCGGCCTAGGAGGACCCAGGAGGACTCCTGGGGGGAGGTGACCCAGGAGGACTCTTGGTGGGGGGAAACCTAAGAGGCATCTTGGGGGCGGCAACCTAGGAGGCCTCTTGGGGGACGGCGATCCAGGAGGCATCTTGGGGGGCGGAAACCTAGGATGCCTCTTGGGGGGCGGAGAACCAGTAGGCCTCTTGGGGGACGGCGATCCAGGAGGCCTCTTGGGGGGCGGCGACCAAGGAGGCATCTTGGGGGCGGCGACCCAGGAGTCCACTTAGGGGTGGCGGCCTGGGAGGACTCTTGGGGGGCGGCGGCCTAGGAGGACTCTTGGGGACGGCGACCCAGGAGGCCTCTTGGGGGGCGGCGACCCAGGAGGCCTCTTAGGGGGCGGCGGCCTAGGAGGACTCTTGGGGGGCGGCGGCCTAGGAGGACTCTAGGGGGGCAGCAACCTAGGACGCGTCTTGGGGGGCAGACACCCAGGAGGCCTCTTGAGGGGCGGCGGCCTAGGAGGACTCTTGGCGACGGAGACCCAGGAGGACTCTAGGGGGGCGGCGACCCAGGAGGCCTCTTGGGGGGCAGACACCCAGGAGGCATCTTGGGGGGCGGCGACCCAGGAGGACTCTTGGGGGGCGGCGGCCTAGGAGGACTCTAGGGGGGCGGCGACCCAGGAGGACTCTTGGGGGCAGCGACCCAGGAGGCCTCTTGGGGGGCGGCAACCTAGGAGGCCTCTTGGGGGCGGAAACCTAGGAGGCCTCTTGGGGGACGGCGATCCAGGAGGCCTCTTGGGGGGCGGCAACCAAGGGGGCCTCTTGGGGGCGGCGACCCAGGAGTCCTCTTGGGGGGCAGACACCCAGGAGGCCTCTTGGGGGGCGGCGACCCAGGAGGACTCTTGGGGGGCGGCGGCCTAGGAGGACTCTAGGGGGGCGGCGACCCAGGAGGCCTCTTGGGGGGCAGCGACCCAGGAGGCCTTTTTGGGGGGCGGCAACCTAGGAGGCCTCTTGGCGGTGGAGACCCAGGAGGACTCTTGGGGGGCGGCGACCCAGGAGGCCTCTTGGGGGACTGCGATCCAGGAGGCCTCTTGAGGGGCGGCAACCTAGGAGGCCTCTTGGGGGCGGCAACCTAGGAGGCCTCTTGGAGGACGGCGATCCAGGAGGCTTCTTGGGGGGCGGAAACCTAGGATGCCTCTTGGGGGGTGGCGAACCAGGAGGCCTCTTGGGGGGCGGCGACCAAGGAGGCCTCTTGGGGGCGGCGACCCAGGAGTCCTCTTAGGGGGCAGCGGCCTAGGAGGACTCTTGGGGGGCGGCGGCCCAGGAGGACTCTTGGGGGCGGCGACCCAGGAGGCCTCTTGGGGGGCAGAAACCTAGGATGCCTCTTGGGGGCGGCGAACCAGGAGGCCTCTTGGGGGACGGCGATCCAGGAGGCCTCTTGGGGGGCGGCGACCAAGGAGGCCTCTTGGGGGCGGCGACCCAGGAGTCCTCTTAGGGGTCGACGGCCTAGGAGGACTCTTGGGGGCGGCGACCCAGGAGGCCTCTTAGGGGGCGGCGGCCTAGGAGGACTCTTGGCGGCGGAGACCCAGGAGTCCTCTTAGGGGGCGGCGGCCTAGGAGGACTCTTGGCGGCGGAGACCCAGGAGTCCTCTTAGGGGGCGGTGGCCTAGGAGGACTCTTGGGGGGCGGCGGCCTAGGAGGACTCTTGGGGGGCTGCGACCCAGGAGGCCTCTTGTGGGCGGCAACCCAGGAGGCTTCTTGGGGGGCGGAAACCTAGGAGGCCTCTTGGGGGCGGCAACCTAGGAGGCCTCTTGGGGGACGGCGATCCAGGAGGCATCTTGGGGGCCGGAAACCTAGAATGCCTCATGGGGGGGCGGCAAACCAGGAGGCCTCTTGGGGGACGGCGATCCAGGAGGTCTCTTGGGGGGCGGCGACCCAGGAGTCCTCTTGGGGAGCAGCGACCCAGGAGGCCTCTTGGGGGCGGCGACCAAGGAGGCCTCTTAGGGGGCGGCGTCCCAGGAGGTCTCTTGGGGGGCGGCGACCCAGGAGGCCTCTTGGGGGGCGGCGACCCTTGAGGCCTCTCGGGGGCGGTGACCCAGGAGTCCTCTTAGGGGGCGGCGGCCTAGGAGGACTCTTGGGGTGCGGCAGCCTAGGAGGACTCTTGTGGGGCGGCGGAGACCCAGGAGGACTTTTTGGGGGCGGCAACCCAGGAGGCTTCTTGGGGGGCGGAAACCTAGGAGGCCTCTTGGGGGCGGCAACCTAGGAGGCCTCTTGGGGGACGGCGATCCAGGAGGCATCTTGGGGGCCGGAAACCTAGAATGCCTCATGGGGGGGCGGCAAACCAGGAGGCCTCTTGGGGGACGGCGATCCAGGAGGTCTCTTGGGGGGCGGCGACCCAGGAGTCCTCTTGGGGAGCAGCGACCCAGGAGGCCTCTTGGGGGCGGCGACCAAGGAGGCCTCTTAGGGGGCGGCGTCCCAGGAGGTCTCTTGGGGGGCGGCGACCCAGGAGGCCTCTTGGGGGGCGGCGACCCTTGAGGCCTCTCGGGGGCGGTGACCCAGGAGTCCTCTTAGGGGGCGGCGGCCTAGGAGGACTCTTGGGGTGCGGCAGCCTAGGAGGACTCTTGTGGGGCGGCGGAGACCCAGGAGGACTTTTTGGGGGCGGCGACCCAGGAGGCCTCTTGGGGGGCGGCAACCTAGGAGGCCTCTTGGAGGGCAGACACCCTGGAGGCCTCTTTGGGGGGCGGCGACCCAGGAGGTCTCTAGGGGGGCGGCGGCCTAGGAGGACTCTAGGGGGGCGGCGACCCAGGAGGCCTCTTGGGGGGCAGCGACCCAGGAGGCCTCTTGGGGGGCGGCAACCTAGGAGGCCTCTTGGAGGGCAGACACCCTGGAGGCCTCTTTGGGGGGCGGCGACCCAGGAGGTCTCTAGGGGGGCGGCGGCCTAGGAGGACTCTAGGGGGGCGGCGACCCAGGAGGCCTCTTGGGGGGCAGCGACCCAGGAGGCCTCTTGGGGGGCGGCAACCAAGGAGGCCTCTTGGGGGCGGCGACCCAGGAGTCCTCTTAGGGGGCGGCGGCCTAGGAGGACTCTTGGGGGGCGGCGGCCTAGGAGGACTCTTGTGGGGCGGCGAAGACCCAGGAGGACTCTTGGGGGGCGGCGACCCTGGAGGCCTCTTGAGGGACGGCGATCCAGGAGGACTCTAGGGGGGGCGGAAATCTAGGATGCCTCTAGGGGGGGGGGGGGGCAACCAGGAGGCCTCTTGGGGGACGGCGATCCAGGAGGCCTCTCGGGGGCGGCGACCCAGGAGTCCTCTTAGGGGGCGGCGACCCAGGAGGCCTCTCGGGGGCGGCGACCCAGGAGTCCTCTTAGGGGGCGGCGGCCTAGGAGGACTCTTGGGGGGCGGCAGCCTAGGAGGACTCTTGGGGGCCGGCGGCCCAGGAGGACTCTTGGGGGCGGCGACCCAGGAGGCCTCTTGGGGGGCGGAAACCTAGGAGGCCTCTTGGGGGGCGGCGACCCAGGAGGCCTCTTGGGGGGCGGCGACCCAGGAGGACTCTTGAGGGGCGGCGGCCTAGGAGGACTCTAGGGGGGCGGCGACCCAGGAGGCCTCTTGGGGGGCAGCGACCCAGGAGGCCTCTTGGGGGCGGAAACCTAGGAGGTCTCTTGGGGGACGGCGATCCAGGAGGCCTCTTGGGGGGCGGCAACCTAGGAGGCCTCTTGGGGGCGGAAACCTAGGAGGCCTCTTGGGGGACGGCGATCCAGGAGGCCACTTGGGGGGCGGCGACCCAGGAGTCCTCTTAGGGGGCAGCGGCCTAGGATTACTCTTGGGGGGCGGCGGCCCAGGAGGACTCTTGGGGGCGGCGACCCAGGAGGCCTCTTGGGGGGCAGACACCCAGGAGGCCTCTTGGGGGGCGGCGACCCAGGAGGCCTCTTGGAGGGCGGCGACCCAGGAGGACTCTTGGGGGGCCGCGGCTTAGGAGGACTCTAGGGGGGCGGCGACCCAGGAGGCCTCTTGGGGGGCAGCGACCCAGGAGGCCTCTTGGGGGGCGGCAACCTAGGAGGCCTCTTGGGGGCGGAAACCTAGGAGGCCTCTTGGGGGATGGCGATCCAGGAGGCCTCTTGGGGTCGGAAACCTAGGAGGCCTCTTGGAGGACGGCGATCCAGGAGGCCTCTTGGGGGGCGGCAACCAAGGAGGCCTCTTGGGGGCGGCGACCCAGGAGTCCTCTTGGGGGGCAGACACCCAGGAGGCCTCTTGGGGGGCGGCGACCCAGGAGGCCTCTTGGGGGACGGCGATCCAGGAGGCCTCTTGAGGGGCGGCAACCTAGGAGGCCTCTTGGGGGCGGCAACCTAGGAGGCCTCTTGGGGGACGGCGATCCAGGAGGCTTCTTGGGGGGCGGAAACCTAGGATGCCTCTTGGGGGGTGGCGAACCAGGAGGCCACTTGGGGGACGGCGATCCAGGAGGCCTCTTGGGGGACGGCGATCCAGGAGGCCTCTTGGGGGGCGGAAACCTAGGAGGCCTCTTGGGGGCGGAAACCTAGGAGGCCTCTTGGGGGACGGCGATCCAGGAGGCCTCTTGGGGGACGGCGATCCAGGAGGCCTCTTGGGGGGCGGCAACCTAGGAGGCCTCTTGGGGGCGGAAACCTAGAAGGCCTCTTGGGGGACGGCGATCCAGGAGGCCTCTTGGGGGGCGGCAACCAAGGAGGCCTCTTGGGGGCGGCGACCAAGGACTCCTCTTGGGGGGCAGACACCCAGGAGGCCTCTTGGGGGGCGGCGACCCAGGAGGCCTCTTGGAGGGCGGTGACCCAGGAGGACTCTTGGGGGGCGGCGGCTTAGGAGGACTCTAGGGGGCCGGCGACCCAGGAGGCCTCTTGGGGGGCAGCGACCCAGGAGGCCTCTTGGGGGGCAGCAACCCAGGAGGCCTCTTGGGGGCGGAAACCCAGGAGGCCTCTTGGGGGATGGCGATCCAGGAGGCCTCTTGGGGGGCGGCAACCTAGGAGGCCTCTTGGGGGCGGAAACCAAGGAGGCCTCTTGGGGGACGGCGATCCAGCAGGCCTCTTGGGGGGCGGCGACCCAGGAGTCCTCTTGGGGGGCAGACACCCAGGAGGCCTCTTGGGGGGCGGCGACCCAAAAGGCCTCTTGGGGGGCGGCGACCCAGGAGGACTCTTGGGGGGCGGCGACCCAGGAGGACTCTTGGGGGGCGGCGGCCTAGGAGGCCTCTTGGGGGATGGCGATCCAGGAGGCCTCTTGGGGGGCGGCAACCTAGGAGGCCTCTTGGGGGCGGAAACCTAGGAGGCCTCTTGGAGGACGGCGATTCAGGAGGCCTCTTGGGGGGCGGCAACCAAGGAAGCCTCTTGGGGGCGGCGACCCAGGAGTCCTCTTGGGGGGCAGACACCCAGGAGGCCTCTTGGGGGGCGGCGACCCAGGAGGCCTCTTGGGGGACGGCGATCCAGGAGGCCTCTTGAGGGGCGGCAACCTAGGAGGCCTCTTGGGGGCGGCAACCTAGGAGGCCTCTTGGGGGACGGCGATCCAGGAGGCTTCTTGGGGGGCGGAAACCTAGGATGCCTCTTGGGGGGTGGCGAACCAGGAGGCCACTTGGGGGACGGCGATCCAGGAGGCCTCTTGGGGGACGGCGATCCAGGAGGCCTCTTGGGGGGCGGAAACCTAGGAGGCCTCTTGGGGGCGGAAACCTAGGAGGCCTCTTGGGGGACGGCGATCCAGGAGGCCTCTTGGGGGACGGCGATCCAGGAGGCCTCTTGGGGGACGGCGATCCAGGAGGCCTCTTGGGGGGCGGCAACCTAGGAGGCCTCTTGGGGGCGGCAACCTAGGAGGCCTCTTGGGGGACGGCGATCCAGGAGGCCTCTTGGGGGACGGCGATCCAGGAGGCCTCTTGGGGGGCGGCAACCAAGGAGGCCTCTTGGGGGCGGCGACCAAGGACTCCTCTTGGGGGGCAGACACCCAGGAGGCCTCTTGGGGGGCGGCGACCCAGGAGGCCTCTTGGAGGGCGGCGACCCAGGAGGACTCTTGGGGGGCGGCGGCTTAGGAGAACTCTAGGGGGGCGGCGACCCAGGAGGCCTCTTGGGAGCAGCGACCCAGGAGGCCTCTTGGGGGGCAGCAACCTAGGAGGCCTCTTGGGGGCGGAAACCTAGGAGGCCTCTTGGGGGATGGCGATCCAGGAGGCCTCTTGGGGGGCGGCAACCTAGGAGGCCTCTTGGGGGCGGAAACCTAGGAGGCCTCTTGGGGGACGGCGATCCAGGAGGCCTCTTGGGGGGCGGCAACCAAGGAGGCCTCTTGGGGGCGGCGACCCAGGAGTCCTCTTGGGGGGCAGACACCCAGGAGGCCTCTTGGGGGGCGGCGACCCAGAAGGCCTCTTGGGGGGCGGCGACCCAGGAGGACTCTTGGGGGGCGGCGGCCTAGGAGGACTCTAGGGGGGCGGCGACCCAGGAGGCCTCTTGGGGGGCAGCGACCCAGGAGGCCTCTTGGGGGGCGGCAACCTAGGAGTGCCTCTTGGGGGCGGAAACCTAGGAGGCCTCTTGGGGGACGGCGATCCAGGAGGCCTCTTGGGGGGCGGCAACCTAGGAGGCCTCTTGGGGGCGGAAACCTAGGAGGCCTCTTGGGGGACGGCGATCCAGGAGGCCTCTTGGGGGGCGGCAACCAAGGAGGCCTCTTGGGGGACGGCGATCCAGGAGGCCTCTTGGGGGGCGGCAACCAAGGAGGCCTCTTGGGGGCGGAAACCTAGGAGGCCTCTTGGGGGACGGCGATCCAGGAGGCCACTTGGGGGGCGGCAACCAAGGAGGCCTCTTGGGGGCGGCGACCCAGGAGTCCTCTTGGGGGGCAGACACCCAGGAGGCCTCTTGGGGGGCGGCGACCCAGGAGGCCTCTTGGGGGGCGGCGACCCAGGAGGACTCTTGGGGGGCGGCGGCCTAGGAGGACTCTAGGGGGGCGGAGACCCAGGAGGCCTCTTGGGGGGCAGCGACCCAGGAGGCCTCTTGGGGGGCGGCAACCTAGGAGGCCTCTTGGGGGCGGCAACCTAGGAGGCCTCTTGGGGGACGTCGATCCAGGAGGCATCTTGGGGGCCGGAAACCTAGAATGCCTCATGGGGGGGTGGCAAACCAGGAGGCCTCTTGGGGGACGGCGATCCAGGAGGTCTCTTAGGGGGCTGCGACCCAGGAGTCCTCTTGGGGAGCAGCGACCCAGGAGGCCTCTTGGGGGGCGGCGACCAAGGAGGCCTCTTAGGGGGCGGCGGCCTAGGAGGACTCTTGGGGGGCGGCGGCCTAGGAGGACTCTAGGGGGGCGGCGACCCAGGAGGTCTCTTGGGGGGGCGGCGACCCAGGAGGCCTCTTGGGGGGCGGCGACCCAGGAGGCCTCTCGGGGGCGGCGACCCAGGAGTCCTCTTAGGGGGCGGCGACCCAGGAGTCCTCTTAGGGGGCGGCGGCCTAGGAGGACTCTTGGGGGGCGACAGCCTAGGAGGACTCTTGTGGGGCGGCGGAGACCCAGGAGGACTCTTGGGGGGCGGCGACCCAGGAGGCCTCTTGGGGGGCGGCAACCTAGGAGGCCTCTTGGGGGGCATACACCCAGGAGGCCTCTTTGGGGGGCGGCGACCCAGGAGGACTCTAGGGGGGCGGCGGCCTAGGAGGACTCTAGGGGGGCGGCGACCCAGGAGGCCTCTTGGGGGGCAGCGACCCAGGAGGCCTCTTGGGGGGCGGCAACCTAGGAGGCCTCTTGGGGGCGGAAACCTAGGAGGCCTCTTGGGGGACGGCGATCCAGGAGGCCTCTTGGGGGGCGGCAACCAAGGAGGCCTCTTGGGGGCGGCGACCCAGGAGTCCTCTTGGGGGGCAGACACCCAGGAGGCCTCTTGGGGGGCGGCAACCTAGGAGGCCTCTTGGGGGCGGAAACCTAGGAGGACTCTTGGGGGACGGCGATCCAGGAGGCCTCTTGGGGGGCGGCAACCTAGGAGGCCTCTTGGGAGGCGGCAACCTAGGAGGCCTCTTGGGGGCGGCAACCTAGGAGGCCTCTTGGGGGCGGAAACCTAGGAGGCCTCTTGGGGGGCATACACCCAGGAGGCCTCTTTGGGGGGTGGCGACCCAGGAGGACTCTAGGGGGGCGGCGGCCTAGGAGGACTCTAGGGGGGCGGCGACCCAGGAGGCCTCTTGGGGGGCAGCGACCCAGGAGGCCTCTTGGGGGGCGGCAACCTAGGAGGCCTCTTGGGGGCGGAAACCTAGGAGGCCTCTTGGGGGACGGCGATCCAGGAGGCCTCTTGGGGGGCGGCAACCTAGGAGGCCTCTTGGGGGCGGCAACCTAGGAGGCCTCTTGGGGGGCGGCGGCCTAGGAGGACTCTTGGCGGCGGAGACCCAGGAGGACTCTTGGGGGGCAGCGACCCAGGAGGCCTCTTGGGGGGCGGCAACCTAGGAGGCCTCTTGGGGGCGGAAACCTAGGAGGCCTCTTGGGGGACGGCGATCCAGGAGGCCTCTTGGGGGGCGGCAACCTAGGAGGCCTCTTGGGGGCGGAAACCTAGGAGGCCTCTTGGGGGACGGCGATCCAGGAGGCCTCTTGGGGGGCGGCAACCAAGGAGGCCTCTTGGGGGCGGCGACCCAGGAGTCCTCTTGGGGGGCAGACACCCAGGAGGCCTCTTGGGGGGCGGCGACCCAGGAGACCTCTTGGGGGGCGGCAACCCAGGAGGACTCTTGGGGGTCGTCGGCCTAGGAGGACTCTAGGGGGGCGGCGACCCAGGAGGTCTCTTGGGGGGCGGCGACCCAGGAGGCCTCTTGGGGGGCGGCGACCCAGGAGGCCTCTCGGGGGCGGCGACCCAGGAGTCCTCTTAGGGGGCGGCGGCCTAGGAGGACTCTTTGGGGGCGACAGCCTAGGAGGACTCTTGTGTGGAGGCGGAGACCCAGGAGGACTCTTGGGGGGCGGCGACCCAGGAGGACTCTTGGGGGGCGGCAACCTAGGAGGCCTCTTGGGGGCGACACCCAGGAGGCCTCTTTGGGGGGCGGCGACCCAGGAGGACTCTAGGGGGGCGGCGGCCTAGGAGAACTCTAGGGGGGTGGCGACCCAGGAGGCCTCTTGGGGGGCAGCGACCCAGGAGGCCTCTTGGGGGGTGGCAACCTAGGAGGCCTCTTGGGGGCGGAAACCTAGGAGGCCTCTTGGGGGGCATACACCCAGGAGGCCTCTTTGGGGGGCGGCGACCCAGGAGGACTCTAGGGGGGCGGCCTAGGAGGACTCTAGGGGGGCGGCGACCCAGGAGGCCTCTTGGGGGGCAGCGACCCAGGAGGCCTCTTGGGGGGCGGCAACCTAGGAGGCCTCTTGGGGGCGGAAACCTAGGAGGCCTCTTGGGGGACGGCGATCCAGGAGGCATCTTGGGGGCCGGAAACCTAGAATGCCTCATGGGGGGGTGGCAAACCAGGAGGCCTCTTGGGGGACGGCGATCCAGGAGGTCTCTTAGGGGGCTGCGACCCAGGAGTCCTCTTGGGGAGCAGCGACCCAGGAGGCCTCTTGGGGGCGGCGACCAAGGAGGCCTCTTAGGGGGCGGCGGCCTAGGAGGACTCTTGGGGGGCGGCGGCCTAGGAGGACTCTAGGGGGGCGGCGACCCAGGAGGTCTCTTGGGGGGGCGGCGACCCAGGAGGCCTCTTGGGGGGCGGCGACCCAGGAGGCCTCTCGGGGGCGGCGACCCAGGAGTCCTCTTAGGGGGCGGCGACCCAGGAGTCCTCTTAGGGGGCGGCGGCCTAGGAGGACTCTTGGGGGGCGACAGCCTAGGAGGACTCTTGTGGGGCGGCGGAGACCCAGGAGGACTCTTGGGGGGCGGCGACCCAGGAGGCCTCTTGGGGGGCGGCAACCTAGGAGGCCTCTTGGGGGGCATACACCCAGGAGGCCTCTTTGGGGGGCGGCGACCCAGGAGGACTCTAGGGGGGTGGCGGCCTAGGAGGACTCTAGGGGGGCGGCGACCCAGGAGGCCTCTTGGGGGGCAGCGACCCAGGAGGCCTCTTGGGGGGCGGCAACCTAGGAGGCCTCTTGGGGGCGGAAACCTAGGAGGCCTCTTGGGGGACGGCGATCCAGGAGGCCTCTTGGGGGGCGGCAACCAAGGAGGCCTCTTGGGGGCGGCGACCCAGGAGTCCTCTTGGGGGGCAGACACCCAGGAGGCCTCTTGGGGGGCGGCAACCTAGGAGGCCTCTTGGGGGCGGAAACCTAGGAGGACTCTTGGGGGACAGCGATCCAGGAGGCCTCTTGGGGGGCGGCAACCTAGGAGGCCTCTTGGGAGGCGGCAACCTAGGAGGCCTCTTGGGGGCGGCAACCTAGGAGGCCTCTTGGGGGCGGAAACCTAGGAGGCCTCTTGGGGGGCATACACCCAGGAGGCCTCTTTGGGGGGTGGCGACCCAGGAGGACTCTAGGCGGGCGGCGGCCTAGGAGGACTCTAGGGGGGCGGCGACCCAGGAGGCCTCTTGGGGGGCAGCGACCCAGGAGGCCTCTTGGGGGGGCGGCAACCTAGGAGGCCTCTTGGGGGCGGAAACCTAGGAGGCCTCTTGGGGGACGGCGATCCAGGAGGCCTCTTGGGGGGCGGCAACCTAGGAGGCCTCTTGGGGGCGGCAACCTAGGAGGCCTCTTGGGGGGCGGCGGCCTAGGAGGACTCTTGGCGGCGGAGACCCAGGAGGACTCTTGGGGGGCAGCGACCCAGGAGGCCTCTTGGGGGGCGGCAACCTAGGAGGCCTCTTGGGGGCGGAAACCTAGGAGGCCTCTTGGGGGACGGCGATCCAGGAGGCCTCTTGGGGGGCGGCAACCTAGGAGGCCTCTTGGGGGCGGAAACCTAGGAGGCCTCTTGGGGGACGGCGATCCAGGAGGCCTCTTGGGGGGCGGCAACCAAGGAGGCCTCTTGGGGGTGGCGACCCAGGAGTCCTCTTGGGGGGCAGACACCCAGGAGGCCTTTGGGGGGCGGCGACCCAGGAGACCTCTTGGGGGGCGGCAACCCAGGAGGACTCTTGGGGGTCGTCGGCCTAGGAGGACTCTAGGGGGGCGGCGACCCAGGAGGTCTCTTGGGGGGTGGCGACCCAGGAGGCCTCTTGGGGGGCGGCGACCCAGGAGGCCTCTCGGGGGCGGCGACCCAGGAGTCCTCTTAGGGGGCGGCGGCCTAGGAGGACTCTTTGGGGGCGACAGCCTAGGAGGACTCTTGTGTGGAGGCGGAGACCCAGGAGGACTCTTGGGGGGCGGCGACCCAGGAGGACTCTTGGGGGGCGGCAACCTAGGAGGCCTCTTGGGGGCAGACACCCAGGAGGCCTCTTTGGGGGGCGGCGACCCAGGAGGACTCTAGGGGGGCGGCGGCCTAGGAGAACTCTAGGGGGGTGGCGACCCAGGAGGCCTCTTGGGGGGCAGCGACCCAGGAGGCCTCTTGGGGGGTGGCAACCTAGGAGGCCTCTTGGGGGCGGAAACCTAGGAGGCCTCTTGGGGGGCATACACCCAGGAGGCCTCTTTGGGGGGCGGCGACCCAGGAGGACTCTAGGGGGGCGGCCTAGGAGGACTCTAGGGGGGCGGCGACCCAGGAGGCCTCTTGGGGGGCAGCGACCCAGGAGGCCTCTTGGGGGGCGGCAACCTAGGAGGCCTCTTGGGGGCGGAAACCTAGGAGGCCTCTTGGGGGACGGCGATCCAGGAGGCCTCTTGGGGGGCGGCAACCAAGGAGGCCTCTTGGGGGCGGAAACCTAGGAGGCCTCTTGGGGGACGGCGATCCAGGAGGCCTCTTGGGGGGCGGCAACCAAGGAGGCCTCTTGGGAGCGGCGACCCAGGAGTCCTCTTGGGGGGCAGACACCCAGGAGGCCTCTTGGGGGGCGGCGACCCAGGAGGCCTCTTGGGGGGCGGCGACCCAGGAGGACTCTTGGGGTGCGGCGGCCTAGGAGGACTCTAGGGGGGCGGCGACCCAGGAGGCCTCTTGGGGGGCAGCGACCCAGGAGGCCTCTTGGGGGGCGGCAACCTAGGAGGCCTCTTGGGGGCGGCAACCTAGGAGGCCTCTTGAGGGACGGCGATCCAGGAGGCATCTTGGGGGCCGGAAACCTAGAATGCCTCATGGGGGGGCGGCAAACCAGGAGGCAACCAAGGAGGCCTCTTGGGGGCGGAAACCTAGGAGGCCTCTTGGGGGACGGCGATCCAGGAGGCCTCTTGGGGGGCGGCAACCAAGGAGGCCTCTTGGGGGCGGCGACCCAGGAGTCCTCTTGGGGGGCAGACACCCAGGAGGCCTCTTGGGGGGCGGCGACCCAGGAGGCCTCTTGGGGGGCGGCGACCCAGGAGGACTCTTGGGGGGCGGCGGCCTAGGAGGACTCTAGGGGGGCGGCGACCCAGGAGGCCTCTTGGGGGGCAGCGACCCAGGAGGCCTCTTGGGGGGCGGCAACCTAGGAGGCCTCTTGGGGGCGGCAACCTAGGAGGCCTCTTGAGGGACGGCGATCCAGGAGGCATCTTGGGGGCCGGAAACCTAGAATGCCTCATGGGGGGGCGGCAAACCAGGAGGCCTCTTGGGGGACAGCGATCCAGGAGGTCTCTTAGGGGGCAGCGACCCAGGAGTCCTCTTGGGGAGCAGCGACCCAGGAGGCCTTTTGGGGGCGGCGACCAAGGAGGCCTCTTAGGGGGCGGAGGCCTAGGAGGACTCTTGGGGGGCGGCGGCCTAGGAGGACTCTAGGGGGGTGGCGACCCAGGAGGTCTCTTGGGGGGTGGCGACCCAGGAGGTCTCTTGGGGGGCGGCGACCCAGGAGGCCTCTTGGGGGGCGGCGACCCAGGAGGCCTCTCGGGGGCGGCGACCCAGGAGTCCTCTTAGGGGGCGGCGGCCTAGGAGGACTTTTGGGGGGCGGCAGCCTAGGAGGACTCTTGTGGGGCGGCGGAGACCCAGGAGGACTCTTGGGGGGCGGCGACCCAGGAGGCTACTTGGGGGGCGGCAACCTAGGATGCCTCTTGGGGGGCATACACCCAGGAGGCCTCTTTGGGGGGCGACGACCCAGGAGGACTCTAGGGGGGCGGCGGCCTAGGAGGACTCTAGGGGGGCGGCGACCCAGGAGGCCTCTTGGGGGGCAGCGACCCAGGAGGCCTCTTGGGGGGCGGCAACCTAGGAGGCCTCTTGGGGGCGGAAACCTAGGAGGCCTCTTGGGGGACGGCGATCCAGGAGGCCTCTTGGGGGGCGGCCACCTAGGAGGCCTCTTGGGGGCGGAAACCTAGGAGGCCTCTTGGGGGACGGCGATCCAGGAGGCCTCTTGGGGGGCGGCAACCAAGGAGGCCTCTTGGGGGCGGCGACCCAGGAGTCCTCTTGGGGGGCAGACACCCAGGAGGCCTCTTGGGGGGCGGCG
The DNA here is from genome assembly GCF_029499605.1 of Hyla sarda. Taxonomy (NCBI): domain Eukaryota; kingdom Metazoa; phylum Chordata; class Amphibia; order Anura; family Hylidae; genus Hyla; species Hyla sarda. The sequence goes on along the minus strand of NC_079189.1, from coordinate 234,928,473 downwards.
ACCCAGGAGACCTCTTGGGGGGCGGCAACCCAGGAGGACTCTTGGGGGGCGGCGGCCTAGGAGGACTCTAGGGGGGCGGCGACCCAGGAGGCCTCTTGGGTGGTAGCGACCCAGGAGGCCTCTTGGGGGGCGGAAACCTAGGAGGCCTCTTGGGGGCGGAAACCTAGGAGGCCTCTTGGGGGACGGCGATCCAGGAGGCCACTTGGGGGGCGGCAACCAAGGAGGCCTCTTGGGGGCGGCGACCCAGGAGTCCTCTTAGGGGGCAGCGGCCTAGGAGGACTCTTGGGGGGCGGCGGCCCAGGAGGACTCTTGGGGGCGGCGACCCAGGAGGCCTCTTGGGGGGCGGAAACCTAGGAGGCCTCTTGGGGGGCGGCGACCCAGGAGGCCTCTTGGGGGGCGGCGACCCAGGAGGACTCTTGGGGGGCGGCGGCCTAGGAGGATTCTAGGGGGGCGGCGAACCAGGAGGCCTCTTGGGGGACGGCGATCCAGGAGGCCACTTGGGGGGCGGCAACCAAGGAGGCCTCTTGGGGGCGGCGACCCAGGAGTCCTCTTAGGGGGCAGCGGCCTAGGAGGACTCTTGGGGGGCGGCGGCCCAGGAGGACTCTTGGGGGCGGCGACCCAGGAGGCCTCTTGGGGGGCAGCGACCCAGGAGGCCTCTTGGGGGCGGAAACCTAGGAGGCCTCTTGGGGGACGGCGATCCAGGAGGCCTCTTGGGGGGCGGCAACCTAGGAGGCCTCTTGGGGGCGGAAACCTAGGAGGTCTCTTGGGGGACGGCGATCCAGGAGGCCACTTGGGGGGCGGCGACCCAGGAGTCCTCTTAGGGGGCAGCGGCCTAGGAGGACTCTTGGGGGGCGGCGGCCCAGGAGGACTCTTGGGGGCGGCGACCCAGGAGGCCTCTTGGGGGGCAGACACCCAGGAGGCCTCTTGGGGGGCGGCGACCCAGGAGACCTCTTGGGGGGCGGCAACCCAGGAGGACTCTTGGGGGGCGGCGGCCTAGGAGGACTCTAGGGGGGCGGCGACCCAGGAGGCATCTTGGGGGGCGGCGACCCAGGAGGCCTCTTGGGGGGGCGGCAACCTAGGAGGCCTCTTGGGGGCGGAAACCTAGGAGGCCTCTTGGGGGACGGCGATCCAGGAGGCCTCTTGGGGGGCGGCAACCTAGGAGGCCTCTTGGGGGTGGAAACCTAGGAGGCCTCTTGGGGGACGGCGATCCAGGAGTCCACTTGGGGGGCGGCAACCAAGGAGGCCTCTTGGGGGCGGCGACCAAGGAGTCCTCTTGGGGGGCAGACACCCAGGAGGCCTCTTGGGGGGCGGCGACCCAGGAGGCCTCTTGGAGGGCGGCGACCCAGGAGGACTCTTGGGGGGCCGCGGCTTAGGAGGACTCTAGGGGGGCGGCGACCCAGGAGGCCTCTTGGGGGGCAGCGACCCAGGAGGCCTCTTGGGGGGCGGCAACCTAGGAGGCCTCTTGGGGGCGGAAACCTAGGAGGCCTCTTGGGGGATGGCGATCCAGGAGGCCTCTTGGGGGGCGGCAACCTAGGAGGCCTCTTGGGGGCGGAAACCTAGGAGGCCTCTTGGAGGACGGCGATCCAGGAGGCCTCTTGGGGGGCGGCAACCAAGGAGGCCTCTTGGGGGCGGCGACCCAGGAGTCCTCTTGGGGGGCAGACACCCAGGAGGCCTCTTGGGGGGCGGCGACCCAGGAGGCCTCTTGGGGGACGGCGATCCAGGAGGCCTCTTGAGGGGCGGCAACCTAGGAGGCCTCTTGGGGGCGGCAACCTAGGAGGCCTCTTGGGGGACGGCGATCCAGGAGTCTTCTTGGGGGGCGGAATCCTAGGATGCCTCTTGGGGGGTGGCGAACCAGGAGGCCACTTGGGGGACGGCGATCCAGGAGGCCTCTTGGGGGACGGCGATCCAGGAGGCCTCTTGGGGGACGGAAACCTAGGAGGCCTCTTGGGGGCGGAAACCTAGGAGGCCTCTTGGGGGACGGCGATCCAGGAGGCCTCTTGGGGGACGGCGATCCAGGAGGCCTCTTGGGGGACGGCGATCCAGGAGGCCTCTTGGGGGAAGGCAACCTAGAAGGCCTCTTGGGGGCGGAAACCCAGGAGGCCTCTTGGGGGACGGCGATCCAGGAGGCCTCTTGGGGGGCGGCAACCAAGGAGGCCTCTTGGGGGCGGCGACCAAGGACTCCTCTTGGGGGGCAGACACCCAGGAGGCCTCTTGGGGAGCGGCGACCCAGGAGGCCTCTTGGAGGGCGGCGACCCAGGAGGACTCTTGGGGGGCGGCGGCTTAGGAGGACTCTAGGGGGGCGGCGACCCAGGAGGCCTCTTGGGGGGCAGCGACCCAGGAGGCCTCTTGGGGGGCAGCAACCTAGGAGGCCTCTTGGGGGCGTAAACCTAGGAGGCCTCTTGGGGGATGGCGATCCAGGAGGCCTCTTGGGGGACGGCGATCCAGGAGGCCTCTTGGGGGGCGGCAACCTAGGAGGCCTCTTGGGGGCGGAAACCTAGGAGGCCTCTTGGGGGACGGCGATCCAGGAGGCCACTTGGGGGGCGGCGACCCAGGAGTCCTCTTAGGGGGCAGCGGCCTAGGAGGACTCTTGGGGGGGCGGCGGCCCAGGAGGACTCTTGGGGGCGGCGACCCAGGAGGCCTCTTGGGGGGCAGACACCCAGGAGGCCTCTTGGGGGGCGGCGACCCAGGAGACCTCTTGGGGGGCGGCAACCCAGGAGACCTCTTGGGGGGCGGCGGCCTAGGAGGACTCTAGGGGGGCGGCGACCCAGGAGGCCTCTTGGGGGGCAGCGACCCAGGAGGCCTCTTGGGGGGGCGGCAACCTAGGAGGCCTCTTGGGGGCGGAAAACTAGGAGGCCTCTTGGGGGACGGCGATCCAGGAGGCCTCTTGGGGGGCGGCAACCTAGGAGGCCTCTTGGGGGCGGAAACCTAGGAGGCCTCTTGGGGGACGGCGCTCCAGGAGGCCACTTGGGGGGGCGGCAACCAAGGAGGCCTCTTGGGGGCGGCGACCAAGGAGTCCACTTGGGGGGCAGACACCCAGGAGGCCTCTTGGGGGGGCGGCGACCCAGGAGGCCTCTTGGAGGGCGGCGACCCAGGAGGACTCTTGGGGGGCCGCGGCTTAGGAGGACTCTAGGGGGGCGGCGACCCAGGAGGCCTCTTGGGGGCAGCGACCCAGGAGGCCTCTTGGGGGGCGGCAACCTAGGAGGCCTCTTGGGGGCGGAAACCTAGGAGGCCTCTTGGGGGATGGCGATCCAGGAGGCCTCTTGGGTGGCGGCAACCTAGGAGGCCTCTTGGGGGCGGAAACCTAGGAGGCCTCTTGGAGGACGGCGATCCAGGAGGCCTCTTGGGGGGCGGCAACCAAGGAGGCCTCTTGGGGGCGGCGACCCAGGAGTCCTCTTGGGGGGCAGACACCCAGGAGGCCTCTTGGGGGGCGGCGACCCAGGAGGCCTCTTGGGGGACGGCGATCCAGGAGGCCTCTTGAGGGGCGGCAACCTAGGAGGCCTCTTGGGGGCGGCAACCTAGGAGGCCTCTTGGGGGACGGTGATCCAGGAGGCTTCTTGGGGGGCGGAATCCTAGGATGCCTCTTTGGGGGTGGCGAATCAGGAGGCCACTTGGGGGACGGCGATCCAGGAGGCCTCTTGGGGGACGGCGATCCAGGAGGCCTCTTGGGGGGCGGAAACCTAGGAGGCCTCTTGGGGGCGGAAACCTAGGAGGCCTCTTGGGGAAAGCCGATCCAGGAGGCCTCTTGGGGGACGGCGATCCAGGAGGCCTCTTGGGGGACGGCGATCCAGGAGGCCTCTTGGGGGGCGGCAACCTAGGAGGCCTCTTGGGGGCGGAAACCTAGGAGGCCTCTTGGGGGACGGCGATCCAGGAGGCCTCTTGGGGGGCGGCAACCAAGGAGGCCTCTTGGGGGCGGCGACCAAGGACTCCTCTTGGGGGGCAGACACCCAGGAGGCCTCTTGGGGGGCGGCGACCCAGGAGGCCTCTTGGAGGGCGGCGACCCAGGAGGACTCTTGGGGGGCGGCGGCTTAGGAGGACTCTAGGGGGGCGGCGACCCAGGAGGCCTCTTGGGGGGCAGCGACCCAGGAGGCCTCTTGGGGAGCAGCAACCTAGGAGGCCTCTTGGGGGCGGAAACCTAGGAGGCCTCTTGGGGGATGGCGATCCAGGAGGCCTCTTGGGGGGCGGCAACCTAGGAGGCCTCTTGGGGGCGGAAACCTAGGAGGCCTCTTGGGGGACGGCGATCCAGGAGGCCTCTTGGGGGGCGGCAACCAAGGAGGCCTCTTGGGGGCGGCGACCCAGGAGTCCTCTTGGGGGGCAGACACCCAGGAGGCCTTTTGGGGGGCGGCGACCCAGAAGGCCTCTTGGGGGGCGGCGACCCAGGAGGACTCTTGGGGGGAAGCAGCCTAGGAGGCCTCTTGGGGGATGCGATCCAGGAGGCCTCTTGGGGGGCGGCAACCTAGGAGGCCTCTTGGGGGCGGAAACCTAGGAGACCTCTTGGAGGACGCCGATCCAGGAGGCCTCTTGGGGGGCGGCAACCAAGGAGGCCTCTTGGGGGCGGCGACCCAGGAGTCCTCTTGGGGGGCAGACACCCAGGAGGCCTCTTGGGGGGCGACGACCCAGGAGGCCTCTTGGGGGACGGCGATCCAGGAGGCCTCTTGAGGGGCGGCAACCTAGGAGGCCTCTTGGGGGCGGCAACCTAGGAGGCCTCTTGGGGGACGGCGATCCAGGAGGCTTCTTGGGGGGCGGAAACCTAGGATGCCTCTTGGGGGGTGGCGAACCAGGAAGCCACTTGGGGGACGGCGATCCAGGAGGCCTCTTGGGGGACGGCGATCCAGGAGGCCTCTTGGGGGACGGCGATCCAGGAGGCCTCTTGGGGGGCGGCAACCTAGGAGGCCTCTTGGGCGCGGAAACCTAGGAGGCCTCTTGGGGGACGGCGATCCAGGAGGCCTCTTGGGGGGCGGCAACCAAGGAGGCCTCTTGGGGGCGGCGACCAAGGACTCCTCTTGGGGGGCAGACACCCAGGAGGCCTCTTGGGGGGCGGCGACCCAGGAGGCCTCTTGGAGGGCGGCGACCCAGGAGGACTCTTGGGGGGCGGCGGCTTAGGTGGACTCTAGGGGGGCGGCGACCCAGGAGGCCTCTTGGGGGGCAGCGACCCAGGAGGCCTCTTGGGGGGCAGCAACCTAGGAGGCCTCTTGAGGGCGGAAACCTAGGAGGCCTCTTGGGGGATGGCGATCCAGGAGGCCTCTTGGGGTGCGGCAACCTAGGAGGCCTCTTGGGGGCGGAAACCTAGGAGGCCTCTTGGGGGACGGCGATCCAGGAGGCCTCTTGGGGGGCGGCAACCAAGGAGGCCTCTTGGGGGCGGCGACCCAGGAGTCCTCTTGGGGGGCAGACACCCAGGAGGCCTCTTGGGGGGCGGCGACCCAGAAAGCCTCTTGGGGGGCGGCGACCCAGGAGGACTCTTGGGGGGCGGCGGCCTAGGAGGACTCTAGGGGGGCGGCGACCCAGGAGGCCTCTTGGAGGGCAGCGACCCAGGAGGCCTCTTGGGGGGCGGCAACCTAGGAGTGCCTCTTGGGGGCGGAAACCTAGGAGGCCTCTTGGGGGACGGCGATCCAGGAGGCCTCTTGGGGGGCGGCAACCTAGGAGGCCTCTTGGGGGCGGAAACCTAGGAGGCCTCTTGGGGGACGGTGATCCAGGAGGCTTCTTGGGGGGGTGGCGACCCAGGAGGACTCTTAAGGGGCGGCGGCCTAGGAGGACTCTAGGGGGGCGGCGACCCAGGAGGCCTCTTGGGGGGCAGCGACCCAGGAGGCCTCTTGGGGGGGGGCGACCCAGGAGGACTCTTGGGGGGCGGCGGCCTAGGAGGACTCTAGGGGGGCGGCGACCCAGGAGGCCTCTTGGGGGGCAGCGACCCAGGAGGCCTCTTGGGGGGCGGCAATCTAGGAGGCCTCTTGGCGGTGGAGACCCAGGAGGACTCTTGGGGGGCGGCGACCCAGGAGGCCTCTTGGGGGGCGGCAACCTAGGAGACCTCTTGGGGGGTGGACACCCAGGAGGCCTCTTGGGGGGCGGCGGCCTAGGAGGACTCTTGGCGGCGGAGACCCAGGAGGACTCTTGGGGGAGGGGACCCAGGAGGACTCTTGGGGGGCGGTGACCCAGGAGGCCTCTTGGGGGACTGCGATCCAGGAGGCCTCTTGAGGGGCGGCAACCTAGGATGCCTCTTGGGGGGTGGCGAACCAGGAGGCCACTTGGGGGACGGCGATCCAGGAGGCCTCTTGGGGGGCGACGACCAAGGAGGCCTCTTGGGGGCGGCGACCCAGGAGTCCTCTTAGGGGGCAGCGGCCTAGGAGGACTCTTGGGGGGCGGCGGCCCAGGAGGACTCTTGGGGGCGGCGACCCAGGAGGCCTCTTGGGGGGCGGAAACCTAGGAGGCCTCTTGGGGGGCGGCGACCCAGGAGGCCTCTTGGGGGGTGGCAACCTAGGAGGCCTCTTGGGGGCGGAAACCTAGGAGGCCTCTTGGAGGACGGCGATCCAGGAGGCCTCTTGGGGGGTGGCAACCTAGGAGGCCTCTTGGGGGCGGAAACCTAGGAGGCCTCTTGGGGGACGGCGATCCAGGAGGCCTCTTGGGGGGCGGCGACCCAGGAGGCCTCTCGGGGGCGGCGACCCAGGAGTCCTCTTAGGGGGCGGCGGCCTAGGAGGACTCTTGGGGGGCGACAGCCTAGGAGGACTCTTGTGTTGAGGCGGAGACCCAGGAGGACTCTTGGGGGGCGGCGACCCAGGAGGACTCTTGGGGGGCGGCAACCTAGGAGGCCTCTTGGGTGCAGACACCCAGGAGGCCTCTTTGGGGGGCGGCGACCCAGGAGGACTCTAGGGGGGCGGCCTAGGAGGACTCTAGGGGGGTGGCGACCCAGGAGGCCTCTTAGGGGGCAGCGGCCTAGGAGGACTCTTGGGGGGCGGCGGCGCAGGAGGACTCTTGGGGGCGGCGACCCAGGAGGCCGCTTGGGGGGCGGCAACCTAGGAGGCCTCTTGGGGGGCATACACCCAGGAGGCCTCTTTGGGGGGCGGCGACCCAGGAGGACTCTAGGGGGGCGGCGGCCTAGGAGGACTGTAGGGGGGGCGGCGACCCAGGAGGCCTCTTGGGGGGCAGCGACCCAGGAGGCCTCTTGGGGGGCGGCAACCTAGGAGGCCTCTTGGGGGCGGAAACCTAGGAGGCCTCTTGTGGGACGGCGATCCAGGAGGCCTCTTGGGGGGCGGCAACCAAGGAGGCCTCTTGGGGGCGGCGACCCAGGAGTCCTCTTAGGGGGCGGCGGCCTAGGAGGACTCTTGGGGGGCAGCGGCCTAGGAGGACTCTTGTGGGGCGGCGAAGACCCAGGAGGACTCTTGGGGGGCGGCGACCCTGGAGGCCTCTTGAGGGACGGCGATCCAGGAGGACTCTAGGGGGGGCGGAAATCTAGGATGCCTCTGGGGGGGGGGGCAACCAGGAGGCCTCTTGGGGGACGGCGATCCAGGAGGACTCCTGGGGGGAGGTGACCCAGGAGGCCTCTTGGGGGGCGGCAACCTAGGAGGCCTCTTGGGGGCGGCAACCTAGGAGGCCTCTTGGGGGGCGGCGGCCTAGGAGGACTCTTGGCGGCGGAGACCCAGGAGGACTCTTGGGGGGGTAGCGACCCAGGAGGCCTCTTGGGGGGCGGCAACCTAGGAGGCCTCTTGTGGGCGGAAACCTAGGAGGCCTCTTGGGGGAAGGCGATCCAGGAGGCCTCTTGGGGGGCGGCAACCTAGGAGGCCTCTTGGGGGCGGAAACCTTGGAGGCCTCTTGGGGGACGGCGATCCAGGAGGCCTCTTGGGGGGCGGCAACCAAGGAGGCCTCTTGGGGGCGGCGACCAAGGAGTCCTCTTGGGGGGCAGACACCCAGGAGGCCTCTTGGGGGGCGGCGACCCAGGAGGCCTCTTGGAGGGCGGCGACCCAGGAGGACTCTTGGGGGGCGGCGGCTTAGGAGGACTCTAGGGGGGCGGCGAACCAGGAGGCCTCTTGGGGGACGGCGATCCAGGAGGCCTCTTGAGGGGCGGCAACCTTGGAGGCCTCTTGGGGGCGGCAACCTAGGAGGCCTCTTGGGGGACGGCGATCCAGGAGGCTTCTTGGGGGGCGGAAACCTAGGATGCCTCTTGGGGGGCGGCGGAGACCCAGGAGTCCTCTTAGGGGGCGGTGGCCTAGGAGGACTCTTGGGGGGCTGCGATCCAGGAGGCCTCTTGGGGGCGGCGACCCAGGAGGCCTCTTGGGGGGAGGAAACCTAGGAGGACTCTAGGGGGGCTGTGACCCAGGAGGCCTCTTGGGGGCGGCGACCCAGGAGGCCTCTTGAGGGGCAGAAACCTAGGAGGCCTCTTGGGGGCGGCAACCTAGGAGTCCTCTTGGGGGACGGCGATCCAGGAGGCCTCTTGGGGGGCGGCGACCCAGGAGGCCTCTTGGGGGCGGCGACCCAGGAGGCCTCTTAGGTGGCAGCGGCCTAGGTGGACTCTTGGGGGGCGTCGGCCTAGGAGGACCCAGGAGGACTCCTGGGGGGAGGTGACCCAGGAGACCTCTTGGGGGGCGGCAGCCTAGGAGGACTCTTGGGGGGCGGCGACCCAGGAGGCCTCTTGGGGGGCGGCAACCCAGGAGGACTCTTGGAGGGCGGCAACCTAGGAGGCCTCTTGAGGGGCAGACACCCAGGAGGCCTCTTGGGGGCGGCGACCCAGGAGTCCTCTTAGGGGGCGGCGGCCTAGGAGGACTCTTGGGGGGCGGCGGCCTAGGAGGACTCTTGGGGGCGGCGAACCAGGAGGCCTCTTGGGGGACGGCGATCCAGGAGGCCTCTTGGGGGGCGGCGACCAAGGAGGCCTCTTGGGGGCGGCGACCCAGGAGTCCTCTTAGGGGCGGCGGCCTAGGAGGACTCTTGGGGGGCGGCGGCCTAGGAGGACTCTTGGGGGCGGCGACCCAGGAGGCCTCTTAGGGGGCGGCGGCCTAGGAGGACTCTTGGCAGCGGAGACCCAGGAGTCCTCTTAGGGGGCGGTGGCCTAGGAGGACTCTTAGGGGGCGGCGGCCTAGGAGGACTCTAGGGGGGCTGCGACCCAGGAGGCCTCTTGGGGGCGGCAACCCAGGAGGCCTCTTGGGGGGCGGAAACCTAGGAGGCCTCTTGGGGGCGGCAACCTAGGAGGCCTCTTGGGGGACGGCGATCCAGGAGGCATCTTGGGGGGTGGAAACCTAGGATGCCTCTTGGGGGGCGGCGAACCAGGAGGCCTCTTGGGGGATGGCGATCCAGGAGGCCTCTTGGGGGGCGGCGACCAAGGAGGCCTCTTGGGGGCGGCGACCCAGGAGTCCTCTTAGGGGGCGGCAGCCTAGGAGGACTCTTGGGGGGCGGCGGCCTAGGAGGACACTTGGGGGCGGCGACCCAGGAGGCCTCTTGGGGGCGGCGACCCAGGAGGCCTCTTAGGGGGCGGCGGCCTAGGAGGACTCTTGGCGGCGGAGACCCAGGAGTCCTCTTAGGGGGCGGTGGCCTAGGAGGACTCTTGGGGGCCGGCGGCCAAGGAGGACTCTAGGGGGGCGGCGACCCAGGAGGACTCTTGGTGGGCGGAAACCTAGGAGGCCTCTTGGGGGCGGCAACCTAGGAGGCCTCTTGGGGGACGGCGATCCAGGAGGCATCTTGGGGGGCGGAAACCTAGGATGCCTCTTGGGGGGCGGCGAACAAGGAGGCCTTTTGGGGGACCGCGATCCAGGAGCCCTCTTGGGGGGCGTCGACCAAGGAGGCCTCTTGGGGGCGGCGACCCAGGAGTCCTCTTAGGGGTGGCGGCCTAGGAGGACTCTTGGGGGGCGGCGGCCTAGGAGGACTCTTGGGGGCGGCAACCCAGGAGGCCTCTTAGGGGGCGGCGGCCTAGGAGGACTCTTGGCGGCGGAGACCCAGGAGTCCTCTTAGGGGGCAGTGGCCTAGGAGGACTCTTGGGGGGCTGCGACCCAGGAGGCCTCTTGGGGGAGGCGACCCAGGAGGCCTCTTGGGGGGCGGAAACCTAGGAGGACTCTAGGGGGGCTGTGACCCAGGAGGCCTCTTGGGGGCGGCGACCCAGGAGGCCTCTTGAGGGGCGGAAACCTAGGAGGCCTCTTGGTGGCGGCAACCTAGGAGGCCTCTTTGGGGACGGCGATCCAGGAGGCCTCTTGGGGGGGCGGCGACCCAGGAGGCCTCTTGGGGGCGGCGACCCAGGAGGCCTCTTAGGTGGCAGCGGCCTAGGAGGACTCTTGGGGGGCGTCGGCCTAGGAGGACCCAGGAGGACTCCTGGGGGGAGGTGACCCAGGAGGCCTCTTTGGGGGCGGCAGCCTAGGAGGACTCTTGGGGGGGCGGCGACCCAGGAGGCCTCTTGGGGGGCGGCGACCCAGGAGGACTCTTGGAGGGCGGCGACCCAGGAGAACTCTTGGGGGGCGGCGAACCAGGAGGCCTCTTGGGGGGCGGCAACCTAGGAGGCCTCTTGGGGGGCAGACACCCAGGAGGCCTCTTGGGAGGCGGCGACCCAGGAGTCCTCTTGGGGAGCAGCGACCCAGGAGGCCTCTTGGGGGCGGCGACCAATGAGGCCTCTTAGGGGGCGGCGGCCTAGGAGGACTCTTGGGGGGCGACGGCACAGGAGGACTCTTGGCGGCGGAGACCCAGGAGGACTCTTGGGGGGCGGCGACCCAGGAGGCCTCTTGGGGGGCGGCGACCTAGGAGGCCTCTTGGGGGGCAGACACCCAGGAGGCCTCTTGGGGGGCGGCGACCCAGGAGTCCTCTTGGGGAGCAGCGACCCAGGAGGCCTCTTGGGGGTGGCAACCCAGGAGGCCTCTTAGGGGGCGGCGGCCTAGGAGGACTCTTGGGGGGCGACGGCACAGGAGGACTCTTGGAGGCAGAGACCCAGGAGGACTCTTGGGGGGCGGCGACCCAGGAGGCCTCTTGGGGGGTGGCAACCTAGGAGGCCTCTTGGGGGGCAGACACCCAGGTGGCCTCTTGGGGGGCGGCGACCCAGGAGGCCTCTTGGGGAGCAGCGACCAAGGAGGCCTCTTGGGGGCGGCAACCCAGGAGGCCTTTTAGGGGGCGGCGGCCTAGGAGGACTCTTGGGGGGAGATTGCACAGGGGGACTCTTGGCGGCGGAGACCCAGGAGGACTCTTGGGGGGCGGCGGCACAGGAGGACTCTTGGCGGCAGAGACCCAGGAGGACTCTTGGGGGGCGGCAACCCAGGAGGACTCTTGGGGGGCGGCAACCCAGGAGGCCTCTTGGGGAGCGGCAACCTAGGAGGCCTCTTGGGGGGCAGACATCCAGGAGGCCTCTTGGGGGGCGGCGACCCAGGAGTCCTCTTGGGGAGCAGCGACCCAGAAGGCCTCTTGGGGGCGGTGACCCAGGTGGCCTCTTAGGGGGCGGCGGCGGCCTAGGAGGACTCTTGGGGGGCGACGGCACAGGAGGACTCTTGGCGGCGGAGACCCAGGAGGACTCTTGGGGGGCGGCGACCCAGGAGGCCTCTTGGGGGGCGGCAACCTAGGAGGCCTCTTGGGGGGCAGACACCCAGGAGGCCTCTTTGGGGGAGGCGGCCTAGGAGGACTCTTGGCGGTGGAGACCCAGGAGGACTCTTGTGGGGCGGCGACCCAGGAGGCCTCTTGGGGGGTGGCAACCTAGGAGACCTCTTGGGGGGGCGGACACCCACGAGGCCACTTGGGGGGCGGCGGCCTAGGAGGACTCTTGGCGGCGGAGACCCAGGAGGACTCTTGGGGGAGGGGACCCAGGAGGACTCTTGGGGGGCGGCGACCCAGGAGGCCTCTTAGGGGGCGGTGGCCTAGGAGGACTCTTGGGGGTCTGCGATCCAGGAGGCCTCTTGGGGGGCGGAAACCTAGGAGGACTCTAGGGGGCTGTGACCCAGGAGGCCTCTTGGGGGCGGCGACCCAGGAGGCCTCTTGAGGGGCGGAAACCTAGGAGGCCTCTTGGGGGCGGCAACCTAGGAGGCCTCTTGGGGGACGGCGATCCAGGAGGCCTCTTGGGGGACGGCGATCCAGGAGGCCTCTTGGGGGGCGGCGACCAAGGAGGCCTCTTGGGGGCGGCGACCCAGGAGTCCTCTTAGGGGGCGGCAGCCTAGGAGGACTCTTGGGGGGCGGCAACCTAGGAGGCCTCTTGGGGGACGGCGATCCAGGAGGCATCTTTGGGGGTGGAAACCTAGGATGCCTCTTGGGGGGCGGCGAACCAGGAGGCCTCTTAGGGGGCGGCGGCCTAGGAGGACTCTTGGGGGGCGGCGGCCTAGGAGGACTCTTGGGGGCGGCGACCCAGGAGGCCTCTTAGGGGGCGGCGGCCTAGGAGGACTCTTGGCGGCGGAGACCCAGGAGTCCTCTTAGGGGGCGGTGGCCTAGGAGGACTCTTGGGGGTCTGCGATCCAGGAGGCCTCTTGGGGGGCGGAAACCTAGGAGGACTCTAGGGGGCTGTGACCCAGGAGGCCTCTTGGGGGCGGCGACCCAGGAGGCCTCTTGAGGGGCGGAAACCTAGGAGGCCTCTTGGGGGCGGCAACCTAGGAGGCCTCTTGGGAGACGGCGATCCAGGAGGCCTCTTGGGGGGCGGCGACCCAGGAGGCCTCTTGGGGGCGGCGACCCAGGAGGTCTCTTAGGTGGCAGCGGCCTAGGAGGACTCTTGGGGGGCGGCGGCCTAGGAGGACTCTTGGGGGCGGCGACCCAGGATTCCTCTTAGGGGGCGGCGGCCTAGGAGGACTCTTGGGGGGGCGGCAACCTAGGAGGCCTCTTGGGGGACGGCGATCCAGGAGGCATCTTGGGGGGTGGAAACCTAGGATGCCTCTTGGGGGGCGGCGAACCAGGAGGCCTCTTAGGGGGCGGCCACCTAGGAGGACTATTGAGGGGCGGCAGCCTAGGAGGACTCTTGGGGGCGGCGACCCAGGAGGCCTCTTGGGGGCGGCGACCCAGGAGGCCTCTTGGGGGGAGGAAACCTAGGAGGACTCTAGGGGGGCTGTGACCCAGGAGGCCTCTTGGGGGCGGCGACCCAGGAGTCCTCTTGAGGGGCAGAAACCTAGGAGGCCTCTTGGGGGCGGCAACCTAGGAGGCCTCTTGGGGGACGGCGATCCAGGAGGCCTCTTGGGGGGCGGCGACCCAGGAGGCCTCTTGGGGGCGGCGACCCAGGAGGCGTCTTAGGTGGCAGCGGCCTAGGAGGACTCTTGGGGGGCGTCGGCCTAGGAGGACCCAGGAGGACTCCTGGGGGGAGGTGACCAAGGAGACCTCTTGGGGGCCGGCAGCCTAGGAGGACTCTTGGGGGGCAGCGACCCAGGAGGCCTCTTGGGGGGCGGCAACCCAGGAGGACTCTTGGAGGGCGGCAACCTAGGAGGCCTCTTGAGGGGCAGACACCCAGGAGGCCTCTTGGGGGACGGCGACCCAGGTGTCCTCTTGGGGAGCAGCGACCCAGGAGGCCTCTTGGGGGCGGCGACCAATGAGGCCTCTTAGGGGGCGGCGGCCTAGGAGGACTCTTGGGGGGCGACGGCACAGGAGGACTCTTGGCGGCATAGACCCAGGAGGACTCTTGGGGGGCGGCAACCCAGGAGGCCTCTTGGGGGGCGGCGACCTAGGAGGCCTCTTGGGGGGCGGCGACCCAGGAGTCCTCTTGGGGAGCAGCGACCCAGGAGGCCTCTTGGGGGCGGCAACCCAGGAGGCCTCTTAGGGGGCGGCGGCCTAGGAGGACTCTTGGGGGGCGACGGCACAGGAGGACTCTTGGCGGCAGAGACCCAGGAGGACTCTTGGGGGGCGGCGACCCAGGAGGCCTCTTGGGGGGTGGCAACCTAGGAGGCCTCTTGGGGGGCGGCGACCCAGGAGGCCTCTTGGGCAGCAGCGACCAAGGAGGCCTCTTGGGGGCGGCAACCCAGGAGGCCTTTTAGGGGGCGGCGGCCTAGGAGGACTCTTGGGGGGCGATGGCACAGGAGGACTCTTGGCGGTGGAGACCCAGGAGGACTCTTGGGGGGCGGCAACCAAGGTGGCCTCTTGGGGGGCGGCAACCTAGGAGGCCTCTTGGGGGCCAGACACCCAGGAGGCCTCTTGGGGGGCGGCGACCCAGGAGTCCTCTTGGGGAGCAGCGACCCAGGAGGCCTCTTGGGGACGGCAACCCAGGAGGCCTTTTAGGGGGCGGCGGCCTAGGAGGACTCTTGGGGGGCGGCGGCCTTGGAGGACTCTTGTGGGGCGGCGGAGACCCAGGAGGACTCTTGGGGGGCGGCGACCCAGGAGGCCTCTTGAGGGACGGCGATCCAGGAGGCCTCTTGGGGGGCGGCGACCCAGGAGGACTCTAGAGGGGCGGCGACCAAGGAGGCCTCTTGGGGGGCGGCGGCCTAGGAGGACTCTAGGGGGGCAGCGACCCAGGAGGCCTTTTGGGGGGTGGCGACCCAGGAGGCCTCTTGGGGGCGGCAACCTAGGAGGCCTCTTGGGGGACGGCGATCCAGGAGGCCTCTTGGGGGGCGGAAACCTAGGATGCCTCTAGGGGGGGGGCAACCAGGAGGCCTCTTGGGGGACGGTGATCCAGGAGGACTCCTGGGGGGAGGTGACCCAGGAGGCCTCTTGGGGGGCGGCAACCTAGGAGGCCTCTTGGGGGGGGCAGACACCCAGGAGGCCTCTTGGGGGGCGGCGGCCTAGGAGGACTCTTGGCGGTGGAGACCCAGGAGGACTCTTGGGGGGCGGCGACCCAGGAGGCCTCTTGGGGGGCGGCAACCTAGGAGACCTCTTGGGGGGGCGGACACCCAGGAGGCCTCTTGGGGGGCGGCGGCCTAGGAGGACTCTTGGCGGCGGAGACCCAGGAGGCCTCTTGGGGGGCGGCAACCTAGGAGGCCTCTTGGGGGCGGCAACCTAGGAGGCCTCTAGGGGGACGGTGATCCAGGAGGCTTCTTGGGGGGCGGAAACCTAGGATGCCTCTTGGGGGGTGGCGAACCAGGAGGCCACTTGGGGGACGGCGATCCAGGAGGCCTCTTGGGGGGCTGCGACCAAGGAGGCCTCTTGGGGGCGCTGACCCAGGAGTCCTCTTAGGGGGCGGCGGCCTAGGAGGACTCTTGGGGGGCGGCGGCCTAGGAGGACTCTTGGGGGCGGCGAACCAGGAGGCCTCTTGGGAGACGGCGATCCAGGAGGCCTCTTGGGAGACGGCGATCCAGGAGGCCTCTTGGGGGGCGGCGACCAAGGAGGCCTCTTGGGGGCGGCAACCCAGGAGTCCTCTTAGGGGGCGGTGGCCTAGGAGGACTCTTGAGGGGCTGCGACCCAGGAGGCCTCTTGGGGGAGGCGACCCAGGAGGCCTCTTGGGGGGCGGAAACCTAGGAGGACTCTAGGGGGGCTTTGACCCAGGAGGCCTCTTGGGGGCGGCGACCCAGGACGCCTCTTGAGGGGCGGAAACCTAGGAGGCCTCATGGGGGCGGCAACCTAGGAGGCCTCTTTGGGGACGGCGATCCAGGAGGCCTCTTGGGGGGCGGCGACCCAGGAGGCCTCTTGGGGGCGGCGACCCAGGAGGCCTCTTAGGTGGCAGCGGCCTAGGAGGACTCTTTGGGGGGCGTCGGCCAAGGAGGACCCAGGAGGCTTCCTGGGGGGAGGTGACCCAGGAGGCCTCTTGGGGGGCGGCGACCCAGGAGTCCTCTTGGGGAGCAGCGACCCAGGAGGCCTCTTGGGGGCGGCGACCAATGAGGCCTCTTAGGGGGCGGCGGCCTAGGAGGACTCTTGGGGGGCGACGGCACAGGAGGACTCTTGGCGGCAGTGACCCAGGAGGACTCTTGGGGGGTGGCGACCCAGGAGGCCTCTTGGGGGGTGGCAACCTAGGAGGCCTCTTGGGGGGCAGACACCCAGGAGGCCTCTTGGGGGGCGGCGACCCAGGAGGCCTCTTGGGGAGCAGCGACCAAGGAGGCCTCTTGGGGGCGGCAACCCAGGAGGCCTTTTAGGGGGCGGCGGCCTAGGAGGACTCTTGGGGGGAGATGGCACAGGGGGACTCTTGGCGGTGGAGACCCAGGAGGACTCTTGGGGGGCGGCGACCCAGGAGGCCTCTTGGGGAGCGGCAACCTAGGAGGCCTCTTGGGGGGCAGACACCAAGGAGGCCTCTTGGGGGCGGCGACCCAGGAGTCCTCTTGGGGAGCAGCGACCCAGGAGGCCTCTTGGGGGCGGTGACCCAGGAGGCCTCTTAGGGGGCGGCGGCCTAGGAGGACTCTTGGGGGGCGATGGCACAGGAGGACTCTTGGCGGCGGAGACCCAGGAGGACTCTTGGGGGGCGGCGACCCAGGAGGCCTCTTGGGGGGCGGCAACCTAGGAGGCCTCTTGGGGGGCAGACACCCAGGAGGCCTCTTTGGGGGCGGCGGCCTAGGAGGACTCTTGGCGGTGGAGACCCAGGAGGACTCTTGGGGGGCGGGGACCCAGGAGGCCTCTTGGGGGGCGGCAACCTAGGAGACCTCTTGGGGGGGCGGACACCCAGGAGGCCTCTTGGGGGGCGGCGGCCTATGAGGACTCTTGGCGGCGGAGACCCAGGAGGACTCTTGGGGGAGGGGACCCAGGAGGACTCTTGGGGGCGGCGACCCAAGAGGCCTCTTGGGGGACGGCGATCCAGGAGGCCTCTTGGGGGGCGGCAACCTAGGAGGCCTCTTGGGGGCGGCAACCTAGGAGGCCTCTTGGGGGACGGTGATCCAGGAGGCTTCTTGGGGGGCGGAAACCTAGGATGCCTCTTGGGGGCCGGCGATCCAGGAGGCCTCTTGGGGGGCGGCGACCAAGGAGGCCTTTTGGGGGCGGCGACCCAGGAGTCCTCTTAGGGGGCGGCGGCCTAGGAGGACTTTTGGGGGGCGGCGGCCTAGGAGGACTCTTGGGGGCGGCGAACCAGGAGGCCTCTTGGGGGACGGCGATCCAGGAGGCCTCTTGGGGGGCGGCGACCAAGGAGGCCTCTTGGGGGCGGCGACTCAGGAGTCCTCTTAGTGGGCGGCGGCCTAGGAGGACTCTTGGGGGGCGGCAACCTAGGAGGCCTCTTGGGGGACGGCGATCCAGGAGGCATCTTGGGGGGTGGAAACCTAGGATGCCTCTTGGGGGGCGGCGAACCAGGAGGCCTCTTAGGGGGCGGCGGCCTAGGAAAACTCTTGGGGGGCGGCGGCCTAGGAGGACTCTTGGGGGCGGCGACCCAGGAGGCCTCTTAGGGGGCGGCGGCCTAGGAGGACTCTTGGCGGCGGAGTCCCAGGAGTCCTCTTAGGGGGCGGTGGCCTAGGAGGACTCTTGGGGGGCTGCGATCCAGGAGGCCTCTTGGGGGGCGGAAACCTAGGAGGACTCTAGGGGGCTGTGACCCAGGAGGCCTCTTGGGGGCGGCGACCCAGGAGGCCTCTTGAGGGGCGGAAACCTAGGAGGCCTCTTGGGGGCGGCAACCTAGGATTCCTCTTGGGGGACGGCGATCCAGGAGGCCTCTTGGGGGCGGCGACCCAGGAGGCCTCTTAGGTGGCAGCGGCCTAGGAGGACTCTTGGGGGGCGGCGGCCTAGGAGGACCCAGGAGGACTCCTGTGGGGTGGTGACCCAGGAGACCTCTTGGGGGGCGGCAGCCTAGGAGGACTCTTGGGGGGCGGCGAACCAGGAGGCCTCTTGGGGGGCGGCAACCTAAGAGGCCTCTTGGGGGGCAGACACCCAGGAGGCCTCTTGGGGGGCGGCGACCCAGGAGTCCTCTTGGGGAGCAGCGACCCAGGAGGCCTCTTGGGGGCGGCGACCAATGAGGCCTCTTAGGGGGCGGCGGCCTAGGAGGACTCTTGGGGGTGACGGCACAGGAGGACTCTTGGCGGCGGAGACCCAGGAGGACTCTTGGTGGGCGGCGACCCAGGAGGCCTCTTGGGGGGCGGCGACCTAGGAGGCTTCTTGGGGGGCGGCGACCCAGGAGTCCTCTTGGGGAGCAGCGACCCAGGAGGACTCTAGAGGGGCGGCGACCAAGGAGGCCTCTTGGGGGGCGGCGGCCTAGGAGGACTCTAGGGGGGCAGCGACCCAGGAGGCCTTTTGGGGGGTGGCGACCCAGGAGGCCTCTTGGGGGGGCGGAAACCTAGGAGGCCTCTTGGGGGCGGCAACCTAGGAGGCCTCTTGGGGGACGGCGATCCAGGAGGCCTCTTGGGGGGCGGAAACCTAGGATGCCTCTGGGGGGGGGGGCAACCAGGAGGCCTCTTGGGGGGCGGCGGCCTAGGAGGACTCTTGGGGGCGGCGAACCAGGAGGCCTCTTGGGGGGCGGCAACCTAGGAGGCCTCTTGGGGGGGCAGACACCCAGGAGGCCTCTTGGGGGGCGGCGGCCTAGGAGGACTCTTGGCGGTGGAGACCCAGGAGGACTCTTGGGGGGCGGCGACCCAGGAGGCCTCTTGGGGGGGCGGCGACCCAGGAGACCTCTTGGGGGGGCGAACACCCAGGAGGCCTCTTGGGGGGCGGCGGCCTAGGAGGAATCTTGGCGGCGGAGACCCAGGAGGCCTCTTGGGGGACGGCGATTCAGGAGGCCTCTTGGGGGTCGGCAACCTAGGAGGCCTCTTGGGGGCGGCAACCTAGGAGGCCTCTAGGGGGACGGTGATCCAGGAGGCTTCTTGGGGGGGGGCGGAAACCTAGGATGCCTCTTGGGGGTAGGCGAACCAGGAGGCCTCTTGGGGGGCTGCGACCAAGGAGGCCTCTTGGGGGCGGCGACCCAGGAGTCCTCTTAGGGGGCGGCAGCCTAGGAGGACTCTTGGGGGGCGGCGGCCTAGGAGGACTCTTGGGGGCGGCGAACCAGGAGGCCTCTTGGGGGACGGCGATCCAGGAGGCCTCTTGGGGGGCGGCGACCAAGGAGGCCTCTTGGGGGCGGCGACCCAGGAGTCCTCTTAGGGGACGGCGGCCTAGGAGGACTCTTGGGGGGCGGCGGCCTAGGAGGACTCTTGGGGGCGGCGACCCAGGAGGCCTCTTAGGGGGCGGCGGCCTAGGAGGACTCTTGGCGGCGGAGACCCAGGAGTCCTCTTAGGGAGCGGTGGCCTAGGAGGACTCTTAGGGGGCGGCGGCCTGGGAGGACTCTAGGGGGGCTGCGACCCAGGAGGCCTCTTGGGGGCGGCGACCCAGGAGGCCTCTTGGGGGGCGGAAACCTAGGAGGCCTCTTGGGGGCGGCAACCTAGGAGGCCTCTTGGGGGACGGCGATCCAGGAGGCATCTTGGGGGGTGGAAACCTAGGATGCCTCTTGGGGGGCGGCGAACCAGGAGGCCTCTTGGGGGACGGCGATCCAGGAGGCCTCTTGGGGTGCGGCGACCAAGGAAACCTCTTGGGGGCGGCGACCCAGGAGTCCTCTTGGGGGCGGCGACCCAGGAGTCCTCTTAGGGGGCGGCGGCCTAGGAGGACTCTTGGGGGGCGGCGGCCCAGCAGGACTCTTGGGGGCGGCGACCCAGGAGGCCTCTTAGGGGGCGGCGGCCTAGGAGGACTCTTGGCGGCGGAGACCCAGGAGTCCTCTTAGGGGGGCGGTGGCCTAGGAGGACTCTTAGGGGGCGGCGGCCTAGGAGGACTCTAGGGGGGCTGCGACCCAGGAGGCCTCTTGGGGGCGGCGACCCAGGAGGCCTCTTGGGGGGCGGAAACCTAGGAGGACTCTTGGGGGCGGCAACCTAGGAGGCCTCTTGGGGGACGGCGATCCAGGAGGCCTCTTGGGGGGCGGCGACCAAGGAGGCCTCTTGGGGGCGGCGACCTAGGAGTCCTCTTAGGGGGCGGCGGCCTAGGAGGACTCTTGGGGGGCGGCAACCTAGGAGGCCTCTTGGGGGACGGCGATCCAGGAGGCATCTTGGGGGGTGGAAACCTAGGATGCCTCTTGGGGGGCGGCGAACCAGGAGGCCTCTTAGGGGGCGGCGGCCTAGGAGGACTCTTGGGGGGCGGCGGCCTAGGAGGACTCTTGGGGGCGGCGACCCAGGAGGCCTCTTAGGGGGCGGCGGCCTAGGAGGACTCTTGGCGGCGGAGACCCAGGAGTCCTCTTGGCGGCGGAGACCCAGGAGTCCTCTTAGGGGGCGGTGGCCTAGGAGGACTCTTGGGGGGCTGCGATCCAGGAGGCCTCTTGGGGGGCGGAAACCTAGGAGGACTCTAGGGGGCTGTGACCCAGGAGGCCTCTTGGGGGCGGCGACCCAGGAGGCCTCTTGAGGGGCGGAAACCTAGGAGGCCTCTTGTGGGCGGCAACCTAGGAGGCCTCTTGGGGGACGGCGATCCAGGAGGCCTCTTGGGGGCGGCGACCCAGGAGGCCTCTTAGGTGGCAGTGGCCTAGGAGGACTCTTGGGGGGCGGCGGCCTAGGAGGACCCAGGAGGACTCCTGTGGGGTGGTGACCCAGGAGACCTCTTGGGGGGCGGCAGCCTAGGAGGACTCTTGGGGGGCGGCGACCCAGAAGGCCTCTTGGGGGGCGGCGACCCAGGAGGACTCTTGGAGGGCGGCGACCCAGGAGAACTCTTGGGGGGCGGCGAACCAGGAGGCCTCTTGGGGGGCGGCACCCTAGGAGGCCTCTTGGGGGGCAGACACCCAGGAGGCCTCTTGGGGGGCGGCGACCCAGGAGTCCTCTTGGGGAGCAGCGACCCAGGAGGCCTCTTGGGGGCGGCGACCAATGAGGCCTATTAGGGGGCGGCGGCCTAGGAGGACTCTTGGGGGTGACGGCACAGGAGGACTCTTGGCGGCGGAGACCCAGGAGGACTCTTGGTGGGCGGCGACCCAGGAGGCCTCTTGGGGGGCGGCGACCTAGGAGGCCTCTTGGGGGGCGGCGACCCAGGAGTCCTCTTGGGGAGCAGCAACCCAGGAGGACTCTAGAGGGGCGGCGACCAAGGAGGCCTCTTGGGGGGCGGCGGCCTAGGAGGACTCTAGGGGGGCAGCGACCCAGGAGGCCTTTTGGGGGGTGGCGACCCAGGAGGCCTCTTGGGGGGCGGAAACCTAGGAGGCCTCTTGGGGGCGGCAACCTAGGAGGCCTCTTGGGGGACGGCGATCCAGGAGGCCTCTTGGGGGGCGGAAACCTAGGATGCCTCTAGGGGGGGGGGGGCAACCAGGAGGCCTCTTGGGAGGCGGCGGCCTAGGAGGACTCTTGGGGGCGGCGAACCAGGAGGCCTCTTGGGGGGCGGCAACCTAGGAGGCCTCTTGGGGGGGCAGACACCCAGGAGGCCTCTTGGGGGTGGCGGCCTAGGAGGACTCTTGGCGGTGGAGACCCAGGAGGACTCTTGGGGGGCGGCGACCCAGGAGGCCTCTTGGGGGGCGGCAACCTAGGAGACCTCTTGGGGGGGCGGACACCCAGGAGGCCTCTTGGGGGGCGGCGGCCTAGGAGGACTCTTGGCGGCGGAGACCCAGGAGGCCTCTTGGGGGACGGCGATCCAGGAGGCCTCTTGGGGGGCGGCAACCTAGGAGGCCTCTTGGGGGCGGCAACCTAGGAGGCCTCTAGGGGGACGGTGATCCAGGAGGCTTCTTGGGGGGGGGCGGAAACCTAGGATGCCTCTTGGGGGTAGGCGAACCAGGAGGCCACTTGGGGGTAGGCGAACCAGGAGGCCACTTGGGGGACGGCGATCCAGGAGGCCTCTTGGGGGGCTGCGACCAAGGAGGCCTCTTGGGGGCGGCGACCCAGGAGTCCTCTTAGGGGGCGGCAGCCTAGGAGGACTCTTGGGGGCGGCGAACCAGGAGGCCTCTTGGGGGACGGCGATCCAGGAGGCCTCTTGGGGGGCGGCGACCAAGGAGTCCTCTTGGGGGCGGCGACCCAGGAGTCCTCTTAGGGGGCGGCGGCCTAGGAGGACTCTTGGGGGGCGGCGGCCCAGGAGGACTCTTGGGGGCGGCGACCCAGGAGGCCTCTTAGGGGGCGGCGGCCTAGGAGGACTCTTGGCGGCGGAGACCCAGGAGTCCTCTTAGGGGGCGGTGGCATAGGAGGACTCTTAGGGGGCGGCGGCCTGGGAGGACTCTAGGGGGGCTGCGACCCAGGAGGCCTCTTGGGGGCGGCGACCCAGGAGGCCTCTTGGGGGGCGGAAACCTAGGAGGCCTCTTGGGGGCGGCAACCTAGGAGGCCTCTTGGGGGACGGCGATCCAGGAGGCATCTTGGGGGGTGGAAACCTAGGATGCCTCTTGGGGGGCGGCGAACCAGGAGGCCTCTTGGGGGACGGCGATCCAGGAGGCCTCTTGGGGGGCGGCGACCAAGGAAACCTCTTGGGGGCGACGACCCAGGAGTCCTCTTAGGGGGCGGCAGCCTAGGAGGACTCTTGGGGGGCGGCGGCCTAGGAGGACTCTTGGGGGCGGCGACCCAGGAGGCCTCTTGGGGGCGGCGACCCAGGAGGCCTCTTAGGGGGCGGTGGCATAGGAGGACTCTTAGGGGGCGGCGGCCTGGGAGGACGCTAGGGGGGCTGCGACCCAGGAGGCCTCTTGGGGGCGGCGACCCAGGAGGCCTCTTGGGGGGCGGAAACCTAGGAGGCCTCTTGGGGGCGGCAACCTAGGAGGCCTCTTGGGGGACGGCGATCCAGGAGGCATCTTGGGGGGTGGAAACCTAGGAGGCCTCTTGGGGGGCGGAAACCTAGGAGGCCTCTTGGGGGCGGCAACCTAGGAGGCCTCTTGGGGGACGGCGATCCAGGAGGCATCTTGGGGGGTGGAAACCTAGGATGCCTCTTGGGGGGCGGCGAACCAGGAGGCCTCTTGGGGGACGGCGATCCAGGAGGCCTCTTGGGGGGCGGCGACCAAGGAAACCTCTTGGGGGCGACGACCCAGGAGTCCTCTTAGGGGGCGGCAGCCTAGGAGGACTCTTGGGGGGCGGCGGCCTAGGAGGACTCTTGGGGGCGGCGACCCAGGAGGCCTCTTGGGGGCGGCGACCCAGGAGGCCTCTTAGGGGGCGGCGGCCTAGGAGGACTCTTGGCGGCAGCGACCCAGGAGTCCTCTTAGGGGGCGGCGGCCTAGGAGGACTCTTGGGAGGCGGCGGCCTAGGAGGACTCTTGGGGGCGGCGAACCAGGAGGCCTCTTGGGGGGCGGCAACCTAGGAGGCCTCTTGGGGGGGCAGACACCCAGGAGGCCTCTTGGGGGGCGGCGGCCTAGGAGGACTCTTGGCGGTGGAGACGCAGGAGGACTCTTGGGGGGCGGCGACCCAGGAGGACTCTTGGAGGGCGGCGACCCAGGAGAACTCTTGGGGGGCGGCGAACCAGGAGGCCTTTTGGGGGGCGGCGACCAAGGAGGCCTCTTGGGGGCGGCAACCTAGGAGGCCTCTTGGGGGACGGTGATCCAGGAGGCTTCTTGGGGGGGGCGGAAACCTAGGATGCCTCTTGGGGGTAGGCAAACCAGGAGGCCACTTGGGGGATGGCGATCCAGGAGGCCTCTTGGGGGGCGGCGACCAAGGAGGCCTCTTGGGGGCGGCGAACCAGGAGTCCTCTTAGGGGGCGGCAGCCTAGGAGGACTCTTGGGGGGCGGCGGCCTAGGAGGGCTCTTGGGGGCGGCGAACCAGGAGGCCTCTTGGGGGGCGGCAACCTAGGAGGCCTCTTGGGGGGGCAGACACCCAGGAGGCCTCTTGGGGGGCGGCGGCCTAGGAGGACTCTTGGCGGTGGAGACCCAGGAGGACTCTTGGGGGGCGGCGACCCAGGAGGCCTCTTTGGGGGCGGCAACCTAGGAGACCTCTTGGGGGTGCGGACACCCAGGAGGCCTCTTGGGGGGCGGCGGCCTAGGAGGACTCTTGGCGGCGGAGACCCAGGAGGCCTCTTGGGGGACGGCGATCCAGGAGGCCTCTTGGGGGGCGGCGACCTAGGAGGCCTCTTGGGGGACGGTGATCCAGGAGGCTTCTTGGGGGGGGCGGAAACCTAGGATGCCTCTTGGGGGTAGGCAAACCAGGAGGCCACTTGGGGGACGGCGATCCAGGAGGCCTCTTGGGGGACGGCGACCAAGGAGGCCTCTTGGGGGCGGCGACCCAGGAGTCCTCTTAGGGGGCGGCGGCCTAGGAGGACTCTTGGGGGGCGGCGGCCCAGGAGGACTCTTCGGGGCGGCGACCCAGGAGGCCTCTTAGGGGGCGGCGGCCTAGGAGGACTCTTGGCGGCGGAGACCCAGGAGTCCTCTTAGGGGGGCGGTGGCCTAGGAGGACTCTTAGGGGGCGGCGGCCTAGGAGGACTCTAGGGGGGCTGCGACCCAGGAGGCCTCTTGGGGGCGGCGACCCAGGAGGCCTCTTGGGGGGCGGAAACCTAGGAGGCCTCTTGGGGGCGGCAACCTAGGAGGCCTCTTGGGGGACGGCGATCCAGGAGGCATCTTGGGGGGTGGAAACCTAGGATGCCTCTTGGGGGGCGGCGAACCAGGAGGCCTCTTGGGGGACGGCGATCCAGGAGGCCTCTTGGGGGGCGGCGACCCAGGAGGACTCTTGGAGGGCGGCGACCCAGGAGAACTCTTGGGGGGCGGCGAACCAGGAGGCCTTTTGGGGGGCGGCAACCTAGGAGGCCTCTTGGGGGGCAGACACCCAGGAGGCCTCTTGGGGGGCGGTGACCCAGGAGTCCTCTTGGGGAGCAGCGACCCAGGAGGCCTCTTGGGGGCGGCGACCAATGAGGCCTCTTAGGGGGCGGCGTCCTAGGAGGACTCTTGGGGGTGACGGCACAGGAGGACTCTTGGCGGCGGAGACCCAGGAGGACTCTTGGTGGGCGGGGACCCAGGAGGCCTCTTGGGGGGCGGCGACCTAGGAGGCCTCTTGGGGGGCGGCGACCCAGGAGTCCTCTTGGGGAGCAGGGACCCAGGAGGACTCTAGAGGGGCGGCGACCAAGGAGGCCTCTTGGGGGGCGGCGGCCTAGGAGGACTCTAGGGGGGCAGCAACCCAGGAGGCCTTTTGGGGGGTGGCGACCCAGGAGGCCTCTTGGGGGGCGGAAACCTAGGAGGCCTCTTGGGGGCGGCAACCTAGGAGGCCTCTTGGGGGACGGCGATCCAGGAGGCCTCTTGGGGGGCGGCGGCCTAGGAGGACTCTTGGGGGCGGCGAACCAGGAGGCCTCTTGGGGGGCGGCAACCTAGGAGGACTCTTGGGGGGGCAGACACCCAGGAGGCCTCTTGGGGGGCGGCGGCCTAGGAGGACTCTTGGCGGTGGAGACCCAGGAGGACTCTTGGGGGGCGGCAACCCAGGAGGCCTCTTGGGGGGCGGCAACCTAGGAGACCTCTTGGGGGGGCGGACACCCAGGAGGCCTCTTGGGGGGTGGCAACCTAGGAGGCCTCTTGGGGGGCAGACACCCAGGAGGCCTCTTGGGGGGCGGCGACCCAGGAGGCCTCTTGGGGAGCAGCGACCAAGGAGGCCTCTTGGGGGCGGCAACCCAGGAGGCCTTTTAGGGGGCGGCGGCCTAGGAGGACTCTTGGGGGGAGATTGCACAGGGGGACTCTTGGCGGCGGAGACCCAGGAGGACTCTTGGGGGGCGGCGGCACAGGAGGACTCTTGGCGGCAGAGACCCAGGAGGACTCTTGGGGGGCGGCAACCCAGGAGGCCTCTTGGGGAGCGGCAACCTAGGAGGCCTCTTGGGGGGCAGACATCCAGGAGGCCTCTTGGGGGGCGGCGACCCAGGAGTCCTCTTGGGGAGCAGCGACCCAGAAGGCTTCTTGGGGGCGGTGACCCAGGTGGCCTCTTAGGGGGCGGCGGCGGCCTAGGAGGACTCTTGGGGGGCGACGGCACAGGAGGACTCTTGGCGGCGGAGACCCAGGAGGACTCTTGGGGGGCGGCGACCCAGGAGGCCTCTTGGGGGGCGGCAACCTAGGAGGCCTCTTGGGGGGCAGACACCCAGGAGGCCTCTTTGGGGGAGGCGGCCTAGGAGGACTCTTGGCGGTGGAGACCCAGGAGGACTCTTGTGGGGCGGCGACCCAGGAGGCCTCTTGGGGGGTGGCAACCTAGGAGACCTCTTGGGGGGGCGGACACCCACGAGGCCACTTGGGGGGCGGCGGCCTAGGAGGACTCTTGGCGGCGGAGACCCAGGAGGACTCTTGGGGGAGGGGACCCAGGAGGACTCTTGGGGGGCGGCGACCCAGGAGGCCTCTTGGGGGACGGCGATCCAGGAGGCCTCTTGGGGGGCGGCAATCTAGGAGGCCTCTTGGGGGCGGCAACCTAGGAGGCCTCTTGGGGGACGGTGATCCAGGAGGCTTCTTGGGGGGCGGAAACCTAGGATGCCTCTTGGGGGGTGGCGAACCAGGAGGCCACTTGGGGGCCGGCGATCCAGGAGGCCTCTTGGGGGGCGGCGACCAAGGAGGCCTCTTGGGGGGCGGCGACCCAGGAGTCCTCTTAGGGGGCGGCGCCCTAGGAGGACTTTTGGGGGGCGGCGGCCTAGGAGGACTCTTGGGGGCGGCGAACCAGGAGGCCTCTTGGGGGACGGCGATCCAGGAGGCCTCTTGGGGGGCGGCGACCAAGGAGGCCTCTTGGGGGCGGTGACCAAGGAGTCCTCTTAGGGGGCGGCAGCCTAGGAGGACTCTTGGGGGGCGGCAACCTAGGAGGCCTCTTGGGGGACGGCGATCCAGGAGGCATCTTGGGGGGTGGAAACCTTGGATGCCTCTTGGGGGGCGGCGAACCAGGAGGCCTCTTAGGGGGCGGCGGCCTAGGAGGACTCTTGGGGGGCGGCGGCCTAGGAGGACTCTTGGGGGCGGCGACCCAGGAGGCCTCTTAGGGGGCGGCGGCCTAGGAGGACTCTTGGCGGCGGAGACCCAGGAGTCCTCTTAGGGGGCGGTGGCCTAGGAGGACTCTTGGAAGTCTGCGATCCAGGAGGCCTCTTGGGGGGCGGAAACCTAGGAGGACTCTAGGGGGCTGTGACCCAGGAGGCCTCTTGGGGGCGGCGACCCAGGAGGCCTCTTGAGGGGCGGAAACCTAGGAGGCCTCTTGGGGGCGGCAACCTAGGAGGCCTCTTGGGGGACGGCGATCCAGGAGGCCTCTTGGGGGACGGCGATCCAGGAGGCCTCTTGGGGGGCGGCGACCAAGGAGGCCTCTTGGGGGCGGCGACCCAGGAGTCCTCTTAGGGGGCGGCAGCCTAGGAGGACTCTTGGGGGGCGGCAACCTAGGAGGCCTCTTGGGGGACGGCGATCCAGGAGGCATCTTGGGGGGTGGAAACCTAGGATGCCTCTTGGGGGGCGGCGAACCAGGAGGCCTCTTAGGGGGCGGCGGCCTAGGAGGACTCTTGGGGGGCGGCGGCCTAGGAGGACTCTTGGGGGCGGCAACCCAGGAGGCCTCTTAGGGGGCGGCGGCCTAGGAGGACTCTTGGCGGCGGAGACCCAGGAGTCCTCTTAGGGGGCGGTGGCCTAGGAGGACTCTTGGGGGTCTGCGATCCAGGAGGCCTCTTGGGGGGCGGAAACCTAGGAGGACTCTAGGGGGCTGTGACCCAGGAGGCCTCTTGGGGGCGGCGACCCAGGAGGCCTCTTGAGGGGCGGAAACCTAGGAGGCCTCTTGGGGGCGGCAACCTAGGAGGCCTCTTGGGGGACGGCGATCCAGGAGGCCTCTTGGGGGGCGGCGACCCAGGAGGCCTCTTGGGGGCGGCGACCCAGGAGGTCTCTTAGGTGGCAGCGGCCTAGGAGGACTCTTGGGGGGCGGCGGCCTAGGAGGACTCTTGGGGGCGGCGACCCAGGATTCCTCTTAGGGGGCGGCGGCCTAGGAGGACTCTTGGGGGGGCGGCAACCTAGGAGGCCTCTTGGGGGACGGCGATCCAGGAGGCATCTTGGGGGGTGGAAACCTAGGATGCCTCTTGGGGGGCGGCGAACCAGGAGGCCTCTTAGGGGGCGGCCACCTAGGAGGACTCTTGAGGGGCGGCAGCCTAGGAGGACTCTTGGGGGCGGCGACCCAGGAGGCCTCTTGGGGGCGGGGACCCAGGAGGCCTCTTGGGGGGAGGAAACCTAGGAGGACTCTAGGGGGGCTGTGACCCAGGAGGCCTCTTGGGGGCGGCGACCCAGGAGTCCTCTTGAGGGGCAGAAACCTAGGAGGCCTCTTGGGGGCGGCAACCTAGGAGGCCTCTTGGGGGACGGCGATCCAGGAGGCCTCTTGGGGGGCGGCGACCCAGGAGGCCTCTTGGGGGCGGCGACCCAGGAGGCGTCTTAGGTGGCAGCGGCCTAGGAGGACTCTTGGGGGGCGTCGGCCTAGGAGGACCCAGGAGGACTCCTGGGGGGAGGTGACCAAGGAGACCTCTTGGGGGCCGGCAGCCTAGGAGGACTCTTGGGGGGCAGCGACCCAGGAGGCCTCTTGGGGGGCGGCAACCCAGGAGGACTCTTGGAGGGCGGCAACCTAGGAGGCCTCTTGAGGGGCAGACACCCAGGAGGCCTCTTGGGGGACGGCGACCCAGGAGTCCTCTTGGGGAGCAGCGACCCAGGAGGCCTCTTGGGGGCGGCGACCAATGAGGCCTCTTAGGGGGCGGCGGCCTAGGAGGACTCTTGGGGGGCGACGGCACAGGAGGACTCTTGGCGGCATAGACCCAGGAGGACTCTTGGGGGGCGGCGACCCAGGAGGCCTCTTGGGGGGCGGCGACCTAGGAGGCCTCTTGGGGGGCGGCGACCCAGGAGTCCTCTTGGGGAGCAGCGACCCAGGAGGCCTCTTGGGGGCGGCAACCCAGGAGGCCTCTTAGGGGGCGGCGGCCTAGGAGGACTCTTGGGGGGCGACGGCACAGGAGGACTCTTGGCGGCAGAGACCCAGGAGGACTCTTGGGGGGCGGCGACCCAGGAGGCCTCTTGGGGGGTGGCAACCTAGGAGGCCTCTTGGGGGGCAGACACCCAGGAGGCCTCTTGGGGGGCGGCGACCCAGGAGGCCTCTTGGGCAGCAGCGACCAAGGAGGCCTCTTGGGGGCGGCAACCCAGGAGGCCTTTTAGGGGGCGGCGGCCTAGGAGGACTCTTGGGGGGCGATGGCACAGGAGGACTCTTGGCGGTGGAGACCCAGGAGGACTCTTGGGGGGCGGCAACCAAGGTGGCCTCTTGGGGGGCGGCAACCTAGGAGGCCTCTTGGGGGCCAGACACCCAGGAGGCCTCTTGGGGGGCGGCGACCCAGGAGTCCTCTTGGGGAGCAGCGACCCAGGAGGCCTCTTGGGGACGGCAACCCAGGAGGCCTTTTAGGGGGCGGCGGCCTAGGAGGACTCTTGGGGGGCGGCGGCCTTGGAGGACTCTTGTGGGGCGGCGGAGACCCAGGAAGACTCTTGGGGGGCGGCGACCCAGGAGGCCTCTTGAGGGACGGCGATCCAGGAGGCCTCTTGGGGGGCGGCGACCCAGGAGGACTCTAGAGGGGCGGCGACCAAGGAGGCCTCTTGGGGGGCGGCGGCCTAGGAGGACTCTAGGGGGGCAGCGACCCAGGAGGCCTTTTGGGGGGGTGGCGACCCAGGAGGCCTCTTGGGGGCGGCAACCTAGGAGGCCTCTTGGGGGACGGCGATCCAGGAGGCCTCTTGGGGGGCGGAAACCTAGGATGCCTCTAGGGGGGGGGGGCAACCAGGAGGCCTCTTGGGGGACGGTGATCCAGGAGGACTCCTGGGGGGAGGTGACCCAGGAGGCCTCTTGGGGGGCGGCAACCTAGGAGGCCTCTTGGGGGGGGCAGACACCCAGGAGGCCTCTTGGGGGGCGGCGGCCTAGGAGGACTCTTGGCGGTGGAGACCCAGGAGGACTCTTGGGGGGCGGCGACCCAGGAGGCCTCTTGGGGGGCGGCAACCTAGGAGACCTCTTGGGGGGGCGGACACCCAGGAGGCCTCTTGGGGGGCGGCGGCCTAGGAGGACTCTTGGCGGCGGAGACCCAGGAGGCCTCTTGGGGGGCGGCAACCTAGGAGGCCTCTTGGGGGCGGCAACCTAGGAGGCCTCTAGGGGGACGGTGATCCAGGAGGCTTCTTGGGGGGCGGAAACCTAGGATGCCTCTTGGGGGGTGGCGAACCAGGAGGCCACTTGGGGGACGGCGATCCAGGAGGCCTCTTGGGGGGCTGCGACCAAGGAGGCCTCTTGGGGGCGCTGACCCAGGAGTCCTCTTAGGGGGCGGCGGCCTAGGAGGACTCTTGGGGGGCGGCGGCCTAGGAGGACTCTTGGGGGCGGCGAACCAGGAGGCCTCTTGGGAGACGGCGATCCAGGAGGCCTCTTGGGGGGCGGCGACCAAGGAGGCCTCTTGGGGGCGGCAACCCAGGAGTCCTCTTAGGGGGCGGTGGCCTAGGAGGACTCTTGAGGGGCTGCGACCCAGGAGGCCTCTTGGGGGAGGCGACCCAGGAGGCCTCTTGGGGGGCGGAAACCTAGGAGGACTCTAGGGGGGCTGTGACCCAGGAGGCCTCTTGGGGGCGGCGACCCAGGACGCCTCTTGAGGGGCGGAAACCTAGGAGGCCTCATGGGGGCGGCAACCTAGGAGGCCTCTTTGGGGACGGCGATCCAGGAGGCCTCTTGGGGGGCGGCGACCCAGGAGGCCTCTTGGGGGCGGCGACCCAGGAGGCCTCTTAGGTGGCAGCGGCCTAGGAGGACTCTTTGGGGGCGTCGGCCAAGGAGGACCCAGGAGGACTCCTGGGGGGAGGTGACCCAGGAGGCCTCTTGGGGGGCGGCGACCCAGGAGTCCTCTTGGGGAGCAGCGACCCAGGAGGCCTCTTGGGGGCGGCGACCAATGAGGCCTCTTAGGGGGCGGCGGCCTAGGAGGACTCTTGGGGGGCGACGGCACAGGAGGACTCTTGGCGGCAGTGACCCAGGAGGACTCTTGGGGGGTGGCGACCCAGGAGGCCTCTTGGGGGGTGGCAACCTAGGAGGCCTCTTGGGGGGCAGACACCCAGGAGGCCTCTTGGGGGGCGGCGACCCAGGAGGCCTCTTGGGGAGCAGCGACCAAGGAGGCCTCTTGGGGGCGGCAACCCAGGAGGCCTTTTAGGGGGCGGCGGCCTAGGAGGACTCTTGGGGGGAGATGGCACAGGGGGACTCTTGGCGGTGGAGACCCAGGAGGACTCTTGGGGGGCGGCGACCCAGGAGGCCTCTTGGGGAGCGGCAACCTAGGAGGCCTCTTGGGGGGCAGACACCAAGGAGGCCTCTTGGGGGCGGTGACCCAGGAGTCCTCTTGGAGAGCAGCGACCCAGGAGGCCTCTTGGGGGCGGTGACCCAGGAGGCCTCTTAGGGGGCGGCGGCCTAGGAGGACTCTTGGGGGGCGATGGCACAGGAGGACTCTTGGCGGCGGAGACCCAGGAGGACTCTTGGGGGGCGGCGACCCAGGAGGCCTCTTGGGGGGCGGCAACCTAGGAGGCCTCTTGGGGGGCAGACACCCAGGAGGCCTCTTTGGGGGCGGCGGCCTAGGAGGACTCTTGGCGGTGGAGACCCAGGAGGACTCTTGGGGGGCGGGGACCCAGGAGGCCTCTTGGGGGGCGGCAACCTAGGAGACCTCTTGGGGGGGCGGACACCCAGGAGGCCTCTTGGGGGGCGGCGGCCTAGGAGGACTCTTGGCGGCGGAGACCCAGGAGGACTCTTGGGGGAGGGGACCCAGGAGGACTCTTGGGGGCGGCGACCCAAGAGGCCTCTTGGGGGACGGCGATCCAGGAGGCCTCTTGGGGGGCGGCAACCTAGGAGGCCTCTTGGGGGCGGCAACCTTGGAGGCCTCTTGGGGGACGGTGATCCAGGAGGCTTCTTGGGGGGCGGAAACCTAGGATGCCTCTTGGGGGCCGGCGATCCAGGAGGCCTCTTGGGGGGCGGCGACCAAGGAGGCCTCTTGGGGGCGGCGACCCAGGAGTCCTCTTAGGGGGCGGCGGCCTAGGAGGACTTTTGGGGGGCGGCGGCCTAGGAGGACTCTTGGGGGCGGCGAACCAGGAGGCCTCTTGGGGGACGGCGATCCAGGAGGCCTCTTGGGGGGCGGCGACCAAGGAGGCCTCTTGGGGGCGGCGACTCAGGAGTCCTCTTAGTGGGCGGCAGCCTAGGAGGACTCTTGGGGGGCGGCAACCTAGGAGGCCTCTTGGGGGACGGCGATCCAGGAGGCATCTTGGGGGGTGGAAACCTAGGATGCCTCTTGGGGGGCGGCGAACCAGGAGGCCTCTTAGGGGGCGGCGGCCTAGGAAAACTCTTGGGGGGCGGCGGCCTAGGAGGACTCTTGGGGGCGGCGACCCAGGAGGCCTCTTAGGGGGCGGCGGCCTAGGAGGACTCTTGGCGGCGGAGACCCAGGAGTCCTCTTAGGGGGCGGTGGCCTAGGAGGACTCTTGGGGGGCTGCGATCCAGGAGGCCTCTTGGGGGGCGGAAACCTAGGAGGACTCTAGGGGGCTGTGACCCAGGAGGCCTCTTGGGGGCGGCGACCCAGGAGGCCTCTTGAGGGGCGGAAACCTAGGAGGCCTCTTGGGGGCGGCAACCTAGGATTCCTCTTGGGGGACGGCGATCCAGGAGGCCTCTTGGGGGCGGCGACCCAGGAGGCCTCTTAGGTGGCAGAGGCCTAGGAGGACTCTTGGGGGGCGGCGGCCTAGGAGGACCCAGGAGGACTCCTGTGGGGTGGTGACCCAGGAGACCTCTTGGGGGGCGGCAGCCTAGGAGGACTCTTGGGGGGCGGCGAACCAGGAGGCCTCTTGGGGGGCGGCAACCTAGGAGGCCTCTTGGGGGGCAGACACCCAGGAGGCCTCTTGGGGGGCGGCGACCCAGGAGTCCTCTTGGGGAGCAGCGACCCAGGAGGCCTCTTGGGGGCGGCGACCAATGAGGCCTCTTAGGGGGCGGCGGCCTAGGAGGACTCTTGGGGGTGACGGCACAGGAGGACTCTTGGCGGCGGAGACCCAGGAGGACTCTTGGTGGGCGGCGACCCAGGAGGCCTCTTGGGGGGCGGCGACCTAGGAGGCTTCTTGGGGGGCGGCGACCCAGGAGTCCTCTTGGGGAGCAGCGACCCAGGAGGACTCTAGAGGGGCGGCGACCAAGGAGGCCTCTTGGGGGGCGGCGGCCTAGGAGGACTCTAGGGGGGCAGCGACCCAGGAGGCCTTTTGGGGGGTGGTGACCCAGGAGGCCTCTTGGGGGGCGGAAACCTAGGAGGCCTCTTGGGGGCGGCAACCTAGGAGGCCTCTTGGGGGACGGCGATCCAGGAGGCCTCTTGGGGGGCGGAAACCTAGGATGCCTCTGGGGGGGGGGCAACCAGGAGGCCTCTTGGGGGGCGGCGGCCTAGGAGGACTCTTGGGGGCGGCGAACCAGGAGGCCTCTTGGGGGGCGGCAACCTAGGAGGCCTCTTGGGGGGGCAGACACCCAGGAGGCCTCTTGGGGGGCGGCGGCCTAGGAGGACTCTTGGCGGTGGAGACCCAGGAGGACTCTTGGGGGGCGGCGACCCAGGAGGCCTCTTGGGGGGCGGCAACCTAGGAGACCTCTTGGGGGGGCGGACACCCAGGAGGCCTCTTGGGGGGCGGCGGCCTAGGAGGAATCTTGGCGGCGGAGACCCAGGAGGCCTCTTGGGGGACGGCGATCCAGGAGGCCTCTTGGGGGGCGGCAACCTAGGAGGCCTCTTGGGGGCGGCAACCTAGGAGGCCTCTAGGGGGACGGTGATCCAGGAGGCTTCTTGGGGGGGGGCGGAAACCTAGGATGCCTCTTGGGGGTAGGCGAACCAGGAGGCCTCTTGGGGGGCTGCGACCAAGGAGGCCTCTTGGGGGCGGCGACCCAGGAGTCCTCTTAGGGGGCGGCAGCCTAGGAGGACTCTTGGGGGGCGGCGGCCTAGGAGGACTCTTGGGGGCGGCGAACCAGGAGGCCTCTTGGGGGACGGCGATCCAGGAGGCCTCTTGGGGGGCGGCGACCAAGGAGGCCTCTTGGGGGCGGCGACCCAGGAGTCCTCTTAGGGGACGGCGGCCTAGGAGGACTCTTGGGGGGCGGCGGCCTAGGAGGACTCTTGGGGGCGGCGACCCAGGAGGCCTCTTAGGGGGCGGCGGCCTAGGAGGACTCTTGGCGGCGGAGACCCAGGAGTCCTCTTAGGGAGCGGTGGCCTAGGAGGACTCTTAGGGGGCGGCGGCCTGGGAGGACTCTAGGGGGGCTGCGACCCAGGAGGCCTCTTGGGGGCGGCGACCCAGGAGGCCTCTTGGGGGGCGGAAACCTAGGAGGCCTCTTGGGGGCGGCAACCTAGGAGGCCTCTTGGGGGACGGCGATCCAGGAGGCATCTTGGGGGGTGGAAACCTAGGATGCCTCTTGGGGGGCGGCGAACCAGGAGGCCTCTTGGGGGACGGCGATCCAGGAGGCCTCTTGGGGTGCGGCGACCAAGGAAACCTCTTGGGGGCGGCGACCCAGGAGTCCTCTTGGGGGCGGTGACCCAGGAGTCCTCTTAGGGGGCGGCGGCCTAGGAGGACTCTTGGGGGGCGGCGGCCCAGCAGGACTCTTGGGGGCGGCGACCCAGGAGGCCTCTTAGGGGGCGGCGGCCTAGGAGGACTCTTGGCGGCGGAGACCCAGGAGTCCTCTTAGGGGGGCGGTGGCCTAGGAGGACTCTTAGGGGGCGGCGGCCTAGGAGGACTCTAGGGGGGCTGCGACCCAGGAGGCCTCTTGGGGGCGGCGACCCAGGAGGCCTCTTGGGGGGCGGAAACCTAGGAGGACTCTTGGGGGGCGGCGGCCTAGGAGGACTCTTGGGGGGCGGCGGCCTAGGAGGACTCTTGGGGGCGGCGACCCAGGAGGCCTCTTAGGGGGCGGCGGCCTAGGAGGACTCTTGGCGGCGGAGACCCAGGAGTCCTCTTGGCGGCGGAGACCCAGGAGTCCTCTTAGGGGGCGGTGGCCTAGGAGGACTCTTGGGGGGCTGCGATCCAGGAGGCCTCTTGGGGGGCGGAAACCTAGGAGGACTCTAGGGGGCTGTGACCCAGGAGGCCTCTTGGGGGCGGCGACCCAGGAGGCCTCTTGAGGGGCGGAAACCTAGGAGGCCTCTTGTGGGCGGCAACCTAGGAGGCCTCTTGGGGGACGGCGATCCAGGAGGCCTCTTGGGGGCGGCGACCCAGGAGGCCTCTTAGGTGGCAGTGGCCTAGGAGGACTCTTGGGGGGCGGCGGCCTAGGAGGACCCAGAAGGACTACTGTGGGGTGGTGACCCAGGAGACCTCTTGGGGGGCGGCAGCCTAGGAGGACTCTTGGGGGGCGGCGACCCAGGAGGCCTCTTGGGGGGCGGCGACCCAGGAGGACTCTTGGAGGGCGGCGACCCAGGAGAACTCTTGGGGGGCGGCGAACCAGGAGGCCTCTTGGGGGGCGGCACCCTAGGAGGCCTCTTGGGGGGCAGACACCCAGGAGGCCTCTTGGGGGGCGGCGACCCAGGAGTCCTCTTGGGGAGCAGCGACCCAGGAGGCCTCTTGGGGGCGGCGACCAATGAGGCCTATTAGGGGGCGGCGGCCTAGGAGGACTCTTGGGGGTGACGGCACAGGAGGACTCTTGGCGGCGGAGACCCAGGAGGACTCTTGGTGGGCGGCGACCCAGGAGGCCTCTTGGGGGGCGGCGACCTAGGAGGCCTCTTGGGGGGCGGCGACCCAGGAGTCCTCTTGGGGAGCAGCAACCCAGGAGGACTCTAGAGGGGCGGCGACCAAGGAGGCCTCTTGGGGGGCAGCGACCCAGGAGGCCTTTTGGGGGGTGGCGACCCAGGAGGCCTCTTGGGGGGCGGAAACCTAGGAGGCCTCTTGGGGGCGGCAACCTAGGAGGCCTCTTGGGGTACGGCGATCCAGGAGGCCTCTTGGGGGGCGGAAACCTAGGATGCCTCTAGGGGGGGGGGCAACCAGGAGGCCTCTTGGGAGGCGGCGGCCTAGGAGGACTCTTGGGGGCGGCGAACCAGGAGGCCTCTTGGGGGGCGGCAACCTAGGAGGCCTCTTGGGGGGGCAGACACCCAGGAGGCCTCTTGGGGGTGGCGGCCTAGGAGGACTCTTGGCGGTGGAGACCCAGGAGGACTCTTGGGGGGCGGCGACCCAGGAGGCCTCTTGGGGGGCGGCAACCTAGGAGACCTCTTGGGGGGGCGGACACCCAGGAGGCCTCTTGGGGGGCGGCGGCCTAGGAGGACTCTTGGCGGCGGAGACCCAGGAGGCCTCTTGGGGGACGGCGATCCAGGAGGCCTCTTGGGGGGCGGCAACCTAGGAGGCCTCTTGGGGGCGGCAACCTAGGAGGCCTCTAGGGGGACGGTGATCCAGGAGGCTTCTTGGGGGGGGGCGGAAACCTAGGATGCCTCTTGGGGGTAGGCGAACCAGGAGGCCACTTGGGGGTAGGCGAACCAGGAGGCCACTTGGGGGACGGCGATCCAGGAGGCCTCTTGGGGGGCTGCGACCAAGGAGGCCTCTTGGGGGCGGCGACCCAGGAGTCCTCTTAGGGGGCGGCAGCCTAGGAGGACTCTTGGGGGCGGCGAACCAGGAGGCCTCTTGGGGGACGGCGATCCAGGAGGCCTCTTGGGGGGCGGCGACCAAGGAGTCCTCTTGGGGGCGGCGACCCAGGAGTCCTCTTAGGGGGCGGCGGCCTAGGAGGACTCTTGGGGGGCGGCGGCCCAGGAGGACTCTTGGGGGCGGCGACCCAGGAGGCCTCTTAGGGGGCGGCGGCCTAGGAGGACTCTTGGCGGCGGAGACCCAGGAGTCCTCTTAGGGGGCGGTGGCATAGGAGGACTCTTAGGGGGCGGCGGCCTGGGAGGACGCTAGGGGGGCTGCGACCCAGGAGGCCTCTTGGGGGCGGCGACCCAGGAGGCCTCTTGGGGGGCGGAAACCTAGGAGGCCTCTTGGGGGCGGCAACCTAGGAGGCCTCTTGGGGGACGGCGATCCAGGAGGCATCTTGGGGGGTGGAAACCTAGGATGCCTCTTGGGGGGCGGCGAACCAGGAGGCCTCTTGGGGGACGGCGATCCAGGAGGCCTCTTGGGGGGCGGCGACCAAGGAAACCTCTTGGGGGCGACGACCCAGGAGTCCTCTTAGGGGGCGGCAGCCTAGGAGGACTCTTGGGGGGCGGCGGCCTAGGAGGACTCTTGGGGGCGGCGACCCAGGAGGCCTCTTGGGGGCGGCGACCCAGGAGGCCTCTTAGGGGGCGGCGGCCTAGGAGGACTCTTGGCGGCAGCGACCCAGGAGTCCTCTTAGGGGGCGGCGGCCTAGGAGGACTCTTGGGAGGCGGCGGCCTAGGAGGACTCTTGGGGGCGGCGAACCAGGAGGCCTCTTGGGGGGCGGCAACCTAGGAGGCCTCTTGGGGGGGCAGACACCCAGGAGGCCTCTTGGGGGGCGGCGGCCTAGGAGGACTCTTGGCGGTGGAGACGCAGGAGGACTCTTGGGGGGCGGCGACCCAGGAGGACTCTTGGAGGGCGGCGACCCAGGAGAACTCTTGGGGGGCGGCGAACCAGGAGGCCTTTTGGGGGGCGGCGACCAATGAGGCCTCTTGGGGGCGGCAACCTAGGAGGCCTCTTGGGGGACGGTGATCCAGGAGGCTTCTTGGGGGGGGCGGAAACCTAGGATGCCTCTTGGGGGTAGGCAAACCAGGAGGCCACTTGGGGGATGGCGATCCAGGAGGCCTCTTGGGGGGCGGCGACCAAGGAGGCCTCTTGGGGGCGGCGACCCAGGAGTCCTCTTAGGGGGCGGCAGCCTAGGAGGACTCTTGGGGGGCGGCGGCCTAGGAGGACTCTTGGGGGCGGCGAACCAGGAGGCCTCTTGGGGGGCGGCAACCTAGGAGGCCTCTTGGGGGGGCAGACACCCAGGAGGCCTCTTGGGGGGCGGCGGCCTAGGAGGACTCTTGGCGGTGGAGACCCAGGAGGACTCTTGGGGGGCGGCGACCCAGGAGGCCTCTTTGGGGGCGGCAACCTAGGAGACCTCTTGGGGGTGCGGACACCCAGGAGGCCTCTTGGGGGGCGGCGGGCCTAGGAGGACTCTTGGCGGCGGAGACCCAGGAGGCCTCTTGGGGGACGGCGATCCAGGAGGCCTCTTGGGGGGCGGCGACCAAGGAGGCCTCTTGGGGGCGGCAACCTAGGAGGCCTCTTGGGGGACGGTGATCCAGGAGGCTTCTTGGGGGGGGCGGAAACCTAGGATGCCTCTTGGGGGTAGGCAAACCAGGAGGCCACTTGGGGGATGGCGATCCAGGAGGCCTCTTGGGGGGCGGCGACCAAGGAGGCCTCTTGGGGGCGGCGACCCAGGAGTCCTCTTAGGGGGCGGCAGCCTAGGAGGACACTTGGGGGGCGGCGGCCTAGGAGGACTCTTGGGGGCGGCGAACCAGGAGGCCTCTTGGGGGACGGCGATCCAGGAGGCCTCTTGGGGGACGGCGACCAAGGAGGCCTCTTGGGGGCGGCGACCCAGGAGTCCTCTTAGGGGGCGGCGGCCTAGGAGGACTCTTGGGGGGCGGCGGCCCAGGAGGACTCTTCGGGGCGGCGACCCAGGAGGCCTCTTAGGGGGCGGCGGCCTAGGAGGACTCTTGGCGGCGGAGACCCAGGAGTCCTCTTAGGGGGGAGGTGGCCTAGGAGGACTCTTAGGGGGCGGCGGCCTAGGAGGACTCTAGGGGGGCTGCGACCCAGGAGGCCTCTTGGGGGCGGCGACCCAGGAGGCCTCTTGGGGGGCGGAAACCTAGGAGGCCTCTTGGGGGCGGCAACCTAGGAGGCCTCTTGGGGGACGGCGATCCAGGAGGCATCTTGGGGGGTGGAAACCTAGGATGCCTCTTGGGGGGCGGCGAACCAGGAGGCCTCTTGGGGGACGGCGATCCAGGAGGCCTCTTGGGGGGCGGCGACCCAGGAGGACTCTTGGAGGGCGGCGACCCAGGAGAACTCTTGGGGGGCGGCGAACCAGGAGGCCTTTTGGGGGGCGGCAACCTAGGAGGCCTCTTGGGGGGCAGACACCCAGGAGGCCTCTTTGGGGGCGGCGACCCAGGAGTCCTCTTGGGGAGCAGCGACCCAGGAGGCCTCTTGGGGGCGGCGACCAATGAGGCCTCTTAGGGGGCGGCGTCCTAGGAGGACTCTTGGGGGTGACGGCACAGGAGGACTCTTGGCGGCGGAGACCCAGGAGGACTCTTGGTGGGCGGCGACCCAGGAGGCCTCTTGGGGGGCGGCGACCTAGGAGGCCTCTTGGGGGCGGCAACCTAGGAGGCCTCTTGGGGGACGGTGATCCAGGAGGACTCTTGGGGGGCGGCGACCCAGGAGTCCTCTTAGGGGGCGGCAGCCTAGGAGGACTCTTGGGGGGCGGCGGCCTAGGAGGACTCTTGGGGGCGGCGAACCAGGAGGCCTCTTGGGGGACGGCGATCCAGGAGGCCTCTTGGGGGGCGGCGACCAAGGAGGCCTCTTGGGGGCGGCGACCCAGGAGTCCTCTTAGGGGGCGGCGACCTAGGAGGACTCTTGGGGGGCGGCGGCCTAGGAGGACTCTTGGGGGGCGGCGACCCAGGAGGCCTCTTAGGGGGCGGCGGCCTAGGAGGACTCTTGGCGGCGGAGACCCAGGAGTCCTCTTAGGGGGCGGTGGCCTAGGAGGACTCTTAGGGGGCGGCGACCCAGGAGTCCTCTTAGGGGGCGGCAGCCTAGGAGGACTCTTGGGGGGCGGCGGCCTAGGAGGACTCTTGGGGGCGGCGAACCAGGAGGCCTCTTGGGGGACGGCGATCCAGGAGGCCTCTTGGGGGGCGGCGACCAAGGAGGCCTCTTGGGGGCGGCGACCCAGGAGTCCTCTTAGGGGGCGGCGGCCTAGGAGGACTTTTGGGGGGCGGCGGCCTAGGAGGACTCTTGGGGGCGGAGACCCAGGAGTCCTCTTAGGGGGCGGTGGCCTAGGAGGACTCTTAGGGGGCGGCGGCCTAGGAGGACTCTAGGGGGGCTGCGACCCAGGAGGCCTCTTGGGGGCGGCGATCCAGGAGGCCTCTTGGGGGGCGGAAACCTAGGAGGCCTCTTGGGGGCGGCAACCTAGGAGGCCTCTTGGGGGACGGCGATCCAGGAGGCATCTTGGGGGGTGGAAACCTAGGATTCCTCTTGGGGGGCGGCGAACAAGGAGGCCTCTTGGGGGACGGCGATCCAGGAGGCCTCTTGGGGGGCGGCGACCAAGGAGGCCTCTTGGGGGCGGCGACCCAGGAGTCCTCTTAGGGGGCGGCAGCCTAGGAGGACTCTTGGGGGGCGGCGGCCTAGGAGGACTCTTGGGGGCGGCGACCCAGGAGGCCTCTTGGGGGCGGCGACCCAGGAGGCCTCTTAGGGGGCGGCGGCCTAGGAGGACTCTTGGCGGCGGCGACCCAGGAGTCCTCTTAGGGGGCGGCGGCCTAGGAGGACTCTTGGGAGGCGGCGGCCTAGGAGGACTCTTGGGGGCGGCGAAC
Organism: Hyla sarda; assembly: GCF_029499605.1. Classification (NCBI taxonomy): domain Eukaryota; kingdom Metazoa; phylum Chordata; class Amphibia; order Anura; family Hylidae; genus Hyla; species Hyla sarda. Next base: position 234,888,453 of record NC_079189.1, on the reverse strand, counting down.
CAGGAGGCCTCTTGGGGGGCGGCAACCTAGGAGGCCTCTTGGGGGGGCAGACAACCAGGAGGCCTCTTGGGGGGCGGCGGCCTAGGAGGACTCTTGGCGGTGGAGACCCAGGAGGACTCTTGGGGGGCGGCGACCCAGGAGGCCTCTTTGGGGGCGGCAACCTAGGAGACCTCTTGGGGGGGCGGACACCCAGGAGACCTCTTTGGCGGCGGCCTAGGAGGACTCTTGGCGGCGGAGACCCAGGAGGCCTCTTGGGGGACGGCGATCCAGGAGGCCTCTTGGGGGGCGGCGACCAAGGAGGCCTCTTGGGGGCGGCAACCTAGGAGGCCTCTTGGGGGACGGTGATCCAGCAGGCTTCTTGGGGGGGGGCGGAAACCTAGGATGCCTCTTGGGGGTAGGCAAACCAGGAGGCCACTTGGGGGATGGCGATCCAGGAGGCCTTTTGGGGGGCGGCGACCAAGGAGGCCTCTTGGGGGCGGCGACCCAGGAGTCCTCTTAGGGGGCGGCAGCCTAGGAGGACACTTGGGGGGCGGCGGCCTAGGAGGACTCTTGGGGGCGGCGAACCAGGAGGCCTCTTGGGGGACGGCGATCCAGGAGGCCTCTTGGGGGGCGGCGACCAAGGAGGCCTCTTGGGGGCGGCGACCCAGGAGTCCTCTTAGGGGGCGGCGGCCTAGGAGGACTCTTGGGGGGCGGCGGCCCAGGAGGACTCTTCGGGGCGGCGACCCAGGAGGCCTCTTAGGGGGCGGCGGCCTAGGAGGACTCTTGGCGGCGGAGACCCAGGAGTCCTCTTAGGGGGGCGGTGGCCTAGGAGGACTCTTAGGGGGCGGCGGCCTAGGAGGACTCTAGGGGGGCTGCGACCCAGGAGGCCTCTTGGGGGCGGCGACCCAGGAGGCCTCTTGGGGGGCGGAAACCTAGGAGGCCTCTTGGGGGCGGCAACCTAGGAGGCCTCTTGGGGGACGGCGATCCAGGAGGCATCTTGGGGGGTGGAAACCTAGGATGCCTCTTGGGGGGCGGCGAACCAGGAGGCCTCTTGGGGGACGGCGATCCAGGAGGCCTCTTGGGGGGCAGCGACCCAGGAGGACTCTTGGAGGGCGGCGACCCAGGAGAACTCTTGGGGGGCGGCGAACCAGGAGGCCTTTTGGGGGGCGGCAACCTAGGAGGCCTCTTGGGGGGCAGACACCCAGGAGGCCTCTTGGGGGGCGGCGACCCAGGAGTCCTCTTGGGGAGCAGCGACCAAGGAGGCCTCTTGGGGGCGGCGACCAATGAGGCCTCTTAGGGGGCGGCGTCCTAGGAGGACTCTTGGGGGTGATGGCACAGGAGGACTCTTGGCGGCGGAGACCCAGGAGGACTCTTGGTGGGCGGCGACCCAGGAGGCCTCTTGGGGGGTGGCGACCTAGGAGGCCTCTTGGGGGGCGGCGACCCAGGAGTCCTCTTGGGGAGCAGCGACCCAGGAGGACTCTAGAGGGGCGGCGACCAAGGAGGCCTCTTGGGGGGCGGCGGCCTAGGAGGACTCTAGGGGGGCAGCGACCCAGGAGGCCTTTTGGGGGGGTGGCGACCCAGGAGGCCTCTTGGGGGGCGGAAACCTAGGAGGCCTCTTGGGGGCGGCAACCTAGGAGGCCTCTTGGGGGACAGCGATCCAGGAGGCCTTTTAGGGGGCGGAAACCTAGGATGCCTCTAGGGGGGGGGGGCAACCAGGAGGCCTCTTGGGGGGCGGCGGCCTAGGAGGACTCTTGGGGGCGGCGAACCAGGAGGCCTCTTGGGGGGCGGCAACCTAGAAGGACTCTTGGGGGGGCAGACACCCAGGTGGCCTCTTGGGGGGCGGCGGCCTAGGAGGACTCTTGGCGGTGGAGACCCAGGAGGACTCTTGGGGGGCGGCAACCCAGGAGGCCTCTTGGGGGGCGGCAACCTAGGAGACCTCTTGGGGGGGCGGACACCCAGGAGGCCTCTTGGGGGGCGGCGGCCTAGGAGGACTCTTGGCGGCGGAGACCCAGGAGGCCTCTTGGGGGACAGCGATCCAGGAGGCCTCTTGGGGGGCGGCAACCTAGGAGGCCTCTTGGGGGCGGCAACCAAGGAGGCCTCTTGGGGGACGGTGATCCAGGAGGACTCTTGGGGGGCGGCGACCCAGGAGTCCTCTTAGGGGGCGGCAGCCTAGGAGGACTCTTGGGGGGCGGCGGCCTAGGAGGACTCTTGGGGGCGGCGAACCAGGAGGCCTCTTGGGGGACGGCGATCCAGGAGGCCTCTTGGGGGGCGGCGACCAAGGAGGCCTCTTGGGGGCGGCGACCCAGGAGTCCTCTTAGGGGGCGGCGGCCTAGGAGGACTCTTGGGGGGCGGCGGCCTAGGAGGACTCTTGGGGGGCGGCGGCCTAGGAGGACTCTTGGGGGCGGCGAACCAGGAGGCCTCTTGGGGGACGGCGATCCAGGAGGCCTCTTGGGGGGCGGCGACCAAGGAGGCCTCTTGGGGGCGGCGACCCAGGAGTCCTCTTAGGGGGCGGCGGCCTAGGAGGACTCTTGGGGGGCGGCGGCCTAGGAGGACTCTTGGGGGCGGCGACCCAGGAGGCCTCTTAGGGGGCGGCGGCCTAGGAGGACTCTTGGCGGCGGAGACCCAGGAGTCCTCTTAGGGGGCGGTGGCCTAGGAGGACTCTTAGGGGGCGGCGGCCTAGGAGGACTCTAGGGGGGCTGCGACCCAGGAGGCCTCTTGGGGGCGGCGACCCAGGAGGCCTCTTGGGGGGCGGAAACCTAGGAGGCCTCTTGGGGGCGGCAACCTAGGAGGCCTCTTGGGGGACGGCGATCCAGGAGGCATCTTGGGGGGTGGAAACCTAGGATGCCTCTTGGGGGGCGGCGAACCAGGAGGCCTCTTGGGGGACGGCGATCCAGGAGGCCTCTTGGGGGGCGGCGACCAAGGAGGCCTCTTGGGGGCGGCGACCCAGGAGTCCTCTTAGGGGGCGGCAGCCTAGGAGGACTCTTGGGGGGCGGCGGCCTAGGAGGACTCTTGGGGGCGGCGACCCAGGAGGCCTCTTGGGGGCAGCGACCCAGGAGGCCTCTTGGGGGCGGCGACCCAGGAGGCCTCTTAGGGGGCGGCGGCCTAGGAGGACTCTTGGCGGCGGCGACCCAGGAGTCCTCTTAGGGGGCGGCGGCCTAGGAGGACTCTTGGGAGGCGGCGGCCTAGGAGGACTCTTGGGGGCGGCGAACCAAGAGGCCTCTTGGGGGGCGGCAACCTAGGAGGCCTCTTGGGGGGGCAGACAGCCAGGAGGCCTCTTGGGGGGCGGCGGCCTAGGAGGACTCTTGGCGGTGGAGACCCAGGAGGACTCTTGGGGGGCGGCGACCCAGGAGGCCTCTTGGGGGGCGGCAACCTAGGAGACCTCTTGGGGGGGCGGACACCCAGGAGGCCTCTTGGGGGGCGGCGGCCTAGGAGGACTCTTGGCGGCGGAGACCCAGGAGGCCTCTTGGGGGACGGCGATCCAGGAGGCCTCTTGGGGGGCGGCGACCAAGGAGGCCTCTTGGGGGCGGCGACCCAGGAGGCCTCTTGGGGGCGGCGACCCAGGAGTCCTCTTAGGGGGCGGCGGCCTAGGAGGACTCTTGGGGGGCGGCGGCCTAGGAGGACTCTTGGGGGTGGTGACCCAGGAGGCCTCTTAAGGGGCGGCGGCCTAGGAGTACTCTTGGCGGCGGAGACCCAGGAGTCTTCTTAGGGGGCGGTGGCCTAGGAGGACTCTTAGGGGGCGGCGGCCTAGGAGGACTCTAGGGGGGCTGCGACCCAGGAGGCCTCTTGGGGGCGGCGACCCAGGAGGCCTCTTGGGGGGCGGAAACCTAGGAGGCCTCTTGGGGGCGGCAACCTAGGAGGCCTCTTGGGGGACGGCGATCCAGGAGGCATCTTGGGGGTGGAAACCTAGGATGCCTCTTGGGGGGCGGCGAACCAGGAGGCCTCTTGGGGGACGGCGATCCAGGAGGCCTCTTGGGGGGCGGCGACCAAGGAGGCCTCTTGGGGGCGGCGACCCAGGAGTCCTCTTAGGGGGCGGCAGCCTAGGAGGACTCTTGGGGGGCGGCGGCCTAGGAGGACTCTTGGGGGCGGCGACCCAGGAGGCCTCTTGGGGGCGGCGACCCAGGAGGCCTCTTAGGGGGCGGCGGCCTAGGAGGACTCTTGGGAGGCGGCGGCCTAGGAGGACTCTTGGGGGCGGCGAACCAGGAGGCCTCTTGGGGGGCGGCAACCTAGGAGGCCTCTTGGGGGGGCAGACACCCAGGAGGCCTCTTGGGGGGCGGCGGCCTAGGAGGACTCTTGGCGATGGAGACCCAGGAGGACTCTTGGGGGGCGGCGACCCAGGAGGCCTCTTGGGGGGCGGCAACCTAGGAGACCTCTTGGGGGGGCGGACACCCAGGAGGCCTCTTGGGGGGCGGCAGCCTAGGAGGACTCTTGGCGGCGGAGACCCAGGAGGCCTCTTGGGGGACGGCGATCCAGGAGGCCTCTTGGGGGCGGCGACCCAGGAGTCCTCTTAGGGGGCGGCGGCCTAGGAGGCCTCTTGGGGGCGGCAACCTAGGAGGCCTCTTGGGGGACGGTGATCCAGGAGGCTTCTTGGGGGGGGCGGAAACCTAGGATGCCTCTTGGGGGTAGGCAAACCAGGAGGCCACTTGGGGGATGGCGATCCAGGAGGCCTCTTGGGGGGCGGCGACCAAGGAGGCCTCTTGGGGGCGGCGACCCAGGAGTCCTCTTAGGGGGCGGCAGCCTAGGAGGACTCTTGGGGGGCGGCGGCCTAGGAGGACTCTTGGGGGCGGCGAACCAGGAGGCCTCTTGGGGGACGGCGATCCAGGAGGCCTCTTGGGGGGCGGCGACCAAGGAGGCCTCTTGGGGGCGGCGACCCAGGAGGCCTCTTAGGGGGCGGCGGCCTAGGAGGACTCTTGGCGGCGGAGACCCAGGAGTCCTCTTAGGGGGGCGGTGGCCTAGAGGACTCTTAGGGGGCGGCAGCCTAGGAGGACTCTAGGGGGGCTGCGACCCAGGAGGCCTCTTGGGGGCGGCGACCCAGGAGGCCTCTTGGGGGGGCGGAAACCTAGGAGGCCTCTTGGGGGCGGCAACCTAGGAGGCCTCTTGGGGGACGGCGATCCAGGAGGCATCTTGGGGGGTGGAAACCTAGGATGCCTCTTGGGGGGCGGCGAACCAGGAGGCCTCTTGGGGGACGGCGATCCAGGAGGCCTCTTGGGGGCGGCGACCCAGGAGTCCTCTTAGGGGGCGGCAGCCTAGGAGGACTCTTGGGGGGCGGCGGCCTAGGAGGACTCTTGGGGGCGGCGACCCAGGAGGCCTCTTGGGGGCGGCAACCCAGGAGGCCTCTTAGGGGGCGGCGGCCTAGGAGGACTCTTGGCGGCGGAGACCCAGGAGTCCTCTTAGGGGGCGGTGGCCTAGGAGGACTCTTGGGGGCCGGCGGCCTAGGAGGACTCTAGGGGGGCGGCGACCCAGGAGGACTCTTGGTGGGCGGAAACCTAGGAGGCCTCTTGGGGGCGGCAACCTAGGAGGCCTCTTGGGGGACGGCGATCCAGGAGGCATCTTGGGGGGCGGAAACCTAGGATGCCTCTTGGGGGGCGGTGAACAAGGAGGCCTTTTGGGGGACGGCGATCCAGGAGCCCTCTTGGGGGGCGTCGACAAAGGAGGCCTCTTGGGGCGGCGACCCAGGAGTCCTCTTAGGGGTGGCGGCCTAGGAGGACTCTTGGGGGGCGGCGGCCTAGGAGGACTCTTGGGGGGCGGCGACCCAGGAGGCCTCTTAGGGGGCGGGGGCCTAGGAGGACTCTTGGCGGCGGAGACCCAGGAGTCCTCTTAGGGGTGGTGGCCTAGGAGGACTCTTGGGGGGCTGCGACCCAGGAGGCCTCTTGGGGGAGGCGACCCAAGAGGCCTCTTGGGGGGCGGAAACCTAGGAGGACTCTAGGGGGGCTGTGACCCAGGAGGCCTCTTGGGGGCGGCGACCCATGAGGCCTCTTGAGGGGCGGAAACCTAGGAGGCCTCTTGGGGGCGGCAACCTAGGAGGCCTCTTGGGGGACGGCGATCCAGGAGGCCTCTTGGGGGGCGGCGACCCAGGAGGCCTCTTGGGGGCGGCGACCCAGGAGGCCTCTTAGGTGGCAGCGGCCTAGGAGGACTCTTGGGGGGCGTCGGCCTAGGAGGACCCAGGAGGACTCCTGGGGGGAGGTGACCCAGGAGGCCTCTTGGGGGGCGGCGACCCAGGAGTCCTCTTGGGGAGCAGCGACCCAGGAGGCCTCTTGGGGGCGGCGACCAATGAGGCCTCTTAGGGGGCGGCGGCCTAGGAGGACTCTTGGGGGGCGACGGCACAGGAGGACTCTTGGCGGCGGAGACCCAGGAGGACTCATGGGGGGCGGCGACCCAGGAGGCCTCTTGGGGGGCGGCGACCTAGGAGGCCTCTTGGGGGGCAGACACCCAGGAGGCCTCTTGGGGGGCGGCGACCCAGGAGGCCTCTTGGGGAGCAGCGACCAAGGAGGCCTCTTGGGGGCGGCAACCCAGGAGGCCTTGTAGGGGACGGCGGCCTAGGAGGACTCTTGGGGGGAGATGGCACAGGGGGACTCTTGGCGGTGGAGACCCAGGAGGACTCTTGGGGGGCGGCGACCCAGGAGGCCTCTTGGGGGGCGGCAACCTAGGAGGCCTCTTGGGGGGCAGACACCCAGGAGGCCTCTTGGGGGCGGCGACCCAGGAGTCCTCTTGGGGAGCAGCGACCCAGGAGGCCTCTTGGGGGCGGTGACCCAGGAGGCCTCTTAGGGGGCGGCGGCCTAGGAGGACTCTTGGGGGGCCACGGCACAGGAGGACTCTTGGCGGCGGAGACCCAGGAGGACTCTTGGGGGGCGGCGACCCAGGAGGCCTCTTGGGGGGCGGCAACCTAGGAGGCCTCTTGGGGGGCAGACACCCAGGAGGCCTCTTTGGGGGCGGCGGCCTAGGAGGACTCTTGGCGGTGGAGACCCAGGAGGACTCTTGGGGGGCGGCGACCCAGGAGGCCTCTTGGGGGGCGGCAACCTAGGAGACCTCTTGGGGGGGCAGACACCCAGGAGGCCTCTTGGGGGGCGGAGGCCCAGGAGGACTCTTGGCGGCGGAGACCCAGGAGGACTCTTGGGGGAGGGGACCCAGGAGGACTCTTGGGGGCGGCGACCCAAGAGGCCTCTTGGGGGACGGCGAACCAGGAGGCCTCTTGGGGGGCGGCAACCTAGGAGGCCTCTTGGGGGACGGTGATCCAGGAGGCTTCTTGGGGGGCGGGAACCTAGGATGCCTCTTGGGGGCCGGCGATCCAGGAGGCCTCTTGCGGGGCGGCGACCAAGGAGGCCTCTTGGGGGCGGCGACCCAGGAGTCCTCTTAGGGGGCGGCGGCCTAGGAGGTCTTTTGGGGGGCGGCGGCCTAGGAGGACTCTTGGGGGCGGCGAACCAGGAGGCCTCTTGGGGGACGGCGATCCAGGAGGCCTCTTGGGGAGCGGCGACCAAGGAGGCCTCTTGGGGGCGGCGACCCAGGAGTCCTCTTAGGGGGCGGCGGCCTAGGAGGACTCTTGGGGGGCGGCAACCTAGGAGGCCTCTTGGGGGACGGCGATCCAGGAGGCATCTTGGGGGGTGGAAACCTAGGATGCCTCTTGGGGTCGGCGAACCAGGAGGCCTCTTAGGGGGCGGCGGCCTAGGAGGACTCTTGGGGGGCGGCGGCCTAGGAGGACTCTTGGGGGCGGCGACCCAGGAGGCATCTTAGGGGGCGGCGGCCTAGGAGGCCTCTTGGGGGGCGGCAGCCTAGGAGGACTCTTGGGGGGCGGCGGCCTAGGAGGACTCTTGGGGGCGGCGAACCAGGAGGCCTCTTGGGGGACGGCGATCCAGGAGGCCTCTTGGGGGGCGGCGACCAAGGAGGCCTCTTGGGGGCGGCGACCCAGGAGTCCTCTTAGGGGGCGGCGGCCTAGGAGGACTCTTGGGGGGCGGCGGCCTAGGAGGACTCTTGGGGGTGGCGACCCAGGAGGCCTCTTAGGGGGCGGCGGCCTAGGAGGACTCTTGGCGGCGGAGACCCAGGAGTCCTCTTAGGGGGCGGTGGCCTAGGAGGACTCTTAGGGGGCGGCGGCCTAGGAGGACTCTAGGGGGGCTGCGACCCAGGAGGCCTCTTGGGGGCGGCGACCCAGGAGGCCTCTTGGGGGCGGCGACCCAGGAGGCCTCTTGGGGGGCGGAAACCTAGGAGGCCTCTTGGGGGCGGCAACCTAGGAGGCCTCTTGGGGGACGGCGATCCAGGAGGCATCTTGGGGGGTGGAAACCTAGGATGCCTCTTGGGGGGCGGCGAACCAGGAGACCTTTTGGGGGACGGCGATCCAGGAGGCCTCTTGGGGGGCGGCGACCAAGGAGGCCTCTTGGGGGCGGCGACCCAGGAGTCCTCTTAGGGGGCGGCAGCCTAGGAGGACTCTTGGGGGGCGGCGGCCTAGGAGGACTCTTGGGGGCGGCGAACCAGGAGGCCTCTTGGGGGCGGCAACCTAGGAGGCCTCTTGGGGGGGCAGACACCCAGGAGGCCTCTTGGGGGGCGGCGGCCTAGGAGGACTCTTGGCGGTGGAGACCCAGGAGGACTCTTGGGGGCGGCGAACCAGGAGGCCTCTTGGGGGGCGGCAACCTAGGAGACCTCTTGGGGGGGCGGACACCCAGGAGGCCTCTTGGGGGGCGGCGGCCTAGGAGGACTCTTGGCGGCGGAGACCCAGGAGGCCTCTTGGGGGACGGCGATCCAGGAGGCCTCTTGGGGGGCGGCGACCAAGGAGGCCTCTTGGGGGCGGCGACCCAGGAGTCCTCTTAGGGGGCGGCAGCCTAGGAGGACTCTTGGGGGGCGGCGGCCTATTAGGACTCTTGGGGGCGGCGACCCAGGAGGCCTCTTGGGGGCGGCGACCCAGGAGGCCTCTTAGGGGGCGGCGGCCTAGGAGGACTCTTGGCGGCGGAGACCCAGGAGTCCTCTTAGGGGGCGGTGGCCTAGGAGGACTCTTGGGGGCCGGCGGCCTAGGAGGACTCTTGGGGGGCGGCGACCCAGGAGGACTCTTGGTGGGCGGAAACCTAGGAGGCCTCTTGGGGGCGGCAACCTAGGAGGCCTCTTGGGGGACGGCGATCCAGGAGGCATCTTGGGGGGCGGAAACCTAGGATGCCTCTTGGGGGGCGGCGAACAAGGAGGCCTTTTGGGGGACGGCGATCCAGGAGCCCTCTTGGGGGGCGTCGACCAAGGAGGCATCTTGGGGCGGCGACCCAGGAGTCCTCTTAGGGGTGGCGGCCTAGGAGGACTCTTGGGGGGCGGCGGCCTAGGAGGACTCTTGGGGGCGGCGACCCAGGAGGCCTCTTGGGGGGCGGAAACCTAGGAGGACTCTAGGGGGGCTGTGACCCAGGAGGCCTCTTGGGGGCGGCGACCCAGGAGGCCTCTTGAGGGGCGGAAACCTAGGAGGCCTCTTGGGGGCGGCAACCTAGGAGGCCTCTTTGGGGACGGCGATCCAGGAGGCCTCTTGGGGGGCGGCGACCCAGGAGGCCTCTTGGGGGCGGCGACCCAGGAGGCCTCTTAGGTGGCAGCGGCCTAGGAGGACTCTTGGGGGGCGTCGGCCTAGGAGGACCCAGGAGGACTCCTGGGGGGAGGTGACCCAGGAGGCCTCTTGGGGGGCGGCGACCCAGGAGTCCTCTTGGGGAGCAGCGACCCAGGAGGCCTCTTGGGGGCGGCGACCAATGAGGCCTCTTAGGGGGCGGCGGCCTAGGAGGACTCTTGGGGGGCGACGGCACAGGAGGACTCTTGGCGGCGGAGACCCAGGAGGACTCTTGGGGGGCGGCGACCCAGGAGGCCTCTTGGGGGGCGGCGACCTAGGAGGCCTCTTGGGGGGCAGACACCCAGGAGGCCTCTTGGGGGGCGGCGACCCAGGAGTCCTCTTGGGGAGCAGCGACCCAGGAGGCCTCTTGGGGGTGGCAACCCAGGAGGCCTCTTAGGGGGCGGCGGCCTAGGAGGACTCTTGGGGGGCGACGGCACAGGAGGACTCTTGGCGGCAGTGACCCAGGAGGACTCTTGGGGGGTGGCGACCCAGGATGCCTCTTGGGGGGTGGCAACCTAGGAGGTCTCTTGGGGGGCAGACACCCAGGAGGCCTCTTGGGGGGCAGACACCCAGGAGGCCTCTTGGGGAGCAGCGACCAAGGAGGCCTCTTGGGGGCGGCAACCCAGGAGGCCTTTTAGGGGGCGGCGGCCTAGGAGGACTCTTGGGGGGAGATGGCACAGGGGGACTCTTGGCGGTGGAGACCCAGGAGGACTCTTGGGGGGCGGCGACCCAGGAGGCCTCTTGGGGGGCGGCAACCTAGGAGGCCTCTTGGGGGGCAGACACCCAGGAGGCATCTTGGGGGCGGCGACCCAGGAGTCCTCTTGGGGAGCAGCGACCCAGGAGGCCTCTTGGGGGCGGCAACCCAGGAGGCCTCTTAGGGGGCGGCGGCCTAGGAGGACTCTTTGGGGGCGACGGCACAGGAGGACTCTTGGCGGCGGAGACCCAGGAGGACTCTTGGGGGGCGGCGACCCAGGAGGCCTCTTGGGGGGCGGCAACCTAGGAGACCTCTTGGGGGGGCGGACACCCAGGAGGCCTCTTGGGGGGCGGAGGCCCAGGAGGACTCTTGGCGGCGGAGACCCAGGAGGACTCTTGGGGGAGGGGACCCAGGAGGACTCTTGGGGGCGGCGACCCAAGAGGCCTCTTGGGGGACGGCGATCCAGGAGGCCTCTTGGGGGGCGGCAACCTAGGAGGCCTCTTGGGGGGCGGAAACCTAGGATGCCTCTTGGGGGCCGGCGATCCAGGAGGCCTCTTGGGGGGCGGCGACCAAGGAGGCCTCTTGGGGGCGGCAACCCAGGAGTCCTCTTAGGGGGCGGCGGCCTAGGAGGACTTTTGGGGGGCGGCGGCCTAGGAGGACTCTTGGGGGCGGCGAACCAGGAGGCCTCTTGGGGGACGGCGATCCAGGAGGCCTCTTGGGGGGCGGCGACCCAGGAGTCCTCTTAGGGGGCGGCGGCCTAGGAGGACTCTTGGGGGGCGGCAACCTAGGAGGCCTCTTGTGGGACGGCGATCCAGGAGGCATCTTGGGGGGTGGAAACCTAGGATGCCTCTTGGGGGGCGGCGAACCAGGAGGCCTCTTAGGGGGCGGCAGCCTAGGAGGACTCTTGGGGGGCGGCGGCCTAGGAGGACTCTTGGGGGCGGCGACCCAGGAGGCCTCTTAGGGGGCGGCGGCCTAGGAGGCCTCTTGGGGGGCGGCAGCCTAGGAGGACTCTTGGGGGGCAGCGGCCTAGGAGGACTCTTGGGGGCGGCGAACCAGGAGGCCTCTTGGGGGACGGCGATCCAGGAGGCCTCTTGGGGGGCGGCGACCAAGGAGGCCTCTTGGGGGCGGCGACCCAGGAGTCCTCTTAGGGGGCGGCGGCCTAGGAGGACTCTTGGGGGGCGGCGGCCTAGGAGGACTCTTGGGGGCGGCGACCCAGGAGGCCTCTTAGGGGGCGGCGGCCTAGGAGGACTCTTGGCGGCGGAGACCCAGGAGTCCTCTTAGGGGGCGGTGGCCTAGGAGGACTCTTAGGGGGCGGCGGCCTAGGAGGACTCTAGGGGGGCTGCGACCCAGGAGGCCTCTTGGGGGCGGCGACCCAGGAGGCCTCTTGGGGGGCGGAAACCTAGGAGGCCTCTTGGGGGCGGCAACCTAGGAGGCCTCTTGGGGGACGGCGATCCAGGAGGCATCTTGGGGGGTGGAAACCTAGGATGCCTCTTGGGGGGCGGCGAACCAGGAGGCCTCTTGGGGGACGGCGATCCAGGAGGCCTCTTGGGGGGCGGCGACCAAGGAGTCCTCTTGGGGAGCAGCGACCCAGGAGGCCTCTTGGGGGTGGCAACCCAGGAGGCCTCTTAGGGGGCGGCGGCCTAGGAGGACTCTTGGGGGGCGACGGCACAGGAGGACTCTTGGCGGCAGTGACCCAGGAGGACTCTTGGGGGGTGGCGACCCAGGAGGCCTCTTGGGGGGTGGCAACCTAGGAGGCCTCTTGGGGGGCAGACACCCAGGAGGCCTCTTGGGGGGCGGCGACCCAGGAGGCCTCTTGGGGAGCAGCGACCAAGGAGGCCTCTTGGGGGCGGCAACCCAGGAGGCCTTGTAGGGGGCGGCGGCCTAGGAGGACTCTTGGGGGGAGATGGCACAGGGGGACTCTTGGCGGTGGAGACCCAGGAGGACTCTTGGGGGGCGGCGACCCAGGAGGCCTCTTGGGGGGCGGCAACCTAGGAGGCCTCTTGGGGGGCAGACACCCAGGAGGCCTCTTGGGGGCGGCGACCCAGGAGTCCTCTTGGGGAGCAGCGACCCAGGAGGCCTCTTGGGGGCGGTGACCCAGGAGGCCTCTTAGGGGGCGGCGGCCTAGGAGGACTCTTGGGGGGCGACGGCACAGGAGGACTCTTGGCGGCGGAGACCCAGGAGGACTCTTAGGGGGCGGCGACCCAGGAGGCCTCTTGGGGGGCGGCAACCTAGGAGGCCTCTTGGGGGGCAGACACCCAGGAGGCCTCTTTGGGGGCGGCGGCCTAGGAGGACTCTTGGCGGTGGAGACCCAGGAGGACTCTTGGGGGGCGGCGACCCAGGAGGCCTCTTGGGGGGCGGCAACCTAGGAGAACTCTTGGGGGGGCAGACACCCAGGAGGCCTCTTGGGGGGCGGAGGCCCAGGAGGACTCTTGGCGGCGGAGACCCAGGAGGACTCTTGGGGGCGGCGACCCAAGAGGCCTCTTGGGGGACGGCGATCCAGGAGGCCTCTTGGGGGGCGGCAACCTAGGAGGCCTCTTGGGGGACGGTGATCCAGGAGGCTTCTTGGGGGGCGGAAACCTAGGATGCCTCTTGGAGGCCGGCGATCCAGGAGGCCTCTTGGGGGGCGGCGACCAAGGAGGCCTCTTGGGGGCGGCGACCCAGGAGTCCTTTTAGGGGGCGGCGGCCTAGGAGGTCTTTTGGGGGACGGCGGCCTAGGAGGACTCTTGGGGGCGGCGAACCAGGAGGCCTCTTGGGGGACGGCGATCCAGGAGGCCTCTTGGGGGGCGGCGACCAAGGAGGCCTCTTGGGGGCGGCGACCCAGGAGTCCTCTTAGGGGGCGGCGGCCTAGGAGGACTCTTGGGGGGCGGCAACCTAGGAGGCCTCTTGGGGGACGGCGATCCAGGAGGCATCTTGGGGGGTGGAAACCTAGGATGCCTCTTGGGCGGCGGCGAACCAGGAGGCCTCTTAGGGGGCGGCGGCCTAGGAGGACTCTTGGGGGGAGGCGGCCTAGGAGGACTCTTGGGGGCGGCGACCCAGGAGGCCTCTTAGGGGGCGGCGGCCTAGGAGGCCTCTTGGGGGGCGGCGGCCGAGGGGGACTCTTGGGGGGCGGCGGCCTAGGAGGACTCTTGGGGGCGGCGAACCAGGAGGCCTCTTGGGGGACGGCGATCCAGGAGGCCTCTTGGGGGGCGGCGACCAAGGAGGCCTCTTGGGGGCGGCGACCCAGGAGTCCTCTTAGGGGGCGGCGGCCTAGGAGGACTCTTGGGGGGCGGCGGCCTAGGAGGACTCTTGAGGGTGGCGACCCAGGAGGCCTCTTAGGGGGCGGCGGCCTAGGAGGACTCTTGGCGGCGGAGACCCAGGAGTCCTCTTAGGGGGCGGCGGCCTAGGAGGACTCTAGGGGGGCTGCGACCCAGGAGGCCTCTTGGGGGCGGCGACCCAGGAGGCCTCTTGGGGGGCGGAAACCTAGGAGGCCTCTTGGGGGCGGCAACCTAGGAGGCCTCTTGGGGGACGGCGATCCAGGAGGCATCTTGGGGGGTGGAAACCTAAGATGCCTCTTGGGGGGCGGCGAACCAGGAGGCCTCTTGGGGGACGGCGATCCAGGAGGCCTCATGGGGGCGGCGACCAAGGAGGCCTCTTGGGGGCGGCGACCCAGGAGTCCTCTTAGGGGGCGGCAGCCTAGGAGGACTCTTGGGGGGCGGCGGCCTAGGAGGACTAATGGGGGCGGCGACCCAGGAGGCCTCTTGGGGGCGGCAACCCAGGAGGCCTCTTAGGGGGCGGCGGCCTAGGAGGACTCTTGGCGGCGGCGACCCAGGAGTCCTCTTAGGGGGCGGCGGCCTAGGAGGACTCTTGGCGGTGGAGACCCAGGAGGACTCTTGGGGGGCGGCGACCCAGGAGGCCTCTTGGGGGGCGGCAACCTAGGAGACCTCTTGGGGGGGCGGACACCCAGGAGGCCTCTTGGGGGGCGGCGGCCTAGGAGGACTCTTGGCGGCGGAGACCCAGGAGGCCTCTTGGGGGACGGCGATCCAGGAGGCCTCTTGGGGGGCGGCGACCAAGGAGGCCTCTTGGGGGCGGCGACCCAGGAGTCCTCTTAGGGGGCGGCAGCCTAGGAGGACTCTTGGGGGGCGGCGGCCTAGGAGGACTCTTGGGGGCGGCGACCCAGGAGGCCTCTTGGGGGCGGCGACCCAGGAGGCCTCTTAGGGGGCGGCGGCCTAGGAGGACTCTTGGCGGCGGAGACCCAGGAGTCCTCTTAGGGGGCGGTGGCCTAGGAGGACTCTTGGGGGCCGGCGGCCTAGGAGGACTCTTGGGGGGCGGCGACCCAGGAGGACTCTTGGTGGGCGGAAACCTAGGAGGCCTCTTGGGGGCGGCAACCTAGGAGGCCTCTTGGGGGACGGCGATCCAGGAGGCATCTTGGGGGGCGGAAACCTAGGATGCCTCTTGGGGGGCGGCGAACAAGGAGGCCTTTTGGGGGACGGCGATCCAGGAGCCCTCTTGGGGGGCGTCGACCAAGGAGGCATCTTGGGGCGGCGACCCAGGAGTCCTCTTAGGGGTGGCGGCCTAGGAGGACTCTTGGGGGGCGGCGGCCTAGGAGGACTCTTGGGGGCGGCGACCCAGGAGGCCTCTTGGGGGGCGGAAACCTAGGAGGACTCTAGGGGGGCTGTGACCCAGGAGGCCTCTTGGGGGCGGCGACCCAGGAGGCCTCTTGAGGGGCGGAAACCTAGGAGGCCTCTTGGGGGTGGCAACCTAGGAGGCCTCTTTGGGGACGGCGATCCAGGAGGCCTCTTGGGGGGCGGCGACCCAGGAGGCCTCTTAGGTGGCAGCGGCCTAGGAGGACTCTTGGGGGGCGTCGGCCTAGGAGGACCCAGGAGGACTCCTGGGGGGAGGTGACCCAGGAGGCCTCTTGGGGGGCGGCGACCCAGGAGTCCTCTTGGGGAGCAGCGACCCAGGAGGCCTCTTGGGGGCGGCGACCAATGAGGCCTCTTAGGGGGCGGCGGCCTAGGAGGACTCTTGGGGGGCGACGGCACAGGAGGACTCTTGGTGGCGGAGACCCAGGAGGACTCTTGGGGGGCGGCGACCCAGGAGGCCTCTTGGGGGGCGGCGACCTAGGAGGCCTCTTGGGGGGCAGACACCCAGGAGGCCTCTTGGGGGGCGGCGACCCAGGAGTCCTCTTGGGGAGCAGCGACCCAGGAGGCCTCTTGGGGGTGGCAACCCAGGAGGCCTCTTAGGGGGCGGCGGCCTAGGAGGACTCTTGGGGGGCGACGGCACAGGAGGACTCTTGGGGGCAGTGACCCAGGAGGACTCTTGGGGGGTGGCGACCCAGGATGCCTCTTGGGGGGTGGCAACCTAGAAGGTCTCTTGGGGGGCAGACACCCAGGAGGCCTCTTGGGGGCGGCGACCCAGGAGGCCTCTTGGGGAGCAGCGACCAAGGAGGCCTCTTGGGGGCGGCAACCCAGGAGGCCTTTTAGGGGGCGGCGGCCTAGGAGGACTCTTGGGGGGAGATGGCACAGGGGGACTCTTGGCGGTGGAGACCCAGGAGGACTCTTGGGGGGCGGCGACCCAGGAGGCCTCTTGGGGGGCGGCAACCTAGGAGGCCTCTTGGGGGGCAGACACCCAGGAGGCCTCTTGGGGGTGGCGACCCAGGAGTCCTCTTGGGGAGCAGCGACCCAGGAGGCCTCTTGGGGGCGGTAACCCAGGAGGCCTCTTAGGGGGCGGCGGCCTAGGAGGACTCTTGGGGGGCGACGGCACAGGAGGACTCTTGGCGGCGGAGACCCAGGAGGACTCTTGGGGGGCGGCGACCCAGGAGGCCTCTTGGGGGGCAGACACCCAGGAGGCCTCTTTGGGGGCGGCGGCCTAGGAGGACTCTTGGCGGTGGAGACCCAGGAGGACTCTTGGGGGGCGGCGACCCAGGAGGCCTCTTGGGGGGCGGCAACCTAGGAGACCTCTTGGGGGGGCGGACACCCAGGAGGCCTCTTGGGGGGCGGAGGCCCAGGAGGACTCTTGGGGGACGGCGATCCAGGAGGCCTCTTGGGGGGCGGCAACCTAGGAGGCCTCTTGGGGGCTGCAACCTAGGAGGCCTCTTGGGGGGCGGAAACCTAGGATGCCTCTTGGGGGCCGGCGATCCAGGAGGCCTCTTGGGGGGCGGCGACCAAGGAGGCCTCTTGGGGGCGGCGACCCAGGAGTCCTCTTAGGGGGCGGCGGCCTAG
Organism: Hyla sarda; assembly: GCF_029499605.1. Classification (NCBI taxonomy): domain Eukaryota; kingdom Metazoa; phylum Chordata; class Amphibia; order Anura; family Hylidae; genus Hyla; species Hyla sarda. The sequence goes on along the minus strand of NC_079189.1, from coordinate 234,872,030 downwards.
GAGGACTTTTGGGGGGCGGCGGCCTAGGAGGACTCTTGGGGGTGGCGAACCAGGAGGCCTCTTGGGGGACGGCGATCCAGGAGGCCTCTTGGGGGACGGCGATCCAGGAGGCCTCTTGGGGGGCGGCGACCAAGGAGGCCTCTTGGGGGCGGCGACCTTGGAATCCTCTTAGGGGGCGGCGGCCTAGGAGGACTCTTGGGGGGCGGCAACCTAGGAGGCCTCTTGTGGGACGGCGATCCAGGAGGCATCTTGGGGGGTGGAAACCTAGGATGCCTCTTGGGGGGCGGCGAACCAGGAGGCCTCTTAGGGGGCGGCGGCCTAGGAGGACTCTTGGGGGGCGGCGGCCTAGGAGGACTCTTGGGGGCGGCGACCCAGGAGGCCTCTTAGGGGGCGGCGGCCTAGGAGGCCTCTTGGGGGGCGGCAGCCTAGGAGGACTCTTGGGGGGCAGCGGCCTAGGAGGACTCTTGGGGGCGGCGAACCAGGAGGCCTCTTGGGGGACGGCGATCCAGGAGGCCTCTTGGGGGGCGGCGACCAAGGAGGCCTCTTGGGGGCGGCGACCCAGGAGTCCTCTTAGGGGGCGGCGGCCTAGGAGGACTCTTGGGGGGCGGCGGCCTAGGAGGACTCTTGGGGGCGGCGACCCAGGAGGCCTCTTAGGGGGCGGCGGCCTAGGAGGACTCTTGGCGGCGGAGACCCAGGAGTCCTCTTAGGGGGCGGTGGCCTAGGAGGACTCTTAGGGGGCGGCGGCCTAGGAGGACTCTAGGGGGGCTGCGACCCAGGAGGCCTCTTGGGGGCGGCGACCCAGGAGGCCTCTTGGGGGGCGGAAACCTAGGAGGCCTCTTGGGGGCGGCAACCTAGGAGGCCTCTTGGGGGACGGCGATCCAGGAGGCATCTTGGGGGGTGGAAACCTAGGATGCCTCTTGGGGGGCGGCGAACCAGGAGGCCTCTTGGGGGACGGCGATCCAGGAGGCCTCTTGGGGGGCGGCGGCCTAGGAGGACTCTTGGGGGCGGCGACCCAGGAGGCCTCTTGGGGGCGGCGACCCAGGAGGCCTCTTAGGGGGCGGCGGCCTAGGAGGACTCTTGGCGGCGGCGACCCAGGAGTCCTCTTAGGGGGCGGCGGCCTAGGAGGACTCTTGGGAGGCGGCGGCCTAGGAGGACTCTTGGGGGCGGCGAACCAGGAGGCCTCTTGGGGGGCGGCAACCTAGGAGGCCTCTTGGGGGGGCAGACACCCAGGAGGCCACTTGGGGGGCGGCGGCCTAGGAGGACTCTTAGGGGGCGGCGGCCTAGGAGGACTCTTGGGAGGCGGCGGCCTAGGAGGACTCTTGGGGGCGGCGAACCAGGAGGCCTCTTGGGGGGCGGCAACCTAGGAGGCCTCTTGGGGGGGCAGACACCCAGGAGGCCTCTTGGGGGGCGGTGGCCTAGGAGGACTCTTGGCGGCGGAGACCCAGGAGGCCTCTTGGGGGACGGCGATCCAGGAGGCCTCTTGGGGGGCGGCGACCAAGGAGGCCTCTTGGGGGCGGCAACCTAGGAGGCCTCTTGGGGGACGGTGATCCAGGAGGCTTCTTGGGGGGGGCGGAAACCTAGGATGCCTCTTGGGGGTAGGCGACCCAGGAGGACTCTTGGTGGGCGGAAACCTAGGAGGCCTCTTGGGGGCGGCGGCCTAGGAGGACTCTTGGGGGCGGCGAACCAGGAGGCCTCTTGGGGGGCGGCAACCTAGGAGGCCTCTTGGGGGGGCAGACACCCAGGAGGCCTCTTGGGGGGCGACGGCCTAGGAGGACTCTTGGCGGTGGAGACCCAGGAGGCCTCTTGGGGGGCGGCAACCTAGGAGACCTCTTGGGGGGGTGGACACCCAGGAGGCCTCTTGGGGGGCGGCGGCCTAGGAGGACTCTTGGCGGCGGAGACCCAGGAGGCCTCTTGGGGGACGGCGATCCAGGAGGCCTCTTGGGGGGCGGCGACCAAGGAGGCCTCTTGGGGGCGGCAACCTAGGAGGCCTCTTGGGGGACGGTGATCCAGGAGGCTTCTTGGGGGGGGGCGGAAACCTAGGATGCCTCTTGGTGGGCGGAAACCTAGGAGGCCTCTTGGGGGCGGCAACCTAGGAGGCCTCTTGGGGGACGGCGATCCAGGAGGCATCTTGGGGGGCGGAAACCTAGGATGCTTCTTGGGGGGCGGCGAACAAGGAGGCCTTTTGGGGGACGGCGATCCAGGAGCCCTCTTGGGGGGCGTCGACCAAGGAGGCCTCTTGGGGCGGCGACCCAGGAGTCCTCTTAGGGGTGGCGACCCAGGAGGCCTCTTAGGGGGCGGGGGCCTAGGAGGACTCTTGGCGGCGGAGACCCAGGAGTCCTCTTAGGGGTGGCGGCCTAGGAGGACTCTTGGGGGGCTGCGACCCAGGAGGCCTCTTGGGGGAGGCGACCCAGGAGGCCTCTTGGGGGGCGGAAACCTAGGAGGACTCTAGGGGGGCTGTGACCCAGGAGGCCTCTTGGGGGCGGCGACCCAGGAGGCCTCTTGAGGGGCGGAAACCTAGGAGGCCTCTTGGGGGCGGCAACCTAGGAGGCCTCTTTGGGGACGGCGATCCAGGAGGCCTCTTGGGGGGCGGCGACCCAGGAGGCCTCTTGGGGGCGGCGAACCAGGAGGCCTCTTGGGGGGCGGCAACCTAGGAGGCCTCTTGGGGGGGGGGCAGACACCCAGGAGGCCTCTTGGGGGGCGGCGGCCTAGGAGGACTCTTGGCGGCGGCGACCCAGGAGGCCTCTTAGGGGGCGGCGGCCTAGGAGGACTCTTGGCGGCGGAGACCCAGGAGTCCTCTTAGGGGGCGGTGGCCTAGGAGGACTCTTAGGGGGCGGCGGCCTAGGAGGACTCTAGGGGGGCTGCGACCCAGGAGGCCTCTTGGGGGCGGCGACCCAGGAGGCCTCTTGGGGGGCGGAAACCTAGGAGGCCTCTTGGGGGCGGCAACCTAGGAGGCCTCTTGGGGGACGGCGATCCAGGAGGCATCTTGGGGGGTGGAAACCTATGATGCCTCTTGGGGGGCGGCGAACCAGGAGGCCTCTTGGGGGACGGCGATCCAGGAGGCCTCTTGGGGGGCGGCGGCCTAGGAGGACTCTTGGGGGCGGCGACCCAGGAGGCCTCTTGGGGGCGGCGACCCAGGAGGCCTCTTAGGGGGCGGCGGCCTAGGAGGACTCTTGGCGGCGGCGACCCAGGAGTCCTCTTAGGGGGCGGCGGCCTAGGAGGACTCTTGGGAGGCGGCGGCCTAGGAGGACTCTTGGGGGCGGCGAACCAGGAGGCCTCTTGGGGGGCGGCAACCTAGGAGGCCTCTTGGGGGGGCAGACACCCAGGAGGCCTCTTGGGGGGCGGCGGCCTAGGAGGACTCTTAGGGGGCGGCGGCCTAGGAGGACTCTTGGGAGGCGGCGGCCTAGGAGGACTCTTGGGGGCGGCGAACCAGGAGGCCTCTTGGGGGGCGGCAACCTAGGAGGCCTCTTGGGGGGGCAGACACCCAGGAGGCCTCTTGGGGGGCGGCGGCCTAGGAGGACTCTTGGCGGTGGAGACCCAGGAGGACTCTTGGGGGGCGGCGACCCAGGAGGCCTCTTGGGGGGCGGCAACCTAGGAGACCTCTTGGGGGGGCGGACACCCAGGAGGCCTCTTGGGGGGCGGCGGCCTAGGATGACTCTTGGCGGCGGAGACCCAGGAGGCCTCTTGGGGGACGGCGATCCAGGAGGCCTCTTGGGGGGCGGCGACCAAGGAGGCCTCTTGGGGGCGGCAACCTAGGAGGCCTCTTGGGGGACGGTGATCCAGGAGGCTTCTTGGGGGGGGGCGGTAACCTAGGATGCCTCTTGGGGGTAGGCGACCCAGGAGGACTCTTGGTGGGCGGAAACCTAGGAGGCCTCTTGGGGGCGGCGGCCTAGGAGGACTCTTGGGGGCGGCGAACCAGGAGGCCTCTTGGGGGGCGGCAACCTAGGAGGCCTCTTGGGGGGGCAGACACCCAGGAGGCCTCTTGGGGGGCGACGGCCTAGGAGGACTCTTGGCGGTGGAGACCCAGGAGGACTCTTGGAGGGCGGCGACCCAGGAGGCCTCTTGGGGGGCGGCAACCTAGGAGACCTCTTGGGGGGGCGGACACCCAGGAGGCCTCTTGGGGGGCGGCGGCCTAGGAGGACTCTTGGCGGCGGAGACCCAGGAGGCCTCTTGGGGGACGGCGATCCAGGAGGCCTCTTGGGGGGCGGCGACCAAGGAGGCCTCTTGGGGGCGGCAACCTAGGAGGCCTCTTGGGGGACGGTGATCCAGGAGGCTTCTTGGGGGGGGGCGGAAACCTAGGATGCCTCTTGGGGGTAGGCGACCCAGGAGGACTCTTGGTGGGCGGAAACCTAGGAGGCCTCTTGGGGGCGGCAACCTAGGAGGCCTCTTGGGGGACGGCGATCCAGGAGGCATCTTGGGGGGCGGAAACCTAGGATGCTTCTTGGGGGGCGGCGAACAAGGAGGCCTTTTGGGGGACGGCGATCCAGGAGCCCTCTTGGGGGGCGTCGACCAAGGAGGCCTCTTGGGGCGGCGACCCAGGAGTCCTCTTAGGGGTGGCGACCCAGGAGGCCTCTTAGGGGGCGGGGGCCTAGGAGGACTCTTGGCGGCGGAGACCCAGGAGTCCTCTTAGGGGTGGCGGCCTAGGAGGACTCTTGGGGGGCTGCGACCCAGGAGGCCTCTTGGGGGAGGCGACCCAGGAGGCCTCTTGGGGGGCGGAAACCTAGGAGGACTCTAGGGGGGCTGTGACCCAGGAGGCCTCTTGGGGGCGGCGACCCAGGAGGCCTCTTGAGGGGCGGAAACCTAGGAGGCCTCTTGGGGGCGGCAACCTAGGAGGCCTCTTTGGGGACGGCGATCCAGGAGGCCTCTTGGGGGGCGGCGACCCAGGAGGCCTCTTGGGGGCGGCGAACCAGGAGGCCTCTTGGGGGGCGGCAACCTAGGAGGCCTCTTGGGGGGGGGGCAGACACCCAGGAGGCCTCTTGGGGGGCGGCGGCCTGGGAGGACTCTTGGCGGTGGAGACCCAGGAGGACTCTTGGGGGGCGGCGACCCAGGAGGCCTCTTGGGGGGCGGCAACCTAGGAGACCTCTTGGGGGGCCGGAAACCCAGGAGGCCTCTTGGGGGGCGGCGGCCTAGGAGGACTCTTGGCGGCGGAGACCCAGGAGGCCTCTTGGGGGACGGCGATCCAGGAGGCCTCTTGGGGGGCGGCGACCAAGGAGGCCTCTTGGGGGCGGCAACCTAGGAGGCCTCTTGGGGGACGGTGATCCAGGAGGCTTCTTGGGGGGGGCGGAAACCTAGGATGCCTCTTGGGGGTAGGCAAACCAGGAGGCCACTTGGGGGATGGCGATCCAGGAGGCCTCTTGGGGGGCGGCGACCAAGGAGGCCTCTTGGGGGCGGCGACCCAGGAGTCCTCTTAGGGGGCGGCAGCCTAGGAGGACTCTTGGGGGGCGGCGGCCTAGGAGGACTCTTGGGGGCGGCGAACCAGGAGGCCTCTTGGGGGACGGCGATCCAGGAGGCCTCTTGGGGGGCGGCGACCAAGGAGGCCTCTTGGGGGCGGCGACCCAGGAGTCCTCTTAGGGGGCGGCGGCCTAGGAGGACTCTTGGGGGGCCGCGGCCCAGGAGGACTCTTGGGGGCGGCGACCCAGGAGGCCTCTTAGGGGGCGGCGGCCTAGGAGGACTCTTGGCGGCGGAGACCCAGGAGTCCTCTTAGGGGGGCGGCGGCCTAGGAGGACTCTAGGGGGGCTGCGACCCAGGAGGCCTCTTGGGGGCGGCGACCCAGGAGGCCTCTTGGGGGGCGGAAACCTAGGAGGCCTCTTGGGGGCGGCAACCTAGGAGGCCTCTTGGGGGACGGCGATCCAGGAGGCATCTTGGGGGGTGGAAACCTAGGATGCCTCTTGGGGGGCGGCGAACCAGGAGGCCTCTTGGGGGACGGCGATCCAGGAGGCCTCTTGGGGGGCGGCGACCAAGGAGGCCTCTTGGGGGCGGCGACCCAGGAGTCCTCTTAGGGGGCGGCAGCCTAGGAGGACTCTTGGGGGGCGGCGGCCTTGGAGGACTCTTGGGGGCGGCGACCCAGGAGGCCTCTTGGGGGCGGCGACCCAGTAGGCCTCTTAGGGGGCGGCGGCCTAGGAGGACTCTTGGCGGCGGAGACCCAGGAGTCCTCTTAGGGGGCGGTGGCCTAGGAGGACTCTTGGGGGCCGGCGGCCTAGGAGGACTCTAGGGGGGCGGCGACCCAGGAGGACTCTTGGTGGGCGGAAACCTAGGAGGCCTCTTGGGGGCGGCAACCTAGGAGGCCTCTTGGGGGACGGCAATCCAGGAGGCATCTTGGGGGGCGGAAACCTAGGATGCCTCTTGGGGGGCTGCGAACAAGGAGGCCTTTTGGGGGACGGCGATCCAGGAGCCCTCTTGGGGGGCGTCGACCAAGGAGGCCTCTTGGGGCGGCGACCCAGGAGTCCTCTTAGGGGTGGCGGCCTAGGAGGACTCTTGGGGGGCGGCGGCCTAGGAGGACTCTTGGGGGCGGCGACCCAGGAGGCCTCTTAGGGGGCAGGTGCCTAGGAGGACTCTTGGCGGCGGAGACCCAGGAGTCCTCTTAGGGGTGGTGGCCTAGGAGGACTCTTGGGGGGCTGCGACCCAGGAGGCCTCTTGGGGGAGGCGACCCAGGAGGCCTCTTGGGGTGCGGAAACCTAGGTGGACTCTAGGGGGGCTGTGACCCAGGAGGCCTCTTGGGGGCGGCGACCCAGGAGGCCTCTTGAGGGGCGGAAACCTAGGAGGCCTCTTGGGGGCGGCAACCTAGGAGGCCTCTTTGGGGACGGCGATCCAGGAGGCCTCTTGGGGGGCGGCGACCCAGGAGGCCTCTTGGGGGCGGCGACCCAGGAGGCCTCTTAGGTGGCAGCGGCCTAGGAGGACTCTTGGGGGGCGTCGGCCTAGGAGGACCCAGGAGGACTCCTGGGGGGAGGTGACCCAGGAGGCCTCTTGGGGGGCGGCGACCCAGGAGTCCTCTTGGGGAGCAGCGACCCAGGAGGCCTCTTGGGGGCGGCGACCAATGAGGCCTCTTAGGGGGCGGCGGCCTAGGAGGACTCTTGGGGGGCGACGGCACAGGAGGACTCTTGGCGGCGGAGACCCAGGAGGACTCTTGGGGGGCGGCGACCCAGGAGGCCTCTTGGGGGGCGGCGACCTAGGAGGCCTCTTGGGGGGCAGACACCCAGGAGGCCTCTTGGGGGGCGGCGACCCAGGAGTCCTCTTGGGGGAGCAGCGACCCAGGAGGCCTCTTGGGGGTGGCAACCCAGGAGGCCTCTTAGGGGGCGGCGGCCTAGGAGGACTCTTGGGGGGCGACAGCACAGGAGGACTCTTGGCGGCAGTGACCCAGGAGGACTCTTGGGGGGTGGCGACCCAGGAGGCCTCTTGGGGGGCGGCGACCTAGGAGGCCTCTTGGGGGGCGGACACCCAGGAGGCCTCTTGGGGGGCGGCGACCCAGGAGGCCTCTTGGGGAGCAGCGACCAAGGAGGCCTCTTGGGGGCGGCAACCCAGGAGGCCTTTTAGGGGGCGGCGTCCTAGGAGGACTCTTGGGGGGAGATGGCACAGGGGGACTCTTGGCGGTGGAGACCCAGGAGGACTCTTGGGGGGCAGCGACCCAGGAGGCCTCTTGGGTGGCGGCAACCTAGGAGGCCTCTTGGGGGGCAGACACCCAGGAGGCCTCTTGGGGGCGGCGACCTAGGAGTCCTCTTGGGGAGCAGCGACCCAGGAGGCCTCTTGGGGGCGGTGACCCAGGAGGCCTCTTAGGGGGCGGCGGCCTAGGAGGACTCTTGGGGGGCGACGGCACAGGAGGACTCTTGGCGGCGGAGACCCAGGAGGACTCTTGGGGGGCGGCGACCCAGGAGGCCTCTTGGGGGGCGGCAACCTAGGAGGCCTCTTGGGGGGCAGACACCCAGGAGGCCTCTTTGGGGGCGGCGGCCTAGGAGGACTCTTGGCGGTGGAGACCCAGGAGGACTCTTGGGGGGCGGCGACCCAGGAGGCCTCTTGGGGGGCGGCAACCTAGGAGACCTCTTGGGGGGGCGGACACCCAGGAGGCCTCTTGGGGGGCGGAGGCCCAGGAGGACTCTTGGGGGCGGCGACCCAAGAGGCCTCTTGGGGGACGGCGATCCAGGAGGCCTCTTGGGGGGCGGCAACCTAGGAGGCCTCTTGGGGGCGGCAACCTAGGAGGCCTCTTGGGGGGGCGGAAACCTAGGATGCCTCTTGGGGGGCGGCGACCCAGGAGTCCTCTTAGGGGGCGGCGGCCTTGGAGGACTTTTGGGGGGCGGCGGCCTAGGAGGACTCTTGGCGGTGGAGACCCAGGAGGACTCTTGGGGGGCGGCGACCCAGGAGGCCTCTTGGGGGGCGGCAACCTAGGAGACCTCTTGGGGGGGTGGACACCCAGGAGGCCTCTTGGGGGGCGGAGGCCCAGGAGGACTCTTGGCGGCGGAGACCCAGGAGGACTCTTGGGGGAGGGGACCCAGGAGGACTCTTGGGGGGTGGCGACCCAAGAGGCCTCTTGGGGGACGGCCATCCAGGAGGCCTCTTGGGGGGCGGCAACCTAGGAGGCCTCTTGGGGGCGGCAACCTAGGAGGCCTCTTGGGGGGCGGAAACCTAGGATGCCTCTTGGGGGCCGGCGATCCAGGAGGCCTCTTGGGGGGCGGCGACCAAGGAGGCCTCTTGGGGGCGGCGACCCAGGAGTCCTCTTAGGGGGCGGCGGCCTAGGTGGACTTTTGGGGGGCGTCGGCCTAGGAGGACTCTTGGGGGCGGCGAACCAGGAGGCCTCTTGGGGGACGGCGATCCAGGAGGCCTCTTGGGGGATGGCGATCCAGGAGGCCTCTTGGGGGGCGGTGACCAAGGAGGTCTCTTGGGGGCGGCGACCCAGGAGTCCTCTTAGGGGGCGGCGGCCTAGGAGGACTCTTGGGGGGCGGCAACCTAGGAGGCCTCTTGGGGGACGGCGATCCAGGAGGCATCTTGGGGGGTGGAAACCTAGGATGCCTCTTGGGGGGCGGCGAACCAGGAGGTCTCTTAGGGGGCGGTGGCCTAGGAGGACTCTTGGGGGGCGGCGGCCTAGGAGGACTCTTGGGGGCGGCGACCCAGGAGGCCTCTTAGGGGGCGGCGGCCTAGGAGGCCTCTTGGGGGGGCGGCAGCCTAGGAGGACTCTTGGGGGGCGGCAGCCTAGGAGGACTCTTGGGGGCGGCGAACCAGGAGGCCTCTTGGGGGACGGCGATCCAGGAGGCCTCTTGGGGGGGCGGCGACCAAGGAGGACTCTTGGGGGCGGCGACCCAGGAGTCCTCTTAGGGGGCGGCGGCCTAGGAGGACTCTTGGGGGGCGGCGGCCTAGGAGGACTCTTGGCGGCGGAGACCCAGGAGTCCTCTTAGGGGGCGGTGGCCTAGGAGGACTCTTAGAGGACGGCGGCCTAGGAGGACTCTAGGTGGGCTGCGACCCAGGAGGCCTCTTGGGGGCGGCGACCCAGGAGGCCTCTTGGGGGGCGGAAACCTAGGAGGCCTCTTGGGGGCGGCAACCTAGGAGGCCTCTTGGGGGACGGCGATCCAGGAGGCATCTTGGGGGGTGGAAACCTAGGATGCCTCTTGGGGGGCGGCGAACCAGGAGGCCTCTTGGGGGACGGCGATCCAGGAGGCCTCTTAGGGGGCGGCGGCCTAGGAGGACTCTTGGGGGTGGCGACCCAGGAGGCGTCTTGGGGGCGGCGATCCAGGAGGCCTTTTAGGGGGCGGCAGCCTAGGAGGACTCTTGGGGGGCGGCGGCCTAGGAGGACTCTTGGCGGTGGAGACCCAGGAGGATTCTTGGGGGGCGGCGACCCAGGAGGCCTCTTGGGGGGCGGCAACCTAGGAGACCTCTTGGGGGGGCGGACACCCAGGAGGCCTCTTGGGGGGCGGCGGCCTAGGAGGACTCTTGGCGGCGGAGACCCAGGAGGCCTCTTGGGGGACGGCGATCCAGGAGGCCTCTTGGGGGGCGGCGACCAAGGAGGCCTCTTGGGGGCGGCAACCTAGGAGGCCTCTTGGGGGACGGTGATCCAGGAAGCTTCTTGGGGGGGGGCGGAAACCTAGGATGCCTCTTGGGGGTAGGCAAACCAGGAGGCCACTTGGGGGATGGCGATCCAGGAGGCCTCTTGGGGGGCGGCGACCAAGGAGGCCTCTTGGGGGCGGCGACCCAGGAGTCCTCTTAGGGGGCGGCAGCCTAGGAGGACTCTTGGGGGGCGGCGGCCTAGGAGGACTCTTGGGGGCGGCGAACCAGGAGGCCTCTTGGGGGACGGCGATCCAGGAGGCCTCTTGGGGGGCGGCGACCCAGGAGGCCTCTTAGAGGGCGGCGGCCTAGGAGGACTCTTGGTGGCGGAGACCCAGGAGTCCTCTTAGGGGGACGGTGGCCTAGGAGGACTCTTAGGGGGCGGCGGCCTAGGAGGACTCTAGGGGGGCTGCGACCCAGGAGGCCTCTTGGGGGGCTGCGAACAAGGAGGCCTTTTGGGGGACGGCGATCCAGGAGCCCTCTTGGGGGGCGTCGACCAAGGAGGCCTCTTGGGGCGGCGACCCAGGAGTCCTCTTAGGGGTGGCGGCCTAGGAGGACTCTTGGGGGGCGGCGGCCTAAGAGGACTCTTGGGGGCGGCGACCCAGGAGGCCTCTTAGGGGGCGGGTGCCTAGGAGGACTCTTGGCGGCGGAGACCCAGGAGTCCTCTTAGGGGTGGTGGCCTAGGAGGACTCTTGGGGGGCTGCGACCCAGGAGGCCTCTTGGGGGAGGCGACCCAGGAGGCCTCTTGGGGTGCGGAAACCTAGGAGGACTCTAGGGGGGCTGTGACCCAGGAGGCCTCTTGGGGGCGGCGACCCAGGAGGCCTCTTGAGGGGCGGAAACCTAGGAGGCCTCTTGGGGGCGGCAACCTAGGAGGCCTCTTTGGGGACGGCGATCCAGGAGGCCTCTTGGGGGGCGGCGACCCAGGAGGCCTCTTGGGGGCGGCGACCCAGGAGGCCTCTTAGGTGGCAGCGGCCTAGGAGGACTCTTGGTCGCTAGGAGGCAGCGGCCTAGGAGGACTCTTGGTCGCTAGGAGGACCCAGGAGGACTCCTGGGGGGAGGTGACCCAGGAGGCCTCTTGGGGGGCTGCGACCCAGGAGTCCTCTTGGGGAGCAGCGACCCAGGAGGCCTCTTGGGGGCGGCGACCAATGAGGCCTCTTAGGGGGCGGCGGCCTAGGAGGACTCTTGGGGGGCGACGGCACAGGAGGACTCTTGGCGGCGGAGACCCAGGAGGACTCTTGGGGGGCGGCGACCCAGGAGGCCTCTAGGGGGGCGGCGACCTAGGAGGCCTCTTGGGGGGCAGACACCCAGGAGGCCTCTTGGGGGGCGGCGACCCAGGAGTCCTCTTGGGGGAGCAGCGACCCAGGAGGCCTCTTGGGGGTGGCAACCCAGGAGGCCTCTTAGGGGGACTCTTGGGGGGCGACGGCACAGGAGGACTCTTGGCGGCAGTGACCCAGGAGGACTCTTGGGGGGTGGCGACCCAGGAGGCCTCTTGGGGGGCGGCGACCTAGGAGGCCTCTTGGGGGGCAGACACCCAGGAGGCCTCTTGGGGGGCGGCGACCCAGGAGGCCTCTTGGGGAGCAGCGACCAAGGAGGCCTCTTGGGGGCGGCAACCCAGGAGGCCTTTTAGGGGGCGGCGTCCTAGGAGGACTCTTGGGGGGAGATGGCACAGGGGGACTCTTGGCGGTGGAGACCCAGGAGGACTCTTGGGGGGCGGCGACCCAGGAGGCCTCTTGGGTGGCGGCAACCTAGGAGGCCTCTTGGGGGGCAGACACCCAGGAGGCCTCTTGGGGGCGGCGACCTAGGAGTCCTCTTGGGGAGCAGCGACCCAGGAGGCCTCTTGGGGGCGGTGACCCAGGAGGCCTCTTAGGGGGCGGCGGCCTAGGAGGACTCTTGGGGGGCGACGGCACAGGAGGACTCTTGGCGGCGGAGACCCAGGAGGACTCTTGGGGGGCGGCGACCCAGGAGGCCTCTTGGGGGGCGGCAACCTAGGAGGCCTCTTGGGGGGCAGACACCCAGGAGGCCTCTTTGGGGGCGGCGGCCTAGGAGGACTCTTGGCGGTGGAGACCCAGGAGGACTCTTGGGGGGCGGCGACCCAGGAGGCCTCTTGGGGGGCGGCAACCTAGGAGGCCTCTTGGGGGCGGCAACCTAGGAGGCCTCTTGGGGGGGCGGAAACCTAGGATGCCTCTTGGGGGGCGGCGACCCAGGAGTCCTCTTAGGGGGCGGCGGCCTTGGAGGACTTTTGGGGGGCGGCGGCCTAGGAGGACTCTTGGCGGTGGAGACCCAGGAGGACTCTTGGGGGGCGGCGACCCAGGAGGCCTCTTGGGGGGCGGCAACCTAGGAGACCTCTTGGGGGGGTGGACACCCAGGAGGCCTCTTGGGGGGCGGAGGCCCAGGAGGACTCTTGGCGGCGGAGACCCAGGAGGACTCTTGGGGGAGGGGACCCAGGAGGACTCTTGGGGGTGGCGACCCAAGAGGCCTCTTGGGGGACGGCCATCCAGGAGGCCTCTTGGGGGGCGGCAACCTAGGAGGCCTCTTGGGGGCGGCAACCTAGGAGGCCTCTTGGGGGGCGGAAACCTAGGATGCCTCTTGGGGGCCGGCGATCCAGGAGGCCTCTTGGGGGGCGGCGACCAAGGAGGCCTCTTGGGGGCGGCGACCCAGGAGTCCTCTTAGGGGGCGGCGGCCTAGGTGGACTTTTGGGGGGCGTCGGCCTAGGAGGACTCTTGGGGGCGGCGAACCAGGAGGCCTCTTGGGGGACGGCGATCCAGGAGGCCTCTTGGGGGATGGCGATCCAGGAGGCCTCTTGGGGGGCGGTGACCAAGGAGGTCTCTTGGGGGCGGCGACCCAGGAGTCCTCTTAGGGGGCGGCGGCCTAGGAGGACTCTTGGGGGGCGGCAACCTAGGAGGCCTCTTGGGGGACGGCGATCCAGGAGGCATCTTGGGGGGTGGAAACCTAGGATGCCTCTTGGGGGGCGGCGAACCAGGAGGTCTCTTAGGGGGCGGCGGCCTAGGAGGACTCTTGGGGGGCGGCGGCCTAGGAGGACTCTTGGGGGCGGCGACCCAGGAGGCCTCTTAGGGGGCGGCGGCCTAGGAGGCCTCTTGGGGGGGCGGCAGCCTAGGAGGACTCTTGGGGGGCGGCAGCCTAGGAGGACTCTTGGGGGCGGCGAACCAGGAGGCCTCTTGGGGGACGGCGATCCAGGAGGCCTCTTGGGGGGGGCGGCGACCAAGGAGGACTCTTGGGGGCGGCGACCCAGGAGTCCTCTTAGGGGGCGGCGGCCTAGGAGGACTCTTGGGGGGCGGCGGCCTAGGAGGACTCTTGGCGGCGGAGACCCAGGAGTCCTCTTAGGGGGCGGTGGCCTAGGAGGACTCTAGGTGGGCTGCGACCCAGGAGGCCTCTTGGGGGCGGCGACCCAGGAGGCCTCTTGGGGGGGCGGAAACCTAGGAGGCCTCTTGGGGGCGGCAACCTAGGAGGCCTCTTGGGGGACGGCGATCCAGGAGGCATCTTGGGGGGTGGAAACCTAGGATGCCTCTTGGGGGGCGGCGAACCAGGAGGCCTCTTGGGGGACGGCGATCCAGGAGGCCTCTTAGGGGGCGGCGGCCTAGGAGGACTCTTGGGGGTGGCGACCCAGGAGGCGTCTTGGGGGCGGCGATCCAGGAGGCCTTTTAGGGGGCGGCAGCCTAGGAGGACTCTTGGGGGGCGGCGGCCTAGGAGGACTCTTGGCGGTGGAGACCCAGGAGGATTCTTGGGGGGCGGCGACCCAGGAGGCCTCTTGGGGGGCGGCAACCTAGGAGACCTCTTGGGGGGGCGGACACCCAGGAGGCCTCTTGGGGGGCGGCGGCCTAGGAGGACTCTTGGCGGCGGAGACCCAGGAGGCCTCTTGGGGGACGGCGATCCAGGAGGCCTCTTGGGGGGCGGCGACCAAGGAGGCCTCTTGGGGGCGGCAACCTAGGAGGCCTCTTGGGGGACGGTGATCCAGGAGGCTTCTTGGGGGGGGGCGGAAACCTAGGATGCCTCTTGGGGGTAGGCAAACCAGGAGGCCACTTGGGGGATGGCGATCCAGGAGGCCTCTTGGGGGGCGGCGACCAAGGAGGCCTCTTGGGGGCGGCGACCCAGGAGTCCTCTTAGGGGGCGGCAGCCTAGGAGGACTCTTGGGGGGCGGCGGCCTAGGAGGACTCTTGGGGGCGGCGAACCAGGAGGCCTCTTGGGGGACGGCGATCCAGGAGGCCTCTTGGGGGGCGGCGACCCAGGAGGCCTCTTAGAGGGCGGCGGCCTAGGAGGACTCTTGGTGGCGGAGACCCAGGAGTCCTCTTAGGGGGACGGTGGCCTAGGAGGACTCTTAGGGGGCGGCGGCCTAGGAGGACTCTAGGGGGGCTGCGACCCAGGAGGCCTCTTGGGGGGCTGCGAACAAGGAGGCCTTTTGGGGGACGGCGATCCAGGAGCCCTCTTGGGGGGCGTCGACCAAGGAGGCCTCTTGGGGCGGCGACCCAGGAGTCCTCTTAGGGGTGGCGGCCTAGGAGGACTCTTGGGGGGCGGCGGCCTAAGAGGACTCTTGGGGGCGGCGACCCAGGAGGCCTCTTAGGGGGCGGGTGCCTAGGAGGACTCTTGGCGGCGGAGACCCAGGAGTCCTCTTAGGGGTGGTGGCCTAGGAGGACTCTTGGGGGGCTGCGACCCAGGAGGCCTCTTGGGGGAGGCGACCCAGGAGGCCTCTTGGGGTGCGGAAACCTAGGAGGACTCTAGGGGGGGCTGTGACCCAGGAGGCCTCTTGGGGGCGGCGACCCAGGAGGCCTCTTGAGGGGCGGAAACCTAGGAGGCCTCTTGGGGGCGGCAACCTAGGAGGCCTCTTTGGGGACGGCGATCCAGGAGGCCTCTTGGGGGGCGGCGACCCAGGAGGCCTCTTGGGGGCGGCGACCCAGGAGGCCTCTTAGGTGGCAGCGGCCTAGGAGGACTCTTGGTCGCTAGGAGGCAGCGGCCTAGGAGGACTCTTGGTCGCTAGGAGGACCCAGGAGGACTCCTGGGGGGAGGTGACCCAGGAGGCCTCTTGGGGGGCTGCGACCCAGGAGTCCTCTTGGGGAGCAGCGACCCAGGAGGCCTCTTGGGGGCGGCGACCAATGAGGCCTCTTAGGGGGCGGCGGCCTAGGAGGACTCTTGGGGGGCGACGGCACAGGAGGACTCTTGGCGGCGGAGACCCAGGAGGACTCTTGGGGGGCGGCGACCCAGGAGGCCTCTAGGGGGGCGGCGACCTAGGAGGCCTCTTGGGGGGCAGACACCCAGGAGGCCTCTTGGGGGGCGGCGACCCAGGAGTCCTCTTGGGGGAGCAGCGACCCAGGAGGCCTCTTGGGGGTGGCAACCCAGGAGGCCTCTTAGGGGGACTCTTGGGGGGCGACGGCACAGGAGGACTCTTGGCGGCAGTGACCCAGGAGGACTCTTGGGGGGGTGGCGACCCAGGAGGCCTCTTGGGGGGCGGCGACCTAGGAGGCCTCTTGGGGGGCAGACACCCAGGAGGCCTCTTGGGGGGCGGCGACCCAGGAGGCCTCTTGGGGAGCAGCGACCAAGGAGGCCTCTTGGGGGCGGCAACCCAGGAGGCCTTTTAGGGGGCGGCGTCCTAGGAGGACTCTTGGGGGGAGATGGCACAGGGGGACTCTTGGCGGTGGAGACCCAGGAGGACTCTTGGGGGGCGGCGACCCAGGAGGCCTCTTGGGTGGCGGCAACCTAGGAGGCCTCTTGGGGGGCAGACACCCAGGAGGCCTCTTGGGGGCGGCGACCTAGGAGTCCTCTTGGGGAGCAGCGACCCAGGAGGCCTCTTGGGGGCGGTGACCCAGGAGGCCTCTTAGGGGGCGGCGGCCTAGGAGGACTCTTGGGGGGCGACGGCACAGGAGGACTCTTGGCGGCGGAGACCCAGGAGGACTCTTGGGGGGCGGCGACCCAGGAGGCCTCTTGGGGGGCGGCAACCTAGGAGGCCTCTTGGGGGGCAGACACCCAGGAGGCCTCTTTGGGGGCGGCGGCCTAGGAGGACTCTTGGCGGTGGAGACCCAGGAGGACTCTTGGGGGGCGGCGACCCAGGAGGCCTCTTGGGGGGCGGCAACCTAGGAGACCTCTTGGGGGGGCGGACACCCAGGAGGCCTCTTGGGGGGCGGAGGCCCAGGAGGACTCTTGGCGGCGGAGACCCAGGAGGACTCTTGGGGGAGGGGACCCAGGAGGACTCTTGGGGGCGGCGACCCAAGAGGCCTCTTGGGGGACGGCGATCCAGGAGGCCTCTTGGGGGGCGGCAACCTAGGAGGCCTCTTGGGGGCGGCAACCTAGGAGGCCTCTTGGGGGGGCGGAAACCTAGGATGCCTCTTGGGGGGCGGCGACCCAGGAGTCCTCTTAGGGGGCGGCGGCCTAGGAGGACTTTTGGGGGGCGGCGGCCTAGGAGGACTCTTGGCGGTGGAGACCCAGGAGGACTCTTGGGGGGCGGCGACCAAGGAGGCCTCTTGGGGGGCGGCAACCTAGGAGACCTCTTGGGGGGGCGGACACCCAGGAGGCCTCTTGGGGGGCGGAGGCCCAGGAGGACTCTTGGCGGCGGAGACCCAGGAGGACTCTTGGGGGAGGGGACCCAGGAGGACTCTTGGGGGCGGCGATCCAAGAGGCCTCTTGGGGGACGGCCATCCAGGAGGCCTCTTGGGGGGCGGCAACCTAGGAGGCCTCTTGGGGGCGGCAACCTAGGAGGCCTCTTGGGGGGCGGAAACCTAGGATGCCTCTTGGGGGCCGGCGATCCAGGAGGCCTCTTGGGGGGGCGGCGACCAAGGAGGCCTCTTGGGGGCGGCGACCCAGGAGTCCTCTTAGGGGGCGGCGGCCTAGGTGGACTTTTGGGGGGCGGCGGCCTAGGAGGACTCTTGGGGGCGGCGAACCAGGAGGCCTCTTGGGGGACGGCGATCCAGGAGGCCTCTTGGGGGGCGGTGACCAAGGAGGTCTCTTGGGGGCGGCGACCCAGGAGTCCTCTTAGGGGGCGGCGGCCTAGGAGGACTCTTGGGGGGCGGCAACCTAGGAGGCCTCTTGGGGGACGGCGATCCAGGAGGCATCTTGGGGGGTGGAAACCTAGGATGCCTCTTGGGGGGCGGCGAACCAGGAGGTCTCTTAGGGGGCGGCGGCCTAGGAGGACTCTTGGGGGGCGGCGGCCTAGGAGGACTCTTGGGGGCGGCGACCCAGGAGGCCTCTTAGGGGGCGGCGGCCTAGGAGGCCTCTTGGGGGGGCGGCAGCCTAGGAGGACTCTTGGGGGGCGGCAGCCTAGGAGGACTCTTGGGGGCGGCGAATCAGGAGGCCTCTTGGGGGACGGCGATCCAGGAGGCCTCTTGGGGGGCGGCGACCAAGGAGGCCTCTTGGGGGCGGCGACCCAGGAGTCCTCTTAGGGGGCGGCGGCCTAGGAGGACTCTTGGGGGGCGGCGGCCTAGGAGGACTCTTGGCGGCGGAGACCCAGGAGTCCTCTTAGGGGGCGGTGGCCTAGGAGGACTCTTAGAGGGCGGCGGCCTAGGAGGACTCTAGGTGGGCTGCGACCCAGGAGGCCTCTTGGGGGCGGCGACCCAGGAGGCCTCTTGGGGGGCGGAAACCTAGGAGGCCTCTTGGGGGCGGCAACCTAGGAGACCTCTTGGGGGGGCGGACACCCAGGAGGCCTCTTGGGGGGCGGAGGCCCAGGAGGACTCTTGGCGGCGGAGACCCAGGAGGACTCTTGGGGGAGGGGACCCAGGAGGACTCTTGGGGGCGGCGACCCAAGAGGCCTCTTGGGGGACGGCGATCCAGGAGGCCTCTTGGGGGGCGGCAACCTAGGAGGCCTCTTGGGGGCGGCAACCTAGGAGGCCTCTTGGGGGGGCGGAAACCTAGGATGCCTCTTGGGGGGCGGCGACCCAGGAGTCCTCTTAGGGGGCGGCGGCCTAGGAGGACTTTTGGGGGGCGGCGGCCTAGGAGGACTCTTGGCGGTGGAGACCCAGGAGGACTCTTGGGGGGCGGCGACCCAGGAGGCCTCTTGGGGGGCGGCAACCTAGGAGACCTCTTGGGGGGGCGGACACCCAGGAGGCCTCTTGGGGGGCGGAGGCCCAGGAGGACTCTTGGCGGCGGAGACCCAGGAGGACTCTTGGGGGAGGGGACCCAGGAGGACTCTTGGGGGCGGCGACCCAAGAGGCCTCTTGGGGGACGGCCATCCAGGAGGCCTCTTGGGGGGCGGCAACCTAGGAGGCCTCTTGGGGGCGGCAACCTAGGAGGCCTCTTGGGGGGCGGAAACCTAGGATGCCTCTTGGGGGCCGGCGATCCAGGAGGCCTCTTGGGGGGCGGCGACCAAGGAGGCCTCTTGGGGGCGGCGACCCAGGAGTCCTCTTAGGGGGCGGCGGCCTAGGTGGACTTTTGGGGGGCGGCGGCCTAGGAGGACTCTTGGGGGCGGCGAACCAGGAGGCCTCTTGGGGGACGGCGATCCAGGAGGCCTCTTGGGGGGCGGTGACCAAGGAGGTCTCTTGGGGGCGGCGACCCAGGAGTCCTCTTAGGGGGCGGCGGCCTAGGAGGACTCTTGGGGGGCGGCAACCTAGGAGGCCTCTTGGGGGACGGCGATCCAGGAGGCATCTTGGGGGGTGGAAACCTAGGATGCCTCTTGGGGGGCGGCGAACCAGGAGGTCTCTTAGGGGGCGGCGGCCTAGGAGGACTCTTGGGGGGCGGCGGCCTAGGAGGACTCTTGGGGGCGGCGACCCAGGAGGCCTCTTAGGGGGCGGCGGCCTAGCAGGCCTCTTGGGGGGGCGGCAGCCTAGGAGGACTCTTGGGGGGCGGCAGCCTAGGAGGACTCTTGGGGGCGGCGAACCAGGAGGCCTCTTGGGGGACGGCGATCCAGGAGGCCTCTTGGGGGGCGGCGACCAAGGAGGCCTCTTGGGGGCGGCGACCCAGGAGTCCTCTTAGGGGGCGGCGGCCTAGGAGGACTCTTGGGGGGCGGCGGCCTAGGAGGACTCTTGGCGGCGGAGACCCAGGAGTCCTCTTAGGGGGCGGCGGCCTAGGAGGACTCTAGGTGGGCTGCGACCCAGGAGGCCTCTTGGGGGCGGCGACCCAGGAGGCCTCTTGGGGGGCGGAAACCTAGGAGGCCTCTTGGGGGCGGCAACCTAGGAGGCCTCTTGGGGGACGGCGATCCAGGAGGCATCTTGGGGGGTGGAAACCTAGGATGCCTCTTGGGGGGCGGCGAACCAGGTTGCCTCTTGGGGGACGGCGATCCAGGAGGCCTCTTAGGGGGCGGCGGCCTAGGAGGACTCTTGGGGGTGGCGACCCAGGAGGCGTCTTGGGGGCGGCGATCCAGGAGGCCTCTTAGGGGGCGGCAACCTAGGAGGACTCTTGGGGGGCGGCGGCCTAGGAGGACTCTTGGGGGTGGCGACCCAGGAGGCCTCTTGGGGGCGGCGACCCAGGAGGCCTCTTAGGGGGCGGCGGCCTAGGAGGACTCTTGGCGGCGGCGACCCAGGAGTCCTCTTAGGGGGCGGCGGCCTAGGAGGACTCTTGGGAGGCGGCGGCCTAGGAAGACTCTTGGGTGCGGCGAACCAGGAGGCCTCTTGGGGGGCGGCAACCTAGGAGGCCTCTTGGGGGGGCAGACACCCAGGAGGCCTCTTGGGGGGCGGCGGCCTAGGAGGACTCTTGGCGGTGGAGACCCAGGAGGATTCTTGGGGGGCGGCGACCCAGGAGGCCTCTTGGGGGGCGGCAACCTAGGAGACCTCTTGGGGGGGCGGACACCCAGGAGGCCTCTTGGGGGGCGGCGGCCTAGGAGGACTCTTGGCGGCGGAGACCCAGGAGGCCTCATGGGGGACGGCGATCCAGGAGGCCTCTTGGGGGGCGGCGACCAAGGAGGCCTCTTGGGGGCGGCAACCTAGGAGGCCTCTTGGGGGACGGTGATCCAGGAGGCTTCTTGGGGGGGGGCGGAAACCTAGGATGCCTCTTGGGGGTAGGCAAACCAGGAGGCCACTTGGGGGATGGCGATCCAGGAGGCCTCTTGGGGGGCGGCGACCAAGGAGCCCTCTTGGGGGCGGCGACCCAGGAGTCCTCTTAGGGGGCGGCAGCCTAGGAGGACTCTTGGGGGGCGGCGGCCTAGGAGGACTCTTGGGGGCGGCGAACCAGGAGGCCTCTTGGGGGACGGCGATCCAGGAGGCCTCTTGGGGGGCGGCGACCCAGGAGGCCTCTTAGAGGGCGGCGGCCTAGGAGGACTCTTGGTGGCAGAGACCCAGGAGTCCTCTTAGGGGGACGGTGGCCTAGGAGGACTCTTAGGGGGCGGCGGCCTAGGAGGACTCTAGGGGGGCTGCGACCCAGGAGGCCTCTTGGGGGCGGCGACCCAGGAGGCCTCTTGGGGGGCGGAAACCTAGGAGGCCTCTTGGGGGCGGCAACCTAGGAGGCCTCTTGGGGGACGGCGATCCAGGAGGCATCTTGGGGGGTGGAAACCTAGGATGCCTCTTGGGGGGCGGCGAACCAGGAGGCCTCTTGGGGGACGGCGATCCAGGAGGCCTCTTAGGGGGCGGCGGCCTAGGAGGACTCTTGGGGGCGGCAACCTAGGAGGCCTCTTGGGGGACGGCGATCCAGGAGGCATCTTGGGGGGTGGAAACCTAGGATGCCTCTTGGGGGGCGGCGAACCAGGAGGCCTCTTGGGGGACGGCGACCCAGGAGTCCTCTTAGGAGGCGGCAGCCTAGGAGGACTCTTGGGGGGCGGCGGCCTAGGAGGACTCTTGGGGGGCGGCGGCCTAGGAGGACTCTTGGGGGCGGCGACCCAGGAGGCCTCTTAGGGGGCGGGGGCCTAGGAGGACTCTTCGCGGCGGAGACCCAGGAGTCCTCTTAGGGGTGGTGGCCTAGGAGGACTCTTGGGGGGCTGCGACCCAGGAGGCCTCTTGGGGGAGGCGACCCAGGAGGCCTCTTGGGGGGCGGAAACCTAGGAGGACTCTAGGGGGGCTGTGACCCAGGAGGCCTCTTAGGGGGCGGCGACCCAGGAGGCCTCTTAGGGGTGGACACCTAGGAGGCCTCTTGGGGGCGGCAACCTAGGAGGCCTCTTTGGGGACGGCGATCCAGGAGGCCTCTTGGGGGGCGGCGATCCAGGAGGCCTCTTGGGGGCGGCGACCCAGGAGGCCTCCTTGGGGCGGCGACCCAGGAGGCCTCTTAGGTGGCAGCGGCCTAGGAGGACTCTTGGGGGGCGTCGGCCTAGGAGGACCCAGGAGGACTCCTGGGGGGAGGTGACCCAGGAGGCCTCTTGGGGGGCGGCGACCCAGGAGTCCTCTTGGGGAGCAGCGACCCAGGAGGCCTCTTGGGGGCGGCGACCAATGAGGCCTCTTAGGGGGCGGCGGCCTAGGAGGACTCTTGGGGGGCGACGGCACAGGAGGACTCTTGGCAGCGGAGACCCAGGAGGACTCTTGGGGGGCGGCGACCCAGGAGGCCTCTTGGGGGGCGGCGACCTAGGAGGCCTCTTGGGGGGCAGACACCCAGGAGGCCTCTTGGGGGGCGGCGACCCAGGAGTCCTCTTGGGGAGCAGCGACCCAGGAGGCCTCTTGGGGGTGGCAACCCAGGAGGCCTCTTAGGGGGCGGCGGCCTAGGAGGACTCTTGGGGGGCGACGGCACAGGAGGACTCTTGGCGGCAGTGACCCAGGAGGACTCTTGGGGGGTGGCGACCCAGGAGGCCTCTTGGGGGGTGGCAACCTAGGAGGCCTCTTGGGGGGCAGACACCCAGGAGGCCTCTTGGGGGGCGGCGACCCAGGAGGCCTCTTGGGGAGCAGCGACCAAGGAGGCCTCTTGGGGGGCGGCGGCCTAGGAGGACTCTTGGGGGCGGCGACCCAGGAGGCCTCTTAGGGGGCGGGGGCCTAGGAGGACTCTTGGCGGCGGAGACCCAGGAGTCCTCTTAGGGGTGGTGGCCTAGGAGGACTCTTGGGGGGCTGCGACCCAGGAGGCCTCTTGGGGGAGGCGACCCAGGAGGCCTCTTGGGGTGCGGAAACCTAGGAGGACTCTAGGGGGGCTGTGACCCAGGAGGCCTCTTGGGGGCGGCGACCCAGGAGGCCTCTTGAGGGGCGGAAACCTAGGAGGCCTCTTGGGGGCGGCAACCTAGGAGGCCTCTTTGGGGACGGCGATCCAGGAGGCCTCTTGGGGGGCGGCGACCCAGGAGGCCTCTTGGGGGCGGCGACCCAGGAGGCCTCTTAGGTGTCAGCGGCCTAGGAGGACTCTTGGGGGGCGTCGGCCTAGGAGGACCCAGGAGGACTCCTGGGGGGAGGTGACCCAGGAGGCCTCTTGTGGGGCGGCGACCCAGGAGTCCTCTTGGGGAGCAGCGACCCAGGAGGCCTCTTGGGGGCGGCGACCAATGAGGCCTCTTAGGGGGCGGCGGCCTAGGAGGACTCTTGGGGGGCGACGGCACAGGAGGACTCTTGGCGGCGGAGACCCAGGAGGACTCTTGGGGGGCGGCGACCCAGGAGGCCTCTTGGGGGGCGGCGACCTAGGAGGCCTCTTGGGGGGCAGACACCCAGGAGGCCTCTTGGGGGGCGGCGACCCAGGAGTCCTCTTGGGGAGCAGCGACCCAGGAGGCCTCTTGGGGGTGGCAACCCAGGAGGCCTCTTAGGGGGCGGCGGCCTAGGAGGACTCTTGGGGGGCGACGGCACAGGAGGACTCTTGGCGGCAGTGACCCAGGAGGACTCTTGGGGGGTGGCGACCCAGGAGGCCTCTTGGGGGGTGGCAACCTAGGAGGCCTCTTGGGGGGCAGACACCCAGGAGGCCTCTTGGGCGGCGGAGACCCAGGAGGCCTCTTGGGGGGCAGACACCCAGGAGGCCTCTTGGGGGGCAGTGACCCAGGAGGACTCTTGGGGGGTGGCGACCCAGGAGGCCTCTTAGGGGGCGGCGGCCTAGGAGGACTCTTGGGGGGCGGCGACCCAGGAGGCCTCTTGGGGGGCGGCAACCTAGGAGGCCTCTTGGGGGGCAGACACCCAGGAGGCCTCTTTGGGGGCGGCGGCCTAGGAGGACTCTTGGCGGTGGAGACCCAGGAGGACTCTTGGGGGGCGGCGACCCAGGAGGCCTCTTGGGGGGCGGCAACCTAGGAGACCTCTTGGGGGGGCGGACACCCAGGAGGCCTCTTGGGGGGCGGAGGCCCAGGAGGACTCTTGGCGGCGGAGACCCAGGAGGACTCTTGGGGGAGGGGACCCAGGAGGACTCTTGGGGGCGGCGACCCAAGAGGCCTCTTGGGGACGGCGATCCAGGAGGCCTCTTGGGGGGCGGCAACCTAGGAGGGCTCTTGGGGGCGGCAACCAAGGAGGCCTCTTGGGGGACGGTGATCCAGGAGGCTTCTTGGGGGGCGGAAACCTAGGATGCCTCTTGGGGGCCGGCGATCCAGGAGGCCTCTTGGGGGGCGGCGACCAAGGAGGCCTCTTGGGGGCGGCGACCCAGGAGTCCTCTTAGGGGGCGGCGGCCTAGGAGGACTTTTGGGGGGCGGCGGCCTAGGAGGACTCTTGGGGGCGGCGAACCAGGAGGCCTCTTGGGGGACGGCGATCCAGGAGGCCTCTTGGGGGGCGGCGACCAAGGAGGCCTCTTGGGGGCGGCGACCCAGGAGTCCTCTTAGGGGGCGGCGGCCTAGGAGGACTCTTGGGGGGCGGCAACCTAGGAGGCCTCTTGGGGGACGGCGATCCAGGAGGCCTCTTGGGGGACGGCGATCCAGGAGGCCTCTTGGGGGGCGGCGACCAAGGAGGCCTCTTGGGGGCGGCGACCCAGGAGTCCTCTTAGGGGGCGGCGGCCTAGGAGGACTCTTGGGGGGCGGCGGCCTAGGAGGACTCTTGGGGGCGGCGACCCAGGAGGCCTCTTAGGGGGCGGCGGCCTAGGAGGACTCTTGGCGGCGGAGACCCAGGAGTCCTCTTAGGGGGCGGTGGCCTAGGAGGACTCTAGGGGGGCTGCGACCCAGGAGGCCTCTTGGGGGCGGCGACCCAGGAGGCCTCTTGGGGGGCGGAAACCTAGGAGGCCTCTTGGGGGCGGCAACCTAGGAGGCCTCTTGGGGGACGGCGATCCAGGAGGCATCTTGGGGGGTGGAAACCTAGGATGCCTCTTGGGGGGCGGCGAACCAGGAGGCCTCTTGGGGGACGGCGATCCAGGAGGCCTCTTGGGGGGCGGCGACCAAGGAGGCCTCTTGGGGGCGGCGACCCAGGAGTCCTCTTAGGGGGCGGCGGCCTTGGAGGACTCTTGGCGGCGGCGACCCAGGAGTCCTCTTAGGGGGCGGCGGCCTAGGAGGACTCTTGGGAGGCGGCGAACCAGGAGGCCTCTTGGGGGACGGCGATCCAGGAGGCCTCTTGGGGGGCGGCGACCAAGGAGGCCTCTTGGGGGCGGCAACCCAGGAGGCCTCTTAGGGGGCGGCGGCCTAGGAGGACTCTTGGGGGGCGACGGCACAGGAGGACTCTTGGCGGCGGAGACCCAGGAGGACTCTTGGGGGGCGGCGACCCAGGAGGCCTCTTGGGGGGCAGACACCCAGGAGGCCTCTTTGGGGGCGGCGGCCTAGGAGGACTCTTGGCGGTGGAGACCCAGGAGGACTCTTGGGGGGCGGCGACCCAGGAGGCCTCTTGGGGGGCGGCAACCTAGGAGACCTCTTGGGGGGGCGGACACCCAGGAGGCCTCTTGGGGGGCGGAGGCCCAGGAGGACTCTTGGGGGCGGCGACCCAAGAGGCCTCTTGGGGGACGGCGATCCAGGAGGCCTCTTGGGGGGCGGCAACCTAGGAGGCCTCTTGGGGGCGGCAACCTAGGAGGCCTCTTGGGGGGCGGAAACCTAGGATGCCTCTTGGGGGCCGGCGATCCAGGAGGCCTCTTGGGGGGCGGCGACCAAGGAGGCCTCTTGGGGGCGGCGACCCAGGAGTCCTCTTAGGGGGCGGCGGCCTAGGAGGACTTTTGGGGGGCGGCGGCCTAGGAGGACTCTTGGGGGCGGCGAACCAGGAGGCCTCTTGGGGGACGGCGATCCAGGAGGCCTCTTGGGGGACGGCGATCCAGGAGGCCTCTTGGGGGGCAGCGACCAAGGAGGCCTCTTGGGGGCGGCGACCCAGGAATCCTCTTAGGGGGCGGCGGCCTAGGAGGACTCTTGGGGGGCGGCAACCTAGGAGGCCTCTTGTGGGACGGCGATCCAGGAGGCATCTTGGGGGGTGGAAACCTAGGATGCCTCTTGGGGGGCGGCGAACCAGGAGGCCTCTTAGGGGGCGGCGGCCTAGGAGGACTCTTGGGGGGCGGCGGCCTAGGAGGACTCTTGGGGGCGGCGACCCAGGAGGCCTCTTAGGGGGCGGCGGCCTAGGAGGCCTCTTGGGGGGCGGCGGCCTAGGAGGACTCTTGGGGGGCAGCGGCAACCTAGGAGGACTCTTGGGGGCGGCGAACCAGGAGGCCTCTTGGGGGACGGCGATCCAGGAGGCCTCTTGGGGGGCGGAAACCTAGGAGGCCTCTTGGGGGCGGCAACCTAGGAGGCCTCTTGGGGGACGGCGATCCAGGAGGCATCTTGGGGGGTGGAAACCTAGGATGCCTCTTGGGGGGCGGCGAACCAGGAGGCCTCTTGGGGGACGGCGATCCAGGAGGCCTCTTAGGGGGCGGCGGCCTAGGAGGACTCTTGGGGGTGGCGACCCAGGAGGCGTCTTGGGGGCGGCGATCCAGGAGGCCTCTTAGGGGGCGGCAGCCTAGGAGGACTCTTGGGGGGCGGCGGCCTAGGAGGACTCTTGGGGGTGGCGACCCAGGAGGCCTCTTGGGGGCGGCGACCCAGGAGGCCTCTTAGGGGGCGGCGGCCTAGGAGGACTCTTGGCGGCGGCGACCCAGGAGTCCTCTTAGGGGGCGGCGGCCTAGGAGGACTCTTGGGAGGCGGCGGCCTAGGAGGACTCTTGGGGGCGGCGAACCAGGAGGCCTCTTGGGGGGCGGCAACCTAGGAGGCCTCTTGGGGGGGCAGACACCCAGGAGGCCTCTTGGGGGGCGGCGACCCAGGAGTCCTCTTGGGGAGTAGCGACCCAGGAGGCCTCTTGGGGGTGGCAACCCAGGAGGCCTCTTAGGGGGCGGCGGCCTAGGAGGACTCTTGGGGGGCGACGGCACAGGAGGACTCTTGGCGACAGTGACCCAGGAGGACTCTTGGGGGGTGGCGACCCAGGAGGCCTCTTGGGGGGTGGCAACCTAGGAGGCCTCTTGGGGGGCAGACACCCAGGAGGCCTCTTGGGGGGCGGCGACCCAGGAGGCCTCTTGGGGAGCAGCGACCAAGGAGGCCTCTTGGGGGCGGCAACCCAGGAGGCCTTTTAGGGGGCGGCGGCCTAGGAGGACTCTTGGGGGGAGATGGCACAGGGGGACTCTTGGCGGTGGAGACCCAGGAGGACTCTTGGGGGGCGGCGACCCAGGACGCCTCTTGGGGGGCGGCAACCTAGGAGGCCTCTTGGGGGGCAGACACCCAGGAGGCCTCTTGGGGGCGGCGACCCAGAAGTCCTCTTGGGGAGCAGCGACCCAGGAGGCCTCTTGGGGGCGGTGACCCAGGAGGCCTCTTAGGGGGCGGCGGCCTAGGAGGACTCTTGGGGGGCGACGGCACAGGAGGACTCTTGGCGGCGGAGACCCAAGAGGACTCTTGGGGGGCGGCGACCCAGGAGGCCTCTTGGGGGGCGGCAACCTAGGAGGCCTCTTGGGGGGCAGACACCCAGGAGGCCTCTTTGGGGGCGGCGGCCTAGGAGGACTCTTGGCGGTGGAGACCCAGGAGGACTCTTGGGGGGCGGCGACCCAGGAGGCCTCTTGGGGGGGCGGCGACCTAGGAGACCTCTTGGGGGGGCGGACACCCAGGAGGCCTCTTGGGGGGCGGAGGCCCAGGAGGACTCTTGGCGGTGGAGACCCAGGAGGACTCTTGGGGGAGGGGACCCAGGAGGACTCTTGGGGGCGGCGAACCAGGAGGCCTCTTGGGGGACGGCGATCCAGGAGGCCTCTTGGGGGACGGCGATCCAAGAGGCCTCTTGGGGGGGGCGGCAACCAAGGAGGCCTCTTGGGGGCGGCGACCCAGGAGTCCTCTTAGGGGGCGGCGGCCTAGGAGGACTCTTGGGGGGCGGCAACCTAGGAGGCCTCTTGGGGGACGGCGATCCAGGAGGCATCTTGGGGGGTGGAAACCTAGGATGCCTCTTGGGGGGCGGCGAACCAGGAGGCCTCTTAGGGGGCGGCGGCCTAGGAGGACTCTTGGGGGGCGGTGGCCTAGAAGGACTCTTGGGGGCGGCGACCCAGGAGGCCTCTTAGGGGGCGGCGGCCTAGGAGGCCTCTTGGGGGGCGGCAGCCTAGGAGGACTCTTGGGGGGCGGCGGCCTAGGAGGACTCTTGGGGGCGGCGAACCAGGAGGCCTCTTGGGGGACGGCGATCCAGGAGGCCTCTTGGGGGGCGGCGACCCAGGAGGCCTCTTGGGGGCGGCGACCCAGGAGTCCTCTTAGGGGGCGGCGGCCTAGGAGGACTCTTGGGGGGCGGCGGCCTAGGAGGACTCTTGGGGGCGGCGACCCAGGAGGCCTCTTAGGGGGCGGAGGCCTAGGAGGACTCTTGGCGGCGGAGACCCAGGAGTCCTCTTAGGGGGCGGTGGCCTAGGAGGACTCTTAGGGGGCGGCGGCCTAGGAGGACTCTAGGGGGGCTGCGACCCAGGAGGCCTCTTGGGGGCGGCGACCCAGGAGGCCTCTTGGGGGGCGGAAACCTAGGAGGCCTCTTGGGGGCGGCAACCTAGGAGGCCTCTTGGGGGACGGCGATCCAGGAGGCATCTTGGGGGGTGGAAACCTAGGATGCCTCTTGGGGGGCGGCGAACCAGGAGGCCTCTTGGGGGACGGCGATCCAGGAGGCCTCTTGGGGGGCGGCGACCAAGGAGGCCTCTTGGGGGCGGCGACCCAGGAGTCCACTTAGGGGGTGGCAGCCTAGGAGGACTCTTGGGGGGCGGCGGCCTAGGAGGACTCTTGGGGGCGGCGACCCAGGAGGCCTCTTGGGGGCAGCGACCCAGGAGGCCTCTTAGGGGGCGGCGGCCTAGGAGGACTCTTGGCGGCGGCGACCCAAGAGTCCTCTTAGGGGGCGGCGGCCTAGGAGGACTCTTGGAAGGCGGCGGCCTAGGAGGACTCTTGGGGGCGGCGAACCAGGAGGCCTCTTGGGGGGCGGCAACCTAGGAGGCCTCTTGGGGGGCGGCGGCCTAGGAGGACTCTTGGCGGTGGAGACCCAGGAGGACTCTTGAGGGGCGGCGACCCAGGAGGCCTCTTGGGGTGCGGCAACCTAGGAGACCTCTTGGGGGGGCGGACACCCAGGAGGCCTCTTGGGGGGCGGCGGCCTAGGAGGACTCTTGGCGGTGGAGACCCAGGAGGACTCTTGGGGGGCGGCGACCCAGGAGGCCTCTTGGGGGGCGGCAACCTAGGAGACCTCTTGGGGGGGCGGACACCCAGGAGGCCTCTTGGGGGGCGGCGGCCTAGGAGGACTCTTGGCGGCGGAGACCCAGGAGGCCTCTTGGGGGACGGCGATCCAGGAGGCCTCTTGGGGGGCGGCGACCAAGGAGGCCTCTTGGGGGCGGCAACCTAGGAGGCCTCTTGGGGGACGGTGATCCAGGAGGCTTCTTGGGGGGGGCGGAAACCTAGGATGCCTCTTGGGGGTAGGCAAACCAGGAGGCCACTTGGGGGATGGCGATCCAGGAGGCCTCTTGGGGGGGCGGCGACCAAGGAGGCCTCTTGGGGGCGGCGACCCAGGAGTCCTCTTAGGGGGCGGCAGCCTAGGAGGCCTCTTGGGGGGCAGACACCCAGGAGGCCTCTTGGGGGCGGCGACCCAGGAGTCCTCTTGGGGTGCAGCGACCCAGGAGGCCTCTTGGGGGCGGTGACCCAGGAGGCCTCTTAGGGGGCGGCAGCCTAGGAGGACTCTTGGGGGGCGGCGACCCAGGAGGCCTCTTGGGGGGCGGCAACCTAGGAGGCCTCTTGGGGGCAGACACCCAGGAGGCCTCTTTGGGGGCGGCGGCCTAGGAGGACTCTTGGCGGTGGAGACCCAGGAGGACTCTTGGGGGGCGGCGACCCAGGAGGCCTCTTGGGGGGCGGCAACCTAGGAGACCTCTTGGGGGGGCGGACACCCAGGAGGCCTCTTGGGGGGCGGAGGCCCAGGAGGACTCTTGGCGGCGGAGACCCAGGAGGACTCTTGGGGGAGGGGACCCAGGAGGACTCTTGGGGGCGGCGACCCAAGAGGCCTCTTGGGGGACGGCGATCCAGGAGGCCACTTGGGGGGCGGCAACCTAGGAGGCCTCTTGGGGGCGGCAACCTAGGATGCCTCTTGGGGGCCGGCGATCCAGGAGGCCTCTTGGGGGGCGGCGACCAAGGAGGCCTCTTGGGGGCGGCGACCCAGGAGTCCTCTTAGGGGGCGGCGGCCTAGGAGGACTTTTGGGGGGCGGCGGCCTAGGAGGACTCTTGGGGGCGGCGAACCAGGAGGCCTCTTGGGGACGGCGATCCAGGAGGCCTCTTGGGGGGCGGCGACCAAGGAGGCCTCTTGGGGGCGGCGACCCAGGAGTCCTCTTAGGGGGCGGCGGCCTAGGAGGCCTCTTGGGGGGCGGCAGCCTAGGAGGACTCTTGGGGGGCGGCGGCCTAGGAGGACTCTTGGGGGCGGCGAACCAGGAGGCCTCTTGGGGGACGGCGATCCAGGAGGCCTCTTGGGGGGCGGCGACCAAGGAGGCCTCTTGGGGGCGGCGACCCAGGAGTCCTCTTAGGGGGCGGCGGCCTAGGAGGACTCTTGGGGGGCGGCGGCCTAGGAGGACTCTTGGGGGCGGCGACCCAGGAGGCCTCTTAGGGGGCGGAGGCCTAGGAGGACTCTTGGCGGCGGAGACCCAGGAGTCCTCTTAGGGGGCGGTGGCCTAGGAGGACTCTTAGGGGGCGGCGGCCTAGGAGGACTCTAGGGGGGCTGCGACCCAGGAGGCCTCTTGGGGGCGGCGACCCAGGAGGCCTCTTGGGGGGCGGAAACCTAGGAGGCCTCTTGGGGGCGTCAACCTAGGAGGCCTCTTGGGGGACGGCGATCCAGGAGGCATCTTGGGGGGTGGAAACCTAGGATGCCTCTTGGGGGGGCGGCGGCCTAGGAGGACTCTTGGGGGCGGCGACCCAGGAGGCCTCTTGGGGGCAGCGACCCAGGAGGCCTCTTAGGGGGGCGGCGGCCTAGGAGGACTCTTGGCGGCGGCGACCCAAGAGTCCTCTTAGGGGGCGGCGGCCTAGGAGGACTCTTGGAAGGCGGCGGCCTAGGAGGACTCTTGGGGGCGGCGAACCAGGAGGCCTCTTGGGGGGCGGCAACCTAGGAGGCCTCTTGGGGGGCGGCGGCCTAGGAGGACTCTTGGCGGTGGAGACCCAGGAGGACTCTTGGGGGGCGGCGACCCAGGAGGCCTCTTGGGGGGCGGCAACCTAGGAGACCTCTTGGGGGGGCGGACACCCAGGAGGCCTCTTGGGGGGCGGCGGCCTAGGAGGACTCTTGGCGGCGGAGACCCAGGAGGCCTCTTGGGGGACGGCGATCCAGGAGGCCTCTTGGGGGGGCGGCGACCAAGGAGGCCTCTTGGGGGCGGCAACCTAGGAGGCCTCTTGGGGGACGGTGATCCAGGAGGCTTCTTGGGGGGGGCGGAAACCTAGGATGCCTCTTGGGGGTAGGCAAACCAGGAGGCCACTTGGGGGATGGCGATCCAGGAGGCCTCTTGGGGGGGCGGCGACCAAGGAGGCCTCTTGGGGGCGGCGACCCAGGAGTCCTCTTAGGGGGCGGCAGCCTAGGAGGACTCTTGGGGGGCGGCGGCCTAGGAGGACTCTTGGGGGCGGCGAACCAGGAGGCCTCTTGGGGGGCGGCGGCCCAGGAGGACTCTTGGGGGCGGCGACCCAGGAGGCCTCTTAGGGGGGCGGCGGCCTAGGAGGACTCTTGGCGGCGGAGACCCAGGAGTCCTCTTAGGGGGGCGGTGGCCTAGGAGGACTCTTAGGGGGCGGCGGCCTAGGAGGACTCTAGGGGGGCTGCGACCCAGGAGGCCTCTTGGGGGCGGCGACCCAGGAGGCCTCTTGGGGGGCGGAAACCTAGGAGGCCTCTTGGGGGCGGCAACCTAGGAGGCCTCTTGGGGGACGGCGATCCAGGAGGCATCTTGGGGGGTGGAAACCTAGGATGCCTCTTGGGGGGCGGCGAACCAGGAGGCCTCTTGGGGGACGGCGATCCAGGAGGCCTCTTGGGGGGCGGCGACCAAGGAGGCCTCTTGGGGGCGGCGACCCAGGAGTCCTCTTAGGGGCCGGCAGCCTAGGAGGACTCTTGGGGGGGCGGCGGCCTAGGAGGACTCTTGGGGGCGGCGACCCAGGAGGCCTCTTGGGGGGCGGCGACCCAGGAGGCCTCTTAGGGGGCGGCGGCCTAGGAGGACTCTTGGCGGCGGAGACCCAGGAGTCCTCTTAGGGGGCGGCGGCCTAGGAGGACTCTTGGCGGCGGAGACCCAGGAGTCCTCTTAGGGGGCGGTGGCCTAGGAGGACTCTTGGGGGCCGGCGGCCTAGGAGGACTCTAGGGGGGCGGCGACCCAGGAGGACTCTTGGTGGGCGGAAACCTAGGAGGCCTCTTGGGGGCGGCAACCTAGGAGGCCTCTTGGGGGACGGCGATCCAGGAGGCATCTTGGGGGGCGGAAACCTAGGATGCCTCTTGGGGGGCGGCGAACAAGGAGGCCTTTTGGGGGACGGCGATCCAGGAGCCCTCTTGGGGGACGTCGACCAAGGAGGCCTCTTGGGGCGGCGACCCAGGAGTCCTCTTAGGGGTGGCGGCCTAGGAGGACTCTTGGGGGGCGGCGGCCTAGGAGGACTCTTGGGGGCAGCGACCCAGGAGGCCTCTTAGGGGGCGGGGGCCTAGGAGGACTCTTGGCGGCGGAGACCCAGGAGTCCTCTTAGGGGTGGTGGCCTAGGAGGACTCTTGGGGGGCTGCGACCCAGGAGGCCTCTTGGGGGAGGCGACCCAGGAGGCCTCTTGGGGTGCGGAAACCTAGGAGGACTCTAGGGGGGCTGTGACCCAGGAGGCCTCTTGGGGGCGGCGACCCAGGAGGCCTCTTGAGGGGCGGAAACCTAGGAGGCCTCTTGGGGGACGGCGATCCAGGAGGCCTCTTGGGGGGCGGTGACCCAGGAGGCCTCTTGGGGGCGGCGACCCAGGAGGCCTCTTAGGTGGCAGCGGCCTAGGAGGACTCTTGGGGGGCGTCGGCCTAGGAGGACCCAGGAGGACTCCTGGGGGGAGGTGACCCAGGAGGCCTCTTGGGGGGCGGCGACCCAGGAGTCCTCTTGGGGAGCAGCGACCCAGGAGGCCTCTTGGGGGCGGCGACCAATGAGGCCTCTTAGGGGGCGGCGGCCTAGGAGGACTCTTGGGGGGCGACGGCACAGGAGGACTCTTGGCGGCGGAGACCCAGGAGGACTCTTGGGGGGCGGCGACCCAGGAGGCCTCTTGGGGGGCGGCGACCTAGGAGGCCTCTTGGGGGGCAGACACCCAGGAGGCCTCTTGGGGGGCGGCGACCCAGGAGTCCTCTTGGGGAGCAGCGACCCAGGAGGCCTCTTGGGGGTGGCAACCCAGGAGGCCTCTTAGGGGGCGGCGGCCTAGGAGGACTCTTGGGGGCCGACGGCACAGGAGGACTCTTGGCGGCAGTGACCCAGGAGGACTCTTGGGGGGTGGCGACCCAGGAGGCCTCTTGGGGGGTGGCAACCTAGGAGGCCTCTTGGGGGGCAGACACCCAGGAGGCCTCTTGGGGGGCGGAGACCCAGGAGGCCTCTTGGGGAGCAGCGACCAAGGAGGCCTCTTGGGGGCGGCAACCCAGGAGGCCTTTTAGGGGGCGGCGGCCTAGGAGGACTCTTGGGGGGAGATGGCACAGGGGGACTGATGGCGGTGGAGACCCAGGAGGACTCTTGTGGGGCGGCGACCCAGGAGGCCTCTTGGGGGGCGGCAACCTAGGAGGCCTCTTGGGGGGCGGCAACCTAGGAGGCCTCTTGGGGGGCAGACACCCAGGAGGCCTCTTGGGGGCGGCGACCCAGGAGTCCTCTTGGGGTGCAGCGACCCAGGAGGCCTCTTGGGGGCGGTGACCCAGGATGCCTCTTAGGGGGCGGCAGCCTAGGAGGACTCTTGGGGGGCGGCGACCCAGGAGGCCTCTTGGGGGGCGGCAACCTAGGAGGCCTCTTGGGGGGCAGACACCCAGGAGGCCTCTTTGGGGGCGGCGGCCTAGGAGGCCTCTTGGCGGTGGAGACCCAGGAGGACTCTTGGGGGGCGGCGACCCAGGAGGCCTCTTGGGGGGCGGCAACCTAGGAGACCTCTTGGGGGGGCGGACACCCAGGAGGCCTCTTGGGGGGCGGAGGCCCAGGAGGACTCTTGGCGGCGGAGAGGAGGACTCTTGGGGGAGGGGACCCAGGAGGACTCTTGGGGGCGGCGACCCAAGAGGCCTCTTGGGGGACGGCGATCCAGGAGGCCTCTTGGGGGCGGCAACCTAGGAGGCCTTTTGGGGGCGGCAACCTAGGAGGCCTCTTGGGGGACGGTGATCCAGGAGGCTTCTTGGGGGGCGGAAACCTAGGATGCCTCTTGGGGGCCGGCGATCCAGGAGGGCCTCTTGGGGGGCGGCGACCAAGGAGGCCTCTTGGGGGCGGCGACCAAGGAGTCCTCTTAGGGGGCGGCGGCCTAGGAGGACTTTTGGGGGCGGCGGCCTAGGAGGACTCTTGGGGGCGGCGAACCAGGAGGCCTCTTGGGGGACGGCGATCCAGGAGGCCTCTTGGGGGGCGGCGACCAAGGAGGCCTCTTGGGGGCGGCGACCCAGGAAAAGTCCTCTTATGGGGCGGCGGCCTAGGAGGACTCTTGGGGGGCGGCAACCTAGGAGGCCTCTTGGGGGACGGCGATCCAGGAGGCCTCTTGGGGGACGGCGATCCAGGAGGCCTCTTGGGGGGCGGCGACCAAGGAGGCCTCTTGGGGGCGGCGACCCAGGAGTCCTCTTAGGGGGCGGCGGCCTAGGAGGACTCTTGGGGGGGCGGCGGCCTAGGAGGACTCTTGGGGGCGGCGACCCAGGAGGCCTCTTAGGGGGCGGCGGCCTAGGAGGACTCTTGGCGGCGGAGACCCAGGAGTCCTCTTAGGGGGCGGTGGCCTAGGAGGACTCTAGGGGGGCTGCGACCCAGGAGGCCTCTTGGGGGCGGCGACCCAGGAGGCCTCTTGGGGGGCGGAAACCTAGGAGGCCTCTTGGGGGCGGCAACCTAGGAGGCCTCTTGGGGGACGGCGATCCAGGAGGCATCTTGGGGGGTGGAAACCTAGGATGCCTCTTGGGGGGCGGCGAACCAGGAGGCCTCTTGGGGGACGGCGATCCAGGAGGCCTCTTGGGGGGCGGCGACCAAGGAGGACTCTTGGGGGCGGCGACCCAGGAGTCCTCTTAGGGGGCGGCAGCCTAGGAGGACTCTTGGGGGGCGGCGGCCTAGGAGGACTCTTGGGGGCGGCGACCCAGGAATCCTCTTGGGGGCGGCGACCCAGGAGGCCTCTTAGGGGGCGGCGGCCTAGGAGGACTCTTGGCGGCGGAGACCCAGGAGTCCTCTTAGGGGGCGGCGGCCTAGGAGGACTCTTGGCGGCGGAGACCCAGGAGTCCTCCTAGGGGGCGGTGGCCTAGGAGGACTCTTGGGGCCGGCGGCCTAAGAGGACTCTAGGGGGGCGGCGACCCAGGAGGACTCTTGGTGGGCGGAAACCTAGGAGGCCTCTTGGGGGCGGCAACCTAGGAGGCCTCTTGGGGGACGGCGATCCAGGAGGCATCTTGGGGGGCGGAAACCTAGGATGCCTCTTGGGGGGCGTCGACCAAGGAGGCCTCTTGGGGCGGCGACCCAGGAGTCCTCTTAGGGGTGGCGGCCTAGGAGGACTCTTGGGGGGCGGCGGCCTAGGAGGACTCTTGGGGGCGGCGACCCAGGAGGCCTCTTAGGGGGCGGGGGCCTAAGAGGACTCTTGGCGGCGGAGACCCAGGAGTCCTCTTAGGGGTGGTGGCCTAGGAGGACTCTTGGGGGGCTGCGACCCAGGAGGCCTCTTGGGGGAGGCGACCCAGGAGGCCTCTTGGGGTGCGGAAACCTAGGAGGACTCTAGGGGGGCTGTGACCCAGGAGGCCTCTTGGGGGCGGCGACCCAGGAGGCCTCTTGAGGGGCGGAAACCTAGGAGGCCTCTTGGGGGCGGCAACCTAGGAGGCCTCTTGGGGGACGGCGATCCAGGAGGCCTCTTTGGGGGCGGCGACCCAGGAGGCCTCTTGGGGGCGGCGACCCAGGAGGCCTCTTAGGTGGCAGCGGCCTAGGAGGACTCTTGGGGGGCGTCGTCCTAGGAGGACCCAGGAGGACTCCTGGGGGGAGGTGACCCAGGAGGCCTCTTGTGGGGCGGCGACCCAGGAGTCCTCTTGGGGAGCAGCGACCCAGGAGGCCTCTTGGGGGCGGCGACCAATGAGGCCTCTTAGGGGGCGGCGGCCTAGGAGGACTCTTGGGGGGCGACGGCACAGGAGGACTCTTGGCGGCGGAGACCCAGGAGGACTCTAAGGGGGCGGCGACCCAGGAGGCCTCTTGGGGGGCGGCGACCTAGGAGGCCTCTTGGGGGGCAGACACCCAGGAGGCCTCTTGGGGGGCGGCGACCCAGGAGTCCTCTTGGGGAGCAGCGACCCAGGAGGCCTCTTGGGGGTGGCAACCCAGGAGGCCTCTTAGGGGGCGGCGGCCTAGGAGGACTCTTGGGGGGCGACGGCACAGGAGGACTCTTGGCGGCAGTGACCCAGGAGGACTCTTGGGGGGGTGGCGACCCAGGAGGCCTCTTGGGGGGTGGCAACCTAGGAGGCCTCTTGGGGGGCAGACACCCAGGAGGCCTCTTGGGGGGCGGAGACCCAGGAGGCCTCTTGGGGAGCAGCGACCAAGGAGGCCTCTTGGGGGCGGCAACCCCAGGAGGCCTTTTAGGGGGCGGCGGCCTAGGAGGACTCTTGGGGGAGATGGCACAGGGGGACTCTTGGCGGTGGAGACCCAGGAGGACTCTTGGGGGGCGGCGACCCAGGAGGCCTCTTGGGGGGCGGCAACTTAGGAGGCCTCTTGGGGGGCGGCAACCTAGGAGGCCTCTTGGGGGGCAGACACCCAGGAGGCCTCTTGGGGGCGGCGACCCAGGAGTCCTCTTGGGGTGCAGCGACCCAGGAGGCCTCTTGGGGGCGGTGACCCAGGAGGCCTCTTAGGGGGCGGCGGCCTAGGAGGACTCTTGGGGGGCGGCGACCCAGGAGGCCTCTTGGGGGGCGGCAACCTAGGAGGCCTCTTGGGGGGCAGACACCCAGGAGGCCTCTTTGGGGGCGGCGGCCTAGGAGGACTCTTGGCGGTGGAGACCCAGGAGGACTCTTGGGGGGCGGCGACCCAGGAGGCCTCTTGGGGGGCGGCAACCTAGGAGACCTCTTGGGGGGGCGGACACCCAGGAGGCCTCTTGGGGGGCGGAGGCCCA
The DNA here is from genome assembly GCF_029499605.1 of Hyla sarda. Classification (NCBI taxonomy): domain Eukaryota; kingdom Metazoa; phylum Chordata; class Amphibia; order Anura; family Hylidae; genus Hyla; species Hyla sarda. The sequence goes on along the minus strand of NC_079189.1, from coordinate 234,835,633 downwards.
GGAGGACTCTTGGCGGCGGAGACCCAGGAGGACTCTTGGGGGAGGGGACCCAGGAGGACTCTTGGGGGCGGCGACCCAAGAGGCCTCTTGGGGGACGGCGATCCAGGAGGCCTCTTGGGGGGCGGCAACCTAGGAGGCCTCTTGGGGGCGGCAACCTAGGAGGCCTCTTGGGGGACGGTGATCCAGGAGGCTTCTTGGGGGGCGGAAACCTAGGATGCCTCTTGGGGGCCGGCGATCCAGGAGGCCTCTTGGGGGGCGGCGACCAAGGAGGCCTCTTGGGGGCGGCGACCCAGGAGTCCTCTTAGGGGGCGGCGGCCTAGGAGGACTTTTGGGGGGCGGCGGCCTAGGAGGACTCTTGGGGGCGGCGAACCAGGAGGCCTCTTGGGGGACGGCGATCCAGGAGGCCTCTTGGGGGAAGGCGACCAAGGAGGCCTCTTGGGGGCGGCGACCCAGGAGTCCTCTTAGGGGGCGGCGGCCTAGGAGGACTCATAGGGGGCAGCAACCTAGGAGGCCTCTTGGGGGACGGCGATCCAGGAGGCCTCTTGGGGGACGGCGATCCAGGAGGCCTCTTGGGGGGCGGCGACCAAGGAGGCCTCTTGGGGGCGGCGACCCAGGAGTCCTCTTAGGGGGCGGCGGCCTAGGAGGACTCTTGGGGGGCGGCGGCCTAGGAGGACTCTTGGGGGCGGCGACCCAGGAGGCCTCTTAGGGGGCGGCGGCCTAGGAGGACTCTTGGCGGCGGAGACCCAGGAGTCCTCTTAGGGGGCGGTGGCCTAGGAGGACTCTAGGGGGGCTGCGACCCAGGAGGCCTCTTGGGGGCGGCGACCCAGGAGGCCTCTTGGGGGGCGGAAACCTAGGAGGCCTCTTGGGGGCGGCAACCTAGGAGGCCTCTTGGGGGACGGCGATCCAGGAGGCATCTTGGGGGGTGGAAACCTAGGATGCCTCTTGGGGGGCGGCGAACCAGGAGGCCTCTTGGGGGACGGCGATCCAGGAGGCCTCTTGGGGGGGGCGGCGACCAAGGAGGCCTCTTGGGGGCGGCGACCCAGGAGTCCTCTTAGGGGGCGGCAGCCTAGGAGGACTCTTGGGGGGCGGCGGCCTAGGAGGACTCTTGGGGGCGGCGACCCAGGAGGCCTCTTGGGGGCGGCGACCCAGGAGGCCTCTTAGGGGGCGGCGGCCTAGGAGGACTCTTGGCGGCGGCGACCCAGGAGTCCTCTTAGGGGGCGGCGGCCTAGGAGGACTCTTGGGAGGCGGCGGCCTAGGAGGACTCTTGGGGGCGGCGAACCAGGAGGCCTCTTGGGGGCGGCGAACCAGGAGGCCTCTTGGGGGACGGCGATCCAGGAGGCCTCTTGGGGGGCGGCGACCAAGGAGGCCTCTTGGGGGCGGCGACCCAGGAGTCCTCTTAGGGGGCGGCGGCCTAGGAGGACTCTTGGGGGGCGGCAACCTAGGAGGCCTCTTGGGGGACGGCGATCCAGGAGGCCTCTTGGGGGACGGCGATCCAGGAGGCCTCTTGGGGGGCGGCGACCAAGGAGGCCTCTTGGGGGGCGGCGACCCAGGAGTCCTCTTAGGGGGCGGCGGCCTAGGAGGACTCTTGGGGGGCGGCGGCCTAGGAGGACTCTTGGGGGCGGCGACCCAGGAGGCCTCTTAGGGGGCGGCGGCCTAGGAGGACTCTTGGCGGCGGAGACCCAGGAGTCCTCTTAGGGGGCGGTGGCCTAGGAGGACTCTAGGGGGGCTGCGACCCAGGAGGCCTCTTGGGGGCGGCGACCCAGGAGGCCTCTTGGGGGGCGGAAACCTAGGAGGCCTCTTGGGGGCGGCAACCTAGGAGGCCTCTTGGGGGACGGCGATCCAGGAGGCATCTTGGGGGGTGGAAACCTAGGATGCCTCTTGGGGGGCGGCGAACCAGGAGGCCTCTTGGGGGACGGCGATCCAGGAGGCCTCTTGGGGGGCGGCGACCAAGGAGGCCTCTTGGGGGCGGCGACCCAGGAGTCCTCTTAGGGGGCGGCAGCCTAGGAGGACTCTTGGGGGCGGCGGCCTAGGAGGACTCTTGGGGGCGGCGACCCAGGAGGCCTCTTGGGGGCGGCGACCCAGGAGGCCTCTTAGGGGGCGGCGACCCAGGAGTCCTCTTAGGGGGCGGCAGCCTAGGAGGACTCTTGGGAGGCGGCGGCCTAGGAGGACTCTTGGGGGCGGCGAACCAGGAGGCCTCTTGGGGGGCGGCAACCTAGGAGGCCTCTTGGGGGGGCAGACACCCAGGAGGCCTCTTGGGGGGCGGCGGCCTAGGAGGACTCTTGGCGGTGGAGACCCAGGAGGACTCTTGGGGGGCGGCGACCCAGGAGGCCTCTTGGGGGGCGGCAACCTAGGAGACCTCTTGGGGGGGCGGACACCCAGGAGGTCTCTTGGGGGGCGGCGGCCTAGGAGGACTCTTGGCGGCGGAGACCCAGGAGGCCTCTTGGGGGACGGCGATCCAGGAGGCCTCTTGGGGGGCGGTGACCAAGGAGGCCTCTTGGGGGCGGCAACCTAGGAGGCCTCTTGGGGGGCGGCGACCCAGGAGTCCTCTTGGGGAGCAGCGACCCAGGAGGCCTCTTGGGGGTGGCAACCCAGGAGGCCTCTTAGGGGGCGGCGGCCTAGGAGGACTCTTGGGGAGCGACGGCACAGGAGGACTCTTGGCGGCAGTGACCTAGGAGGACTCTTGGGGGGTGGCGACCCAGGAGGCCTCTTGGGGGGTGGCAACCTAGGAGGCCTCTTGGGGGGCAGACACCCAGGAGGCCTCTTGGGGGGCGGCGACCCAGGAGGCCTCTTGGGGAGCAGCGACCAAGGAGGCCTCTTGGGGGCGGCAACCCAGGAGGCCTTTTAGGGGGCGGCGGCCTAGGAGGACTCTTGGGGGGAGATGGCACAGGGGGACTCTTGGCGGTGGAGACCCAGGAGGACTCTTGGGGGGCGGCGACCCAGGAGGCCTCTTGGGGGGCGGCAACCTAGGAGGCCTCTTGGGGGGCAGACACCCAGGAGGCCTCTTGGGGGCGGCGACCCAGGAGTCCTCTTGGGGAGCAGCGACCCAGGAGGCCTCTTGGGGGCGGTGACCCAGGAGGCCTCTTAGGGGGCGGCGGCCTAGGAGGACTCTTGGGGGGCGACGGCACAGGAGGACTCTTGGCGGCGGAGACCCAGGAGGACTCTTGGGGGGCGGCAACCTAGGAGGCCTCTTGGGGGGCAGACACCCAGGAGGCCTCTTTGGGGGCGGCAGCCTAGGAGGACTCTTGGAGGTGGAGACCCAGGAGGACTCTTGGGGGGCGGCGACCCAGGAGGCCTCTTGGGGGGCGGCAACCTAGGAGACCTCTTGGGGGGGCGGACACCCAGGAGGCCTCTTGGGGGGCGGAGGCCCAGGAGGACTCTTGGCGGCGGAGACCCAGGAGGACTCTTGGGGGAGGGGACCCAGGAGTACTCTTGGGGGCGGCGACCCAAGAGGCCTCTTGGGGGACGGCGATCCAGGAGGCCTCTTGGGGGGCGGCAACCTAGGAGGCCTCTTGGGGGACGGTGATCCAGGAGGCTTCTTGGGGGGCGGAAACCTAGGATGCCTCTTGGGGGCCGGCGATCCAGGAGGCCTCTTGGGGGGGCGGCGACCAAGGAGGCCTCTTGGGGGCGGCGACCCAGGAGTCCTCTTAGGGGGCGGCGGCCTAGGAGGACTTTTGGGGGGCGGCGGCCTAGGAGGACTCTTGGGGGCGGCGAACCAGGAGGCCTCTTGGGGGACGGCGATCCAGGAGGCCTCTTGGGGGGCGGCGACCAAGGAGGCCTCTTGGGGGCGGCGACCCAGGAGTCCTCTTAGGGGGCGGCGGCCAAGGAGGACTCTTGGGGGGCGGCAACCTAGGAGGCCTCTGGGGGGCAGACACCCAGGAGGCCTCTTGGGGGCGGCGACCCAGGAGTCCTCTTGGGGAGCAGCGACCCAGGAGGCCTCTTGGGGGCGGTGACCCAGGAGGCCTCTTAGGGGGCGGCGGCCTAGGAGGACTCTTGGGGGGCGACGGCACAGGAGGACTCTTGGCGGCGGAGACCCAGGAGGACTCTTGGGGGGCGGCGACCCAGGAGGCCTCTTGGGGGGCGGCAACCTAGGAGGCCTCTTGGGGGGCAGACACCCAGGAGGCCTCTTTGGGGGCGGCGGCCTAGGAGGACTCTTGGCGGTGGAGACCCAGGAGGACTCTTGGGGGGCGGCGACCCAGGAGGCCTCTTGGGGGGCGGCAATCTAGGAGACCTCTTGGGGGGGGCGGACACCCAGGAGGCCTCTTGGGGGGCGGAGGCCCAGGAGGACTCTTGGCGGCGGAGACCCAGGAGGACTCTTGGGGGAGGGGACCCAGGAGGACTCTTGGGGGCGGCGACCCAAGAGGCCTCTTGGGGGACGGTGATCCAGGAGGCCTCTTGGGGGGTGGCAACCTAGGAGGCCTCTTGGGGGCGGCAACCTAGGAGGCCTCTTGGGGGACGGTGATCCAGGAGGCTTCTTGGGGGGCGGAAACCTAGGATGCCTCTTGGGGGCCGGCGATCCAGGAGGCCTCTTGGGGGGCGGCGACCAAGGAGGCCTCTTGGGGGCGGCGACCCAGGAGTCCTCTTAGGGGGCGGCGGCCTAGGAGGACTTTTGGGGGGCGGCGGCCTAGGAGGACTCTTGGGGGCGGCGAACCAGGAGGCCTCTTGGGGGACGGCGATCCAGGAGGCCTCTTGGGGGGCGGCGACCAAGGAGGCCTCTTGGGGGCGGCGACCCAGGAGTCCTCTTAGGGGGCGGCGGCCTAGGAGGACTCTTGGGGGGCGGCAACCTAGGAGGCCTCTTGGGGGACGGCGATCCAGGAGGCCTCTTGGGGGACGGCGATCCAGGAGGCCTCTTGGGGGGCGGCGACCAAGGAGGCCTCTTGGGGGCGGCGACCCAGGAGTCCTCTTAGGGGGCGGCGGCCTAGGAGGACTCTTGGGGGGCGGCGGCCTAGGAGGACTCTTGGGGGCGGCGACCCAGGAGGCCTCTTAGGGGGCGGCGGCCTAGGAGGACTCTTGGCGGCGGAGACCCAGGAGTCCTCTTAGGGGGCGGTGGCCTAGGAGGACTCTTAGGGGGTGGCAGCCTAGGAGGACTCTAGGGGGGCTGCGACCCAGGAGGCCTCTTGGGGGCGGCGACCCAGGAGGCCTCTTGGGGGGCGGAAACCTAGGAGGCCTCTTGGGGGCGGCAACCTAGGACGCCTCTTGGGGGACGGCGATCCAGGAGGCATCTTGGGGGGGTGGAAACCTAGGATGCCTCTTGGGGGGCGGCGAACCAGGAGGCCTCTTGGGGGACGGCGATCCAGGAGGCCTCTTGGGGGGCGGCGACCAAGGAGGCCTCTTGGGGGCAGCAACCCAGGAGTCCTCTTAGGGGGCAGCAGCCTAGGAGGACTCTTGGGGGGCGGCGGCCTAGGAGGACTCTTGGGGGCGGCGACCCAGGAGGCCTCTTGGGGGCGGCGACCCAGGAGGCCTCTTAGGGGGCGGCGGCCTAGGAGGACTCTTGGCGGCGGCGACCCAGGAGTCCTCTTAGGGGGCGGCGGCCTAGGAGGACTCTTGGGAGGCGGCGGCCTAGGAGGAATCTTGGGGGCGGCGAACCAGGAGGCCTCTTGGGGGGCGGCAACTTAGGAGGCCTCTTGGGGGGGCAGACACCCAGGAGGCCTCTTGGGGGGCAGCGGCCTAGGAGGACTCTTGGCGGTGGAGACCCAGGAGGACTCTTGGGGGGCGGCGACCCAGGAGGACTCTTGGGGGAGGCGACCCAGGAGGCCTCTTGGGGGCGGAAACCTAGGATGCCTCTTGGGGGCCGACGATCCAGGAGGCCTCTTGGGGGGCGGCGACCAAGGAGGCCTCTTGGGGGCGGCGACCCAGGAGTCCTCTTAGGGGGCGGCGGCCTAGGAGGACTCTTGGGGGGCGGCAACCTAGGAGGCCTCTTGGGGGACGGCGATCCAGGAGGCCTCTTGGGGGACGGCGATCCAGGAGGCCTCTTGGGGGGCGGCGACCAAGGAGGCCTCTTGGGGGCGGCGACCCAGGAGTCCTCTTAGGGGGCGGCGGCCTAGGAGGACTCTTGGGGGGCGGCGGCCTAGGAGGACTCTTGGGGGCGGCGACCCAGGAGGCCTCTTAGGGGGCGGCAGCCTAGGAGGACTCTTGGGGGGCGGCGGCCTAGGAGGACTCTTGGGGGCGGCGACCCAGGAGGCCTCTTGGGGGCGGCGACCCAGGAGGCCTCTTAGGGGGCGGAGGCCTAGGAGGACTCTTGGCGGCGGAGACCCAGGAGGCCTCTTAGGGGGCGGCGGCCTAGGAGGACTCTTGGCGGCGGAGACCCAGGAGTCCTCTTAGGGGGCGGTGGCCTAGGAGGACTCTTGGGGGCCGGCGGCCTAGGAGGACTCTTGGGGGCCGGCGGCCTAGGAGGACTCTAGGGGGGCGGCGACCCAGGAGGACTCTTGGTGGGCGGAAACCTAGGAGGCCTCTTGGGGGCGGCAACCTAGGAGGCCTCTTGGGGGACGGCGATCCAGGAGGCATCTTGGGGGGCGGAAACCTAGGATGCCTCTTGGGGGGCGGCGAACAAGGAGGCCTTTTGGGGGACGGCGATCCAGGAGCCCTCTTGGGGGGCGTCGACCAAGGAGGCCTCTTGGGGCGGCGACCCAGGAGTCCTCTTAGGGGTGGCGGCCTAGGAGGACTCTTGGGGGGCGGCGGCCTAGGAGGACTCTTGGGGGCGGCGACCCAGGAGGCCTCTTAGGGGGCGGCGGCCTCGGAGGACTCTTGGCGGCGGAGACCCAGGAGTCCTCTTAGGGGTGGTGGCCTAGGAGGACTCTTGGGGGGCTGCGACCCAGGAGGCCTCTTGGGGGAGGCGACCCAGGAGGCCTCTTGGGGGGCGGAAACCTAGGATGCCTCTTGGGGGTCGGCGATCCAGGAGGCCTCTTGGGGGGCGGCGACCAAGGAGGCCGCTTGGGGGCGGCGACCAAGGAGTCCTCTTAGGGGGCGGCGGCCTAGGAGGACTCTTGGGGGGCGGCAACCTAGGAGGCCTCTTGGGGGACGGCGATCCAGGAGGCCTCTTGGGGGGCGGCGACCAAGGAGGCCTCTTGGGGGCGGCGACCCAGGAGTCCTCTTAGGGGGCGGCGGCCTAGGAGGACTCTTGGGGGGCGGCGGCCTAGGAGGACTCTTGGGGGCGGCGACCCAGGAGGCCTCTTAGGGGGCGGCGGCCTAGGAGGACTCTTGGCGGCGGAGACCCAGGAGTCCTCTTAGGGGGCGGTGGCCTAGGAGGACTCTAGGGGGGCTGCGACCCAGGAGGCCTCTCGGGGGCGGCGACCCAGGAGGCCTCTTGGGGGGCGGAAACCTAGGAGGCCTCTTGGGGGCGGCAACCTAGGAGGCCTCTTGGGGGACGGCGATCCAGGAGGCATCTTGGGGGGTGGAAACCTAGGATGCCTCTTGGGGGACGGCGAACCAGGAGGCCTCTTGGGGGACGGCGATCCAGGAGGCCTCTTGGGGGGCGGCGACCAAGGAGGCCTCTTGGGGGCGGCGACCCAGGAGTCCTCTTAGGGGGCGGCAGCCTAGGAGGACTCTTGGGGGGCGGCGGCCTAGGAGGACTCTTGGGGGCGGCGACCCAGGAGGCCTCTTGGAGGCGGCGACCCAGGAAGCCTCTTAGGGGGCGGCGGCCTAGGAGGACTCTTGGGAGGCGGCGGCCTAGGAGGACTCTTGGGGGCGGCGAACCAGGAGGCCTCTTGGGGGGCGGCAACCTAGGAGGCCTCTTGGGGGGGCAGACACCCAGGAGGCCTCTTGGGGGGCGGCGGCCTAGGAGGACTCTTGGCGGTGGAGACCCAGGAGGACTCTTGGGGGGCGGCGACCCAGGAGGCCTCTTGGGGGGCGGTAACCTAGGAGACCTCTTGGGGGGGCGGACACCCAGGAGGTCTCTTGGGGGGCGGCGGCCTAGGAGGACTCTTGGCGGCGGAGACCCAGGAGGCCTCTTGGGGGACGGCGATCCAGGAGGCCTCTTGGGGGGCGGCGACCAAGGAGGCCTCTTGGGGGCGGCAACCTAGGAGGCCTCTTGGGGGACGGTGATCCAGGAGGCTTCTTGGGGGGGCGGAAACCTAGGATGCCTCTTGGGTGTAGGCAAACCAGGAGGCCACTTGGGGAATGCCGATCCAGGAGGCCTCTTGGGGGCGGCGACCTAGGAGGACTCTTGGGGGGCGGTGAACCAGGAGGCCTCTTAGAGGGCGGCGGCCTAGGAGGACTCTAGGGGGGCTGCGACCCAGGAGGCCTCTTAGGGGGCGGCGGCCTAGGAGGACTCTTGGCGGCGGAGACCCAGGAGTCCTCTTAGGGGGCATCTTGGGGGGTGGAAACCTAGGATGCCTCTTGGGGGGCGGCGAACCAGGAGGCCTCTTAGGGGGCGGCGGCCTAGGAGGACTCTTGGGGGGCGGCGGCCTAGGAGGACTCTTGGGGGCGGCGACCCAGGAGTCCTCTTAGGGGGCAATGGCCTAGGAGGACTCTTGGGGGGCTGCGATCCAGGAGGCCTCTTGGGGGGAGAAAACCTAGGAGGACTCTAGGGGGCTGTGACCCATGAGGCCTCTTGGGGGCGGCGACCCAGGAGGCCTCTTGAGGGGCGGAAACCTAGGAGGCCTCTTGGGGGCGGCAACCTAGGAGGCCTCTTGGGGGACGGCGATCCAGGAGGCCTCTTGGGGGCGGCGACCCAGGAGGCCTCTTAGGTGGCAGCGGCCTAGGAGGACTCTTGGGGGGCGGCGGCCTAGGAGGACCCAGGAGGACTCCTGGGGGGAGGTGACCAGGGAGACCTCTTGGGGGGCGGCAGCCTAGGAGGACTCTTGGGGGGCGGCGACCCAGGAGGCCTCTTGGGGGGCGGCGACCCAGGAGGACTCTTGGGGGGCGGCGACCCAGGAGAACTCTTGGGGGGGCGGCGAACCAGGAGGCCTCTTGGGGGACGGCAACCTAGGAGGCCTCTTGGGGGGCAGACACCCAGGAGGCCTCTTGGGGGGCGGCGACCCAGGAGTCCTCTTGGGGAGCAGCGACCCAGGAGGCCTCTTGGGGGCGGCGACCAATGAGGCCTCTTGGGGGGCGGCGGCCTAGGAGGACTCTTGGGGGTGACGGCACAGGAGGACTCTTGGCGGCGGAGACCCAGGAGGACTCTTGGTGGGCGGCGACCCAGGAGGCCTCTTGGGGGGCGGCGACCTAGGAGGCCTCTTGGGGGCGGCGACCCAGGAGTCCTCTTGGGGAGCAGCGACCCAGGAGGACTCTAGAGGGGCGGCGACCAAGGAGGCCTCTTGGGGGGCGGCGGCCTAGGAGGACTCTAGGGGGGCAGCGACCCAGGAGGCCTTTTGGGGGGTGGCGGCCTAGGAGGACTCTTGGCGGTGGAGACCCAGGAGGACTCTTGGGGGGCGGCGACCCAGGAGGCCTCTTGGGGGGCGGCAACCTAGGAGACCTCTTGGGGGGGCGGACACCCAGGAGGCCTCTTGGGGGGCGGCGGCCTAGGAGGACTCTTGGGAGGCGGCGGCCTAGGAGGACTCTTGGGGGCGGCGAACCAGGAGGCCTCTTGGGGGGCGGCAACCTAGGAGGCCTCTTGGGGGGGCAGACACCCAGGAGGCCTCTTGGGGGGCGGCGGCCTAGGAGGACTCTTGGCGGTGGAGACCCAGGAGGACTCTTGGGGGGCGGCGACCCAGGAGGCCTCTTGGGGGGCAGCAACCTAGGAGACCTCTTGGGGGGGCGGACACCCAGGAGGCCTCTTGGGGGGCGGCGGCCTAGGAGGACTCTTGGCGGCGGAGACCCAGGAGGCCTCTTGGGGGACGGCGATCCAGGAGGCCTCTTGGGGGGCGGCGACCAAGGAGGCCTCTTGGGGGCGGCAACCTAGGAGGCCTCTTGGGGGACGGTGATCCAGGAGGCTTCTTGGGGGGGGCGGAAACCTAGGATGCCTCTTGGGGGTAGGCAAACAAGGAGGCCACTTGGGGGATGGCGATCCAGGAGGCCTCTTGGGGGGCGGCGACCAAGGAGGCCTCTTGGGGGCGGCGACCCAGGAGTCCTCTTAGGGGGCGGCAGCCTAGGAGGACTCTTGGGGGGCGGCGGCCTAGGAGGACTCTTGGGGGCGGCGACCCAGGAGGCCTCTTGGGGACGGCGACCCAGGAGGCCTCTTAGGGGGCGGCGGCCTAGGAGGACTCTTGGCGGCGGAGACCCAGGAGTCCTCTTAGGGGGCGGTGGCCTAGGAGGACTCTTGGGGGCCGGACGCCTAGGAGGCCTCTTGGGGGCGGCGACCCAGGAGGCCTCTTGAGGGGCGGAAACCTAGGAGGCCTCTTGGGGGCGGCAACCTAGGAGGCCTCTTTGGGGACGGCGATCCAGGAGGCCTCTTGGGGGGCGGCGACCCAGGAGGCCTCTTGGGGGCGGCGACCCAGGAGGCCTCTTAGGTGGCAGCGGCCTAGGAGGACTCTTGGGGGGCGTCGGCCTAGGAGGACCCAGGAGGACTCCTGGGGGGAGGTGACCCAGGAGGCCTCTTGGGGGGCGGCGACCCAGGAGTCCTCTTGGGGAGCAGCGACCCAGGAGGCCTCTTGGGGGCGGCGACCAATGAGGCCTCTTAGGGGGCGGCGGCCTAGGAGGACTCTTGGGGGGCGACGGCACAGGAGGACTCTTGGCGGCGGAGACCCAGGAGGACTCTTGGGGGCGGCGACCCAGGAGTCCTCTTAGGGGGCGGCGGCCTAGGAGGACTCTTGGGGGGCGGCAACCTAGGAGGCCTCTTGGGGGACGGCGATCCAGGAGGCATCTTGGGGGGTGGAAACCTAGGATGCCTCTTGGGGGGCGGCGAACCAGGAGGCCTCTTAGGGGGCGGCGGCCTAGGAGGACTCTTGGGGGGCGAAGGCCTAGGAGGACTCTTGGGGGCGGTGACCCAGGAGGCCTCTTAGGGGGCGGCGGCCAAGGAGGCCTCTTGGGGGTCGGCAGCCTAAGAGGACTCTTGGGGGGCGGCGGCCTAGGAGGACTCTTGGCGGCGGAGACCCAGGAGTCCTCTTAGGGGGCGGCGGCCTAGGAGGACTCTAGGGGGGCTGCGACCCAGGAGGCCTCTTGGGGGCGGCGACCCAGGAGGCCTCTTGGGGGGCGGAAACCTAGGAGGCCTCTTGGGGGCGGCAACCTAGGAGGCCTCTTGGGGGACGGCGATCCAGGAGGCATCTTGGGGGGGTGGAAACCTAGGATGCCTCTTGGGGGGCGGCGAACCAGGAGGCCTCTAGGGGGACGGCGATCCAGGAGGCCTCTTGGGGGGCGGCGACCAAGGAGGCCTCTTGGGGGCGGCGACCCAGGAGTCCTCTTAGGGGGCGGTGGCCTAGGAGGACTCTTGGGGGCCGGCGGCCTAGGAGGACTCTAGGGGGGCGGCGACCCAGGAGGACTCTTGGTGGGCGGAAACCTAGGAGGCCTCTTGGGGGCGGCAACCTAGGAGGCCTCTTGGGGGACGGCGATCCAGGAGGCATCTTGGGGGGCGGAAACCTAGGATGCCTCTTGGGGGGCGGCGAACAAGGAGGCCTTTTGGGGGACGGCGATCCAGGAGCCCTCTTGGGGGGCGTCGACCAAGGAGGCCTCTTGGGGCGGCGACCCAGGAGTCCTCTTAGGGGTGGCGGCCTAGGAGGACTCTTGGGAGGCGGCGGCCTAGGAGGACTCTTGGGGGCGGCGACCCAGGAGGCCTCTTAGGGGGCGGCGGCCTAGGAGGACTCTTGGCGGCGGAGACCCAGGAGTCCTCTTAGGGGTGGTGGCCTAGGAGGACTCTTGGGGGGCTGCGACCCAGGAGGCCTATTGGGGGAGGCGACCCAGGAGGCCTCTTGGGGGGCGGAAACCTAGAAGGACTCTAGGGGGGCTGTGACCCAGGAGGCCTCTTGGGGGCGGCGACCCAGGAGGCCTCTTGAGGGGCGGCAACCTAGGAGGCCTCTTTGGGGACGGCGATCCAGGAGGCCTCTTGGGGGGCGGCGACCCAGGAGGCCTCTTGGGGGCGGCGACCCAGGAGGCCTCTTAGGTGGCAGCGGCCTAGGAGGACTCTTTTGGGGGGCGTCGGCCTAGGAGGACCCAGGAGGACTCCTGGGGGGAGGTGACCCAGGAGGCCTCTTGGGGGGCGGCGAAACAGTAGTCCTCTTGGGGAGCAGCGACCCAGGAGGCCTCTTGGGGGCGGCGACTAATGAGGCCTCTTAGGGGGCGGCGGCCTAGGAGGACTCTTGGGGGGCGACGGCACAGGAGGACTCTTGGGGGGCGGTGGCCTAGGAGGACTCTTGGGGGGCGGTGGCCTAGGAGGACTCTTGGGGGCGGCGACCGAGGAGGCCTCTTAGGGGGCGGCGGCCTAGGAGGACTCTTGGCGGCGGAGACCCAGGAGTCCTCTTAGGGGGCGGTGGCCTAGGAGGACTCTTAGGGGGCGGCGGCCTAGGAGGACTCTAGGGGGGCTGCGACCCAGGAGGCCTCTTGGGGGCGGCGACCCAGGAGGCCTCTTGGTGGGCGGAAACCTAGGAGGCCTCTTGGGGGCGGCAACATAGGAGGCCTCTTGGGGGACGGCGATCCAGGAGGCATCTTGGGGGGTGGAAACCTAGGATGCCTCTTGGGGGGCGGCGAACCAGGAGGCCTCTTGGGGGACGGCGATCCAGGAGGCCTCTTGGGGGGCGGCGACCAAGGAGGCCTCTTGGGGGCGGCGACCCAGGAGTCCTCTTAGGGAGCGGCAGCCTAGGAGGACTCTTGGGGGGCGGCGGCCTAGGAGGACTCTTGGGGGCGGCGACCCAGGAGGCCTCTTGGGGGCGGCGACCCAGGAGGCCTCTTAGGGGGCGGCGGCCTAGGAGGACTCTTGGGAGGCGGCGGCCTAGGAGGACTCTTGGGGGCGGCGAACCAGGAGGCCTCTTGGGGGGCGGCAACCTAGGAGGCCTCTTGGGGGGGCAGACACCCAGGAGGCCTCTTGGGGGGCAGCGGCCTAGGAGGACTCTTGGCGGTGGAGACCCAGGAGGACTCTTGGGGGGCGGCGACCCAGGAGGCCTCTTGGGGGGCGGCAACCTAGGAGACCTCTTGGGGGGGCGGACACCCAGGAGGCCTCTTGGGGGGCGGCGGCCTAGGAGGACTCTTGGCGGCGGAGACCCAGGAGGCCTCTTGGGGGACGACGATCCAGGAGGCCTCTTGGGGGGCGGCGACCAAGGAGGCCTCTTGGGGGCGGCAACCTAGGAGGCCTCTTGGGGGACGGTGATCCAGGAGGCTTCTTGGGGGGGGCGGAAACCTAGGATGCCTCTTGGGGGTAGGCAAACCAGGAGGCCACTTGGGGGATGGCGATCCAGGAGGCCTCTTGGGGGGCGGCGACCAAGGAGGCCTCTTGGGGGCGGCAACCCAGGAGTCCTCTTAGGGGGCGGCAGCCTAGGAGGACTCTTGGGGGGCGGCGGCCTAGGAGGCCTCTTGGGGGACGGCGATCCAGGAGGCCTCTTGGGGGACGGCGATCCAGGAGGCCTCTTGGGGGGCGGCGACCAAGGAGGCCTCTTGGGGGCGGCGACCCAGGAGTCCTCTTAGGGGGCGGCGGCCTAGGAGGACTCTTGGGGGGCGGCGGCCTAGGAGGACTCTTGGGGGCGGCGACCCAGGAGGCCTCTTAGGGGGCGGCGGCCTAGGAGGACTCTTGGCGGCGGAGACCCAGGAGTCCTCTTAGGGGGCGGTGGCCTAGGAGGACTCTTAGGGGGTGGCAGCCTAGGAGGACTCTAGGGGGGCTGCGACCCAGGAGGCCTCTTGGGGGCGGCGACCCAGGAGGCCTCTTGGGGGGCGGAAACCTAGGAGGCCTCTTGGGGGCGGCAACCTAGGACGCCTCTTGGGGGACGGCGATCCAGGAGGCATCTTGGGGGGTGGAAACCTAGGATGCCTCTTGGGGGGCGGCGAACCAGGAGGCCTCTTGGGGGACGGCGATCCAGGAGGCCTCTTGGGGGGCGGCGACCAAGGAGGCCTCTTGGGGGCAGCAACCCAGGAGTCCTCTTAGGGGGCAGCAGCCTAGGAGGACTCTTGGGGGGCGGCGGCCTAGGAGGACTCTTGGGGGCGGCGACCCAGGAGGCCTCTTGGGGGCGGCGACCCAGGAGGCCTCTTAGGGGGCGGCGGCCTAGGAGGACTCTTGGCGGCGGCGACCCAGGAGTCCTCTTAGGGGGCGGCGGCCTAGGAGGACTCTTGGGAGGCGGCGGCCTAGGAGGAATCTTGGGGGCGGCGAACCAGGAGGCCTCTTGGGGGGCGGCAACTTAGGAGGCCTCTTGGGGGGGCAGACACCCAGGAGGCCTCTTGGGGGGCAGCGGCCTAGGAGGACTCTTGGCGGTGGAGACCCAGGAGGACTCTTGGGGGGCGGCGACCCAGGAGGACTCTTGGGGGAGGCGACCCAGGAGGCCTCTTGGGGGCGGAAACCTAGGATGCCTCTTGGGGGCCGACGATCCAGGAGGCCTCTTGGGGGGCGGCGACCAAGGAGGCCTCTTGGGGGCGGCGACCCAGGAGTCCTCTTAGGGGGCGGCGGCCTAGGAGGACTCTTGGGGGGCGGCAACCTAGGAGGCCTCTTGGGGGACGGCGATCCAGGAGGCCTCTTGGGGGACGGCGATCCAGGAGGCCTCTTGGGGGGCGGCGACCAAGGAGGCCTCTTGGGGGCGGCGACCCAGGAGTCCTCTTAGGGGGCGGCGGCCTAGGAGGACTCTTGGGGGGCGGCGGCCTAGGAGGACTCTTGGGGGCGGCGACCCAGGAGGCCTCTTAGGGGGCGGCAGCCTAGGAGGACTCTTGGGGGGCGGCGGCCTAGGAGGACTCTTGGGGGCGGCGACCCAGGAGGCCTCTTGGGGGCGGCGACCCAGGAGGCCTCTTAGGGGGCGGAGGCCTAGGAGGACTCTTGGCGGCGGAGACCCAGGAGGCCTCTTAGGGGGCGGCGGCCTAGGAGGACTCTTGGCGGCGGAGACCCAGGAGTCCTCTTAGGGGGCGGTGGCCTAGGAGGACTCTTGGGGGCCGGCGGCCTAGGAGGACTCTTGGGGGCCGGCGGCCTAGGAGGACTCTAGGGGGGCGGCGACCCAGGAGGACTCTTGGTGGGCGGAAACCTAGGAGGCCTCTTGGGGGCGGCAACCTAGGAGGCCTCTTGGGGGACGGCGATCCAGGAGGCATCTTGGGGGGCGGAAACCTAGGATGCCTCTTGGGGGGCGGCGAACAAGGAGGCCTTTTGGGGGACGGCGATCCAGGAGCCCTCTTGGGGGGCGTCGACCAAGGAGGCCTCTTGGGGCGGCGACCCAGGAGTCCTCTTAGGGGTGGCGGCCTAGGAGGACTCTTGGGGGGCGGCGGCCTAGGAGGACTCTTGGGGGCGGCGACCCAGGAGGCCTCTTAGGGGGCGGCGGCCTCGGAGGACTCTTGGCGGCGGAGACCCAGGAGTCCTCTTAGGGGTGGTGGCCTAGGAGGACTCTTGGGGGGCTGCGACCCAGGAGGCCTCTTGGGGGAGGCGACCCAGGAGGCCTCTTGGGGGGCGGAAACCTAGGATGCCTCTTGGGGGTCGGCGATCCAGGAGGCCTCTTGGGGGGCGGCGACCAAGGAGGCCGCTTGGGGGCGGCGACCAAGGAGTCCTCTTAGGGGGCGGCGGCCTAGGAGGACTCTTGGGGGGCGGCAACCTAGGAGGCCTCTTGGGGGACGGCGATCCAGGAGGCCTCTTGGGGGACGGCGATCCAGGAGGCCTCTTGGGGGGCGGCGACCAAGGAGGCCTCTTGGGGGCGGCGACCCAGGAGTCCTCTTAGGGGGCGGCGGCCTAGGAGGACTCTTGGGGGGCGGCGGCCTAGGAGGACTCTTGGGGGCGGCGACCCAGGAGGCCTCTTAGGGGGCGGCGGCCTAGGAGGACTCTTGGCGGCGGAGACCCAGGAGTCCTCTTAGGGGGCGGTGGCCTAGGAGGACTCTAGGGGGGCTGCGACCCAGGAGGCCTCTCGGGGGCGGCGACCCAGGAGGCCTCTTGGGGGGCGGAAACCTAGGAGGCCTCTTGGGGGCGGCAACCTAGGAGGCCTCTTGGGGGACGGCGATCCAGGAGGCATCTTGGGGGGTGGAAACCTAGGATGCCTCTTGGGGGACGGCGAACCAGGAGGCCTCTTGGGGGACGGCGATCCAGGAGGCCTCTTGGGGGGCGGCGACCAAGGAGGCCTCTTGGGGGCGGCGACCCAGGAGTCCTCTTAGGGGGCGGCAGCCTAGGAGGACTCTTGGGGGGCGGCGGCCTAGGAGGACTCTTGGGGGCGGCGACCCAGGAGGCCTCTTGGAGGCGGCGACCCAGGAAGCCTCTTAGGGGGCGGCGGCCTAGGAGGACTCTTGGGAGGCGGCGGCCTAGGAGGACTCTTGGGGGCGGCGAACCAGGAGGCCTCTTGGGGGGCGGCAACCTAGGAGGCCTCTTGGGGGGGCAGACACCCAGGAGGCCTCTTGGGGGGCGGCGGCCTAGGAGGACTCTTGGCGGTGGAGACCCAGGAGGACTCTTGGGGGGCGGCGACCCAGGAGGCCTCTTGGGGGGCGGTAACCTAGGAGACCTCTTGGGGGGGCGGACACCCAGGAGGTCTCTTGGGGGGCGGCGGCCTAGGAGGACTCTTGGCGGCGGAGACCCAGGAGGCCTCTTGGGGGACGGCGATCCAGGAGGCCTCTTGGGGGGCGGCGACCAAGGAGGCCTCTTGGGGGCGGCAACCTAGGAGGCCTCTTGGGGGACGGTGATCCAGGAGGCTTCTTGGGGGGGCGGAAACCTAGGATGCCTCTTGGGTGTAGGCAAACCAGGAGGCCACTTGGGGAATGCCGATCCAGGAGGCCTCTTGGGGGCGGCGACCTAGGAGGACTCTTGGGGGGCGGTGAACCAGGAGGCCTCTTAGAGGGCGGCGGCCTAGGAGGACTCTAGGGGGGCTGCGACCCAGGAGGCCTCTTAGGGGGCGGCGGCCTAGGAGGACTCTTGGCGGCGGAGACCCAGGAGTCCTCTTAGGGGGCATCTTGGGGGGTGGAAACCTAGGATGCCTCTTGGGGGGCGGCGAACCAGGAGGCCTCTTAGGGGGCGGCGGCCTAGGAGGACTCTTGGGGGGCGGCGGCCTAGGAGGACTCTTGGGGGCGGCGACCCAGGAGTCCTCTTAGGGGGCAATGGCCTAGGAGGACTCTTGGGGGGCTGCGATCCAGGAGGCCTCTTGGGGGGAGAAAACCTAGGAGGACTCTAGGGGGCTGTGACCCATGAGGCCTCTTGGGGGCGGCGACCCAGGAGGCCTCTTGAGGGGCGGAAACCTAGGAGGCCTCTTGGGGGCGGCAACCTAGGAGGCCTCTTGGGGGACGGCGATCCAGGAGGCCTCTTGGGGGCGGCGACCCAGGAGGCCTCTTAGGTGGCAGCGGCCTAGGAGGACTCTTGGGGGGCGGCGGCCTAGGAGGACCCAGGAGGACTCCTGGGGGGAGGTGACCAGGGAGACCTCTTGGGGGGCGGCAGCCTAGGAGGACTCTTGGGGGGCGGCGACCCAGGAGGCCTCTTGGGGGGCGGCGACCCAGGAGGACTCTTGGGGGGCGGCGACCCAGGAGAACTCTTGGGGGGGCGGCGAACCAGGAGGCCTCTTGGGGGACGGCAACCTAGGAGGCCTCTTGGGGGGCAGACACCCAGGAGGCCTCTTGGGGGGCGGCGACCCAGGAGTCCTCTTGGGGAGCAGCGACCCAGGAGGCCTCTTGGGGGCGGCGACCAATGAGGCCTCTTGGGGGGCGGCGGCCTAGGAGGACTCTTGGGGGTGACGGCACAGGAGGACTCTT
The DNA here is from genome assembly GCF_029499605.1 of Hyla sarda. NCBI lineage: Eukaryota > Metazoa > Chordata > Amphibia > Anura > Hylidae > Hyla > Hyla sarda. The sequence continues at coordinate 234,817,936 of NC_079189.1, read as the reverse complement.
GGCGGCGGAGACCCAGGAGGACTCTTGGTGGGCGGCGACCCAGGAGGCCTCTTGGGGGGCGGCGACCTAGGAGGCCTCTTGGGGGCGGCGACCCAGGAGTCCTCTTGGGGAGCAGCGACCCAGGAGGACTCTAGAGGGGCGGCGACCAAGGAGGCCTCTTGGGGGGCGGCGGCCTAGGAGGACTCTAGGGGGGCAGCGACCCAGGAGGCCTTTTGGGGGGTGGCGGCCTAGGAGGACTCTTGGCGGTGGAGACCCAGGAGGACTCTTGGGGGGCGGCGACCCAGGAGGCCTCTTGGGGGGCGGCAACCTAGGAGACCTCTTGGGGGGGCGGACACCCAGGAGGCCTCTTGGGGGGCGGCGGCCTAGGAGGACTCTTGGGAGGCGGCGGCCTAGGAGGACTCTTGGGGGCGGCGAACCAGGAGGCCTCTTGGGGGGCGGCAACCTAGGAGGCCTCTTGGGGGGGCAGACACCCAGGAGGCCTCTTGGGGGGCGGCGGCCTAGGAGGACTCTTGGCGGTGGAGACCCAGGAGGACTCTTGGGGGGCGGCGACCCAGGAGGCCTCTTGGGGGGCAGCAACCTAGGAGACCTCTTGGGGGGGCGGACACCCAGGAGGCCTCTTGGGGGGCGGCGGCCTAGGAGGACTCTTGGCGGCGGAGACCCAGGAGGCCTCTTGGGGGACGGCGATCCAGGAGGCCTCTTGGGGGGCGGCGACCAAGGAGGCCTCTTGGGGGCGGCAACCTAGGAGGCCTCTTGGGGGACGGTGATCCAGGAGGCTTCTTGGGGGGGGCGGAAACCTAGGATGCCTCTTGGGGGTAGGCAAACAAGGAGGCCACTTGGGGGATGGCGATCCAGGAGGCCTCTTGGGGGGCGGCGACCAAGGAGGCCTCTTGGGGGCGGCGACCCAGGAGTCCTCTTAGGGGGCGGCAGCCTAGGAGGACTCTTGGGGGGCGGCGGCCTAGGAGGACTCTTGGGGGCGGCGACCCAGGAGGCCTCTTGGGGACGGCGACCCAGGAGGCCTCTTAGGGGGCGGCGGCCTAGGAGGACTCTTGGCGGCGGAGACCCAGGAGTCCTCTTAGGGGGCGGTGGCCTAGGAGGACTCTTGGGGGCCGGACGCCTAGGAGGCCTCTTGGGGGCGGCGACCCAGGAGGCCTCTTGAGGGGCGGAAACCTAGGAGGCCTCTTGGGGGCGGCAACCTAGGAGGCCTCTTTGGGGACGGCGATCCAGGAGGCCTCTTGGGGGGCGGCGACCCAGGAGGCCTCTTGGGGGCGGCGACCCAGGAGGCCTCTTAGGTGGCAGCGGCCTAGGAGGACTCTTGGGGGGCGTCGGCCTAGGAGGACCCAGGAGGACTCCTGGGGGGAGGTGACCCAGGAGGCCTCTTGGGGGGCGGCGACCCAGGAGTCCTCTTGGGGAGCAGCGACCCAGGAGGCCTCTTGGGGGCGGCGACCAATGAGGCCTCTTAGGGGGCGGCGGCCTAGGAGGACTCTTGGGGGGCGACGGCACAGGAGGACTCTTGGCGGCGGAGACCCAGGAGGACTCTTGGGGGCGGCGACCCAGGAGTCCTCTTAGGGGGCGGCGGCCTAGGAGGACTCTTGGGGGGCGGCAACCTAGGAGGCCTCTTGGGGGACGGCGATCCAGGAGGCATCTTGGGGGGTGGAAACCTAGGATGCCTCTTGGGGGGCGGCGAACCAGGAGGCCTCTTAGGGGGCGGCGGCCTAGGAGGACTCTTGGGGGGCGAAGGCCTAGGAGGACTCTTGGGGGCGGTGACCCAGGAGGCCTCTTAGGGGGCGGCGGCCTAGGAGGCCTCTTGGGGGTCGGCAGCCTAAGAGGACTCTTGGGGGGCGGCGGCCTAGGAGGACTCTTGGCGGCGGAGACCCAGGAGTCCTCTTAGGGGGCGGCGGCCTAGGAGGACTCTAGGGGGGCTGCGACCCAGGAGGCCTCTTGGGGGCGGCGACCCAGGAGGCCTCTTGGGGGGCGGAAACCTAGGAGGCCTCTTGGGGGCGGCAACCTAGGAGGCCTCTTGGGGGACGGCGATCCAGGAGGCATCTTGGGGGGGTGGAAACCTAGGATGCCTCTTGGGGGGCGGCGAACCAGGAGGCCTCTAGGGGGACGGCGATCCAGGAGGCCTCTTGGGGGGCGGCGACCAAGGAGGCCTCTTGGGGGCGGCGACCCAGGAGTCCTCTTAGGGGGCGGTGGCCTAGGAGGACTCTTGGGGGCCGGCGGCCTAGGAGGACTCTAGGGGGGCGGCGACCCAGGAGGACTCTTGGTGGGCGGAAACCTAGGAGGCCTCTTGGGGGCGGCAACCTAGGAGGCCTCTTGGGGGACGGCGATCCAGGAGGCATCTTGGGGGGCGGAAACCTAGGATGCCTCTTGGGGGGCGGCGAACAAGGAGGCCTTTTGGGGGACGGCGATCCAGGAGCCCTCTTGGGGGGCGTCGACCAAGGAGGCCTCTTGGGGCGGCGACCCAGGAGTCCTCTTAGGGGTGGCGGCCTAGGAGGACTCTTGGGAGGCGGCGGCCTAGGAGGACTCTTGGGGGCGGCGACCCAGGAGGCCTCTTAGGGGGCGGCGGCCTAGGAGGACTCTTGGCGGCGGAGACCCAGGAGTCCTCTTAGGGGTGGTGGCCTAGGAGGACTCTTGGGGGGCTGCGACCCAGGAGGCCTATTGGGGGAGGCGACCCAGGAGGCCTCTTGGGGGGCGGAAACCTAGAAGGACTCTAGGGGGGCTGTGACCCAGGAGGCCTCTTGGGGGCGGCGACCCAGGAGGCCTCTTGAGGGGCGGCAACCTAGGAGGCCTCTTTGGGGACGGCGATCCAGGAGGCCTCTTGGGGGGCGGCGACCCAGGAGGCCTCTTGGGGGCGGCGACCCAGGAGGCCTCTTAGGTGGCAGCGGCCTAGGAGGACTCTTTTGGGGGGCGTCGGCCTAGGAGGACCCAGGAGGACTCCTGGGGGGAGGTGACCCAGGAGGCCTCTTGGGGGGCGGCGAAACAGTAGTCCTCTTGGGGAGCAGCGACCCAGGAGGCCTCTTGGGGGCGGCGACTAATGAGGCCTCTTAGGGGGCGGCGGCCTAGGAGGACTCTTGGGGGGCGACGGCACAGGAGGACTCTTGGGGGGCGGTGGCCTAGGAGGACTCTTGGGGGGCGGTGGCCTAGGAGGACTCTTGGGGGCGGCGACCGAGGAGGCCTCTTAGGGGGCGGCGGCCTAGGAGGACTCTTGGCGGCGGAGACCCAGGAGTCCTCTTAGGGGGCGGTGGCCTAGGAGGACTCTTAGGGGGCGGCGGCCTAGGAGGACTCTAGGGGGGCTGCGACCCAGGAGGCCTCTTGGGGGCGGCGACCCAGGAGGCCTCTTGGTGGGCGGAAACCTAGGAGGCCTCTTGGGGGCGGCAACATAGGAGGCCTCTTGGGGGACGGCGATCCAGGAGGCATCTTGGGGGGTGGAAACCTAGGATGCCTCTTGGGGGGCGGCGAACCAGGAGGCCTCTTGGGGGACGGCGATCCAGGAGGCCTCTTGGGGGGCGGCGACCAAGGAGGCCTCTTGGGGGCGGCGACCCAGGAGTCCTCTTAGGGAGCGGCAGCCTAGGAGGACTCTTGGGGGGCGGCGGCCTAGGAGGACTCTTGGGGGCGGCGACCCAGGAGGCCTCTTGGGGGCGGCGACCCAGGAGGCCTCTTAGGGGGCGGCGGCCTAGGAGGACTCTTGGGAGGCGGCGGCCTAGGAGGACTCTTGGGGGCGGCGAACCAGGAGGCCTCTTGGGGGGCGGCAACCTAGGAGGCCTCTTGGGGGGGCAGACACCCAGGAGGCCTCTTGGGGGGCAGCGGCCTAGGAGGACTCTTGGCGGTGGAGACCCAGGAGGACTCTTGGGGGGCGGCGACCCAGGAGGCCTCTTGGGGGGCGGCAACCTAGGAGACCTCTTGGGGGGGCGGACACCCAGGAGGCCTCTTGGGGGGCGGCGGCCTAGGAGGACTCTTGGCGGCGGAGACCCAGGAGGCCTCTTGGGGGACGACGATCCAGGAGGCCTCTTGGGGGGCGGCGACCAAGGAGGCCTCTTGGGGGCGGCAACCTAGGAGGCCTCTTGGGGGACGGTGATCCAGGAGGCTTCTTGGGGGGGGCGGAAACCTAGGATGCCTCTTGGGGGTAGGCAAACCAGGAGGCCACTTGGGGGATGGCGATCCAGGAGGCCTCTTGGGGGGCGGCGACCAAGGAGGCCTCTTGGGGGCGGCAACCCAGGAGTCCTCTTAGGGGGCGGCAGCCTAGGAGGACTCTTGGGGGGCGGCGGCCTAGGAGGACTCTTGGGGGCGGCGAACCAGGAGGCCTCTTGGGGGACGGCGATCCAGGAGGCCTCTTGGGGGGCGGCGACCAAGGAGGCCTCTTGGGGGCGGCGACCCAGGAGTCCTCTTAGGGGGCGGCGGCCTAGGAGGACTCTTGGGGGGCGGCGGCCTAGGAGGACTCTTGGTGGCGGCGACCCAGGAGGCCTCTTAGGGGGCGGCGGCCTAGGAGGACTCTTGGCGGCGGAGACCCAGGAGTCCTCTTAGGGGGCGGCGGCCTAGGAGGACTCTTGGGGGGCGGCGGCCTAGGAGGACTCTTGGTGGCGGCGACCCAGGAGGCCTCTTAGGGGGCGGCGGCCTAGGAGGACTCTTGGCGGCGGAGACCCAGGAGTCCTCTTAGGGGGGCGGCGGCCTAGGAGGACTCTAGGGGGGCTGCGACCCAGGAGGCCTCTTGGGGGCGGCGACCCAGGAGGCCTCTTGGGGGGCGGAAACCTAGGAGGCCTCTTGGGGGCGGCAACCTAGGAGGCCTCTTGGGGGACGGCGATCCAGGAGGCATCTTGGGGGGTGGAAACCTAGGATGCCTCTTGGGGGGCGGCGAACCAGGAGGCCTCTTGGGGGACGGCGATCCAGGAGGCCTCTTGGGGGGCGGCGACCAAGGAGGCCTCTTGGGGGCCGCGACCCAGGAGTCCTCTTAGGGGGCGGCAGCCTAGGAGGACTCTTGGCGGCGGAGACCCAGGAGTCCTCTTAGGGGGCGGTGGCCTAGGAGGACTCTTGGGGGCCGGCGGCCTAGGAGGACTCTAGGGGGGCGGCAACCCAGGAGAACTCTTGGTGGGCGGAAACCTAGGAGGCCTCTTGGGGGCGGCAACCTAGGAGGCCTCTTGGGGGACGGCGATCCAGGAGGCATCTTGGGGGGCGGAAACCTAGGATGCCTCTTGGGGGGCGGCGAACAAGGAGGCCTTTTGGGGGACGGCGATCCAGGAGCCCTCTTGGGGGGCGTCGACCAAGGAGGCCTCTTGGGGCGGCGACCCAGGAGTCCTCTTAGGGGTGGCGTCCTAGGAGGACTCTTGGGGGGCGGCGGCCTAGGAGGACTCTTGGGGGCGGCGACCCAGGAGGCCTCTTAGGGGGCGGCGGCCTAGGAGGACTCTTGGCGGCGGAGACCCAGGAGTCCTCTTAGGGGTGGTGGCCTAGGAGGACTCTTGGGGGGCTGCGACCCAGGAGGCCTCTTGGGGGAGGCGACCCAGGAGGCCTCTTGGGGGGCGGAAACCTAGGAGGACTCTAGGGGGGCTGTGACCCAGGAGGCCTCTTGGGGGCGGCGACCCAGGAGGCCTCTTGAGGGGCGGCAACCTAGGAGGCCTCTTTGGGTACGGCGATCCAGGAGGCCTCTTGGGGGGCGGCGACCCAGGAGGCCTCTTGGGGGCGGCGACCCAGGAGGCCTCTTAGGTGGCAGAGGCCTAGGAGGACTCTTGGGGGCATCGGCCTAGGAGGACCCAGGAGGACTCCTGGGGGGAGGTGACCCAGGAGGCCTCTTGGGGGGCGGCGACCCAGGAGTCCTCTTGGGGAGCAGCGACCCAGGAGGCCTCTTGGGGGCGGCGACCAATGAGGCCTCTTAGGGGGCGGCGGCCTAGGAGGACTCTTGGGGGGCGACGGCACAGGAGGACTCTTGGCGGCGGAGACCCAGGAGGACTCTTGGGGGGCGGCGACCCAGGAGGCCTCTTGGGGGGCGGCAACCTAGAAGGCCTCTTGGGGGGCAGACACCCAGGAGGCCTCTTGGGGGGCGGCGACCCAGGAGTCCTCTTGGGGAGCAGCGACCCAGGAGGCCTCTTGGGGGTGGCAACCCAGGAGGGCTCTTAGGGGACGCCGGCCTAGGAGGACTCTTGGGGGGCGACGGCACAGGAGGACTCTTGGCGGCAGTGACCCAGGAGGACTCTTGGGGGGTGGCGACCCAGGAGGCCTCTTGGGGGACGGCAACCTAGGAGGCCTCTTTGGGGGCAGACACCCAGGAGGCCTCTTGGGGGGCGGCGACCCAGGAGGCCTCTTGGGGAGCAGTGACCAAGGAGGCCTCTTGGGGGCGGCAACCCAGGAGGCCTTTTAGGGGGCGGCGGCCTAGGAGGACTCTTGGGGGGAGATGGCACAGGGGGACTCTTGGCGGTGGAGACCCAGGAGGACTCTTGGGGGGCGGCGACCCAGGAGGCCTCTTGGGGGGCGGCAACCTAGGAGGCCTCTTGGGGGGCAGACACCCAGGAGGCCTCTTGGGGGCGGTGACCCAGGAGTCCTCTTAGGGGGCGGCGGCCTAGGAGGACTCTTGGGGGGCGGCGGCCTAGGAGGACTCTTGGGGGCAGCGAACCAGGAGGCCTCTTGGGAGACGGCGATCCAGGAGGCCTCTTGGGGGGCGGCGACCAAGGAGGCCTCTTGGGGGCGCGACCCAGGAGTCCTCTTAGGGGGCGGTGGCCTAGGAGGACTCTTGGGGGGCTGCGACCCAGGAGGACTCTTGGGGGAGGCGACCCAGGAGGCCTCTTGGGGGGCGGAAACCTAGGAGGACTCTAGGGGGGCTGTGACCCAGGAGGCCTCTTGGGGGCGGCGACCCAGGACGCCTCTTGAGGGGCGGAAACCTAGGAGGCCTCTTGGGGGCGGCAACCTAGGAGGCCTCTTTGGGGACGGCGATCCAGGAGGCCTCTTGGGGGGCGGCGACCCAGGAGGCCTCTTGGGGGGCAGACACCCAGGAGGCCTCTTGGGGGGCGGCGACCCAGGAGGCCTCTTGGGGAGCAGCGACCAAGGAGGCCTCTTGGGGGCGGCAACCCAGGAGGCCTTTTAGGGGGCGGCGGCCTAGGAGGACTCTTGGGGGGAGATGGCACAGGAGGACTCTTGGCGGCGGAGATCCAGGAGGACTCTTGGGGGGCGGCGACCCAGGAGGCCTCTTGGGGGGCGGCAACCTAGGAGGCCTCTTGGGGGGCAGACACCCAGGAGGCCTCTTTGGGGGCGGCGGCCTAGGAGGACTCTTGGCGGTGGAGACCCAGGAGGACTCTTGGGGGGCGGCGACCCAGGAGGCCTCTTGGGGGGCGTCAACCTAGGAGACCTCTTGGGGGGGCGGACACCCAGGAGGCCTCTTGGGGGGCGGAGGCCCAGGAGGACTCTTGGCGGCGGAGACCCAGGAGGACTCTTGGGGGAGGGGACCCAGGAGGACTCTTGGGGGCGGCGACCCAAGAGGCCTCTTGGGGGACGGCGATCCAGGAGGCCTCTTGGGGGGCGGCAACCTGGGAGGCCTCTTGGGGGCGGCAACCTAGGAGGCCTCTTGGGGGACGGTGATCCAGGAGGCTTCTTGGGGGGCGGAAACCTAGGATGCCTCTTGGGGGCCGGCGATCCAGGAGGCCTCTTGGGGGGCGGCGACCAAGGAGGCCTCTTGGGGGCGGCGACCCAGGAATCCTCTTAGGGGGGTGGCGGCCTAGGAGGACTTTTGGGGGGCGGCGGCCTAGGAGAACTCTTGGGGGCGGCAAACCAGGAGGCCTCTTGGGGGACGGCGATCCAGGAGGCCTCTTGGGGGGCGGCGACCAAGGAGGCCTCTTGGGGGCGGCGACCCAGGAGTCCTCTTAGGGGGCGGCGGCCTAGGAGGCCTCTTGGGGGACGGCGATCCAGGAGGCATCTTGGGGGGTGGAAACCTAGGATGCCTCTTGGGGGGCGGCGAACCAGGAGGCCTCTTAGGGGGCGGCGGCCTAGGAGGACTCTTGGGGGGCGGCGGCCTAGGAGGACTCTTGGGGGCGGCGACCCAGGAGGCCTCTTAGGGGGCGGCGGCCTAGGAGGCCTCTTGGGGGACGGCGATCCAGGAGGCATCTTGGGGGGTGGAAACCTAGGATGCCTCTTAGGGGGCGGCGAACCAGGAGGCCTCTTAGGGGGCGGCGGCCTAGGAGGACTCTTGGGGGGCGGCGGCCTAGGAGGACTCTTGGGGGCGGCGACCCAGGAGTCCTCTTAGGGGGCGGTGGCCTAGGAGGACTCTTGGGGGGCTGCGATCCAGGAGGCCTCTTGGGGGGTGGAAACCTAGGAGGACTCTAGGGGGCTGTGACCCAGGAGGCCTCTTGGGGGCGGCGACCCAGGAGGCCTCTTGAGGGGCGGAAACCTAGGAGGCCTCTTGGGGGCGGCAACCTAGGAGGCCTCTTGGGGGACGGCGATCCAGGAGGCCTCTTGGGGGCGGCGACCCAGGAGGCCTCTTAGGTGGCAGCGGCCTAGGAGGACTCTTGGGGGGCGGCGGCCTAGGAGGACCCAGGAGGACTCCTGGGGGGAGGTGACCCAGGAGACCTCTTGGGGGGCGGCAGCCTAGGAGGACTCTTGGGGGGCTGCGACCCAGGAGGCCTCTTGGGGGAGGCGACCCAGGAGGCCTCTTGGGGGGCGGAAACCTAGGAGGACTCTAGGGGGGCTGTGACCCAGGAGGCCTCTTGGGGGCGGCGACCCAGGACGCCTCTTGAGGGGCGGAAACCTAGGAGGCCTCTTGGGGGCGGCAACCTAGGAGGCTTCTTTGGGGACGGCGATCCAGGAGGCCTCTTGGGGGGCGGCGACCCAGGAGGCCTCTTGGGGGGCAGACACCCAGGAGGCCTCTTGGGGGGCGGCGACCCAGGAGGCCTTTTAGGGGGCGGCGGCCTAAGAGGACTCTTGGGGGGAGATGGCACAGGGGGACTCTTGGCGTTGGAGACCCAGGAGGACTCTTGGGGGGCGGCGACCCAGGAGGCCTCTTGGGGGGCGGCGACCTAGGAGGCCTCTTGGGGGGCAGACACCCAGGAGGCCTCTTGGGGGCGGCGACCCAGGAGTCCTCTTGGGGAGCAGCGACCCAGGAGGCCTCTTGGGGGCGGTGACCCAGGAGGCCTCTTAGGGGGCGGCGGCCTAGGAGGACTCTTGGGGGGCGACGGCACAGGAGGACTCTTGGCGGCGGAGACCCAGGAGAACTCTTGGGGGGCGGCGACCCAGGAGGCCTCTTGGGGGGCGGCAACCTAGGAGGCCTCTTGGGGGGCAGACACCCAGGAGGCCTCTTTGGGGGCGGCGGCCTAGGAGGACTCTTGGCGGTGGAGACCCAGGAGGACTCTTGGGGGGCGGCGACCCAGGAGGCCCCTTGGGGGGCGTCAACCTAGGAGACCTCTTGGGGGGGCGGACACCCAGGAGGCCTCTTGGGGGGCGGAGGCCCAGGAGGACTCTTGGCGGCGGAGACCCAGGAGGACTCTTGGGGGAGGGGACCCAGGAGGACTCTTGGGGGCGGCGACCCAAGAGGCCTCTTGGGGGATGGCGATCCAGAAGGCCTCTTGGGGGGCGGCAACCTAGGAGGCCTCTTGGGGGCGGCGACCCAAGAGTCCTCTTAGGGGGTGGCGGCCTTGGAGGACTTTTGGGGGGCGGCGGCCTAGGAGAACTCTTGGGGGCGGCGAACCAGGAGGCCTCTTGGGGGACGGCGATCCAGGAGGCCTCTTGGGGGGCGGCGACCAAGGAGGCCTCTTGGGGGCGGCGACCCAGGAGTCCTCTTAGGGGGCGGCGGCCTAGGAGGACTCTTGGGGGACGGCAACCTAGGAGGCCTCTTGGGGGACGGCGATCCAGGAGGCATCTTGGGGGGTGGAAACCTAGGATGCCTCTTGGGGGGCGGCGAACCAGAAGGCCTCTTAGGGGGCGGCGGCCTAGGAGGACTCTTGGGGGGCGGCGGCCTAGGAGGACTCTTGGGGGACGGCGATCCAGGAGGCATCTTGGGGGGTGGAAACCTAGGATGCCTCTTGGGGGGCGGCGAACCAGGAGGCCTCTTAGGGGGCGGCGGCCTAGGAGGACTCTTGGGGGGCGGCGGCCTAGGAGGACTCTTGGGGGCGGCGACCCAGGAGTCCTCTTAGGGGGCGGTGGCCTAGGAGGACTCTTGGGAGGCGGCGGCCTAGGAGGACTCTTGGGGGCGGCGAACCAGGAGGCCTCTTGGGGGGCGGCAACCTAGGAGGCCTCTTGGGGGGGCAGACACCCAGGAGGCCTCTTGGGGGGCAGCGGCCTAGGAGGACTCTTGGCGGTGGAGACCCAGGAGGACTCTTGGGGGGCGGCGACCCAGGAGGCCTCTTGGGGGGCGGCAACCTAGGAGACCTCTTGGGGGGGCGGACACCCAGGAGGCCTCTTGGGGGGCGGCGGCCTAGGAGGACTCTTGGCGGCGGAGACCCAGGAGGCCTCTTGGGGGACGACGATCCAGGAGGCCTCTTGGGGGGCGGCGACCAAGGAGGCCTCTTGGGGGCGGCAACCTAGGAGGCCTCTTGGGGGACGGTGATCCAGGAGGCTTCTTGGGGGGGGCGGAAACCTAGGATGCCTCTTGGGGGTAGGCAAACCAGGAGGCCACTTGGGGGATGGCGATCCAGGAGGCCTCTTGGGGGGCGGCGACCAAGGAGGCCTCTTGGGGGCGGCAACCCAGGAGTCCTCTTAGGGGGCGGCAGCCTAGGAGGACTCTTGGGGGGCGGCGGCCTAGGAGGACTCTTGGGGGCGGCGAACCAGGAGGCCTCTTGGGGGACGGCGATCCAGGAGGCCTCTTGGGGGGCGGCGACCAAGGAGGCCTCTTGGGGGCGGCGACCCAGGAGTCCTCTTAGGGGGCGGCGGCCTAGGAGGACTCTTGGGGGGCGGCGGCCTAGGAGGACTCTTGGTGGCGGCGACCCAGGAGGCCTCTTAGGGGGCGGCGGCCTAGGAGGACTCTTGGCGGCGGAGACCCAGGAGTCCTCTTAGGGGGCGGCGGCCTAGGAGGACTCTTGGGGGGCGGCGGCCTAGGAGGACTCTTGGTGGCGGCGACCCAGGAGGCCTCTTAGGGGGCGGCGGCCTAGGAGGACTCTTGGCGGCGGAGACCCAGGAGTCCTCTTAGGGGGGCGGCGGCCTAGGAGGACTCTAGGGGGGCTGCGACCCAGGAGGCCTCTTGGGGGCGGCGACCCAGGAGGCCTCTTGGGGGGCGGAAACCTAGGAGGCCTCTTGGGGGCGGCAACCTAGGAGGCCTCTTGGGGGACGGCGATCCAGGAGGCATCTTGGGGGGTGGAAACCTAGGATGCCTCTTGGGGGGCGGCGAACCAGGAGGCCTCTTGGGGGACGGCGATCCAGGAGGCCTCTTGGGGGGCGGCGACCAAGGAGGCCTCTTGGGGGCCGCGACCCAGGAGTCCTCTTAGGGGGCGGCAGCCTAGGAGGACTCTTGGCGGCGGAGACCCAGGAGTCCTCTTAGGGGGCGGTGGCCTAGGAGGACTCTTGGGGGCCGGCGGCCTAGGAGGACTCTAGGGGGGCGGCAACCCAGGAGAACTCTTGGTGGGCGGAAACCTAGGAGGCCTCTTGGGGGCGGCAACCTAGGAGGCCTCTTGGGGGACGGCGATCCAGGAGGCATCTTGGGGGGCGGAAACCTAGGATGCCTCTTGGGGGGCGGCGAACAAGGAGGCCTTTTGGGGGACGGCGATCCAGGAGCCCTCTTGGGGGGCGTCGACCAAGGAGGCCTCTTGGGGCGGCGACCCAGGAGTCCTCTTAGGGGTGGCGTCCTAGGAGGACTCTTGGGGGGCGGCGGCCTAGGAGGACTCTTGGGGGCGGCGACCCAGGAGGCCTCTTAGGGGGCGGCGGCCTAGGAGGACTCTTGGCGGCGGAGACCCAGGAGTCCTCTTAGGGGTGGTGGCCTAGGAGGACTCTTGGGGGGCTGCGACCCAGGAGGCCTCTTGGGGGAGGCGACCCAGGAGGCCTCTTGGGGGGCGGAAACCTAGGAGGACTCTAGGGGGGCTGTGACCCAGGAGGCCTCTTGGGGGCGGCGACCCAGGAGGCCTCTTGAGGGGCGGCAACCTAGGAGGCCTCTTTGGGTACGGCGATCCAGGAGGCCTCTTGGGGGGCGGCGACCCAGGAGGCCTCTTGGGGGCGGCGACCCAGGAGGCCTCTTAGGTGGCAGAGGCCTAGGAGGACTCTTGGGGGGCATCGGCCTAGGAGGACCCAGGAGGACTCCTGGGGGGAGGTGACCCAGGAGGCCTCTTGGGGGGCGGCGACCCAGGAGTCCTCTTGGGGAGCAGCGACCCAGGAGGCCTCTTGGGGGCGGCGACCAATGAGGCCTCTTAGGGGGCGGCGGCCTAGGAGGACTCTTGGGGGGCGACGGCACAGGAGGACTCTTGGCGGCGGAGACCCAGGAGGACTCTTGGGGGGCGGCGACCCAGGAGGCCTCTTGGGGGGCGGCAACCTAGAAGGCCTCTTGGGGGGCAGACACCCAGGAGGCCTCTTGGGGGGCGGCGACCCAGGAGTCCTCTTGGGGAGCAGCGACCCAGGAGGCCTCTTGGGGGTGGCAACCCAGGAGGGCTCTTAGGGGACGCCGGCCTAGGAGGACTCTTGGGGGGCGACGGCACAGGAGGACTCTTGGCGGCAGTGACCCAGGAGGACTCTTGGGGGGTGGCGACCCAGGAGGCCTCTTGGGGGACGGCAACCTAGGAGGCCTCTTTGGGGGCAGACACCCAGGAGGCCTCTTGGGGGGCGGCGACCCAGGAGGCCTCTTGGGGAGCAGTGACCAAGGAGGCCTCTTGGGGGCGGCAACCCAGGAGGCCTTTTAGGGGGCGGCGGCCTAGGAGGACTCTTGGGGGGAGATGGCACAGGGGGACTCTTGGCGGTGGAGACCCAGGAGGACTCTTGGGGGGCGGCGACCCAGGAGGCCTCTTGGGGGGCGGCAACCTAGGAGGCCTCTTGGGGGGCAGACACCCAGGAGGCCTCTTGGGGGCGGTGACCCAGGAGTCCTCTTAGGGGGCGGCGGCCTAGGAGGACTCTTGGGGGGCGGCGGCCTAGGAGGACTCTTGGGGGCGGCGAACCAGGAGGCCTCTTGGGAGACGGCGATCCAGGAGGCCTCTTGGGGGGCGGCGACCAAGGAGGCCTCTTGGGGGCGCGACCCAGGAGTCCTCTTAGGGGGCGGTGGCCTAGGAGGACTCTTGGGGGGCTGCGACCCAGGAGGACTCTTGGGGGAGGCGACCCAGGAGGCCTCTTGGGGGGCGGAAACCTAGGAGGACTCTAGGGGGGCTGTGACCCAGGAGGCCTCTTGGGGGCGGCGACCCAGGACGCCTCTTGAGGGGCGGAAACCTAGGAGGCCTCTTGGGGGCGGCAACCTAGGAGGCCTCTTTGGGGACGGCGATCCAGGAGGCCTCTTGGGGGGCGGCGACCCAGGAGGCCTCTTGGGGGGCAGACACCCAGGAGGCCTCTTGGGGGGCGGCGACCCAGGAGGCCTCTTGGGGAGCAGCGACCAAGGAGGCCTCTTGGGGGCGGCAACCCAGGAGGCCTTTTAGGGGGCGGCGGCCTAGGAGGACTCTTGGGGGGAGATGGCACAGGAGGACTCTTGGCGGCGGAGATCCAGGAGGACTCTTGGGGGGCGGCGACCCAGGAGGCCTCTTGGGGGGCGGCAACCTAGGAGGCCTCTTGGGGGGCAGACACCCAGGAGGCCTCTTTGGGGGCGGCGGCCTAGGAGGACTCTTGGCGGTGGAGACCCAGGAGGACTCTTGGGGGGCGGCGACCCAGGAGGCCTCTTGGGGGGCGTCAACCTAGGAGACCTCTTGGGGGGGCGGACACCCAGGAGGCCTCTTGGGGGGCGGAGGCCCAGGAGGACTCTTGGCGGCGGAGACCCAGGAGGACTCTTGGGGGAGGGGACCCAGGAGGACTCTTGGGGGCGGCGACCCAAGAGGCCTCTTGGGGGACGGCGATCCAGGAGGCCTCTTGGGGGGCGGCAACCTAGGAGGCCTCTTGGGGGCGGCAACCTAGGAGGCCTCTTGGGGGACGGTGATCCAGGAGGCTTCTTGGGGGGCGGAAACCTAGGATGCCTCTTGGGGGCCGGCGATCCAGGAGGCCTCTTGGGGGGCGGCGACCAAGGAGGCCTCTTGGGGGCGGCGACCCAGGAATCCTCTTAGGGGGTGGCGGCCTAGGAGGACTTTTGGGGGGCGGCGGCCTAGGAGAACTCTTGGGGGCGGCAAACCAGGAGGCCTCTTGGGGGACGGCGATCCAGGAGGCCTCTTGGGGGGCGGCGACCAAGGAGGCCTCTTGGGGGCGGCGACCCAGGAGTCCTCTTAGGGGGCGGCGGCCTAGGAGGCCTCTTGGGGGACGGCGATCCAGGAGGCATCTTGGGGGGTGGAAACCTAGGATGCCTCTTGGGGGGCGGCGAACCAGGAGGCCTCTTAGGGGGCGGCGGCCTAGGAGGACTCTTGGGGGGCGGCGGCCTAGGAGGACTCTTGGGGGCGGCGACCCAGGAGGCCTCTTAGGGGGCGGCGGCCTAGGAGGCCTCTTGGGGGACGGCGATCCAGGAGGCATCTTGGGGGGTGGAAACCTAGGATGCCTCTTAGGGGGCGGCGAACCAGGAGGCCTCTTAGGGGGCGGCGGCCTAGGAGGACTCTTGGGGGGCGGCGGCCTAGGAGGACTCTTGGGGGCGGCGACCCAGGAGTCCTCTTAGGGGGCGGTGGCCTAGGAGGACTCTTGGGGGGCTGCGATCCAGGAGGCCTCTTGGGGGGTGGAAACCTAGGAGGACTCTAGGGGGCTGTGACCCAGGAGGCCTCTTGGGGGCGGCGACCCAGGAGGCCTCTTGAGGGGCGGAAACCTAGGAGGCCTCTTGGGGGCGGCAACCTAGGAGGCCTCTTGGGGGACGGCGATCCAGGAGGCCTCTTGGGGGCGGCGACCCAGGAGGCCTCTTGGGGGCGGCGACCCAGGAGGCCTCTTAGGTGGCAGCGGCCTAGGAGGACTCTTGGGGGGCGGCGGCCTAGGAGGACCCAGGAGGACTCCTGGGGGGAGGTGACCCAGGAGACCTCTTGGGGGGCGGCAGCCTAGGAGGACTCTTGGGGGGCTGCGACCCAGGAGGCCTCTTGGGGGAGGCGACCCAGGAGGCCTCTTGGGGGGCGGAAACCTAGGAGGACTCTAGGGGGGCTGTGACCCAGGAGGCCTCTTGGGGGCGGCGACCCAGGACGCCTCTTGAGGGGCGGAAACCTAGGAGGCCTCTTGGGGGCGGCAACCTAGGAGGCTTCTTTGGGGACGGCGATCCAGGAGGCCTCTTGGGGGGCGGCGACCCAGGAGGCCTCTTGGGGGGCAGACACCCAGGAGGCCTCTTGGGGGGCGGCGACCCAGGAGGCCTTTTAGGGGGCGGCGGCCTAGGAGGACTCTTGGGGGGAGATGGCACAGGGGGACTCTTGGCGGTGGAGACCCAGGAGGACTCTTGGGGGGCGGCGACCCAGGAGGCCTCTTGGGGGGCGGCGACCTAGGAGGCCTCTTGGGGGGCAGACACCCAGGAGGCCTCTTGGGGGCGGCGACCCAGGAGTCCTCTTGGGGAGCAGCGACCCAGGAGGCCTCTTAGGGGGCGGCGGCCTAGGAGGACTCTTGGGGGGCGACGGCACAGGAGGACTCTTGGCGGCGGAGACCCAGGAGAACTCTTGGGGGGCGGCGACCCAGGAGGCCTCTTGGGGGGCGGCAACCTAGGAGGCCTCTTGGGGGGCAGACACCCAGGAGGCCTCTTTGGGGGCGGCGGCCTAGGAGGACTCTTGGCGGTGGAGACCCAGGAGGACTCTTGGGGGGCGGCGACCCAGGAGGCCTCTTGGGGGGCGTCAACCTAGGAGACCTCTTGGGGGGGCGGACACCCAGGAGGCCTCTTGGGGGGCGGAGGCCCAGGAGGACTCTTGGCGGCGGAGACCCAGGAGGACTCTTGGGGGAGGGGACCCAGGAGGACTCTTGGGGGCGGCGACCCAAGAGGCCTCTTGGGGGATGGCGATCCAGGAGGCCTCTTGGGGGGCGGCAACCTAGGAGGCCTCTTGGGGGCGGCGACCCAAGAGTCCTCTTAGGGGGTGGCGGCCTTGGAGGACTTTTGGGGGGCGGCGGCCTAGGAGAACTCTTGGGGGCGGCGAACCAGGAGGCCTCTTGGGGGACGGCGATCCAGGAGGCCTCTTGGGGGGCGGCGACCAAGGAGGCCTCTTGGGGGCGGCGACCCAGGAGTCCTCTTAGGGGGCGGCGGCCTAGGAGGACTCTTGGGGGACGGCAACCTAGGAGGCCTCTTGGGGGACGGCGATCCAGGAGGCATCTTGGGGGGTGGAAACCTAGGATGCCTCTTGGGGGGCGGCGAACCAGGAGGCCTCTTAGGGGGCGGCGGCCTAGGAGGACTCTTGGGGGGCGGCGGCCTAGGAGGACTCTTGGGGGACGGCGATCCAGGAGGCATCTTGGGGGGTGGAAACCTAGGATGCCTCTTGGGGGGCGGCGAACCAGGAGGCCTCTTAGGGGGCGGCGGCCTAGGAGGACTCTTGGGGGGCGGCGGCCTAGGAGGACTCTTGGGGGCGGCGACCCAGGAGTCCTCTTAGGGGGCGGTGGCCTAGGAGGACTCTTGGGGGGCTGCGATCCAGGAGGCCTCTTGGGGGGTGGAAACCTAGGAGGACTCTAGGGGGCTGTGACCCAGGAGGCCTCTTGGGGGCGGCGACCCAGGAGGCCTCTTGAGGGGCGGAAACCTAGGAGGCCTCTTGGGGGCGGCAACCTAGGAGGCCTCTTGGGGGACGGCGATCCAGGAGGCCTCTTGGGGGCGGCGACCCAGGAGGCCTCTTAGGTGGCAGCGGCCTAGGAGGACTCTTGGGGGGCGGCGGCCTAGGAGGACCCAGGAGGACTCCTGGGGGGAGGTGACCCAGGAGACCTCTTGGGAGGCGGCAGCCTAGGAGGACTCTTGGGGGGCGGCGACCCAGGAGGCCTCTTGGGGGGCGGCGACCCAGGAGGACTCTTGGAGGGCGGCGACCCAGGAGAACTCTTGGGGGGCGGCGAACCAGGAGGCCTCTTGGGGGGCGGCAACCTAGGAGGCCTCTTGGGGGGCAGACACCCAGGAGGCCTCTTGGGGGGCGGCGACCCAGGAGTCCTCTTGGGGAGCAGCGACCCAGGAGGCCTCTTGGGGGCGGCGACCAATGAGGCCTCTTAGGGGGCGGCGGCCTAGGAGGACTCTTGGGGGTGACGGCACAGGAGGACTCTTGGCAGCGGAGACCCAGGAGGACTCTTGGTGGGCGGCGACCCAGGAGGCCTCTTGGGGGGCGGCTACCTAGGAGGCCTCTTGGGGGGCGGCGACCCAGGAGTCCTCTTGGGGAGCAGCGACCCAGGAGGACTCTAGAGGGGCGGCGACCAAGGAGGCCTCTTGGGGGGCGGCGGCCTAGGAGGACTCTAGGGGGGCAGCGACCCAGGAGGCCTTTTGGGGGGTGGCGACCCAGGAGGCCTCTTGGGGGGCGGAAACCTAGGAGGCCTCTTGGGGGCGGCAACCTAGGAGGCCTCTTGGGGGACGGCGATCCAGGAGGCCTCTTGGGGGGCGGAAACCTAGGATGCCTCTAGGGGGGGGGGCAACCAGGAGGCCTCTTGGGGGGCGTCGGCCTAGGAGGACTCTTGGCGGTGGAGACCCAGGAGGACTCTTGGGGGGCGGCGACCCAGGAGGCCTCTTGGGGGGCGGCAACCTAGGAGACCTCTTGGGGGGGCGGACACTCAGGAGGCCTCTTGGGGGGCGGCGGCCTAGGAGGACTCTTGGCGGCGGAGACCCAGGAGGCCTCTTGGGGGACGGCGATCCAGGAGGCCTCTTGGGGGGCGGCAACCTAGGAGGCCTCTTGGGGGCGGCAACCTAGAAGGCCTCTAGGGGGACGGTGATCCAGGAGGCTTCTTGGGGGGGGGCGGAAACCTAGGATGCCTCTTGGGGGTAGGCGAACCAGGAGGCCACTTGGTGGACGGCGATCCAGGAGGCCTCTTGGGGGGCTGCGACCAAGGAGGCCTCTTGGGGGCGGCGACCCAGGAGTCCTCTTAGGGGGCGGCAGCCTAGGAGGACTCTTGGGGGGCGGCGGCCTAGGAGGACTCTTGGGGGCGGCGAACCAGGAGGCCTCTTGGGGGACGGCAATCCAGGAGGCCTCTTGGGGGGCGGCGACCAAGGAGGCCTCTTGGGGGCGGCGACCCAGGAGTCCTCTTAGGGGGCGGCGGCCTAGGAGGACTCTTGGGGGGCGGCGGCCAAGGAGGACTCTTGGGGGCGGCGACCGAGGAGGCCTCTTAGGGGGCGGCGGCCTAGGAGGACTCTTGGCGGCGGAGACCCAGGAGTCCTCTTAGGGGGCGGTGGCCTAGGAGGACTCTTAGGGGGCGGCGGCCTAGGAGGACTCTAGGGGGGCTGCGACCCAGGAGGCCTCTTGGGGGCGGCGACCCAGGAGGCCTCTTGGGGGGCAGAAACCTAGGAGGCCTCTTGGGGGCGGCAACCTAGGAGGCCTCTTGGGGGACGGCGATCCAGGAGGCCTCTTGGGAGCGGCGACCAAGGAGGCCTCTTGGGGGCGGCGACCCAGGAGTCCTCTTAGGGGGCGGCAGCCTAGGAGGACTCTTGGGGGGCGGCGGCCTAGGAGGACTCTTTGGGGCGGCGACCCAGGAGGCCTCTTGGGGGCGGCGACCCAGGAGGCCTCTTAGGGGGCGGCGGCCTAGGAGGACTCTTGGCGGCGGCGACCCAGGAGTCCTCTTAGGGGGCGGCGGCCTAGGAGGACTCTTGGGAGGCTGCGGCCTAGGAGGACTCTTGGGGGCGGCGAACCAGGAGGCCTCTTGGGGGGCGGCAACCTAGGAGGCCTCTTGGGGGGGCAGACACCCAGGAGGCCTCTTGGGGGGCAGCGGCCTAGGAGGACTCTTGGCGGTGGAGACCCAGGAGGACTCTTGGGGGGCGGCGACCCAGGAGGCCTCTTGGGGGGCGGCAACCTAGGAGACCTCTTGGGGGGGCGGACACCCAGGAGGCCTCTTGGGGGGCGGCGGCCTAGGAGGACTCTTGGCGGCGGAGACCCAGGAGGCCTCTTGGGGGACGGCGATCCAGGAGGCCTCTTGGGGGGCGGCGACCAAGGAGGCCTCTTGGGGGCGGCAACCTAGGAGGCCTCTTGGGGGACGGTGATCCAGGAGGCTTCTTGGGGGGGGCGGAAACCTAGGATGCCTCTTGGGGGTAGGCAAACCAGGAGGCCACTTGGGGGATGGCGATCCAGGAGGCCTCTTGGGGGGCGGCGACCAAGAAGGCCTCTTGGGGGCGGCGACCCAGGAGTCCTCTTAGGGGGCGGAAGCCTAGGAGGACTCTTGGGGGGCGGCGGCCTAGGAGGACTCTTGGGGGCGGCGAACCAGGAGGCCTCTTGGGGGACGGCGATCCAGGAGGCCTCTTGGGGGGCGGCGACCAAGGAGGCCTCTTGGGGGCGGCGACCCAGAAGTCCTCTTAGGGGGCGGCGGCCTAGGAGGACTCTTGGGGGGCGGCGGCCTAGGAGGACTCTTGGGGGCGGCGACCCAGGAGGCCTCTTAGGGGGCGGCGGCCTAGGAGGACTCTTGGCGGCGGAGACCCTGGAGTCCTCTTAGGGGGGCGGTGGCCTAGGAGGACTCTTAGGGGGCGGCGGCCTAGGAGGACTCTAGGGGGGCTGCGACCCAGGAGGCCTCTTGGGGGGCAGAAACCTAGGAGGCCTCTTGGGGGCGGCAACCTAGGAGGCCTCTTGGGGGACGGCGATCCAGGAGGCATCTTGGGGGGTGGAAACCTAGGATGCCTCTTGGGGGGCGGCGAACCAGGAGGCCTCTTGGGGGACGGCGATCCAGGAGGCCTCTTGGGAGGCGGCGACCAAGGAGGCCTCTTGGGGGCGGCGACCCAGGAGTCATCTTAGGGGGCGGCAGCCTAGGAGGACTCTTGGGGGGCAGCGGCCTAGGAGGACTCTTGGGGGCGGCGGCCTAGGAGGACTCTTGGGGGCGGCGACCCAGGAGGCCTCTTGGGTGCGGCGACCCAGGAGGCCTCTTAGGGGGCGGCGGCCTAGGAGGACTCTTGGCGGCGGAGACCCAGGAGTCCTCTTAGGGGGCGGTGGCCTAGGAGGACTCTTGGGGGCCGGCGGCCTAGGAGGACTCTAGGGGGGCGGCGACCCAGGAGGACTCTTGGTGGGCGGAAACCTAGGAGGCCTCTTGGGGGCGGCAACCTAGGAGGCCTCTTGGGGGACGGCGATCCAGGAGGCATCTTGGGGGGCGGAAACCTAGGATGCCTCTTGGGGGGCGGCGAACAAGGAGGCCTTTTGGGGGACGGCAAACCAGGAGCCCTCTTGGGGGGCGTCGACCAAGGAGGCCTCTTGGGGCGGCGACCCAGGAGTCCTCTTAGGGGTGGCGGACTAGGAGGACTCTTGGGGGGCGGCGGCCTAGGAGGACTCTTGGGGGCGGCGACCCAGGAGGCCTCTTAGGGGGCGGCGGCCTAGGAGGACTCATAGTTACATAGTTACATAGTTACATAGTTAGTACGGTCGAAAAAAGACATATGTCCATCGAGTTCAACCAGGGAATTAAGGGGTAGGGGTGTGGCGCGATATTTGCGAAGGGATGAGATTTTATATTTCTTCATAAGCATTAATCTTATTTTGTTCCAGGAATGTATCTAATCCTGTTTTAAAGCTGTTAATTGTTCCTGCTGTGACCAGTTCCTGAGGTAGACCGTTCCATAAATTCACAGTCCTCACGGTAAAGAAGGCGTGTCGCCCCTTGAGACTAAACTTTTTTTTCTCCAGACGGAGGGAGTGCCCCCTCGTCCTTTGGGGGGGTTTAACCTGGAACAGTTTTTCTCCATATTTTTTGTATGGGACTCTTGGCGGCGGAGACCCAGGAGTCCTCTTAGGGGAGGGGACCCAGGAGGACTCTTGGGGGCGGCGACCCAAGAGGCCTCTTGGGGGACGGCCATCCAGGAGGCCTCTTGGGGGGCGGCAACCTAGGATGCCTCTTGGGGGCCGGCGATCCAGGAGGCCTCTTGGGGGGCGGCGACCAAGGAGGCCTCTTGGGGGCGGCGACCCAGGAGTCCTCTTAGGGGGCGGCGGCCTAGGAGGACTTTTGGGGGGCGGCGTCCTAGGAGGACTCTTGGGGGCGACGAACCAGGAGGCCTCTTGGGGGACGGCGATCCAGGAGGCCTCTTGGGGGGCGGCGACCAAGGAGGCCTCTTGGGGGCGGCGACCTAGGAGTCCTCTTAGGGGGCGGCGGCCTAGGAGGACTCTTGGGGGGCGGCAACCTAGGAGGCCTCTTGGGGGACGGCGGCCCAGGAGGACTCTTGGCGGCGGAGACCCAGGAGTCCTCTTAGGGTGCGGTGGCCTAGGAGGACTCTTGGGGGGCTGCAATCCAGGAGGCCTCTTGGGGGGCGGAAACCTAGGAGGACTCTAGGGGGCTGTGACCCAGGAGGCCTCTTGGGGGCGGCGACCCAGGAGGCCTCTTGAGGGGCTGAAACCTAGGAGGCCTCTTGGGGGCGGCAACCTAGGAGGCCTCTTGGGGGACGGCGGCCTAGGAGGACCCAGGAGGACTCCTGGGGGGAGGTGACCCAGGAGACCTCTTGGGGGGGCGGCAGCCTAGGAGGACTCTTGGGGGGCGGCGACCCAGGAGGCCTCTTGGGGGGCGGCGACCCAGGAGGACTCTTGGAGGGCGGCGACCCAGGAGGACTCTTGGAGGGCGGCGACCCAGGAGAACTCTTGGGGGGCGGCGAACCAGGAGGCCTCTTGGGGGGCGGCAACCTAGGAGGCCTCTTGGGGGGCAGACACCCAGGAGGCCTCATGGGGGGCGGCGACCCAGGAGTCCTCTTGGGGAGCAGCGACCCAGGAGGCCTCTTGGGGGCGGCGACCAATGAGGCCTCTTAGGGGGCGGCGGCCTAGGAGTACTCTTGGGGGTGACGGCACAGGAGGACTCTTGGCGGCGGAGACCCAGGAGGACTCTTGGTGGGCGGCGACCCAGGAGGCCTCTTGGGGGGCGGCGACCTAGGAGGCCTCTTGGGGGGCAGCGACCCAGGAGTCCTCTTGGGGAGCAGCGACCCAGGAGGCCTCTTGGGGGCGGCAACCCAGGAGGCCTCTTAGGGGGCGGCGGCCTAGGAGGACTCTTGGGGGGCGACGGCACAGGAGGACTCTTGGCGGCAGAGACCCAGGAGGACTCTTGGGGGGCGGCGAACCAGGAGGCCTCTTGGGGGGTGGCAACCTAGGAGGCCTCTTGGGGGGTGGCAACCTAGGAGGCCTCTTGGGGGGCAGACACCCAGGAGGCCTCTTGGGGGCGGCGACCCAGGAGGCCTCTTGGGGAGCAGCGACCAAGGAGGCCTCTTGGGGGCGGCAACCCAGGAGGCCTTTTAGGGGGCGGCGGCCTAGGAGGACTCTTGGGGGGCGATGGCACAGGAGGACTCTTGGCGGTGGAGACCCAGGAGGACTCTTGGGGGGCGGCGACCCAGGAGGCCTCTTGGGGGGCGGCAACCTAGGAGGCCTCTTGGGGGGCAGACACCGAGGAGGCCTCTTGGGGGGCGGCGACCCAGGAGTCCTCTTGGGGAGCAGCGACCCAGGAGGCCACTTGGGGACGGCAACCCAGGAGGCCTTTTAGGGGGCGGCGGCCTAGGAGGACTCTTGGGGGGCGGCGGCCTTGGAGGACTCTTGTGGGGCGGCGGAGACCCAGGAGGACTCTTGGGGGGCGGCGACCCAGGAGGCCTCTTGAGGGACGGCGATCCAGGAGGCCTCTTGGGGGGCGGCGACCCAGGAGGACTCTAGGGGGGCGGCGACCAAGAAGGCCTCTTGGGGGCGGCGACCCAGGAGTCCTCTTAGGGGGCGGCGGCCTAGGAGGACTCTTGGGGGGGCGGCAACCTAGGAGGCCTCTTGGGGGACGGCGATCCAGGAGGCATCTTGGGGGGTGGAAACCTAGGATGCCTCTTGGGGGGCGGCGAACCAGGAGGCCTCTTGGGGGACGGCGGCCTAGGAGGACTCTTGGCGGCGGAGACCCAGGAGTCCTCTTAGGGGGCGGTGGCCTAGGAGGACTCTTGGGGGGCTGCGATCCAGGAGGCCTCTTGGGGGCGGCGACCCAGGAGGCCTCTTGGGGGGCGGAAACCTAGGAGGACTCTAGGGGGGCTGTGACCCAGGAGGCCTCTTGGGGGCGGCGACCCAGGAGGCCTCTTGAGGGGCGGAAACCTAAGAGGCCTCTTGGGGGCGGCAACCTAGGAGGCCTCTTGGGGGGCGGCGATCCAGGAGGCCTCTTGGGGGGCGGCGACCCAGGAGGCCTCTTGGGGGCGGCGACCCAGGAGGCCTCTTAGGTGGCAGCGGCCTAGGAGGACTCTTGGGGGGCGTCGGCCTAGGAGGACCCAAGAGGACTCCTGGGGGGAGGTGACCCAGGAGACCTCTTGGGGGGCGGCAGCCTAGGAGGACTCTTGGGGGGCGGCGACCCAGAAGGACTCTAGTGGGGCGGCGACCAAGGAGGCCTCTTGAGGGACGGCGATCCAGGAGGCCTCTTGGGGGGCGGCGACCCAGGAGGACTCTAGGGGGGCGGTGACCAAGGAGGCCTCTTGGGGGCGGCAACCTAGGAGGCCTCTTGGGGGACGGCGATCCAGGAGGCATCTTGGGGGGTGGAAACCTAGGATGCCTCTTGGGGGGCGGCGAACCAGGAGGCCTCTTGGGGGACGGCGATCCAGGAGGCCTCTTGGGGGGGCGGCGACCAAGGAGGCCTCTTGGGGGCGGCGACCCAGGAGTCCTCTTAGGGGGCGGCGGCCTAGGAGCACTCTTGGGGGGCGGCGGCCTAGGAGGACTCTTGGGGGCGGCGACCCAGGAGGCCTCTTAGGGGGCGGCGGCCTAGGAGGACTCTTGGCGGCGGAGACCCAGGAGTCCTCTTAGGGGGCGGTGGCCTAGGAGGACTCTTGGGGGGCGGCGGCCTAGGAGGACTCTAGGGGGGCGGCGACCCAGGAGGACTCTTGGTGGGCGGAAACCTAGGAGGCCTCTTGGGGGCGGCAACCTAGGAGGCCTTTTGGGGGACGACGATCCAGGAGGCATCTTGGGGGGCGGAAACCTAGGATGCCTCTTGGGGGGCGGCGACCCAGGAGGCCTCTTGGGGGACGGCGATCCAGGAGGCCTCTTGGGGGGCGGCGACCAAGGAGGCCTCTTGGGGGCGGCGACCCAGGAGTCCTCTTAGGGGGCGGCGGCCTAGGAGCACTCTTGGGGGCGGCGGCCTAGGAGGACTCTTGGGGGCGGCGACCCAGGAGGCCTCTTAGGGGGCGGCGGCCTAGGAGGACTCTTGGCGGCGGAGACCCAGGAGTCCTCTTAGGGGGCGGTGGCCTAGGAGGACTCTTGGGGGGCGGCGGCCTAGGAGGACTCTAGGGGGGCGGCGACCCAGGAGGACTCTTGGTGGGCGGAAACCTAGGAGGCCTCTTGGGGGCGGCAACCTAGGAGGCCTTTTGGGGGACGACGTTCCAGGAGGCATCTTGGGGGGCGGAAACCTAGTATGCCTCTTGGGGGGCGGCGACCCAGGAGGCCTCTTAGGGGGCGGCGGCCTAGGAGGACTCTTGGGGGGCGACGGCAAAGGAGGACTCTTGGGGGGCTGCGACCCAGGAGGCCTCTTGGGGGAGGCAACCTAGGAGGCCTCTTGGGGGGCAGACACCCAGGAGGCCTCTTGGGGGGCGGCGACCCAGGAGGACTCTTGGGGGGCGGCCTAGGAGGACTCTAGGGGGGCGGCGACCCAGGAGGCCTATTGGGGGGCGGCGACCCAGGAGGCCTCTTGGGGGGAGGCAACCTAGGAGGCCTCTTGGGGGCGGAAACCTAGGAGGCCTCTTGGGGGCGGAAACCTAGGAGGCATCTTGGGGGACGGCTATCCAGGAGGCCTCTTGGGGGGCGGCAACCAAGGAGGCCTCTTGGGGGCGGCGACCCAGGAGTCCTCTTAGGGGGCGGCGGCCTAGGAGGACTCTTGGGGGGCGGCGGCCTAGGAGGACTCTTGTGGGGAGGCGGAGACCCAGGAGGACTCTTGGGGGGCGGCGACCCAGGAGGCCTCTTGAGGAACGGCGATCCAGGAGGCCTCTTGGGGACGGCGACCCAGGAGGACTCTAGGGGGGCGGCGACCCAGGAGGCTTCTTGGGGGGCGGCGGCCTAGGAGGACTCTAGGGGGGCAGCGACCCAGGAGGCCTTTTGGGGGGTGAAGACCCAGGAGGCCTCTTGGGGGGCGGAAACCTAGGAGGCCTCTTGGGGGCGGGAACCTAGGAGGCCTCTTGGGGGACGGCGATCCAGGAGGCCTCTTGGGGGGCGGAAACCTAGGATGCCTCTAGGGGGGGGCCAACCAGGAGGCCTCTTGGGGGACGGCGATCCAGGAGGACTCCTGGGGGGAGATGACCCAGGAGGCCTCTTGGGGGGCGGCAACCTAGGAGGCCCCTTGGGGGGGGAACACCCAGGAGGCCTCTTGGGGGGCGGCGGCCTAGGAGGACTCTTGGCGGCGGAGACCCAGGAGGACTCTTGGGGGGAGGCGACCCAGGAGGCCTCTTGGGGGGCAGCAACCTAGGAGACCTCTTGGGGGGGGAACACCCAGGAGGCCTCTTGGGGGGCGGCGGCCTAGGAGGACTCTTGGCGGCGGAGACCCAGGAGGCCTCTTGGGGGACGGCGATCCAGGAGGCCTCTTGGGGGGCGGCAACCTAGGAGGCCTCTTGGGGGCGGCAACCTAGGAGGCCTCTTGGGGGACGGCGATCCAGGAGGCTTCTTGGGGGGCGGAAACCTAGGATGCCTCTTGGGGGGTGGCGAACCAGGAGGCCACTTGGGGGACGGCGCTACAGGAGGCCTCTTGGGGGGCGGCGACCAAGGAGGCCTCTTGGGGGCGGCGACCCAGGAGTCCTCTTAGGGGGCGGCGGCCTAGGAGGACTCTTGGGGGGCGGCGGCCTAGGAGGACTCTTGGGGGCGGCGACCCAGGAGGCCTCTTGGGGGGCGGAAACCTAGGATGCCTCTTGGGGGGCGGCGAACCAGGAGGCCTCTTGGGGGACGGCG
Source organism: Hyla sarda (assembly GCF_029499605.1). Lineage (NCBI taxonomy): Eukaryota > Metazoa > Chordata > Amphibia > Anura > Hylidae > Hyla > Hyla sarda. The sequence goes on along the minus strand of NC_079189.1, from coordinate 234,791,987 downwards.
ATCCAGGAGGCCTCTTGGGGGGCAGCGACCAAGGAGGCCTCTTGGGGGCGGCGACCCAGGAGTCCTCTTAGGGGGCGGCGGCCTAGGAGGACTCTTGGGGGGCGGCGGCCTAGGAGGACTCTTGGCGGCGGAGACCCAGGAGGACTCTTGGGGGGCGGCGACCAAGGAGGACTCTTGGGGGGCGGCGACCCAGGAGGCCTCTTGGGGGACGGCGATCCAGGAGGCCTCTTGGGGGGCGGCAATCTAGGAGGCCTCTTGGGGGCGGCAACCTAGGAGGACTCTTGGCGGACGGCGATCCAGGAGGCTTCTTGGGGGGTGGAAACCTAGGATGCCTCTTGCGGGGTGGTGAACCAGGAGGCCACTTGGGGGACGGCGATCCAGGAGGCCTCTTGGGAGATGGCGATCCAGGAGGCCTCTTGGGGGGCGGAAACCTAGGATGCCTCTTGGGGGGCGTCGAACCAGGAGGCCTCTTGGGGGACGGCGACCCAAGAGGCCTCTTGGGGGGCGGTGACCTAGGAGGCCTTTTGGGGGGCAGACACCCAGGAGGCCTCTTGGGGGCGGCGACCTAGGAGTCCTCTTAGGGGGCGGCGGCCTAGGAGGACTCTTGGGGGGCGGCGGCCTAGGAGGACTCTTGGGGGGCGGCGGCCCAGGAGGACTCTTGGGGGCGACGACCCAGGAGGCCTCTTAGGGGGCGGCGGCCTAGGAGGACTCTTGGAGGCAGAGACCCAGGAGTCCGCTTAGGGGGCGGTGGCCTAGGAGGCCTCTTGGGGGCGGCGACCCAGGAGGCCTCTTGGGGGGCGGAAACCTGATAGGCCACTTGGGGGCGGCAACCTAGGAGGCCTCTTGGGACACGGCGATCCAGGAGGCCTCTTGGGGGCGGCAACCCAGGAGGCCTTTTAGGGGGCGGCGGCCTAGGAGGACTCTTGGGGGGCGACGGCATAGGAGGACTCTTTGCGGTGGAGACTCTAGGGGGGCGGCAACCCAGGAGGCCTCTTGGGGGGCGGAAACCTAGGAGGCCTCTTTGAAGCTGCAACCTAGGATGCCTCTTGGGGGATGGCGACCCAGGAGTCCTCTTAGGGAGCAGCGACCCAGGAGGCCTCTTGGGGGGCGGCTGCCTAGGAGGACTCTTTGGGGGCGGCGGCCTAGGAGAACTCTAGGGGGGCGGCGACCCAGGAGGCCTCTTGGGGGGCGAAAACCTAGGTGGCCTCTTGGGGATGGCGACTCAGGAGGCCTCTTGGGGGGGCGGAAACCTAGGATGCCTCTTGGGGGGAGGCGAACATGGAGGCCTCTTGGGGGACGGCGATCCAGGAGGCCTCTTGGGGGACGACGATCCAGGAGGCCTCTTGGGGGGTGGCGACCCAGGAGGCCTCTTGGGGGCTGCGACCCAGGAGGCCTCTTGGGGGCTGCGACCCAGGAGGCCTCTTAGGGGGCGGCGGCCTAGGAGGACTCTTGGGGGGCGTCGGCTTAGGAGGACCCAGGAGGACTCCTGGGGGGAGGTGACCCAGGAGGCCTCTTGGGGGGCGGCAACCTAGGAGGCCTCTTGGGGGGCAGACACCCAGGAGGCCTCTTGGGGGGCGGCGGCCTAGGAGGACTCTTGGCGGCGGAGACCCAGGAGGACTCTTGGGGGGCGGCCACCCAGAAGAACTCTTGGAGGGCGGCGACCCAGGAGGCCTTTTGGGGGGCGGCAACCTAGGAGGCCTCTTGGGGGCGGCAACCTAGGAGGCCTCTTGGGGGACGGCGATCCAGGAGGCCTCTTGGGGGGCGGACACCTAGGATGCCTCTTGGGGGGCGGCGAACCAGGAGGCCTCTTGGGGGCGGCGGCCTAGGAGGACTCTTGGGGGGCGGCGGCCTAGGAGGACTCTTGGCGGCGGAGACCCAGGAGGACTCTTGGGGGGGCGGCGACCCAGGAGGCCTCTTGGGGGGCGGCAACCTAGGAGGCCTCTTGGGGGGCAGACACCCAGGAGGCCTCTTGGGGGGCGGCGGCCTAGGAGGACTCTTGGCGGCGGAGACCCAGGAGGACTCTTGGGGGGCGGCCACCCAGAAGGACTCTTGGAGGGCGGCGACCCAGGAGGCCTTTTGGGGGGCGGCAACCTAGGAGGCCTCTTGGGGGCGGCAACTTAGGAGGCCTCTTGGGGGACGGCGATCCAGGAGGCCTCTTGGGGGGCGGACACCTAGGATGCCTCTTGGGGGGCGGCGAACCAGGAGGCCTCTTGGGGGCGGGTGGCCTAGGAGGACTCTTGGGGGGCGGCGGCCTAGGAGGACTCTTGGTGGCGGAGACCCAGGAGGACTCTTGGGGGGCGGCGACCCAGGAGGCCTCTTGGGGGGCGGCAACCTAGGAGGCCTCTTGGGGGCAGACACCCAGGAGGCCTCTTGGGGGGCGGCGACCCAGGAGTCCTCTTAGGGGGCGGCGGCCTAGGAGGACTCTTGGGGGGCGGCAGCCTAGGAGGACTCTAGGGGGGCTGCAACACAGGAGGCCTCTTGGGGGGCTGCGACCCAGGAGGCCTCTTGGGGGGCGGAAACCTAGGAGGCCTCTTGGGGGCGGCAACCTAGGAGGCCTCTTGGGGGACGGCTGCCCAGGAGGCCTCTTGGGGGGTGGTGGCCTAAAAGGACTCTTGGGGGCGGAGAACCAGGAAGAATCTTGGCTGGCAGCAACCAAGGAGGCTTCTTGGATGGGGGCCTCTTGGCAAAAAGGCAGAGATTAAATATACAACACAGCTTTAATTTTCAACAACTCAAATCAATTATTTTAAATGTCGGCTATTTCATAAAAAAGCTTCCGCGCAACCCTCTGGGTGTGGGCCATATAGTGCCTATAAACTGATGAAAACATTATGGACACATATAACAATTGGAGATTTATCCAATCCTGAGTAGAGAAAGAGAGAGGGAGAGGCAGTTTACCATAGCAACCAATCAGATGGTTTCATTTAAATAAAATGCATTTTAAAAGTTGTAGCAATCTGGTTGCTATGGCAACTGCACCACTCTTCTTCTGCACAGGTTTTGATAAGGCTCCTTTTTATTTAGTCTTCAATATACAGTCTGCAGACCCCGTTCATATCACTCTATGGGGAAGATTTATCAAAACCGGTCCAGTGGAAAAGTCGACCAGTTGCCCATAGCAACCAATCAGCTCGCTTCTTTCATTTTTAGCAAGGCCTCTGCAAAATGAAAGAAGCAATCTGATTGGTTGCTATGGGCAACTGGGCGATGTTTCCCCTGGACAGGTTTTAATAAATCTTCCCCCATGGGTTCACTTAATGGCGGCCATATAACATTATGATTTACTGGCTGCTCTTTCTTAGGAATGACAGTTTTATTTCCTTTAAGATCCCCATTGCCGCAATTACAAATATCATGTACACATTGGGGGAGATTTATTAAAACCTGTCCAGAGGAAAAGTTGCTGAGTTGCCCATAGCAACCAATCAGATTGCTTCTTTCATTTTTCAGAGACCTTTATAAAAATAAAAGAAGCGATCTGATTGGTTGCTATGGGCAACTCAGCAACTTCTCCTCTGGACAGGTGGCTCTATATTATGAACAGCACCCCCTCTATCCTACACTGCCCAATGTGGATGTATTGTTCTGTGTTTATTGGGTTCAGTAGCACTTACAATAGATGATCCAGGGAATACTGGAGATCTGTGTCGTCTATCAGGCATCTTTAAGGGGAAAAATCACAGCAACCACAGGACATCAGAGGAGTTGTTGTTGCAACATCCATCGTGGCAGTTGGTCGATGACCTCATGAGCAGGTGCACAACCAAGGAGTTTTTTTCTTGTATTGAAAAAACTTTATTAACAACCAATCATCATACACATACATACAATGTAGTGCAATTTAGGCTTGGAAACAACATGCACAAATGATTTCATATACCATACATATGTAACGCCGAGCGTTACCGGCGAATTTAGCATGTTCGCATTTGCATCGCCGAGCCAACATATGTGAAGTTCGATCTGCCCCCTATACTGTAACATTGCAGTAAACTTTGACCCTGTGAGTCAGAGTCAGCAGACACATTACAGCCAATCAGCAGCAGTCCCTCCCTTCCAGACCTTCCAGGACCTCCCTTCCTCATTCGGCATGCTGCAGGCTTAGAAAGTGGAGGGTCAGAGAAGCTGCTCCTGCTGCATAGGGAAAGCGATAGCTAGGTTTCTGCTAGGTGGTGTATTCAGTGTCCAGTTTACTCCTAAAGCACTAGTGTAACATCTGCTTTAAGGACAGCACCCAAAAAAGCTCCTTTTAGGGCTGAAAGATATCAGTCCGTGTGTCTTGCAACAGCTGGAGGGAACCGCTGGTTTAACCCCTTAAGGACCGGAGGTTTTTCCGTTTTTGCATTTTCGTTTTTTGCTCCTTGCCTTTAAAAAATCATAACTCTTTCAAATTTACACCTAAAAATCCATATGATGGCTTATTTTTTGCGCCACCAATTCTACTTTGTAATGACGTCAGTCATTTTGCCCAAAAATCTATGGTGAAGCGGGAAAAAAAATCATTGTGCGACAAAATTGAAAAAAAAACGCTGTTTTGTAACTTTTGGGGGCTTCCGTTTCTACGTAGTACATTTTTCGGTAAAAATGACACCTGATATGTATTCTGTAGGTCCATACGATTAAAATTATACCCTACTTATATAGATTTGATTTTGTCGGACTTCTGGAAAAAATCATAACTACATGCAGGAAAATTAATACGTTTAAAATTGTCATCTTCTGACCCCTATAACTTTTTTATTTTTCCGTGTATGGGGCGGTATGAGGGCTCATTTTTTGCGCCGTGATCTGAAGTTTTTAACGGTACCATTTTTGCATTGATAGGACTTATTGATCACTTTTTATTCATTTTTAAATGATATAAAAAGTGACCAAAAATGCACTATTTTGGACTTTGGAATTTTTTTGCGCGCACGCCATTGACCGAGCGGTTTACTTAATGATATATTTTTATAATTTGGACATTTCCGCACGCGGTGATACCACATATGTTTATTTTTATTTTTATTTACACTGTGTTTTTTTTTTCATTGGAAAAGGGGGGTGATTCAAACTTTTAATAGGGGAGGAGTTAAATGATCTTTATTCACTTTTTTTTTTCACTTTTTTTTGCAGTGTTATAGGTCCCATAGGGACCTATAACAATGCACACACTGATCTTCTATGTTGATCACTGGTTTCTCATAAGAAACCAGTGATCAACGATTCTGCCGCATGACTGCTCATGCCTGGATCTCAGGCACTGAGCAGTCATTCGGCGATCGGACAGCGAGGAGGCAGGAAGGGGCCCTCCCGCTGTCCTGTCAGCTGTTCGGGATGCCGCGATTAGCTGCGGCTATCCCGAACAGCCCGACTGAGCTAGCCGGGAACTTTCACTTTCACTTTTAGCCGCGCGGCTCAGCTTTGAGCGCGCGGCTAAAGGGTTAATAGCGCGCGGCGCCACGATCGGCGCTGCGCGCTATTAGAGGCGGGTCCCGGCTTCACTATGACGCCGGGCCCGCCATGATATGACGCGGGGTTACTGTGTAACCCCGCGTTATATCAGAAGAGCAGGACCAAGGACGTACCGGTACGTACTTGGTCCTTAAGGGGTTAAAGGGGTACTCCAGTATAAAACTTAAGTTCCTTCAAGCAACTAACTACTACAGTATTCAAAGGGTTGAAAGATATCAGTCCATGTGTCTTGCAACAGCTGGAGGCACCCTGGTTGGGAGGGAACCGCTGGTTAAAAGGGGTACTCCAGTATAAAACTTAAGTTCCTTCAAGCAACTAACGACTACAGTATTCAAAGGGCTGAAAGATATCAGTCCGTGTGTTTTGCAACAAGTGGAGGCACCCTGGTTGGGGACCACTGCTTAAAAGGGGAACTCCGCTGGCAAGCTTTTTTTCTTTAAAGCAACTAACTACTACAGTATTCAAAGGGCTGAAAAATATCAGTCCCTGTGTTTTGCAACAGCTGGAGGCACCCTGGTTGGGTCCACTACTTAAAAGGGGAACTCCGCTGGCAAGCTTTTTTGCTCATTGTCACACTAGTGCAAATCACATTTGGTGTGACAGTTGTGCACATTAAAAAAAAAAACACCTTTTTTGGCTGTTAAATAAAACCAGTCGTCACTGTCAGTTCACGTCACAGTTGCCAGTTTTTTTGCCTGCAGGGCAAATTGTGTCACCCTAGTGCAAATCACATTAGGTGTGACAGTTGTGCAAATAAAAAAAAAATACCTTTTTTGGCTGTTAAATAAAACCAGTCGTCACTGTCAGTTCACGTCACAGTTGCCATTTTTTTTTGCCTGCAGGGCAAATTGTGTCACCCTAGTGCAAATCAAATTAGGTGTGACAGTTGTGCAAATAAAAAAAAAAAAAACACTTTTTTGGCTGTTAAATGAAACCAGTCGTCACTGTCAGTTCACGTCACAGTTGCCATTTTTTTTTGCCTGCAGGGCAAATTGTGTCACCCTAGTGCAAATCAAATTAGGTGTGACAGTTGTGCAAATTAAAAAAAAAAAAACACTTTTTTGGCTGTTAAATGAAACCAGTCGTCACTGTCAGTTCACGTCACAGTTGCCAGTGTTTTTGCCTGCAGGGCAAATTGTATCACCCTAGTGCAAATCCCATTAGGTGTGACAGTTGTGCAAATTAAAAAAAATACCTTTTTTGGCTGTTAAATAAAACCAGCCGTCACTGTCAGTTCACGTCAAAGTTACCAGTTTTTTTGCCTGCAGGGCAAATTGTGTCACCCTAGTGCAAATCACATTTGGTGTGACACTTGTGCAAATTTAACCCAAAAAATGACAGGCAGAGGAAGGCTACCCCGCAGGAGCCGTCATAGTGCTGGGATTCCCTTTTGCCCTAGAATGGCCAGTGTTCAGAGGCCACGTACCCTGAACCCCCAAAGTTCTGAGGACTTAGTTGACTGGCTATCACAAGACACCCAATCTACTACAGATTCCGCTCGGAACCTTGACGCACCATCCTTCTCCTCCTCTAGCTTAGCTTCGGGCACCTCTCATGCTACCACTTGCCCGCCTGCCGCCACCACCAACACTAGCAGGAGTTATTTACACATCAGTTTGAAGACATGAGTGATGCGCAACCATTATTGCCAGAGGATGTAGTTAACAGGGATATGTCTCAGTCAGGCAGCATTACACACATGGACGTACGGTGTGATGATGATGTTGTACCCGCTGCTACTTCCTTTCTTGAGGTGTCAGATAGCGGTGAAGGTGTTGATGATGACAATGTGTCCGTGGATGCCACGTGGGTGCCCACTAGAAGAGGGGGAAAGTTCAGATGGGGAGACAGAGAGGAGGAGGAGACGAGTTGGAAGCAGGGGGAGGTCGTCGCAAGGAGCTAGTGGCACAGTCAGACAGCATGCATCGGCACCCGGGGTCAGCCAGACGGGACGCTAATCAACGCATGCTGTTGCCACCACCAGAATGCCGTCATCGCAGAGCTCAGCAGTGTGACATTTTTTTTTGTGTGTCTGCCTCTGACAACAGTGAGGCCATTTGCAACCTGTGCCAGAAGAAACTGAGTCGTGGGAAGTCCAACACCCACCTAGGCACAACTGCTTTGCGAAGGCACATGATGTCACATCACAAACGCCTATGGGATCAACACGTCAGTACAAGCAGCACACAAAGTCAAAGCCGCCATCCTCCTCGTGGTCCAGCATCTTCAGCCAGGTCAACCACTGCTGCCCTCCTTGCCCCCTCTCAACCATCTGCCTCTCTGTCTCTCGCCTTGAGCAGTTTCTGCTCATCTGCCCACAGTCAGGTGTCTGTGAAGGAGATGTTTGAGCACAAGAAGCCAATGTCTCAAAGACACCCCCTAGCCCGGCGTCTGACAGCTGGCTTGTCGGAACTGCTAGCCCGCCAGCTTTCACCATACAAACTGGTGGAGTCTGAGGCCTTTAAAAAATTTGTAGGCATTGGGACACCGCAGTGGAAGGTACCCAGACGAAATTTTTTGCACAAAAGGCAATCCCCAACCTTTACTCCATTGTGCAAAAGGAAATTATGGCATGTCTGGCACACAGTGAAGGGGCAAGGGTCCATTTGACCACTGATACCTGGTCTGCAAAGCATGGTCAGGGCAGGTATATCACGTACACTGCGCATTGGGTAAACCTGGTGACGGCTGCCAAGCATGGAATGCGTGGCTCTGCACTGCAGAGGAGTTGGTGACACCGCCACGACTTGCAGGCAGGCCTGCTGCCACCTCCTCTACTCCTCCTACTCCATCCTCTTCCATAACATCCTCGGCCGAGTCCTCTTCCACTGCTGCGTCTTGCTCCACACCACCGGCAGCCCCCCCCCCCAGCTCCCCAGGTGCTATTCCACATCCCGGACACGGCAGTGTCACGCCATCTTGGGGTTGACTTGCCTCAAAGCGGAGAGTCACACCACACCAGCGCTCCTGTCGGCCCTGAACGCACAGGTGGACCAGTGGCTGACCAACTGGAGATCGGCAAGTTGGTTTGTGACAACGGAACAAATTTGTTGGCGGCATTGAGGTTGGGCAAGTTGACACATTTGCCGTGCATGGCACATGTGTGTAATCTGATTGTACAACGCTTTGTGCTCTAGTACCCAGGCTTACAGGATGTCCTGAAGCAGTCCAGGAAGGTGTGTGGCCATTTCAGGCGTTCCTACACGGCCATGGCGCACTTGTCAGATATCCAGCCGCGAAACAACATGCCAGTGAGGCGCTTGATTTGCGACAGACCGACTCGTTGGAATTCAACACTCCTAATGTTCGACCGCCTGCTCCAACAAGAAAAAGCCATCAACGAATATTTGTATGACCGGGGTGCTAGGACATCATCTGCGGAGCTGGGAATTTTTTTTCCACGTTACTGGAGGCTCATGCGCAATGCCTGTAGGCTCATGCGTCCTTTTGAGGAGGTGACAAACCTGGTCAGTCGCACCGAAGGCACCATCAGCGACATCATACCATTTGTTTTCTTCCTGGAGCGTGCCCTGTGAAGAGTGCTGGATCAGGCAGTAGATGAGCGTGAAGAGAAAGAGTCGTGGACACCATCACCACCAAAAACAGCCTTATCCACATCGCTTGCTGGACCTGTGGCAATGCTGGAAGAGGATTGTGAGGAAGAAGAGTCAGAGGAGGAATGTGGCTTTGAAGAGGAGGAGGAAGACCAACCACAGCAGGCATCCCAGGGTGCTCCTTGTCACCTATCTGGTTCCCGTGGTGTTGTACGTGGCTGGGGGGAAGAAGATGATACCTTCCCTGACATCACTGAAGATGAGGAACGGGACATGAGTAGCTCGGCATCCGTCCTTGTGCTGTCGTGCCTGTTGAGGGACCCTCGTATAAAAAGGATGAAGGAGAACGACCTGTACTGGGTGTCCACGCTACTAGACCCCCGGTATAAACATAAAGTGCCTGACATGTTACCGCATTACAGCAAGGCGGAAAGGATTTAGCAGGTCCAAAATAAATTAAGAAGTATGCTGCACACAGCGTATAAGGGTAATGTCACAGCACAAAAGGGATCTAACAGGGGAAGAGGTGAAAGTAATCCTCCTCCAACGAACATGCCGGCAAGGACAGGATGCTGTACAGACATGCTGTTGATGGAGGACATGCAGAGCTTTTTAAGTCCTACACATCGCCACAGCCCTTCGGGGTCCACCATCAGAGAACGACTTGACCGACAGGTAGCAGACTACCTGGCCTTTACCGCAGATATCGACACTCTGAGGAGCGAATGAACTCCTTGACTACTGGGTGTGCCGGCTTGACCTGTGGCCTGAGCTATCCCAATTTGCGCTCGATCTTCTGGCCTGTCCCGCTTCAAGTGTCCTGTCAGAAAGGACCTTCAGTGCAGCAGGAGGTATTGTCACTGAGGAGTCGCCTTGGTCAAAAAAGTCTGGATTACCTCACCTTTCTTAAGATGAATGAGGGATGGATCCCAAAGGGACTGACACTGGGCGATACATTTGACTGAACAAAGCCTGATCAGATGAGCTGCCTTGGGCTAAAAATGGTCCACACGCTGCTGTATTTGAACTCTGAATGCCGGATGACTTGTGTGACTTATCCTCCACCAACTAGGGTTCAAGCCGCAATGTTTTAGGGCGGCTGCGACAATATCCAATTTGTCATCCATGTGTACATGCCTAATTTTTCTGGCCTCTGCTGCTGCACTTGTTATGGTGCTGCAATTTTTATGGCCGCTGCTACAGCTGTGACACTACCAAATTTTCCAGCCAGGTGTACATGCCTAATTTTTCTGGCCTCTGCTGCTGCACTTTTTCTGGTGCTGCAATTTTTCTGGCTGCTGCTACAGATGTGGCTGCGACAATACCAAATTTTTCATCCATGTGTACATGCCTAATTTTTCTGGCCTCTGCTGCTGCACTTGTTATGGTGCAGCAATTTTTCTGGCCACTGCTACAGAAGCGAAATTTTTAGGCATGTGTACATGCCTAATTTTTCTGGTAATCTCTGCTGACATCTCTGTCCATTTAAGCATCTGTGGATATTAGATGTATGCTAAGGGTAGCATGGTGGCTCAGAGGTTAGCACTGCTGCCTTGCAGCGCTGGGGCCTTGAGTTCAAATCCCACTATGTGCTGCCTAATATGGGGGAATCTTATGTGCTGCCTAAAGGGGAGCTCTAACTATGTGCTGCCTAACATGGGGGAATCTATGTGCTGCCTAAAGGGGGGAACTAACTATGTGCTGCCTAATATGGGGGAATCTATGTGCTGTCTAAAGGGGGGATCTAACTATGTGATGCCTAAAGGGAGGCTCTAGCATGTTATTCCAAACCATTTAGGAATGTTAGGTGATTTATCCATTGCCTGTGTATCCAGACCCTTGCTGTTGCCCCTGACTACGAACCGTTGCCACCTGCCCTGACCTTCTGCTATGTCTGACCTTGCCTTTGCCTTGTCCTTGTGTCCCGTGCCAGTCTCAGCCACCAGAGAGGTTGAGTCGCTACCGGGTGAAATGACCTGGGGGTTACCTGCAAGTCCATTCCGCTTTGCGGCGGGCTCTGGTGAAAACCAGTAATCCCTTAGATTCCGTTCCCCTGGTATGGCCCACGCCACCGCCTCTCTGGCACAGAGGATCCACTACCCATGTCCTCCCCGTATACCAGTCCGGATCCTGACAACATAGCATGACTGTACCCTTTAAAGGGGTACTCCGATGCTAAGAAATCTTATCCTATATCCAAAGGATAGGGGTTATGATGCCAGATCGCTGGGGTCCCGCCACTGGGGACCCCCATGATCTTGCACGCAGCACCTCGTTACAATCAGTCCCCGGAGCATGTTCACTCCGGGTCTGATTACTGGCGATCACGTGTGACGTCAATGCAAGCCTATGGGAGGGGGTGTGACAGCTGTGCAGCATGCAAGATCACGGGGGTCCCCAGCGGCGGGACCCCTGCGATCAGGCATCTTATCCCCATCCTTTGGATAGGGAATAAGATGTCTTAGTGCCGGAGTACCCCTTTAACCCTTAATGACCTTGTTTTGACCTTAAAGGAGTTGTGCAGTGAAAAATAACGTATCCCCTATTTAAATGATAGGGGATAAGTTATAGATCGCGTGGGGTCTGACCGCTGCACCCACCGTGATCTCCTAAACGGGTCCCCGGCAGTTTGCATGGAGCAGCGGCCAACAGGCCATGTCGTCCTGCGGGGCTCGGAATGGCTGCTTCCGGCAGACTGCAGGGGACCCGTTCAGGAGATCGCGGTGGGTCCCAATGTTCGGACTACTTGCGATCTATAACTGATAAGTTATTTTTCACTGCACCACTCTTTTAATGACCTAACCAATTTTCATTTTTGCGTTTTAATTTTTACCTTCTTACCTTTTAAGTGACATAAGTCATCTATTTTTTTCATCCACAGAGCCTTGTTTTTTATCGTGACCAATTGCACTTTGCAACTAAACTTTTTATATAATATCGCACAACAACTATATAGGTCCTGTACATGACCGTTTTTCACAATGATCCTCAAGGCATAGAAAGTACAGAGTATCACCAGTTAGACCAAAATAATAACTATTAACCTTTAATATTAATACGTAAAATCTCCAAAACAAATAGTGTTTTCACGTGCTCATATAGTGATATATGTCCTACAAATCATAGAGCTGTTGAAAAACATTAAATCAAGGGTGCTCATTTGTTTAGCATCAGCACAACCTTAAGCACTTTAGCCTCTTTGATGATGATAAAAGATGGCTAATTCCCCTCACCCGACGCATTTCTATCGCCCATTTTGCGATGTCCTCAGGGGTGATAGCAAAATATTTAGGGGTATGTAAAAAAATTACATATAAGGTGTGGTAAGACTACCAATGTCCTATATGCTCTTTAAGAAAATATATAGTTTAGACCATATGGGTCCCGTGAAGCCTGCTGTCAGTGGTGATTCATCTATTATTCCACTGGCATACGGTTTAGAAGCTTCTGGGAATGTATAACAGCAGCGTGCACTCCTGCAGTGGCGAAGAGGCCGGCTGACTTCTAGCCCAGACATCACAACAAAAGAAAAAATATTTCTGGGGGGAAAATTGGGGAGGAAAAAACTGCCACCTTGCAACTTTTGTAAGGTTTAAATTTTTGCACAGTGAAGTGGTGCTGCTAGGGTTGGTGTCACCCAATGCAGTAGAAAAAGGTGTCACCAAAACCCCCCTCCCCATCACAGAAAATGATTTCCAGTATTGTAATCAAATATACCAATTGCTACGTAAGGGTAAAGTGCTAAGAAAGTTTTTACCATGTGAATGACAGCTCCCAGAATGATCTTGTGGTTAGAGTATGCTGGGAGTTGTTGTTTCACTTATCATTAATGCAGAACTCACAAATGACTAAAAGCACTGATAAGTTACTCACAATTCTTGTTGTCTTCTCTATAGTCTTTTCTTACCTAATTCTGCTGGTACATACTGCCAGGACTTCTTCAAGCTAAATTTTCTCTCTGCAGAACTTAATGTCCAGATGGATTCTGATCCTTTATATGAAAACAATAATTAATATAATACTGCCACACACTGTGCCCCTGAATATAATACTGCCACACACTATGGCACAAAGGCTGTCCAGGCAGGCTGAGAGTTGTAGTTTTGCAAAAGCTGGAGTCACCCTGGTTAGGAAACATTGATCTATATCCTATTTGTATTCCCTATCATCTATCTATCTATATACAAGCACAAGATAGGCAGCACAACCTCAGTAGTTCATGTAGAGTAAGTAGGGGTGCAAACCATGACTGTGGTGCCAGTCGCAGACCGTGTCCATCGATGGATACTCCAAAAAAGTCGCAGCACACCCAGACAGCGTATGGTGCAAAATAACTGAGCTTTATTGGCCCATGTTGTGCAACGTTTCGATGGTATCACACCAACTTTATCAAGCATCTATCTTTATCTATCTATCCAGGGCTGGACTGGGACCAAAAATAGGCCTGGGCATTTAAGATTAAGCAGCCCATTTTGAGACAGAGCAGGAGACAGAGACAGAAATGGGAATGGCCAAATGTTAAACATAACTGGATTTAACAGAAAATGTATACTATATAAACATTAGGCTATAGCAGGGGTCTCAAACTCAAATTATCTGGGGGCCACTGGAGGTAGCAGCTGGGTGAGGCTGGGCCACATGCGTCACTTACATATAATGCCCCCATCATGCACCCCTTACATATAATGCCCCCATCATGCACCCCTCATCATCTACCAGCAACCCCCCCCCCCATTCCCCCTACCCCGTGTGGTAATAGCATGAGCTGACGGATGATGGGGGTGCTACTTCTGGGGGTTCCCCACATTAGGTAGTAGAAGGTTCCCCACAATAGGTAGTAGCAGGTTCCCCACATTAGGTAGTAACAGGTTCCCCACATTTGGTAGAAGCGGGTTCCCCACATTAGGTAGTAGCAGGTTCCCCACATTAGGTAGTAGCAGATTCCTCACATTAGGTAGTAGCAGGTTCCCCACATTAGGTAGTAGCAGATTCCCCACATTAGGTAGAAGCAGGTTAACCACATTAGGTAGAAGTAGGTTTACCACACTAGGTAGTAGCAGATTCCCCACATTAGGTAGTAGCAGGTTCCCTACATTACGTAGAAGCAGGTTTACCACACTAGGTAGTAGTAGGTTCCCCACATTTGGTAGTAGCAGGTTCCCCCCATTACGTAGAAGCAGGTTTACCACACTAGGTAGTAGTAGGTTCCCCACATTTGGAAGTAGCAGGTTCCCCACATTAGGTAGAAGCAGGTTCCCCACATTTGGCAGTAGCAGGTTCCCCACATTAGGTAGAAGCAGGTTCCCCACATTTGGCAGTAGCAGGTTCCCCACATTAGGTAGTAGCAGGTTCCCCACATTAGGTAGTAGCAGGTTCCCCACATTAGGTAGAAGCAGGTTCCCCACATTAGGTAGAAGCAGGTTCCCCACATTAGGTAGTAGCAGGTTCTCCACATAAGGTAGTAGCAGGTTCCCAACATTAGGTAGTAGCAGGTTCCCCACATTAGGTAGTAGCAGGTTCCCCACATTAGGTAGCTTTGTCGTTCCCCGCCACTCTCACACACACAGACAGACACACACACACATAGACATACTTATCTGTCCTGCGCTGCGCTTATCCTCTCCGGCGGTGGCCTGACGACACTGACGTCCTCCTGTGCGGGTCTGCGGAGGGACGTCACATGCACGACGTCCCTCATCAGACTCGGGCCGGTGAAGGAGGAGGGTAAGTGAAGCCTTCCGGCATTTAGCGCTGCTTGCCTGGAGCAGGGCTAAATACCTGAAGAAGTTACCTGCCCGGCACCCGGAACTGCAAGTCCCGGGCGTCAGGCAATACAAATTACACGTACCTGGTGCAGGCACTAAACTTCCGTTCCATTTGCAGCCCAGGAGTTTGAGACCTTCAAATTCACTTCAAAACTTAACCCCTTAACCCCTTAAGGACGCAGCCCTTTTTCACCTTAAGTACTGAGCCCTTTTTCGCAATTCTGACCACCGTCACTTTACAAATTAATAACGCGAAAACGCTTTTACCGAATATTCTGATTCTGAGACTGTTTTTTCATGACATATTCTACTTTATTTTGGTGGTAAATTTTTGGCGTTAATTGCATCCTTTTTTGGTGAAAAATCCCAAAATTTCATGAAAATTTTGAAAATTTTGAATTTTTCTAACTTTGAAGCTCTCTACTTGTAAGGAAAATGGATATTCCAAATAAATTTAATTTTTCTTCACAAACACAATATGTCCACTTTATGTTCGCATCATAAAATGGACATACTTTAGCTTTTTGAAAAAATTAGAGGGCTTCAAAGTAGAGCAGCAATTTTCAAAAATGTCATGAAAATTGCTAAATCTGAAGGGACAGATGTTACAGAACTACAACTCCCAGCATGCCTGGGCAGTCGAGGCATGCTGAGAGTTGTAGTTTGGCAACTTCTGGAGGGCTACTGTTTGGGCACCACTGTAACAGTGGTCTCCAAACTGTGACCCTCCAGATGTTGCAAAACTACAACTCCCAGCATGCCCAGACAGCCTTCGGCTGTCTGGGCATGCTGGGAGTTGCAGTTTGGCCCCCCTAGTGGTTGCCACAGTAAAGATCGATTTACTTTCACTTTCAATTCCCCCCACTGTCGATTCCCTACCTGATCAGGATCCTGCAGGCTCCAGCGAAGATCCTAGGTCCCCAGACATCTTCTCCTGCAGGTACGGCCTCCATCTTCTTCCCAGAGCCCCTCAACATCCAGGGGCGGGCAGAACGGGGGGTTGCCATGGCAACCCCCTGTCCTGCGCTGCCATTGGTCAGAACTCCGTTCTGAGTAAGGGCAGGGGATAGGAAGAGATCGCAGCTTTGCGATCTCACTCCAATCCTTTAGGCTGATCGGGGGTGTTGCTGACAACTCCGATCAGCCCTATTTTCCGGGTGATCGGGTCACCAGAGACCCGATCAGCCCGGAATTGGAGAAAATCGCATGTCTGAATTGACATGCGATTTTCTCCGATCGCCGACATGGGGGGGTCTCAGGACCCCCCTGGGCAATGTGCCAGGGTGCCTGCTGAATGATTTAAGCAGGCATCCGGCTCCGCTCCCCAACCGGCTTGCGGTGGGGACCGGATTTCCCACGGGCGTATGGATACGCCCTCGGTCCTTAAGGACTTGGAATGCAGGGCGTATCCATACGCCCTGTGTCCTGAAGAGGTTAAGGACTTAGTGTTTTTCCGTTTTTGCATTTTCATTTTTTTCTCATTACCTTCTAAAAATCATTTTCAATCCAAAGGATAGGGTATAAGATTCCTGATCGCTGGGGTCCCGCCGCTGGGGACCCCCGTGATCTTGCACGCAGCACCTTGTTACAATTGGCCCCAAGAGCATGTTCACTCCGGGTCTGATTACTGGCGATCACGGGGCCAGAGCATTGTGACATCACGCTCCGCCCCCTCAATGCAAGCCTATGGGAGGGGAAGTGACAGCTGTGCTGCATGCAAGATCACGGGGGTCCCCAGCGGCGGGACCCCTGCGATCAGGCATTTTATCCCCATCCTTTGGATAGGGGATAAGATGTCTTAGCTCTGGAGTACCCCTTTAACCCTTAATGACCTTGTTTTGACCTTAAAAGAGTTGAGCAGTGAAAAATAACGTATGCCCTATCCAAATGATAGAGGATAAGTCATAGATCGCGCGGGGTCAGATCCCCGCTGCACCCACCGGGATCTCCTAAACGGGTCCCCGGCAGTTGGCATGGAGCGGCGGCCAACAGGCCGTGTCGTCCTGCGGGGCTCGGAACCGCTGCTTCCGGCAGACTGCAGGGGACCCGTTCAGGAGATCACGGTGGGTCCCAATGTTCAGACTACTTGAGATCTATAACTGATAAGTTATTTTTCACTGCACCACTCCTTTAATGACCTAACCAACTTTCATTTTTGCGTTTTATTTTTTACCTTCTTACCTTTTAAGTGACATAAGTCATCTATTTTTTTCATCCACAGAGCCTTGTTTTTTATCGTGACCAATTGTACTTTGCAACTAAACTTTTTATATAATATCGCACAACAACTATATAGGTCCTGTACACGACCGTTTTTCACAATGATCCTCAAGGCATAGAAAGTATAGAGTATCACCAGTTAGACCAAAATAATAACTAGTGCTTGAGGTGCCTAAAACATAACCTTTAATATTAATAGGTAAAATCTCCGAAACAAATAGAGTGTTGTTACGTGCTCATATAGTAATATATGTCCTACAAATCATAGAGCTGTTGAAAAACATTAAATCAAGGGTGCTCATTTGTTTAGCATCAGCACAAACTTAATCACTTTAGCCTCTTTGATGATGATAAAAGATGGCTAATTCCCCTCACCCGACGCATTTCTATCGTCCATTTGGCGACGTCCTCAGGGGTGATAGCAAGATATTTAGGGGTATGTGAAAAAACGACATATATAGTGTGGTAAGACTACCAATGTCCTATATGCTCTTTAAGAAAATATATAGTTTAGACCATATGGGTCCCGTGAAGCCTGCTGTCAGTGGTGATTCATCTATTATTCCACTGGCATACGGTTTAGAAGCTTCTGGGAATGTATAACAGCAGCGTGCACTCCTGCAGTGGCAAAGAGGCTGGCTGACTTCCAGCCCAGACATCACAACAAAAGAAATAATATTTCTGGGCGGAAAATTGGGGAGGAAAAAAATGCCACCTTGCAACTTTTGTAAGGTTTCAATTTTTACACAGTGAAGTGGTGCTGCTAGGGTTGGTGTCACCCAATGCAGTAGAAAAAGGTGTCACCAATTGCAGTATTGTAATCAAATATACAAATTGCCACGTAAGGGTAAAGTGCTAAGAAAGTATTTACCACGTGAATGACAGCTCCCAGAATGATCTCATGGTTAGGGTATGCTGGGAGTTGTTGTTTCACTTATCATTAATGCAGAGCTCACAAATGACTAAAAGCACTGATAAGTTACTCACAATTCTTGCCGTCTTCTCTATAGTCTTTTTTTTATCTAATTCTGCTGGTACAGACTGCCAGGACTTCTTCAAGCTAAATTTTCTCTCTGCAGAACTTAATGTCCAGATGGATTCTGATCCTTTATATGAAAACAATAATTAATTTAATACTGCCACACACTGTGCCCCTGAATATAATACTGCCACACACTATGGCACAATGGCTGTCCAGGCCGGCTGAGAGTTGTAGTTTTGCAAAAGCTGGAGTCACCCTGGTTAGGAAACATTGATCAATGTCCTATTTTTATTCCCTATCCTCTATCTATCTACAAGCACAAGATAGGCAGCACAACCTCAGTAGTTCATGTAGAGTAAGTAGCGGTGCAAACGGTGACCGTGGTGCCAGGCGCAGACCGTGTCCATCGATGGATACTCCAAAAAAGTCGCAGCACACCCAGACAGCGTATGGTGCAAAATAACTGAGCTTTATTGGCCCATGATGTGCAACGTTTCGATGGTATCTCACCATCTTTATCAAGCATGCTTGATAAAGATGGTGTGATACCATCGAAACGTTGCACAACATGAGCCAATAAAGCTCAGTTATTTTGCACCATATGCTGTCTGGGTGTGCTGCGACTTTTTTGGAGTATCTATCTATCTATGTCATATCTATCTATCCAGGGCTGGACTGGGACCCAAAATAGGCCTGGGCATTTAAGATTAAGCAGCCCATTTTGAGACAGAGCAAGAGACAGAGACAGAAATGGGAGGGGCCAAATGTTAATCATAACTGGATTTACCGGAAAATTTATACTATATAAACATTAGGCTATAGCAGGGGTCTCAAACTCAAATTATCTGGGGGCCACTGGAGGTAGCAGCTGGGTGAGGCTGGGCCACATGCGTCCCTTACATATAATGCCCCCATCATGCACCCCTTACATATAATGCCCCCATCATGCACCCCTCATCATCCACCAGCAAAACCCTCATTCCCCCTACCCCTGTGTGGTAATAGCATGAGCTAATGGATGATGGGGGTGCTACTTCTGGGGGTTCCCCACATTAGGTAGGCAGCAGGTTCCCACATTAGGTAGGCAGCAGGTTCCCCACATTAGGTAGGTAGTAGCATGTTCCCCACATTAGGTAGTAGTAGGTTCCCCGCATTAGGAAGAAGCAGGTTCCGCACATTAGGTAGTAGCAGGTTCCCCACATTAGGTAGTAGCAGGTTCCCCACAATAGGTAGTAGCAGGTTCCTCACATTAGGTAGAAGCAGGTTCCCCACATTAGGTAGTAGCAGGTTCCCCATATTATGTAGTAGCAGGTTCCACACATTAGGTAGTAGCAGGTTCCCCACATTAGGTAGTAGCAGGTTCCCCACATTAGGTAGAAGCAGGTTCCCCACATTAGGTAGTAGCAGGTTCCCCACATTAGGTAGTATCAGGTTCCCCACATTAGGTAGTAGTAGGTTCCCCACATTAGGTAGAAGCAGGTTCCCCACATTAGGTAGAAGCAGGTTCCCCACATTAGGTAGCAGCAGGTTCCACACATTAGGTAGTAGCAGGTTCCCAACATTAGGTAGTATCAGGTTCCCCACATTAGGTAGTAGCAGGTTCCCCACATTAGGTAGTAGCAGGTTCCCCACATTAGGTAGTAGCAGGTTCCCCACATTATGTAGCATTGTCGTTAAACCCCCCCCCCCCCAACTCTCACACACACAGACAGACAGACACACACACATAGACACACTTATCTGTCCTGCGCTGCGCTTATCCTCTCCGGCGGCAGCCTGACGACACTGTCGTCCTCCTGTGCAGGTCTGCGGAGGGACGTCACATGCGCGACGTCCCTCATCAGACTCAGGCCGGTGAAGGAGGAGGGCAGGGTAAGTGAAGCCTTCCGGCATTTAGCGCTGCTTGTCCGAAGCAGGGCTAAATGCCTGATGAAGCTACCTGCCCGGCACCCGGAACCGCATGTCCCGGGCGTCAGGCAATACAAATTACACATACCTGGTGTGGGCCACAAACTACCATTCCATTTGCGGCCCGCGGGCCGGGAGTTTGAGACCCCTGGGCTAGAATAAAACAGTGTATTTTAGGCATATTTCATTGTGAATAATGCATTTGTAAAACTGCACAAAGATTGTGTCTGTATTTTTAACATTAATGTGCTTTATGTCTATGGGAAAGTGATGTCTGTGCACATTGTATGTAAAAAACAAAAAAGGGGGCATATTTTCTATAACTGTGTAAAAAAGTGACATGTCACGGATGTAAAAAGTACATTATTTTTTTCCCATAAACTTACATAGAGCACAATAATGTAAAAAATACGGACTGATACCAATATTACCAATAATACCAGAATACAAGGAGGAATATTATCTCCATACATATTACCATCATACTGTTACTGACCAAATCCTGTATACTGAGATCAATACTATTGTGGTAGCCTGGGGTTGTAGGGTATATGGGGTGTAGCTGTGCGGTAACTAAAGGGTGCTTGTTTAACCCTTATCACTCGTGACGCCAGGGTGGGGGCTCCTCTGTATATGCTTGCCCTATCGCCACCCATCCCAAGAGCGATAGGGAGGTATAATAAATGAATGTCCACAACCGGAGGTTTTCAGAAAGCTGTCGGAACTTTTACTGGAGCTTTTATGCAACATTAACCAGGAACAGTCTTTGTGTACAAGAGTCCATTAAGATCCTGACAGTTAGTTGGGACCGTGAGTTCTGAGCTTAGAAAAGAAATAAGTGCTGTTCCGCTGCTGGATTTAGGGGATTGAGTTTAGGTCCAGCACTCACGCTAGCTTTAGCGGGGATTGATATCGTAACTCATGATTAGATTCAGGCTGAGGCTGGCAGGCTTCGGGCCTAAGCTTGTCTTTGTAAGTTGCACGGATCACTTCTCTCTCTCCACTAGTCCGAAACCCAAGAGATATGCTGCTTGGTTTGCAGCTCAGGAGCAAGAGAGCGAGGATTTGCTAGCAGCTCCCTTATATGGGCAGGGGCTGGCCTTGAGCTCATTGGTCCATACCATCTGTTATTCACATTACAAGGAATTATGGTCTAACCATGTGACCACACTCGTAACCTAGGAAGGTCCTTCAACATACCTTACTAGAATTAACATTAGTCATGTGACCTAAGGTCCTGCGACACTATATAGATAATTAAATATACAATTATTTATACATGTAAACATCATAGAATTGAAGAAGGAAGAGGCGACTAGGGGCTATACCACCAGGAGGACCCCACTGGAACGAAGCAACTCTGACTTTGGGGACCACCATACAAGGTATGGTATACTATACAGTACCGGGACACCACATTATCAATAATACCAGTAAACAAGGAGGAAATATTATGATCATAAATATTACCATCATACTGTTACTGACCAAATCCTGTATACTGAGACCAATATTATCAATAATACCAGTATACAAGGAGGAAAATTATCACCATACATATTACCATCATACTGTTACTGACTAAATCATGTATATTGAGACCAATATTATCAATAATAAAAGTATACAACGAGAAATATTATCACCATACATATTATCATCATACTGTTACTGACCAAATCCTGTATACTGAGACCATTATTAGCAATAATACCAGTATACAAGGAGGATTATGACCATACATATGAACATCGTACTGTTACTGACCAAATCCTGTATACTGAGACCATTATTAGCAATAATACCATTATATAAGGAGGATTATGACCATACATATCAACAGCTAACTGTTACTGACCAAATTCTGTGTACTGAGACCAATATTAGCAATAAGGCTGGAATTCCACTGAGGATTTTCAAGCAAAAATGCCATAAAAACGCCCATTTTGCCACATGGCGTTTTTTTCTGCAAAAAAACACAGTGTCCAGATGTTAGCTGCAAGTCAATAGTAAACTGCAAAATGCCAGATCCACTTGGCGTTTTTCACTTTTGGCATTTTTCAAATCCTTTTGGCGTTTTTCAGCTATTTTGGGCTCAGAGGCTGGTTTTCCAAAACACCCTACAAAACCTAGTTTGGCGTTTTTTGCACAGAAATCTTGGCGTTTTCCTCCCATAGAAGTCTATGGAAGTGAAAAAACGCCAAGTAAAAAGCCATGTTGGTTTTAACTTTGGTGTTTTTGCCAGGGGTTTTTATTCTTTTTTGGACTTTAGCGATCCAAAAAGGTGATGGAGATCTTTTTTTTTAATTAACATTTTGTAGGGTACCATTAAAAAAAAATTATAAAAAAGATACAGTAGTGATGGAAAAAAATGTATTTAATTACATTTATCTTTTTTATAACACAAATTTTATAAATTTTTAAACAGTGATCAATTTATGTGGGCTGGCAGGGCACTAAAAATTTAGCCGACAACCGGCTCAGGTGGCCTTACCTCCCTCTAGTGAGGAAGAGGATGATGGCAGTGACTGCAGTGATGGCAGCGGCTTGGCAGATGGGGGTCTCCTGCGGGCTATTGTTATGCAGGAGTCCCCCACCCGCCTAGAAATGTTTTCTTTCGGTGATGATTTGGGCCCAGAGGAGAAGGGAAAGAAGAAGAAAGCGAAGGGCAAGAAGAGGAAGAAGACACAGGCAGTGAAGTTTGTCTTTTCTTCTTTCCAGCAACCTGGGTCGGCTGAGAAGTCGGTTCAGGGTGCTGGGTCCCCCAAACTGCCAGACCCCGTTTCTGTAGTGGAGCGGGGCCAGCATGG
This sequence comes from Hyla sarda, assembly GCF_029499605.1. Taxonomy (NCBI): domain Eukaryota; kingdom Metazoa; phylum Chordata; class Amphibia; order Anura; family Hylidae; genus Hyla; species Hyla sarda. Next base: position 234,769,291 of record NC_079189.1, on the reverse strand, counting down.
GGGATACAGTAGTGCACCCAAAATGGCCGCGGGTGCTATAGAAAAAAAAGGGCACCCTCCTGTGAGGTTGTCCAGGCACCAGAAAATGGCGGCAGGTTTACCCGTTCGGAGGGCGGTCCCCCGATTGATATGGGCAGTACAGGTCCTGGCACTGCAGAGCACTCCCCTGTGAGAGGGGGGAGTGTCCGGGTGCCGGACCTTGTTGTTTCAGGGGGCGGTCCCCTAGGTTATACAGTTGGTACCAGTTCTGGCGCTGCGGGGCACTCCCCTGTGAAGGGGGAGGTTCTGCGCCCATCAGCTGCAGTAAGCGGGGCGGGAGTGCATCCGGTGGGACAGCTCCCTCCAAAATCTATTGCGCTGTGCGAGGGGGCGGAGCCTGTGTCTGTGCCCCAGAAGACTGAACAGAAGAGCTGTGCAGCACTGATCCTTAAAGGGGTACTCCGGTGCTTACACATCTTATCCCTATCCAAAGGATAGGGGATAAGATGCCTGATCGCGGGAGTCCCGCAGCTGGGGACGCCCGGGATCATGCATGCGGCACCTCATTTGTAATCAGTGCCTGGAGCGTGTTCGCTCCGGGTCTGATTACGGTTAACCGCAGGGCCGGCTGCGTGTGACGTCACGCCTCCGCTCCGTGTGACTTCACGCTCCGCCCCTCAATGCAGGCCTACGGGAGGGGGCGTGACAGCTATCACACCCCCTCCCGTAGGCTTGCATTGAGGGGCGGAGCATGACGTCACACGGGGGCGTGACGTCACACACCGCCGGCCCTGCGGTCGACCGTAATCAGACCCGGAGCGAACATGCTCCGGGCACTGATTACAAACGGGGTGCCGCGTGCATGATCCCGGGCGTCCCCAGCTGCAGGACTCCCGCGATCAGGCATCTTATCCCCTATGCTTTGGAAAGGGGATAAGATGTGTAAGCACCGGAGTACCCCTTTAAGCCAGCAACCCTTATACAGGGAGCAATAAACCTAGCCAGCCCGGCCTCTAATACACCAAGGGAGAGTGTAGGCAAGAGTGAAAGTGAGAGAAAGAATGTGAATAAAAATGGTAATGTGCAGAATGTGAGTTATGGTATTGCGCATGGGAGGAGTTGTAGTAGCAGTGTGGATGCGGGGGTGCAAGTGGTGTGCAAGATAGGGGTGCAAGTGGAGTGCAAGAGAGGGGTGCAAGTGGAATGCAAGAGAGGAGTGCAAGTGGTGTGCAAGAGAGGGGTGCAAGTGGAGTGCAAGAGAGGTGTGCTAGTGAGGTGCAAGAAAGAGGTGCTCATAGTATGCATGAGAAGGGTGCAAGTGAAATGCAGGTGAGGAGTGGTAGTGGAATAGAGAGAGGTTTGGTGGCTGACACCTCGGTTAAGAATGAGGGTCCTGGTTTGGGGTCTAGGCCAGGTTCTGGTTCAACTGCTTCTCCCCGAAGCTATGCCAGCGTCACTGCCAGGGGATCAGGAGGATCCCCTTCTCTGTCTGGCCCTGGGGGTCACTTGCAACAGCGCCTCCTGGAGGCTCTACGTAGGGGAGACAGGTCGATCCAGTTAGAGGGGAGGGGTGCGGTTGACCTGTCTTTTTGGATAGAAAGACACGGCTTAGGCGCATTCCGAGAACAAAACGGGGAGGTGGTCTGGTCCCTCCCGACATCCGGGTAGGAAAGTGGCCGTAGGAACGTGGTCCGTTTAGTGTGGAGGGGCGAAGATGCGTGTCCGCCTCGGGGAAAGGTGGTTGAGCTCCCCCTCCAGATGGAGTTCAGGGCAAGTGACATCTTTGCCCTGATCCACTCCTACGTTACTTCTGAGTTTGGCATCAGCTTTGTTCGGCCAGAGGGTTTGGAACTTTTCTGTTCAAACTATGAGGTGGTGAAAAGCGAGCCCGGCTGGCGGGATTTCACCGTAAAGGCGATATCCCGTCAGAATTTGGCCAAGAAAATGACCCCTTTGACACGTAATGAGTCACTATCTTGCTATGACATCATGACCTGGCTCAGCCGATATGGGGATGTGACGGACATGCCAAAAAAGAACTATGACGAACATGGGATCTGGTCTGGGGCCTGGACGTTTTCCGTCAAACTGAAGCGTTCGGGGAGCACTGTTGCCCACATCCCATCTGCTGCTTTTCTTGGGAGAGACAGAATCAAAATTTTCTACCAGGGGCAGCCCAAGGTCTGTCACAGGTGTGGCAGCCCCACTCACTTTAGTGCAGCCTGTACCGTGCAGGTCTGTGCTCTGTGTGGTGGGGTAGGTCATCTTGCCACATCCTGTAGGCAGATCAGGTGTCATCTGTGTGGTATCTTAGGACACCCTTTCAGCCATTGCCCTACCGCCTTTGCCCGGGTGACGGTCACCTTGGCTGGGGAGAGCACGAGTGCGGGTGAAGGTGCAACAGGGTCAGTGAGGAGGAAAAGTCCTGCCAAGCTGAGGCGGGAGGCTAATCGGAGAAGGAGCAGGGAACTGGAGAGTTCCCATGTGGCAGGGGTAGCTTCTGGCCCTGCTCCAGAGGTTAGACCTGAAACTTCCGAGGCCCTGGAGGAGAATGTGCTGGATGAGGAAATGAGAAGAATCTGTAGAGAAGAAGGCAGCAAGGCTGCTCTTTCCGATTCCTCCCACTGTGAAAGTGTGGATGAGGAGGGTGAAGAGAGGCCAAAAAAGAAGGGCAGTAAAGGACGAAAGAAGAGGTCGGAGCCCTCTAGTTCCAGTGCTACGGACCAGGTCCCAAGCGGAAGCCTACCTGCCCCCCTCTGATTGATCTGTCTAACTGGTACTCTGTCCTCAATGCCATTGAGGGTCGAGGATGGGGTGCCTGAAGTGGGGGAGCCTCCAGGGGGAACTGGGCCCTGTCCTGATGGGGCTGTTTCCTCAGGGGATGGGGCCAAACCAGAGCCAGGTGGAGATGGGGATTCAAAAATGGACCAGTCTGAGTCCAAAAAAAGGTTGAAAGAGAAAGAAGCCTCCTCATCTGTGGATGAGGGGGTAAAGAAAAAACAGAAATGAGGGGGTTAGGGCCGTCTAACTCAATCACCCATGATGGCGGCACTCACCCCATTGACGCTGGCATCTATTAATTGTGCCAGTATAAAGTCTGATACGGCTAGATTTGCAGCCTTTGATTTTCTCGGCCGTGTTGAAGCCGACATTTTCTTTTAACAAGAGACCAGGTTGTCAGATCTAGCCTCCCTGGTAAAAGCCAAGAGAGAGTGGAGGCGTGGCCCCTACCACTGGTCTCTTGCGGCTGAGCCGTATAGTGGGGTGGCGGTCCTTTTTACCGCTCCTGTTGAATGCAGACGGGTTATTGAGTTAGAAATGGGGAGGTGCCTGATCTTAGATGTCCTCATGAAGGGGCAAGAGCTCCACAAACAAAGTGGGGACGTAAACATCTCTTTATGAGGATTAAGCCCTTTCTTTTTACGAGTCGGCAAGTGATCTTTGGAGGGGATTTCAATCCAGGAGGCATCTTGGGGGGCGGAAACCTAGAATGCCTCTTGGGGGGCGGCGAACCAGGAGGCCTCTTGGGGGACGACCATCCAGGAGGTCTCTTGGGGGGCGGCGACCAAGGAGGCCTCTTGGGGGCGGAGACTCAGGAGGCCTCTTAGGTGGCAGCGGTCTAGGAGGACTCTTGGGGGGCGTCGGCTTAGGAGGACCGAGGAGGACTACTGGGGGGAGGTGACCCAGGAGGACTCTTGGTGGGCGGAAACCTTGGAGGCCTCTTGGGGGCGGCAACCTAGGAGGCCTCTTGGGGGACGGCGATCCAGGAGGCAACTTGGGGGGCGGAAACCTAGGATGCCTCTTGGGGGGCGGCAAACCAGGAGGCCTCTTGGGGGGCGGCGACCAAGGAGGCATCTTGGGGGCGGCGACCCAGGAGTCCTCTTAGGGGTGGTGGCCTAGGAGGACTCTTGGGGGGCGGCGGCCTAGGAGGACTCTTGGGGACGGCGACCCAGGAGGCCTCTTGGGGGGCGGAAACCTAGGATGCCTCTTGGGGGGCGGCGAACCAGGAGGCCTCTTGGGGGACGGCGATCCAGGAGGCCTCTTGGGGGGCGGCAACCAAGGAGGCCTCTTGGGGGCGGCGACCCAGGAGTCCTCTTAGGGGGCGGCATCCTAGGAGGACTCTTGGGGGGCGGCGGCCTAGGAGGACTCTTGTGGGGCGGCGGAGACCCAGGAGGACTCTTGGGGGGCGGCGACCCAGGAGGCCTCTCGGGGGGCGGCAACCTAGGAGGCCTCTTGGGGGCGGCGACCCAGGAGTCCTCTTAGGGGGCGGCATCCTAGGAGGACTCTTGGGGGGCAGTGGCCTAGGAGGACACTTGTGGGGCGGCGAAGACCCAGGAGGACTCTTGGGGGGCGGCGACCCTGGAGGCCTCTTGAGGGATGGCGATCCAGGAGGACTCTAGGGGGGCGGAAATCTAGGATGTCTCTAGGGGGGGGGGCAACCAGGAGGCCTCTTGGAGGACGGCGATCCAGGAGGACTCCTGGGGGGAGGTGACCCAGGAGGCCTCTTGGGGGGCGGCAACCTAGGAGGCCTCTTGGGGGCGGCAACCTGGGAGGCCTCTTGGGGGGCGGCGGCCTAGGAGGACTCTTGGCGGCGGAGACCCAGGAGGCCTCTTGGGGGGCGGAAACCTAGGATGCCTCTTGGGGGGCGACGAACCAGGAGGCCTCTTGGGGGACGGCGATCCAGGAGGCCTCTTGGGGGGCGGCAACCAAGGAGGCCTCTTGGGGGCGGCGACCCAGGAGTCCTCTTAGGCGGCGGCGGCCTAGGAGGACTCTTGGGGGGCGGCGGCCTAGGAGGACTCTTGGGGGGCAGACACCCAGGAGGCCTCTTGGGGGGCGGCGACCCAGGAGGACTCTTGGGGGGCTGCGGTCTAGGAGGACTCTAGGGGGGCGGCAACCTAGGAGGCCTCTTGGGGGCGGAAACCTAGGAGGCCTCTTGGGGGACGGCGATCCAGGAGGCCTTTTGGGGGGCGGCAACCAAGGAGGCCTCTTGGGGGCGGCGACCCAGGAGTCCTCTTAGGGGGCGGCGGCCTAGGAGGACTCTTTGGGGGCGGCGGCCTAGGAGGACTCTTGTGGGGCGGCGGAGACCCAGGAGGACTCTTGGGGGGCGGCGATCCAGGAGGACTCTGAGGGGGCGGAAACCTAGGATGCCTCTAGGGGGGGGGCCAACGATCAAGGAGGACTCCTGGGGGAAGGTGACCAAGGAGGCCTCTGGGGGCGGAGGAATAGGAGGACTCTTGGGGGCGGCGGCCTAGGAGGACTCTTGGGGGCGGCGACCCAGGAGGCCTCTTAGGGGGCGGCGGCCTAGGAGGACTCTTGGCGGCGGAGACCCAGGAGTCCTCTTAGGGGGCGGTGGCCTAGGAGGACTCTTGGGGGCGGCGGCCTAGGAGGACTCTAGGGGGGCTGCGACCCAGGAGGCCTCTTGTGGGCGGCGACCCAGGAGGCCTCTTGGGGGGCGGAAACCTAGGAGGCCTCTGGGGGCGGCAACCTAGAAGGCCTCTTGGGGGACGGCGATCCAGGAGGCATCTTGGGGGGCGGAAACCTAGAATGCCTCTTGGGGGGCGGCGAACCAGGAGGCCTCTTGGGGGACGGCGATCCAGGAGGTCTCTTGGGGGGCGGCGACCAAGGAGGCCTCTTGGGGGCGGAGACCCAGGAGGCCTCTTAGGTGGCAGCGGTCTAGGAGGACTCTTGGGGGGCGTCGGCCTAAGAGGACCCAGGAGGACTCCTGGGGGGAGGTGACCCAGGAGGACTCTTGGTGGGCGGAAACCTAGGAGGCCTCTTGGGGGCGGCAACCTAGGAGGCCTCTTGGGGGACGGCGATCCAGGAGGCATCTTGGGGGGCGGAAACCTAGGATGCCTCTTGGGGGGCGGCGAACAAGGAGGCCTCTTGGGGGATGCGACCAAGGAGGCATCTTGGGGGCGGCGACCCAGGAGTCCTCTTAGGGGTGGCGGCCTAGGAGGACTCTTGGGGGGCGGCGGCCTAGGAGGACTCTAGGGGGGCTGCGACCCAGGAGGCCTCTTGGGGGGCGGAAACCTAGGAGGACTCTAGGGGGGCTGCGACCCAGGAGGCCTCTTCGGGGCGGCGACCCAGGAGGCCTCTTGGGGGGCGGAAACCTAGGAGGACTCTTGGGGGCGGCAACCTAGGAGGCCTCTTGGGGGACGGCGATCCAGGAGGCCTCTTTGGGGGCGGCGACCCAGGAGGCCTCTTGGGGGCGGCAACCCAGGAGGCCTCTTAGGTGGCAGCGGCCTAGGAGGACTCTTGGGGGGCGTCGGCCTAGGAGGACCCAAGAGGACTCCTGGGGGGAGGTGACCCAGGAGACCTCTTGGGGGGCGGCAGCCTAGGAGGACTCTTGGGGGGCGGCGACCCAGGAGGCCTCTTGGGGGGCGGCGACCCAGCAGGACTCTTGGAGGGCGGCGACCCAGGAGAACTCTTGGGGGGCGTCGGCCTAGGAGGACCCAGGAGGACTCCTGGGGGGAGGTGACCCAGGAGGACTCTTGGTGGGCGGAAACCTAGGAGGCCTCTTGGGGGACGGCGATCCAGGAGGCATCTTGGGGGGCGGAAACCTAGGATGCCTCTTGGGGGGCGGCGATTCAGGAGGCCTCTTGGGGGGCGGCGACCAAGGAGGCATCTTGGGGGCGGCGACCCAGGAGTCCTCTTAGGGGTGGCGGCCTAGGAGGACTCTTGGGGGGCGGCGGCCTAGGAGGACTCTTGGGGACGGCGACCCAGGAGTCCTCTTAGGGGGCGGTGGCCTAGGAGGACTCTTGGGGGGCGGCGGCCTAGGAGGATTCTAGGGGGGCTGCGACCCAGGAGGCCTCTTGGGGGGCGGAAACCTAGGAGGACTCTAGGGGGGCTGCGACCCAGGAGGCCTCTTCGGGGCGGCGACCCAGGAGGCCTCTTGGGGGGCGGAAACCTAGGAGGACTCTTGGGGGCGGCAACCTAGGAGGCCTCTTGGGGGACGGCGATCCAGGAGGCCTCTTGGGTTGCGGCGACCCAGGAGGCCTCTTGGGGGCGGCAACCCAGGAGGCCTCTTAGGTGGCAGCGGCCTAGGAGTACTCTTGGGGGGCGTCGGCCTAGGAGGACCCAGGAGGACTCCTGGGGGGATGTGACCCAGGAGACCTCTTGGGGGGCGGCAGCCTAGGAGGACTCTTGGGGGGCGGCGACCCAGGAGGCCTCTTGGGGGGCGGCTACCCAGGAGGACTCTTGGAGGGCGGCGACCCAGGAGAACTCTTGGGGGGCGTCGGCCTAGGAGGACCCAGGAGGACTCCTGGGGGGAGGTGACCCAGGAGGACTCTTGGTGGGGGGAAACCTAGGAGGCATCTTGGGGGCGGCAACCTAGGAGGCCTCTTGGGGGACGGCGATCCAGGAGGCATCTTGGGGGGCGGAAACCTAGGATGCCTCTTGGGGGGCGGAGAACCAGTAGGCCTCTTGGGGGACGGCGATCCAGGAGGCCTCTTGGGGGGCGGCGACCAAGGAGGCATCTTGGGGGCGGCGACCCAGGAGTCCACTTAGGGGTGGCGGCCTGGGAGGACTCTTGGGGGGCGGCGGCCTAGGAGGACTCTTGGGGACGGCGACCCAGGAGGCCTCTTGGGGGGCGGCGACCCAGGAGGCCTCTTAGGGGGCGGCGGCCTAGGAGGACTCTTGGGGGGCGGCGGCCTAGGAGGACTCTAGGGGGGCAGCAACCTAGGACGCGTCTTGGGGGGCAGACACCCAGGAGGCCTCTTGAGGGGCGGCGGCCTAGGAGGACTCTTGGCGACGGAGACCCAGGAGGACTCTAGGGGGGCGGCGACCCAGGAGGCCTCTTGGGGGGCAGACACCCAGGAGGCATCTTGGGGGGCGGCGACCCAGGAGGACCCTTGGGGGGCGGCGGCCTAGGAGGACTCTAGGGGGGCGGCGACCCAGGAGGCCTCTTGGGGGCAGCGACCCAGGAGGCCTCTTGGGGGGCGGCAACCTAGGAGGCCTCTTGGGGGCGGAAACCTAGGAGGCCTCTTGGGGGACGGCGATCCAGGAGGCCTCTTGGGGGGCGGCAACCAAGGGGGCCTCTTGGGGGCGGCGACCCAGGAGTCCTCTTGGGGGGCAGACACCCAGGAGGCCTCTTGGGGGGCGGCGACCCAGGAGGACTCTTGGGGGGCGGCGGCCTAGGAGGACTCTAGGGGGCGGCGACCCAGGAGGCCTCTTGGGGGGCAGCGACCCAGGAGGCCTCTTGGGGGGCGGCAACCTAGGAGGCCTCTTGGCGGTGGAGACCCAGGAGGACTCTTGGGGGGCGGCGACCCAGGAGGCCTCTTGGGGGACTGCGATCCAGGAGGCCTCTTGAGGGGCGGCAACCTAGGAGGCCTCTTGGGGGCGGCAACCTAGGAGGCCTCTTGGAGGACGGCGATCCAGGAGGCTTCTTGGGGGGCGGAAACCTAGGATGCCTCTTGGGGGGTGGCGAACCAGGAGGCCTCTTGGGGGGCGGCGACCAAGGAGGCCTCTTGGGGGGCGGAAACCTAGGAGGCCTCTGGGGGCGGCAACCTAGAAGGCCTCTTGGGGGACAGCGATCCAGGAGGCATCTTGGGGGGCGGAAACCTAGAATGCCTCTTGGGGGGCGGCGAACCAGGAGGCCTCTTGGGGGACGGCGATCCAGGAGGTCTCTTGGGGGGCGGCGACCAAGGAGGCCTCTTGGGGGCGGAGACCCAGGAGGCCTCTTAGGTGGCAGCGGTCTAGGAGGACTCTTGGGGGGCGTCGGCCTAAGAGGACCCAGGAGGACTCCTGGGGGGAGGTGACCCAGGAGGACTCTTGGTGGGCGGAAACCTAGGAGGCCTCTTGGGGGCGGCAACCTAGGAGGCCTCTTGGGGGACGGCGATCCAGGAGGCATCTTGGGGGGCGGAAACCTAGGATGCCTCTTGGGGGGCGGCGAACAAGGAGGCCTCTTGGGGGATGCGACCAAGGAGGCATCTTGGGGGCGGCGACCCAGGAGTCCTCTTAGGGGTGGCGGCCTAGGAGGACTCTTGGGGGGCGGCGGCCTAGGAGGACTCTAGGGGGGCTGCGACCCAGGAGGCCTCTTGGGGGGCGGAAACCTAGGAGGACTCTAGGGGGGCTGCGACCCAGGAGGCCTCTTCGGGGCGGCGACCCAGGAGGCCTCTTGGGGGGCGGAAACCTAGGAGGACTCTTGGGGGCGGCAACCTAGGAGGCCTCTTGGGGGACGGCGATCCAGGAGGCCTCTTTGGGGGCGGCGACCCAGGAGGCCTCTTGGGGGCGGCAACCCAGGAGGCCTCTTAGGTGGCAGCGGCCTAGGAGGACTCTTGGGGGGCGTCGGCCTAGGAGGACCCAAGAGGACTCCTGGGGGGAGGTGACCCAGGAGACCTCTTGGGGGGCGGCAGCCTAGGAGGACTCTTGGGGGGCGGCGACCCAGGAGGCCTCTTGGGGGGCGGCGACCCAGCAGGACTCTTGGAGGGCGGCGACCCAGGAGAACTCTTGGGGGGCGTCGGCCTAGGAGGACCCAGGAGGACTCCTGGGGGGAGGTGACCCAGGAGGACTCTTGGTGGGCGGAAACCTAGTAGGCCTCTTGGGGGACGGCGATCCAGGAGGCATCTTGGGGGGCGGAAACCTAGGATGCCTCTTGGGGGGCGGCGATTCAGGAGGCCTCTTGGGGGGCGGCGACCAAGGAGGCATCTTGGGGGCGGCGACCCAGGAGTCCTCTTAGGGGTGGCGGCCTAGGAGGACTCTTGGGGGGCAGCGGCCTAGGAGGACTCTTGGGGACGGCGACCCAGGAGTCCTCTTAGGGGGCGGTGGCCTAGGAGGACTCTTGGGGGGCGGCGGCCTAGGAGGATTCTAGGGGGGCTGCGACCCAGGAGGCCTCTTGGGGGGCGGAAACCTAGGAGGACTCTAGGGGGGCTGCGACCCAGGAGGCCTCTTCGGGGCGGCGACCCAGGAGGCCTCTTGGGGGGCGGAAACCTAGGAGGACTCTTGGGGGCGGCAACCTAGGAGGCCTCTTGGGGGACGGCGATCCAGGAGGCCTCTTGGGGGGCGGCGACCCAGGAGGCCTCTTGGGGGCGGCAACCCAGGAGGCCTCTTAGGTGGCAGCGGCCTAGGAGGACTCTTGGGGGGCGTCGGCCTAGGAGGACCCAGGAGGACTCCTGGGGGGATGTGACCCAGGAGACCTCTTGGGGGGCGGCAGCCTAGGAGGACTCTTGGGGGGCGGCGACCCAGGAGGCCTCTTGGGGGCGGCGACCCAGGAGTCCTCTTAGGGGGCGGCGGCCTAGGAGGACTCTTGGGGGGAGGCGGCCTAGGAGGACTCTTGGGGGCGGCGACCCAGGAGGCCTCTTAGGGGGCGGCGGCCTAGGAGGCCTCTTGGGGGGCGGCGGCCGAGGGGGACTCTTGGGGGGCGGCGGCCTAGGAGGACTCTTGGGGGCGGCGAACCAGGAGGCCTCTTGGGGGACGGCGATCCAGGAGGCCTCTTGGGGGGCGGCGACCAAGGAGGCCTCTTGGGGGCGGCGACCCAGGAGTCCTCTTAGGGGGCGGCGGCCTAGGAGGACTCTTGGGGGGCGGCGGCCTAGGAGGACTCTTGGGGGTGGCGACCCAGGAGGCCTCTTAGGGGGCGGCGGCCTAGGAGGACTCTTGGCGGCGGAGACCCAGGAGTCCTCTTAGGGGGCGGTGGCCTAGGAGGACTCTTAGGGGGCGGCGGCCTAGGAGGACTCTAGGGGGGCTGCGACCCAGGAGGCCTCTTGGGGGCGGCGACCCAGGAGGCCTCTTGGGGGGCGGAAACCTAGGAGGCCTCTTGGGGGCGGCAACCTAGGAGGCCTCTTGGGGGACGGCGATCCAGGAGGCATCTTGGGGGGTGGAAACCTAGGATGCCTCTTGGGGGGCGGCGAACCAGGAGGCCTCTTGGGGGACGGCGATCCAGGAGGCCTCTTGGGGGGCGGCGACCAAGGAGGCCTCTTGGGGGCGGCGACCCAGGAGTCCTCTTAGGGGGCGGCAGCCTAGGAGGACTCTTGGGGGGCGGCGGCCTAGGAGGACTAATGGGGGCGGCGACCCAGGAGGCCTCTTGGGGGCGGCGACCCAGGAGGCCTCTTAGGGGGCGGCGGCCTAGGAGGACTCTTGGCGGCGGCGACCCAGGAGTCCTCTTAGGGGGCGGCGGCCTAGGAGGACTCTTGGGAGGCGGCGGCCTAGGAGGACTCTTGGGGGCGGCGAACCAGGAGGCCTCTTGGGGGGCGGCAACCTAGGAGGCCTCTTGGGGGGGCAGACACCCAGGAGGCCTCTTGGGGGGCGGCGGCCTAGGAGGACTCTTGGCGGTGGAGACCCAGGAGGACTCTTGGGGGGCGGCGACCCAGGAGGCCTCTTGGGGGGCGGCAACCTAGGAGACCTCTTGGGGGGGCGGAGACCCAGGAGGCCTCTTGGGGGGCGGCGGCCTAGGAGGACTCTTGGCGGCGGAGACCCAGGAGGCCTCTTGGGGGACGGCGATCCAGGAGGCCTCTTGGGGGGCGGCGACCAAGGAGGCCTCTTGGGGGCGGCGACCCAGGAGTCCTCTTAGGGGGCGGCAGCCTAGGAGGACTCTTGGGGGGCGGCGGCCTAGGAGGACTCTTGGGGGCGGCGACCCAGGAGGCCTCTTGGGGGCGGCGACCCAGGAGGCCTCTTAGGGGGCGGCGGCCTAGGAGGACTCTTGGCGGCGGAGACCCAGGAGTCCTCTTAGGGGGCGGTGGCCTAGGAGGACTCTTGGGGGCCGGCGGCCTAGGAGGACTCTTGGGGGGCGGCGACCCAGGAGGACTCTTGGTGGGCGGAAACCTAGGAGGCCTCTTGGGGGCGGCAACCTAGGAGGCCTCTTGGGGGACGGCGATCCAGGAGGCATCTTGGGGGGCGGAAACCTATGATGCCTTTTGGGGGGCGGCGAACAAGGAGGCCTTTTGGGGGACGGCGATCCAGGAGCCCTCTTGGGGGGCGTCGACCAAGGAGGCATCTTGGGGCGGCGACCCAGGAGTCCTCTTAGGGGTGGCGGCCTAGGAGGACTCTTGGGGGGCGGCGGCCTAGGAGGACTCTTGGGGGCGGCGACCCAGGAGGCCTCTTGGGGGGCGGAAACCTAGGAGGACTCTAGGGGGGCTGTGACCCAGGAGGCCTCTTGGGGGCGGCGACCCAGGAGGCCTCTTGAGGGGCGGAAACCTAGGAGGCCTCTTGGGGGTGGCAACCTAGGAGGCCTCTTTGGGGACGGCGATCCAGGAGGCCTCTTGGGGGGCGGCGACCCAGGAGGCCTCTTGGGGGCGGCGACCCAGGAGGCCTCTTAGGTGGCAGCGGCCTAGGAGGACTCTTGGGGGGCGTCGGCCTAGGAGGACCCAGGAGGACTCCTGGGGGGAGGTGACCCAGGAGGCCTCTTGGGGGGCGGCGACCCAGGAGTCCTCTTGGGGAGCAGCGACCCAGGAGGCCTCTTGGGGGCGGCGACCAATGAGGCCTCTTAGGGGGCGGCGGCCTAGGAGGACTCTTGGGGGGCGACGGCACAGGAGGACTCTTGGCGGCGGAGACCCAGGAGGACTCTTGGGGGGCGGCGACCCAGGAGGCCTCTTGGGGGGCGGCGACCTAGGAGGCCTCTTGGGGGGCAGACACCCAGGAGGCCTCTTGGGGGGCGGCGACCCAGGAGTCCTCTTGGGGAGCAGCGACCCAGGAGGCCTCTTGGGGGTGGCAACCCAGGAGGCCTCTTAGGGGGCGGCGGCCTAGGAGGACTCTTGGGGGGCGACGGCACAGGAGGACTCTTGGCGGCAGTGACCCAGGAGGACTCTTGGGGGGTGGCGACCCAGGATGCCTCTTGGGGGGTGGCAACCTAGGAGGTCTCTTGGGGGGCAGACACCCAGGAGGCCTCTTGGGGGGCGGCGACCCAGGAGGCCTCTTGGGGAGCAGCGACCAAGGAGGCCTCTTGGGGGCGGCAACCCAGGAGGCCTTTTAGGGGGCGGCGGCCTAGGAGGACTCTTGGGGGGAGATGGCACAGGGGGACTCTTGGCGGTGGAGACCCAGGAGGACTCTTGGGGGGCGGCGACCCAGGAGGCCTCTTGGGGGGCGGCAACCTAGGAGGCCTCTTGGGGGGCAGACACCCAGTAGGCCTCTTGGGGGTGGCGACCCAGGAGTCCTCTTGGGGAGCAGCGACCCAGGAGGCCTCTTGGGGGCGGTAACCCAGGAGGCCTCTTAGGGGGCGGCGGCCTAGGAGGACTCTTGGGGGGCGACGGCACAGGAGGACTCTTGGCGGCGGAGACCCAGGAGGACTCTTGGGGGGCGGCGACCCAGGAGGCCTCTTGGGGGGCAGACACCCAGGAGGCCTCTTTGGGGGCGGCGGCCTAGGAGGACTCTTGGCGGTGGAGACCCAGGAGGACTCTTGGGGGGCGGCGACCCAGGAGGCCTCTTGGGGGGCGGCAACCTAGGAGACCTCTTGGGGGGGCGGACACCCAGGAGGCCTCTTGGGGGGCGGAGGCCCAGGAGGACTCTTGGCGGCGGAGACCCAGGAGGACTCTTGGGGGAGGGGACCCAGGAGGACTCTTGGGGGCGGCGACCCAAGAGGCCTCTTGGGGGACGGCGATCCAGGAGGCCTCTTGGGGGGCGGCAACCTAGGAGGCCTCTTGGGGGCGGCAACCTAGGAGGCCTCTTGGGGGGCGGAAACCTAGGATGCCTCTTGGGGGCCGGCGATCCAGGAGGCCTCTTGGGGGGCGGCGACCAAGGAGGCCTCTTGGGGGCGGCGACCCAGGAGTCCTCTTAGGGGGCGGCGGCCTAGGAGGACTTTTGGGGGGCGGCGGCCTAGGAGGACTCTTGGGGGTGGCGAACCAGGAGGCCTCTTGGGGGACGGCGATCCAGGAGGCCTCTTGGGGGACGGCGATCCAGGAGGCCTCTTGGGGGGCGGCGACCAAGGAGGCCTCTTGGGGGCGGCGACCCAGGAATCCTCTTAGGGGGCGGCGGCCTAGGAGGACTCTTGGGGGGCGGCAACCTAGGAGGCCTCTTGTGGGACGGCGATCCAGGAGGCATCTTGGGCGGTGGAAACCTAGGATGCCTCTTTGGGGCGGCGAACCAGGAGGCCTCTTGGGGGACGGCGATCCAGGAGGCCTCTTGGGGGGCGGCGACCAAGGAGGCCTCTTGGGGGCGGCGACCCAGGAGTCCTCTTAGGAGGCGGCAGCCTAGGAGGACTCTTGGGGGGCGGCGGCCTAGGATGACTCTTGGGGGGCGGCGGCCTAGGAGGACTCTTGGGGGCGGCGACCCAGGAGGCCTCTTAGGGGGCGGGGGCCTAGGAGGACTCTTCGCGGCGGAGACCCAGGAGTCCTCTTAGGGGTGGTGGCCTAGGAGGACTCTTGGGGGGCTGCGACCCAGGAGGCCTCTTGGGGGAGGCGACCCAGGAGGCCTCTTGGGGGGCGGAAACCTAGGAGGACTCTAGGGGGGCTGTGACCCAGGAGGCCTCTTGGGGGCGGCGACCCAGGAGGCCTCTTGAGGGGCGGACACCTAGGAGGCCTCTTGGGGGCGGCAACCTAGGAGGCCTCTTTGGGGACGGCGATCCAGGAGGCCTCTTGGGGGGCGGCGATCCAGGAGGCCTCTTGGGGGCGGCGACCCAGGAGGCCTCCTTGGGGCGGCGACCCAGGAGGCCTCTTAGGTGGCAGCGGCCTAGGAGGACTCTTGGGGGGCGTCGGCCTAGGAGGACCCAGGAGGACTCCTGGGGGGAGGTGACCCAGGAGGCCTCTTGGGGGGCGGCGACCCAGGAGTCCTCTTGGGGAGCAGCGACCCAGGAGGCCTCTTGGGGGCGGCGACCAATGAGGCCTCTTAGGGGGCGGCGGCCTAGGAGGACTCTTGGGGGGCGACGGCACAGGAGGACTCTTGGCAGCGGAGACCCAGGAGGACTCTTGGGGGGCGGCGACCCAGGAGGCCTCTTGGGGGGCGGCGACCTAGGAGGCCTCTTGGGGGGCAGACACCCAGGAGGCCTCTTGGGGGGCGGCGACCCAGGAGTCCTCTTGGGGAGCAGCGACCCAGGAGGCCTCTTGGGGGTGGCAACCCAGGAGGCCTCTTAGGGGGCGGCGGCCTAGGAGGACTCTTGGGGGGCGACGGCACAGGAGGACTCTTGGCGGCAGTGACCCAGGAGGACTCTTGGGGGGTGGCGACCCAGGAGGCCTCTTGGGGGGTGGCAACCTAGGAGGCCTCTTGGGGGGCAGACACCCAGGAGGCCTCTTGGGGGGCGGCGACCCAGGAGGCCTCTTGGGGAGCAGCGACCAAGGAGGCCTCTTGGGGGGCGGCGGCCTAGGAGGACTCTTGGGGGCGGCGACCCAGGAGGCCTCTTAGGGGGCGGGGGGCCTAGGAGGACACTTGGCGGCGGAGACCCAGGAGTCCTCTTAGGGGTGGTGGCCTAGGAGGACTCTTGGGGGGCGGAGACCCAGGAGGCCTCTTGGGGGAGGCGACCCAGGAGGCCTCTTGGGGTGTGGAAACCTAGGAGGACTCTAGGGGGGCTGTGACCCAGGAGGCCTCTTGGGGGCGGCGACCCAGGAGGCCTCTTGAGGGGCGGAAACCTAGGAGGCCTCTTGGGGGCGGCAACCTAGGAGGCCTCTTTGGGGACGGCGATCCAGGAGGCCTCTTGGGGGGCGGCGACCCAGGAGGCCTCTTGGGGGCAGCGACCCAGGAGGCCTCTTAGGTGGCAGCGGCCTAGGAGGACTCTTGGGGGGCGTCGGCCTAGGAGGACCCAGGAGGACTCCTGGGGGGAGGTGACCCAGGAGGCCTCTTGTGGGGCGGCGACCCAGGAGTCCTCTTGGGGAGCAGTGACCCAGGAGGCCTCTTGGGGGCGGCGACCAATGAGGCCTCTTAGGGGGCGGCGGCCTAGGAGGACTCTTGGGGGGCGACGGCACAGGAGGACTCTTGGCGGCGGAGACCCAGGAGGACTCTTGGGGGGCGGCGACCCAGGAGGCCTCTTGGGGGGCGGCGACCTAGGAGGCCTCTTGGGGGGCAGACACCCAGGAGGCCTCTTGGGGGGCGGCGACCCAGGAGTCCTCTTGGGGAGCAGCGACCCAGGAGGCCTCTTGGGGGTGGCAACCCAGGAGGCCTCTTAGGGGGCGGCGGCCTAGGAGGACTCTTGGGGGGCGACGGCACAGGAGGACTCTTGGCGGCAGTGACCCAGGAGGACTCTTGGGGGGTGGCGACCTAGGAGGCCTCTTGGGGGGTGGCAACCTAGGAGGCCTCTTGGGGGGCAGACACCCAGGAGGCCTCTTGGGGGGCGGAGACCCAGGAGGCCTCTTGGGGGCGGCAACCCAGGAGGCCTTTTAGGGGGCGGCGGCCTAGGAGGACTCTTGGGGGGAGATGGCACAGGGGGACTCTTGGCGGTGGAGACCCAGGAGGACTCTTGGGGGGCGGCGACCCAGGAGGCCTCTTGGGGGGTGGCAACCTAGGAGGCCTCTTGGGGGGCAGACACCCAGGAGGCCTCTTGGGGGGCGGCGACCCAGGAGGCCTCTTGGGGAGCAGCGACCAAGGAGGCCTCTTGGGGGCGGCAACCCAGGAGGCCTTTTAGGGGGCGGCGGCCTAGGAGGACTCTTGGGGGGAGATGGCACAGGGGGACTCTTGGCGGTGGAGACCCAGGAGGACTCTTGGGGGGCGGCGACCCAGGAGGCCTCTTGGGGGGCGGCAACCTAGGAGGCCTCTTGGGGGGCAGACACCCAGGAGGCCTCTTGGGGGCGGCGACCCAGGAGTCCTCTTGGGGAGCAGCGACCCAGGAGGCCTCTTGGGGGCGGTGACCCAGGAGGCCTCTTAGGGGGCGGCGGCCTAGGAGGACTCTTGGGGGGCGACGGCACAGGAGGACTCTTGGCGGCGGAGACCCAGGAGGACTCTTGGGGGGCGGCAACCTAGGAGGCCTCTTGGGGGGCAGACACCCAGGAGGCCTTTGGGGGCGGCGGCCTAGGAGGACTCTTGGAGGTGGAGACCCAGGAGGACTCATGGGGGGCGGCGACCCAGGAGGCCTCTTGGGGGGCGGCAACCTAGGAGACCTCTTGGGGGGGCGGACACCCAGGAGGCCTCTTGGGGGGCGGAGGCCCAGGAGGACTCTTGGCGGCGGAGACCCAGGAGGACTCTTGGGGGAGGGGACCCAGGAGGACTCTTGGGGGCGGCGACCCAAGAGGCCTCTTGGGGGACGGCGATCCAGGAGGCCTCTTGGGGGGCGGCAACCTAGGAGGCCTCTTGGGGGACGGTGATCCAGGAGGCTTCTTGGGGGGCGGAAACCTAGGATGCCTCTTGGGGGCCGGCGATCCAGGAGGCCTCTTGGGGGGCGGCGACCAAGGAGGCCTCTTGGGGGCGGCGACCCAGGAGTCCTCTTAGGGGGCGGCGGCCTAGGAGGACTTTTGGGGGGCGGCGGCCTAGGAGGACTCTTGGGGGCGGCGAACCAGGAGGCCTCTTGGGGGACGGCGATCCAGGAGGCCTCTTGGGGGGCGGCGACCAAGGAGGCCTCTTGGGGGCGGCGACCCAGGAGTCCTCTTAGGGGGCGGCGGCCTAGGAGGACTCTTGGGGGGCGGCAACCTAGGAGGCCTCTGGGGGGCAGACACCCAGGAGGCCTCTTTGGGGGCGGCGGCCTAGGAGGACTCTTGGAGGTGGAGACCCAGGAGGACTCTTGGGGGGCGGCGACCCAGGAGGCCTCTTGGGGGGCGGCAACCTAGGAGACCTCTTGGGGGGGCGGACACCCAGGAGGCCTCTTGGGGGGCGGAGGCCCAGGAGGACTCTTGGCGGCGGAGACCCAGGAGGACTCTTGGGGGAGGGGACCCAGGAGGACTCTTGGGGGCGGCGACCCAAGAGGCCTCTTGGGGGACGGCGATCCAGGAGGCCTCTTGGGGGGCGGCAACCTAGGAGGCCTCTTGGGGGACGGTGATCCAGGAGGCTTCTTGGGGGGCGGAAACCTAGGATGCCTCTTGGGGGCCGGCGATCCAGGAGGCCTCTTGGGGGGCGGCGACCAAGGAGGCCTCTTGGGGGCGGCGACCCAGGAGTCCTCTTAGGGGGCGGCGGCCTAGGAGGACTTTTGGGGGGCGGCGGCCTAGGAGGACTCTTGGGGGCGGCGAACCAGGAGGCCTCTTGGGGGACGGCGATCCAGGAGGCCTCTTGGGGGGCGGCGACCAAGGAGGCCTCTTGGGGGCGGCGACCCAGGAGTCCTCTTAGGGGGCGGCGGCCTAGGAGGACTCTTGGGGGGCGGCAACCTAGGAGGCCTCTGGGGGGCAGACACCCAGGAGGCCTCTTGGGGGCGGCGACCCAGGAGTCCTCTTGGGGAGCAGCGACCCAGGAGGCCTCTTGGGGGCGGTGACCCAGGAGGCCTCTTAGGGGGCGGCGGCCTAGGAGGACTCTTGGGGGGCGACGGCACAGGAGGACTCTTGGCGGCGGAGACCCAGGAGGACTCTTGGGGGGCGGCGACCCAGGAGGCCTCTTGGGGGGCGGCAACCTAGGAGGCCTCTTGGGGGGCAGACACCCAGGAGGCCTCTTTGGGGGCGGCGGCCTAGGAGGACTCTTGGCGGTGGAGACCCAGGAGGACTCTTGGGGGGCGGCGACCCAGGAGGCCTCTTGGGGGGCGGCAATCTAGGAGACCTCTTGGGGGGGCGGACACCCAGGAGGCCTCTTGGGGGGCGGAGGCCCAGGAGGACTCTTGGCGGCGGAGACCCAGGAGGACTCTTGGGGGAGGGGACCCAGGAGGACTCTTGGGGGCGGCGACCCAAGAGGCCTCTTGGGGGACGGCGATCCAGGAGGCCTCTTGTGGGGCGGCAACCTAGGAGGCCTCTTGGGGGCGGCAACCTAGGAGGCCTCTTGGGGGACGGTGATCCAGGAGGCTTCTTGGGGGGCGGAAACCTAGGATGCCTCTTGGGGGCCGGCGATCCAGGAGGCCTCTTGGGGGGCGGCGACCAAGGAGGCCTCTTGGGGGGCGGCGACCAAGGAGGCCTCTTGGGGGCGGCGACCCAGGAGTCCTCTTAGGGGGCGGCGGCCTAGGAGGACTTTTGGGGGGCGGCGGCCTAGGAGGACTCTTGGGGGCGGCGAACCAGGAGGCCTCTTGGGGGACGGCGATCCAGGAGGCCTCTTGGGGGGCGGCGACCAAGGAGGCCTCTTGGGGGCGGCGACCCAGGAGTCCTCTTAGGGGGCGGCGGCCTAGGAGGACTCTTGGGGGGCGGCAACCTAGGAGGCCTCTTGGGGGACGGCGATCCAGGAGGCCTCTTGGGGGGCGGCGACCAAGGAGGCCTCTTGGGGGCGGCGACCCAGGAGTCCTCTTAGGGGGCGGCGGCCTAGGAGGACTCTTGGGGAGCGGCGGCCTAGGAGGACTCTTGGGGGCGGCGACCCAGGAGGCCTCTTAGGGGGCGGCGGCCTAGGAGGACTCTTGGCGGCGGAGACCCAGGAGTCCTCTTAGGAGGCGGTGGCCTAGGAGGACTCTAGGGGGGCTGCGACCCAGGAGGCCTCTTGGGGGCGGCGACCCAGGAGGCCTCTTGGGGGGCGGAAACCTAGGAGGCCTCTTGGGGGCGGCAACCTAGGAGGCCTCTTGGGGGGCGGCGACCAAGGAGGCCTCTTGGGGGCGGCGACCCACGAGTCCTCTTAGGGGGCGGCAGCCTAGGAGGACTCTTGGGGGGCGGCGGCCTAGGAGGACTCTTGGGGGCGGCGACCCAGGAGGCCTCTTGGGGGCGGCGACCCAGGAGGCCTCTTAGGGGGCGGCGGCCTAGGAGGACTCTTGGCGGCGGCGACCCAGGAGTCCTCTTAGGGGGCGGCGGCCTAGGAGGACTCTTGGGAGGCGGCGGCCTAGGAGGACTCTTGGGGGCGGCGAACCAGGAGGCCTCTTGGGGGACGGCGATCCAGGAGGCCTCTTGGGGGGCGGCGACCAAGGAGGCCTCTTGGGGGCGGCGACCCAGGAGTCCTCTTAGGGGGCGGCGGCCTAGGAGGACTCTTGGGGGGCGGCAACCTAGGAGGCCTCTGGGGGGCAGACACCCAGGAGGCCTCTTGGGGGCGGCGACCCAGGAGTCCTCTTGGGGAGCAGCGACCCAGGAGGCCTCTTGGGGGCGGTGACCCAGGAGGCCTCTTAGGGGGCGGCGGCCTAGGAGGACTCTTGGGGGGCGACGGCACAGGAGGACTCTTGGCGGCGGAGACCCAGGAGGACTCTTGGGGGGCGGCGACCCAGGAGGCCTCTTGGGGGGCGGCAACCTAGGAGGCCTCTTGGGGGGCAGACACCCAGGAGGCCTCTTTGGGGGCGGCGGCCTAGGAGGACTCTTGGCGGTGGAGACCCAGGAGGACTCTTGGGGGGCGGCGACCCAGGAGGCCTCTTGGGGGGCGGCAATCTAGGAGACCTCTTGGGGGGGCGGACACCCAGGAGGCCTCTTGGGGGGCGGAGGCCCAGGAGGACTCTTGGCGGCGGAGACCCAGGAGGACTCTTGGGGGAGGGGACCCAGGAGGACTCTTGGGGGCGGCGACCCAAGAGGCCTCTTGGGGGACGGCGATCCAGGAGGCCTCTTGTGGGGCGGCAACCTAGGAGGCCTCTTGGGGGCGGCAACCTAGGAGGCCTCTTGGGGGACGGTGATCCAGGAGGCTTCTTGGGGGGCGGAAACCTAGGATGCCTCTTGGGGGCCGGCGATCCAGGAGGCCTCTTGGGGGGCGGCGACCAAGGAGGCCTCTTGGGGGGCGGCGACCAAGGAGGCCTCTTGGGGGCGGCGACCCAGGAGTCCTCTTAGGGGGCGGCGGCCTAGGAGGACTTTTGGGGGGCGGCGGCCTAGGAGGACTCTTGGGGGCGGCGAACCAGGAGGCCTCTTGGGGGACGGCGATCCAGGAGGCCTCTTGGGGGGCGGCGACCAAGGAGGCCTCTTGGGGGCGGCGACCCAGGAGTCCTCTTAGGGGGCGGCGGCCTAGGAGGACTCTTGGGGGGCGGCAACCTAGGAGGCCTCTTGGGGGACGGCGATCCAGGAGGCCTCTTGGGGGGCGGCGACCAAGGAGGCCTCTTGGGGGCGGCGACCCAGGAGTCCTCTTAGGGGGCGGCGGCCTAGGAGGACTCTTGGGGAGCGGCGGCCTAGGAGGACTCTTGGGGGCGGCGACCCAGGAGGCCTCTTAGGGGGCGGCGGCCTAGGAGGACTCTTGGCGGCGGAGACCCAGGAGTCCTCTTAGGAGGCGGTGGCCTAGGAGGACTCTAGGGGGGCTGCGACCCAGGAGGCCTCTTGGGGGCGGCGACCCAGGAGGCCTCTTGGGGGGCGGAAACCTAGGAGGCCTCTTGGGGGCGGCAACCTAGGAGGCCTCTTGGGGGGCGGCGACCAAGGAGGCCTCTTGGGGGCGGCGACCCACGAGTCCTCTTAGGGGGCGGCAGCCTAGGAGGACTCTTGGGGGGCGGCGGCCTAGGAGGACTCTTGGGGGCGGCGACCCAGGAGGCCTCTTGGGGGCGGCGACCCAGGAGGCCTCTTAGGGGGCGGCGGCCTAGGAGGACTCTTGGCGGCGGCGACCCAGGAGTCCTCTTAGGGGGCGGCGGCCTAGGAGGACTCTTGGGAGGCGGCGGCCTAGGAGGACTCTTGGGGGCGGCGAACCAGGAGGCCTCTTGGGGGACGGCGATCCAGGAGGCCTCTTGGGGGGCGGCGACCAAGGAGGCCTCTTGGGGGCGGCGACCCAGGAGTCCTCTTAGGGGGCGGCGGCCTAGGAGGACTCTTGGGGGGCGGCAACCTAGGAGGCCTCTGGGGGGCAGACACCCAGGAGGCCTCTTGGGGGCGGCGACCCAGGAGTCCTCTTGGGGAGCAGCGACCCAGGAGGCCTCTTGGGGGCGGTGACCCAGGAGGCCTCTTAGGGGGCGGCGGCCTAGGAGGACTCTTGGGGGGCGACGGCACAGGAGGACTCTTGGCGGCGGAGACCCAGGAGGACTCTTGGGGGGCGGCGACCCAGGAGGCCTCTTGGGGGGCGGCAACCTAGGAGGCCTCTTGGGGGGCAGACACCCAGGAGGCCTCTTTGGGGGCGGCGGCCTAGGAGGACTCTTGGCGGTGGAGACCCAGGAGGACTCTTGGGGGGCGGCGACCCAGGAGGCCTCTTGGGGGGCGGCAATCTAGGAGACCTCTTGGGGGGGCGGACACCCAGGAGGCCTCTTGGGGGGCGGAGGCCCAGGAGGACTCTTGGCGGCGGAGACCCAGGAGGACTCTTGGGGGAGGGGACCCAGGAGGACTCTTGGGGGCGGCGACCCAAGAGGCCTCTTGGGGGACGGCGATCCAGGAGGCCTCTTGTGGGGCGGCAACCTAGGAGGCCTCTTGGGGGCGGCAACCTAGGAGGCCTCTTGGGGGACGGTGATCCAGGAGGCTTCTTGGGGGGCGGAAACCTAGGATGCCTCTTGGGGGCCGGCGATCCAGGAGGCCTCTTGGGGGGCGGCGACCAAGGAGGCCTCTTGGGGGGCGGCGACCAAGGAGGCCTCTTGGGGGCGGCGACCCAGGAGTCCTCTTAGGGGGCGGCGGCCTAGGAGGACTTTTGGGGGGCGGCGGCCTAGGAGGACTCTTGGGGGCGGCGAACCAGGAGGCCTCTTGGGGGACGGCGATCCAGGAGGCCTCTTGGGGGGCGGCGACCAAGGAGGCCTCTTGGGGGCGGCGACCCAGGAGTCCTCTTAGGGGGCGGCGGCCTAGGAGGACTCTTGGGGGGCGGCAACCTAGGAGGCCTCTTGGGGGACGGCGATCCAGGAGGCCTCTTGGGGGGCGGCGACCAAGGAGGCCTCTTGGGGGCGGCGACCCAGGAGTCCTCTTAGGGGGCGGCGGCCTAGGAGGACTCTTGGGGAGCGGCGGCCTAGGAGGACTCTTGGGGGCGGCGACCCAGGAGGCCTCTTAGGGGGCGGCGGCCTAGGAGGACTCTTGGCGGCGGAGACCCAGGAGTCCTCTTAGGAGGCGGTGGCCTAGGAGGACTCTAGGGGGGCTGCGACCCAGGAGGCCTCTTGGGGGCGGCGACCCAGGAGGCCTCTTGGGGGGCGGAAACCTAGGAGGCCTCTTGGGGGCGGCAACCTAGGAGGCCTCTTGGGGGGCGGCGACCAAGGAGGCCTCTTGGGGGCGGCGACCCACGAGTCCTCTTAGGGGGCGGCAGCCTAGGAGGACTCTTGGGGGGCGGCGGCCTAGGAGGACTCTTGGGGGCGGCGACCCAGGAGGCCTCTTGGGGGCGGCGACCCAGGAGGCCTCTTAGGGGGCGGCGGCCTAGGAGGACTCTTGGCGGCGGCGACCCAGGAGTCCTCTTAGGGGGCGGCGGCCTAGGAGGACTCTTGGGAGGCGGCGGCCTAGGAGGACTCTTGGGGGCGGCGAACCAGGAGGCCTCTTGGGGGGCGGCAACCTAGGAGGCCTCTTGGGGGGGCAGACACCCAGGAGGCCTCTTGGGGGGCGGCGGCCTAGGAGGACTCTTGGCGGTGGAGACCCAGGAGGACTCTTGGGGGGCGGCGACCCAGGAGGCCTCTTGGGGGGCGGCAACCTACGAGACCTCTTGGGGGGGCGGACACCCAGGAGGTCTCTTGGGGGGCGGCGGCCTAGGAGGACTCTTGGCGGCGGAGACCCAGGAGGCCTCTTGGGGGACGGCGATCCAGGAGGCCTCTTGGGGGGCGGCGACCAAGGAGGCCTCTTGGGGGCGGCAACCTAGGAGGCCTCTTGGGGGACGGTGATCCAGGAGGCTTCTTGGGGGGGGCGGAAACCTAGGATGCCTCTTGGGGGTAGGCAAACCAGGAGGCCACTTGGGGGATGGCGATCCAGGAGGCCTCTTGGGGGGTGGCGAACCAGGAGGCCTCTTAGGGGGCGGCGGCCTAGGAGGACTCTAGGGGGGCTGCGACCCAGGAGGCCTCTTAGGGGGCGGCGGCCTAGGAGGACTCTTGGCGGCGGAGACCCAGGAGTCCTCTTAGGGGGCATCTTGGGGCGTGGAAACCTAGGATGCTTCTTGGGGGGCGGCGAATCAGGAGGCCTCTTAGGGGGCGGCGGCCTAGGAGGACTCTTGGGGGGCGGCGGCCTAGGAGGACTCTTGGGGGCGGCGACCCAGGAGTCCTCTTAGGGGGCGGTGGCCTAGGAGGACTCTTGGGGGGCTGCGATCCAGGAGGCCTCTTGGGGGGCGGAAACCTAGGAGGACTCTAGGTGGCTGTGACCCAGGAGGCCTCTTGGGGGCGGCGACCCAGGAGGCCTCTTGAGGGGCGGAAACCTAGGAGGCCTCTTGGGGGCGGCAACCTAGGAGGCCTCTTGGGGGACGGCGATCCAGGAGGCCTCTTGGGGGACGGCGATCCAGGAGGACTCTTGGGGGGCGGCGGCCTAGGAGGACCCAGGAGGACTCCTGGGGGGAGGTGACCCAGGAGACCTCTTGGGGGGCGGAAGCCTAGGAGGACTCTTGGGGGGCGGCGACCCAGGAGGCCTCTTGGGGGGCGGCGACCCAGGAGGACTCTTGGAGGGCGGCGACCCAGGAGAACTCTTGGGGGGCGGCGAACCAGGAGGCCTCTTGGGGGGCGGCAACCTAGGAGGCCTCTTGGGGGGCAGACATCCAGGAGGCCTCTTGGGGGGCGGCGACCCAGGAGGCCTCTTGGGGGCGGCGACCAATGAGGCCTCTTAGGGGGCGGCGGCCTAGGAGGACTCTTGGGGGTGACGGCACAGGAGGACTCTTGGCGGCGGAGACCCAGGAGGACTCTTGGTGGGCGTCGACCCAGGAGGCCTCTTGGGGGGCGGCGACCTAGGAGGCCTCTTGGGGGGCGGCGGCCTAGGAGGACTCTAGGGGGGCAGCGACCCAGGAGGCCTTTTGGGGGGTGGCGGCCTAGGAGGACTCTTGGCGGTGGAGACCCAGGAGGACTATTGGGGGGCGGCGACCCAGGAGGCCTCTTGGGGGGCGGCAACCTAGGAGACCTCTTAGGGGGGCGGACACCCAGGAGGCCTCTTGGGGGGCGGCGGCCTAGGAGGACTCTTGGCGGCGGAGACCCAGGAGGCCTCTTGGGGGACGGCGATCCAGGAGGCCTCTTGGGGGGCGGCAACCTAGGAGGCCTCTTGGGGGCGGCAATCTAGGAGGCCTCTAGGGGGACGGTGATCCAGGAGGCTTCTTGGGGGGGGGCGGAAACCTAGGATGCCTCTTGGGGGTAGGCGAACCAGGAGGCCACTTGGGGGACGGCGATCCAGGAGGCCTCTTGGGGGGCTGCGACCAAGGAGGCCTCTTGGGGGCGGCGACCCAGGAGTCCTCTTAGGGGGCGGCAGCCTAGGAGGACTCTTGGGGGGCGGCGGCCTAGGAGGACTCTTGGGGGCGGCGAACCAGGAGGCCTCTTGGGGGCGGCAACCCAGGAGGCCTTTTAGGGGGCGGCGGCCTAGGAGGACTCTTGGGGGGAGATGGCACAGGGGGACTCTTGGCGGTGGAGACCCAGGAGGACTCTTGGGGGGCGGCGACCCAGGAGGCCTCTTGGGGGGCGGCAACCTAGGAGGCCTCTTGGGGGGCAGACACCCAGGAGGCCTCTTGGGGGCGGTGACCCAGGAGTCCTCTTAGGGGCGGCGGCCTAGGAGGACTCTTGGGGGGCGGCGGCCTTGGAGGACTCTTGGGGGCGGCGAACCAGGAGGCCTCTTGGGAGACGGCGATCCAGGAGGCCTCTTTGGGGGCGGCGACCAAGGAGGCCTCTTGGGGGCGGCGACCCAGGAGTCCTCTTAGGGGGCGGTGGCCTAGGA
Organism: Hyla sarda; assembly: GCF_029499605.1. NCBI lineage: Eukaryota > Metazoa > Chordata > Amphibia > Anura > Hylidae > Hyla > Hyla sarda. The sequence goes on along the minus strand of NC_079189.1, from coordinate 234,743,744 downwards.
GGACTCTTGGGGGGCTGCGACCCAGGAGGCCTCTTGGGGGAGGCGACCCAGGAGGCCTCTTGGGGGGCGGAAACCTAGGAGGACTCTAGGGGGGCTGTGACCCAGGAGGCCTCTTGGGGGCGGCGACCCAGGATGCCTCTTGAGGGGCGGAAACCTAGGAGGCCTCTTGGGGGCGGCAACCTAGGAGGCCTCTTTGGGGACGGCGATCCAGGAGGCCTCTTGGGGGGCGGCAACCCAGGAGGCCTCTTGGGGGCGGCGACCCAGGAGGCCTCTTAGGTGGCAGCGGCCTAGGAGGACTCTTGGGGGGCGTCGGCCTAGGAGGACTCTTGGGGGGCGGCGGCCTAGGAGGCCTCTTGGGGGCGGGGACCCAGGAGGCCTCTTGGGGGCGGCGGCCTAGGAGGACTCTTGGCGGCGGAGACCCAGGAGTCCTCTTAGGGGGCGGTGGCCTAGGAGGACTCTTAGGGGGTGGCGGCCTAGGAGGACTCTAGGGGGGCTGCGACCCAGGAGGCCTCTTGGGGGCGGCGACCCAGGAGGCCTCTTGGGGGGCGGAAACCTAGGAGGCCTCTTGGGGGCGGCAACCTAGGACGCCTCTTGGGGGACGGCGATCCAGGAGGCATCTTGGGGGGTGGAAACCTAGGATGCCTCTTGGGGGGCGGCGAACCAGGAGGCCTCTTGGGGGACGGCGATCCAGGAGGCCTCTTGGGGGGCGGCGACCAAGGAGGCCTCTTGGGGGCGGCGACCCAGGAGTCCTCTTAGGGGGCAGCAGCCTAGGAGGACTCTTGGGGGGCGGCGGCCTAGGAGGACTCTTGGGGGCGGCAACCCAGGAGGCCTCTTGGGGGCGGCGACCCAGGAGGCCTCTTAGGGGGCGGCGGCCTAGGAGGACTCTTGGCGGCGGCGACCCAGGAGTCCTCTTAGGGGGCGGCGGCCTAGGAGGACTCTTGGGAGGCGGCGGCCTAGGAGGACTCTTGGGGGCGGCGAACCAGGAGGCCTCTTGGGGGGCGGCAACTTAGGAGGCCTCTTGGGGGGGCAGACACCCAGGAGGCCTCTTGGGGGGCAGCGGCCTAGGAGGACTCTTGGCGGTGGAGACCCAGGAGGACTCTTGGGGGGCGGCGACCCAGGAGGCCTCTTGGGGGGCGTTAACCTAGGAGACCTCTTGGGGGGGCGGACACCCAGGAGGCCTCTTGGGGGGCGGCGGCCTAGGAGGACTCTTGGCGGCGGAGACCCAGGAGGCCTCTTGGGGGACGGCGATCCAGGAGGCCTCTTGGGGGGCGGCGACCTAGGAGGCCTCTTGGGGGCGGCAACCTAGGAGGCCTCTTGGGGGACGGCGATCCAGGAGGCGTCTTGGGGGGTGGAAACCTAGGATGCCTCTTGGGGGGCGGCGAACCAGGAGGCCTCTTGGGGGACGGCGATCCAGGAGGCCTCTTGGGGGGCGGCGACCAAGGAGGCCTCTTGGGGGCGGCGACCCAGGAGTCCTCTTAGGGGGCGGCAGCCTAGGAGGACTCTTGGGGGGCGGCGGCCTAGGAGGACTCTTGGGGGCGGCGACCCAGGAGGCCTCTTGGGGGCGGCGACCCAGGAGGCCTCTTAGGGGGCGGCGGCCTAGGAGGACTCTTGGCGGCGGAGACCCAGGAGGCCTCTTAGGGGGCGGCGGCCTAGGAGGACTCTTGGCGGCGGAGACCCAGGAGTCCTCTTAGGGGGCGGTGGCCTAGGAGGACTCTTGGGGGCCGGCGGCCTAGGAGGACTCTAGGGGGGCGGCGACCCAGGAGGACTCTTGGTGGGCGGAAACCTAGGAGGCCTCTTGGGGGCGGCAACCTAGGAGGCCTCTTGGGGGACGGCGATCCAGGAGGCATCTTGGGGGGCGGAAACCTAGGATGCCTCTTGGGGGGCGGCGAACAAGGAGGCCTTTTGGGGGACGGCGATCCAGGAGCCCTCTTGGGGGGCGGCGACCCAGGAGTCCTCTTAGGGGTGGCGGCCTAGGAGGACTCTTGGGGGGCGGCGGCCTAGGAGGACTCTTGGGGGCGGCGACCCAGGAGGCCTCTTAGGGGGCGGCGGCCTCGGAGGACTCTTGGCGGCGGAGACCCAGGAGTCCTCTTAGGGGTGGTGGCCTAGGAGGACTCTTGGGGGGCTGCGACCCAGGAGGCCTCTTGGGGGAGGCGACCCAGGAGGCCTCCTGGGGGGCGGAAACCTAGGATGCCTCTTGGGGGTCGGCGATCCAGGAGGCCTCTTGGGGGGCGGCGACCAAGGAGGCCGCTTGGGGGCGGCGACCAAGGAGTCCTCTTAGGGGGCGGCGGCCTAGGAGGACTCTTGGGGGGCGGCAACCTAGGAGGCCTCTTGGGGGACGGCGATCCAGGAGGCCTCTTGGGGGACGGCGATCCAGGAGGCCTCTTGGGGGGCTGCGACCAAGGAGGCCTCTTGGGGGCGGCGACCCAGGAGTCCTCTTAGGGGGCGGCGGCCTAGGAGGACTCTTGGGGGGCGGCGGCCTAGGAGGACTCTTGGGGGCGGCGACCCAGGAGGCCTCTTAGGGGGCGGCGGCCTAGGAGGACTCTTGGCGGCGGAGACCCAGGAGTCCTCTTAGGGGGCGGTGGCCTAGGAGGACTCTAGGGGGGCTGCGACCCAGGAGGCCTCTCGGGGGGCGGCGAACCAGGAGTCCTCTTAGGGGGCGGCAGCCTAGGAGGACTCTTGGGGGGCGGCGGCCTAGGAGGACTCTTGGGGGCGGCGACCCAGGAGGCCTCTTGGGGGCGGCGACCCAGGAGGCCTCTTAGGGGGCGGCGGCCTAGGAGGACTCTTGGCGGCGGAGACCCAGGAGGCCTCTTAGGGGGCGGCGACCCAGGAAGCCTCTTAGGGGGCGGCGGCCTAGGAGGACTCTTGGGAGGCGGCGGCCTAGGAGGACTCTTGGGGGCGGCGAACCAGGAGGCCTCTTGGGGGGCGGCAACCTAGGAGGCCTCTTGGGGGGGCAGACACCCAGGAGGCCTCTTGGGGGGCGGCGGCCTAGGAGGACTCTTGGCGGTGGAGACCCAGGAGGACTCTTGGGGGGCGGCGACCCAGGAGGCCTCTTGGGGGGCGGCAACCTAGGAGACCTCTTGGGGGGGCGGACACCCAGGAGGTCTCTTGGGGGGCGGCGGCCTAGGAGGACTCTTGGCCCGGAGACCCAGGAGGCCTCTTGGGGGACGGCGATCCAGGAGGCCTCTTGGGGGGCGGCGACCAAGGAGGCCTCTTGGGGGCGGCAACCTAGGAGGCCTCTTGGGGGACGGTGATCCAGGAGGCTTCTTGGGGGGGCGGAAACCTAGGATGCCTCTTGGGTGTAGGCAAACCAGGAGGCCACTTGGGGAATGCCGATCCAGGAGGCCTCTTGGGGGCGGCGACCTAGGAGGACTCTTGGGGGGCGGTGAACCAGGAGGCCTCTTAGGGGGCGGCGGCCTAGGAGGACTCTTGGCGGCGGAGACCCAGGAGTCCTCTTAGGGGGCATCTTGGGGGGTGGAAACCTAGGATGCCTCTTGGGGGGCGGCGAACCAGGAGGCCTCTTAGGGGGCGGCGGCCTAGGAGGACTCTTGGGGGGCGGCGGCCTAGGAGGACTCTTGGGGGCGGCGACCCAGGAGTCCTCTTAGGGGGCGGTGGCCTAGGAGGACTCTTGGGGGGCTGCGATCCAGGAGGCCTCTTGGGGGGCGAAAACCTAGGAGGACTCTAGGGGGCTGTGACCCAGGAGGCCTCTTGGGGGCGGCGACCCAGGAGGCCTCTTGAGGGGCGGAAACCTAGGAGGCCTCTTGGGGGCGGCGACCCAGGAGGCCTCTTGGGGGGCGGCGACCTAGGAGGCCTGTTGGGGGGCAGACACCCAGGAGGCCTCTTGGGGGGCGGCGACCCAGGAGTCCTCTTGGGGAGCAGCGACCCAGGAGGCCTCTTGGGGGTGGCAACCCAGGAGGCCTCTTAGGGGGCGGCGGCCTAGGAGGACTCTTGGGGGGCGACGGCACAGGAGGACTCTTGGCGGCAGTGACCCAGGAGGACTCTTGGGGGGTGGCGACCCAGGAGGCCTCTTGGGGGGTGGCAACCTAGGAGGCCTCTTGGGGGGCAGACACCCAGGAGGCCTCTTGGGGGGCGGAGACCCAGGAGGCCTCTTGGGGAGCAGCGACCAAGGAGGCCTCTTGGGGGCGGCAACCCAGGAGGCCTTTTAGGGGGCGGCGGCCTAGGAGGACTCTTGGGGGGAGATGGCACAGGGGGACTCTTGGCGGTGGAGACCCAGGAGGACTCTTGGGGGGCGGCGACCCAGGAGGCCTCTTGGGGGGCGGCAACCTAGGAGGCCTCTTGGGGGGCGGCAACCTAGGAGGCCTCTTGGGGGCGGCGACCCAGGAGTCCTCTTGGGGTGCAGCGACCCAGGAGGCCTCTTGGGGGCGGTGACCCAGGAGGCCTCTTGAGGGCGGTGACCCAGGAGGCCTCTTAGGGGGCGGCGGCCTAGGAGGACTCTTGGGGGGCGGCGACCCAGGAGGCCTCTTGGGGGGCGGCAACCTAGGAGGCCTCTTGGGGGGCAGACACCCAGGAGGCCTCTTTGGGGGCGGCGGCCTAGGAGGACTCTTGGCGGTGGAGACCCAGGAGGACTCTTGGGGGGCGGCGACCCAGGAGGCCTCTTGGGGGGCGGCAACCTAGGAGACCTCTTGGGGGGGCGGACACCCAGGAGGCCTCTTGGGGGGCGGAGGCCCAGGAGGACTCTTGGCGGCGGAGACCCAGGAGGACTCTTGGGGGAGGGGACCCAGGAGGACTCTTGGGGGCGGCGACCCAAGAGGCCTCTTGGGGGACGGCGATCCAGGAGGCCTCTTGGGGGGCGGCAACCTAGGAGGCCTCTTGGGGGCGGCAACCTAGGAGGCCTCTTGGGGGACGGTGATCCAGGAGGCTTCTTGGGGGGCGGAAACCTAGGATGCCTCTTGGGGGCCGGCGATCCAGGAGGCCTCTTGGGGGGCGGCGACCAAGGAGGCCTCTTGGGGGCGGCGACCCAGGAGTCCTCTTAGGGGGCGGCGGCCTAGGAGGACTTTTGGGGGGCGGCGGCCTAGGAGGACTCTTGGGGGCGGCGAACCAGGAGGCCTCTTGGGGGACGGCGATCCAGGAGGCCTCTTGGGGGGCGGCGACCAAGGAGGCCTCTTGGGGGCGGCGACCCAGGAGTCCTCTTAGGGGGCGGCGGCCTAGGAGGACTCTTGGGGGGCGGCAACCTAGGAGGCCTCTTGGGGGACGGCGATCCAGGAGGCCTCTTGGGGGACGGCGATCCAGGAGGCCTCTTGGGGGGCGGCGACCAAGGAGGCCTCTTGGGGGCGGCGACCCAGGAGTCCTCTTAGGGGGCGGCGGCCTAGGAGGACTCTTGGGGGGCGGCGGCCTAGGAGGACTCTTGGGGGCGGCGACCCAGGAGGCCTCTTAGGGGGCGGCGGCCTAGGAGGACTCTTGGCGGCGGAGACCCAGGAGTCCTCTTAGGGGGCGGTGGCCTAGGAGGACTCTAGGGGGGCTGCGACCCAGGAGGCCTCTTGGGGGCGGCGACCCAGGAGGCCTCTTGGGGGCGGCAACCTAGGAGGCCTCTTGGGGGACGGCGATCCAGGAGGCATCTTGGGGGGTGGAAACCTAGGATGCCTCTTGGGGGGCGGCGAACCAAGAGGCCTCTTGGGGGACGGCGATCCAGGAGGCCTCTTGGGGGGCGGCGACCAAGGAGGCCTCTTGGGGGCGGCGACCCAGGAGTCCTCTTAGGGGGCGGCAGCCTAGGAGGACTCTTGGGGGGCGGCGGCCTAGGAGGACTCTTGGGGGCGGCGACCCAGGAGGCCTCTTGGGGGCGGCGACCCAGGAGGCCTCTTAGGGGGCGGCGGCCTAGGAGGACTCTTGGCGGCGGCGACCCAGGAGTCCTCTTAGGGGGCGGCGGCCTAGGAGGACTCTTGGGAGGCGGCGGCCTAGGAGGACTCTTGGGGGCGGCGAACCAGGAGGCCTCTTGGGGGCGGCGAACCAGGAGGCCTCTTGGGGGACGGCGATCCAGGAGGCCTCTTGGGGGGCGGCGACCAAGGAGGCCTCTTGGGGGCGGCGACCCAGGAGTCCTCTTAGGGGGCGGCGGCCTAGGAGGACTCTTGGGGGGCGACAACCTAGGAGGCCTCTTGGGGGACGGCGATCCAGGAGGCCTCTTGGGGGCGGCGAACCAGGAGGACTCTTGGGGGCGGCGACCCAGGAGGCCTCTTGGGGGCGGCGACCCAGGAGGCCTCTTAGGGGGCGGCGACCCAGGAGTCCTCTTAGGGGGCGGCGGCCTAGGAGGACTCTTGGGAGGCGGCGGCCTAGGAGGACTCTTGGGGGCGGCGAACCAGGAGGCCTCTTGGGGGGCAGCAACCTAGGAGGCCTCTTGGGGGGGCAGACACCCAGGAGGCCTCTTGGGGGGCGGCGGCCTAGGAGGACTCTTGGCGGTGGAGACCCAGGACTCTTGGGGGGCGGCGACCCAGGAGGCCTCTTGGGGGGCGGCAACCTAGGAGACCTCTTGGGGGGGCGGACACCCAGGAGGTCTCTTGGGGGGCGGAGACCCAGGAGGCCTCTTGGGGGACGGCGATCCAGGAGGCCTCTTGGGGGACGGCGATCCAGGAGGCCTCTTGGGGGGCGGTGACCAAGGAGGCCTCTTGGGGGCGGCAACCTAGGAGGCCTCTTGGGGGGCGGCGACCCAGGAGTCCTCTTGGGGAGCAGCGACCCAGGAGGCCTCTTGGGGGTGGCAACCCAGGAGGCCTCTTAGGGGGCGGCGGCCTAGGAGGACTCTTGGGGAGCGACGGCACAGGAGGACTCTTGGCGGCAGTGACCCAGGAGGACTCTTGGGGGGTGGCGACCCAGGAGGCCTCTTGGGGGGTGGCAACCTAGGAGGCCTCTTGGGGGGCAGACACCCAGGAGGCCTCTTGGGGGGCGGCGACCCAGGAGGCCTCTTGGGGAGCAGCGACCAAGGAGGCCTCTTGGGGGCGGCAACCCAGGAGGCCTTTTAGGGGGCGGCGGCCTAGGAGGACTCTTGGGGGGAGATGGCACAGGGGGACTCTTGGCGGTGGAGACCCAGGAGGACTCTTGGGGGGCGGCGACCCAGGAGGCCTCTTGGGGGGCGGCAACCTAGGAGGCCTCTTGGGGGGCAGACACCCAGGAGGCCTCTTAGGGGCGGCGACCCAGGAGTCCTCTTGGGGAGCAGCGACCCAGGAGGCCTCTTGGGGGCGGTGACCCAGGAGGACTCTTGGGGGGTGGCGACCCAGGAGGCCTCTTGGGGGGTGGCAACCTAGGAGGCCTCTTGGGGGGCAGACACCCAGGAGGCCTCTTGGGGGGCGGAGACCCAGGAGGCCTCTTGGGGAGCAGCGACCAAGGAGGCCTCTTGGGGGCGGCAACCCAGGAGGCCTTTTAGGGGGCGGCGGCCTAGGAGGACTCTTGGGGGGAGATGGCACAGGGGGACTGATGGCGGTGGAGACCCAGGAGGACTCTTGTGGGGCGGCGACCCAGGAGGCCTCTTGGGGGGCGGCAACCTAGGAGGCCTCTTGGGGGGCGGCAACCTAGGAGGCCTCTTGGGGGGCAGACACCCAGGAGGCCTCTTGGGGGCGGCGACCCAGGAGTCCTCTTGGGGTGCAGCGACCCAGGAGGCCTCTTGGGGGCGGTGACCCAGGAGGCCTCTTAGGGGGCGGCAGCCTAGGAGGACTCTTGGGGGGCGGCGACCCAGGAGGCCTCTTGGGGGGCGGCAACCCAGGAGGCCTCTTGGGGGGCAGACACCCAGGAGGCCTCTTTGGGGGCGGCGGCCTAGGAGGACTCTTGGCGGTGGAGACCCAGGAGGACTCTTGGGGGGCGGCGACCCAGGAGGCCTCTTGGGGGGCGGCAACCTAGGAGACCTCTTGGGGGGGCGGACACCCAGGAGGCCTCTTGGGGGGCGGAGGCCCAGGAGGACTCTTGGCGGCGGAGACCCAGGAGGACTCTTGGGGGAGGGGACCCAGGAGGACTCTTGGGGGCGGCGACCCAAGAGGCCTCTTGGGGGACGGCGATCCAGGAGGCCTCTTGGGGGGCGGCAACCTAGGAGGCCTCTTGGGGGCGGCAACCTAGGAGGCCTCTTGGGGGACGGTGATCCAGGAGGCTTCTTGGGGGGCGGAAACCTAGGATGCCTCTTGGGGGCCGGCGATCCAGGAGGCCTCTTGGGGGGCGGCGACCAAGGAGGCCTCTTGGGGGCGGCGACCCAGGAGTCCTCTTAGGGGGCGGCGGCCTAGGAGGACATTTGGGGGGCGGCGGCCTAGGAGGACTCTTGGGGGCGGCGAACCAGGAGGCCTCTTGGGGGACGGCGATCCAGGAGGCCTCTTGGGGGGCGGCAACCAAGGAGGCCTCTTGGGGGCGGCGACCCAGGAGTCCTCTTAGGGGGCGGCGGCCTAGGAGGCCTCTTGGGGGGCGGCAGCCTAGGAGGACTCTTGGGGGGCGGCGGCCTAGGAGGACTCTTGGGGGCGGCGAACCAGGAGGCCTCTTGGGGGACGGCGATCCAGGAGGCCTCTTAGGGGGCGGCGACCAAGGAGGCCTCTTGGGGGCGGCGACCCAGGAGTCCTCTTAGGGGGCGGCGGCCTAGGAGGACTCTTGGGGGGCGGCGGCCTAGGAGGACTCTTGGCGGCGGAGACCCAGGAGTCCTCTTAGGGGGCGGTGGCCTAGGAGGACTCTTAGGGGGCGGCGGCCTAGGAGGACTCTAGGGGGGCTGCGACCCAGGAGGCCTCTTGGGGGCGGCGACCCAGGAGGCCTCTTGGGGGGCGGAAACCTAGGAGGCCTCTTGGGGGCGGCAACCTAGGAGGCCTCTTGGGGGACGGCGATCCAGGAGGCATCTTGGGGGGTGGAAACCTAGGATGCCTCTTGGGGGGCGGCGGCCTAGGAGGACTCTTGGGGGCGGCGACCCAGGAGGCCTCTTGGGGGCAGCGACCCAGGAGGCCTCTTAGGGGGCGGCGGCCTAGGAGGACTCTTGGCGGCGGCGACCCAAGAGTCCTCTTAGGGGGCGGCGGCCTAGGAGGACTCTTGGAAGGCGGCGGCCTAGGAGGACTCTTGGGGGCGGCGAACCAGGAGGCCTCTTGGGGGGCGGCAACCTAGGAGGCCTCTTGGGGGGCGGCGGCCTAGGAGGACTCTTGGCGGTGGAGACCCAGGAGGACTCTTGGGGGGCGGCGACCCAGGAGGCCTCTTGGGGGGCGGCAACCTAGGAGACCTCTTGGGGGGGCGGACACCCAGGAGGCCTCTTGGGGGGCGGCGGCCTAGGAGGACTCTTGGCGGCGGAGACCCAGGAGGCCTCTTGGGGGACGGCGATCCAGGAGGCCTCTTGGGGGGCGGCGACCAAGGAGGCCTCTTGGGGGCGGCAACCTAGGAGGCCTCTTGGGGGACGGTGATCCAGGAGGCTTCTTGGGGGGGGCGGAAACCTAGGATGCCTCTTGGGGGTAGGCAAACCAGGAGGCCACTTGGGGGATGGCGATCCAGGAGGCCTCTTGGGGGGCGGCGACCAAGGAGGCCTCTTGGGGGCGGCGACCCAGGAGTCCTCTTAGGGGGCGGCAGCCTAGGAGGACTCTTGGGGGGCGGCGGCCTAGGAGGACTCTTGGGGGCGGCGAACCAGGAGGCCTCTTGGACGGCGATCCAGGAGGCCTCTTGGGGGACGGCGACCAAGGAGGCCTCTTGGGGGCGGCGACCCAGGAGTCCTCTTAGGGGGCGGCGGCCTAGGAGGACTCTTGGGGGGCGGCGGCCCAGGAGGACTCTTGGGGGCGGCGACCCAGGAGGCCTCTTAGGGGGCGGCGGCCTAGGAGGACTCTTGGCGGCGGAGACCCAGGAGTCCTCTTAGGGGGGCGGTGGCCTAGGAGGACTCTTAGGGTGCGGCGGCCTAGGAGGACTCTAGGGGGGCTGCGACCCAGGAGGCCTCTTGGGGGGCGGAAACCTAGGAGGCCTCTTGGGGGCGGCAACCTAGGAGGCCTCTTGGGGGACGGCGATCCAGGAGGCATCTTGGGGGGTGGAAACCTAGGATGCCTCTTGGGGGGCGGCGAACCAGGAGGCCTCTTGGGGGACGGCGATCCAGGAGGCCTCTTGGGGGGCGGCGACCAAGGAGGCCTCTTGGGGGCGGCGACCCAGGAGTCCTCTTAGGGGGCGGCAGCCTAGGAGGACTCTTGGGGGGCGGCGGCCTAGGAGGACTCTTGGGGGCGGCGACCCAGGAGGCCTCTTGGGGGCGGCGACCCAGGAGGCCTCTTAGGGGGCGGCGGCCTAGGAGGACTCTTGGCGGCGGAGACCCAGGAGTCCTCTTAGGGGGCGGCGGCCTAGGAGGACTCTTGGCGGCGGAGACCCAGGAGTCCTCTTAGGGGGCGGTGGCCTAGGAGGACTCTTGGGGGCCGGCGGCCTAGGAGGACTCTAGGGGGGCGGCGACCCAGGAGGACTCTTGGTGGGCGGAAACCTAGGAGGCCTCTTGGGGGCGGCAACCTAGGAGGCCTCTTGGGGGACGGCGATCCAGGAGGCATCTTGGGGGGCGGAAACCTAGGATGCCTCTTGGGGGGCGGCGAACAAGGAGGCCTTTTGGGGGACGGCGATCCAGGAGCCCTCTTGGGGGGCGTCGACCAAGGAGGCCTCTTGGGGCGGCGACCCAGGAGTCCTCTTAGGGGTGGCGGCCTAGGAGGACTCTTGGGGGCGGCGACCCAGGAGGCCTCTTGGGGGCAGCGACCCAGGAGGCCTCTTAGGGGGCGGCGGCCTAGGAGGACTCTTGGCGGCGGCGACCCAAGAGTCCTCTTAGGGGGCGGCGGCCTAGGAGGACTCTTGGAAGGCGGCGGCCTAGGAGGACTCTTGGGGGCGGCGAACCAGGAGGCCTCTTGGGGGGCGGCAACCTAGGAGGCCTCTTGGGGGGGCGGCGGCCTAGGAGGACTCTTGGCGGTGGAGACCCAGGAGGACTCTTGGGGGGCGGTGACCCAGGAGGCCTCTTGGGGGGCGGCAACCTAGGAGACCTCTTGGGGGGGCGGACACCCAGGAGGCCTCTTGGGGGGCGGCGGCCTAGGAGGACTCTTGGCGGCGGAGACCCAGGAGGCCTCTTGGGGGACGGCGATCCAGGAGGCCTCTTGGGGGGCGGCGACCAAGGAGGCCTCTTGGGGGCGGCAACCTAGGAGGCCTCTTGGGGGACGGTGATCCAGGAGGCTTCTTGGGGGGGGCGGAAACCTAGGATGCCTCTTGGGGGTAGGCAAACCAGGAGGCCACTTGGGGGATGGCGATCCAGGAGGCCTCTTGGGGGGGCGGCGACCAAGGAGGCCTCTTGGGGGCGGCGACCCAGGAGTCCTCTTAGGGGGCGGCAGCCTAGGAGGACTCTTGGGGGGCGGCGGCCTAGGAGGACTCTTGGGGGCGGCGAACCAGGAGGCCTCTTGGGGGACGGCGATCCAGGAGGCCTCTTGGGGGACGGCGACCAAGGAGGCCTCTTGGGGGCGGTGACCCAGGAGTCCTCTTAGGGGGCGGCGGCCTAGGAGGACTCTTGGGGGGCGGCGGCCCAGGAGGACTCTTGGGGGCGGCGACCCAGGAGGCCTCTTAGGGGGCGGCGGCCTAGGAGGACTCTTGGCGGCGGAGACCCAGGAGTCCTCTTAGGGGGGCGGTGGCCTAGGAGGACTCTTAGGGGGCGGCGGCCTAGGAGGACTCTAGGGGGGCTGCGACCCAGGAGGCCTCTTGGGGGCGGCGACCCAGGAGGCCTCTTGGGGGGCGGAAACCTAGGAGGCCTCTTGGGGGCGGCAACCTAGGAGGCCTCTTGGGGGACGGCGATCCAGGAGGCATCTTGGGGGGTGGAAACCTAGGATGCCTCTTGGGGGGCGGCGAACCAGGAGGCCTCTTGGGGGACGGCGATCCAGGAGGCCTCTTGGGGGGCGGCGACCAAGGAGGCCTCTTGGGGGCGGCGACCCAGGAGTCCTCTTAGGGGGCGGCAGCCTAGGAGGACTCTTGGGGGGCGGCGGCCTAGGAGGACTCTTGGGGGCGGCGACCCAGGAGGCCTCTTGGGGGCGGCGACCCAGGAGGCCTCTTAGGGGGCGGCGGCCTAGGAGGACTCTTGGCGGCGGAGACCCAGGAGTCCTCTTAGGGGGCGGCGGCCTAGGAGGACTCTTGGCGGCGGAGACCCAGGAGTCCTCTTAGGGGGCGGTGGCCTAGGAGGACTCTTGGGGGCCGGCGGCCTAGGAGGACTCTAGGGGGGCGGCGACCCAGGAGGACTCTTGGTGGGCGGAAACCTAGGAGGCCTCTTGGGGGCGGCAACCTAGGAGGCCTCTTGGGGGACGGCGATCCAGGAGGCATCTTGGGGGGCGGAAACCTAGGATGCCTCTTGGGGGGCGGCGAACAAGGAGGCCTTTTGGGGGACGGCGATCCAGGAGCCCTCTTGGGGGGCGTCGACCAAGGAGGCCTCTTGGGGCGGCGACCCAGGAGTCCTCTTAGGGGTGGCGGCCTAGGAGGACTCTTGGGGGGCGGCGGCCTAGGAGGACTCTTGGGGGCGGCGACCCAGGAGGCCTCTTAGGGGGCGGGGGACTAGGAGGACTCTTGGCGGCGGAGACCCAGGAGTCCTCTTAGGGGTGGTGGCCTAGGAGGACTCTTGGGGGGCTGCGACCCAGGAGGCCTCTTGGGGGAGGCGACCCAGGAGGCCTCTTGGGGTGCGGAAACCTAGGAGGACTCTAGGGGGGCTGTGACCCAGGAGGCCTCTTGGGGGCGGCGACCCAGGAGGCCTCTTGAGGGGCGGAAACCTAGGAGGCCTCTTGGGGGCGGCAACCTAGGAGGCCTCTTTGGGGACGGCGATCCAGGAGGCCTCTTGGGGGGCGGTGACCCAGGAGGCCTCTTGGGGGCGGCGACCCAGGAGGCCTCTTAGGTGGCAGCGGCCTAGGAGGACTCTTGGGGGGCGTCGGCCTAGGAGGACCCAGGAGGACTCCTGGGGGGAGGTGACCCAGGAGGCCTCTTGGGGGGCGGCGACCCAGGAGTCCTCTTGGGGAGCAGCGACCCAGGAGGCCTCTTGGGGGCGGCGACCAATGAGGCCTCTTAGGGGGCGGCGGCCTAGGAGGACTCTTGGGGGGCGACGGCACAGGAGGACTCTTGGCGGCGGAGACCCAGGAGGACTCTTGGGGGGCGGCGACCCAGGAGGCCTCTTGGGGGGCGGCGACCTAGGAGGCCTCTTGGGGGGCAGACACCCAGGAGGCCTCTTGGGGGGCGGCGACCCAGGAGTCCTCTTGGGGAGCAGCGACCCAGGAGGCCTCTTGGGGGTGGCAACCCAGGAGGCCTCTTAGGGGGCGGCGGCCTAGGAGGACTCTTGGGGGGCGACGGCACAGGAGGACTCTTGGCGGCAGTGACCCAGGAGGACTCTTGGGGGGTGGCGACCCAGGAGGCCTCTTGGGGGGTGGCAACCTAGGAGGCCTCTTGGGGGGCAGACACCCAGGAGGCCTCTTGGGGGGCGGAGACCCAGGAGGCCTCTTGGGGAGCAGCGACCAAGGAGGCCTCTTGGGGGCGGCAACCCAGGAGGCCTTTTAGGGGGCGGCGGCCTAGGAGGACTCTTGGGGGGAGATGGCACAGGGGGACTGATGGCGGTGGAGACCCAGGAGGACTCTTGTGGGGCGGCGACCCAGGAGGCCTCTTGGGGGGCGGCAACCTAGGAGGCCTCTTGGGGGGCGGCAACCTAGGAGGCCTCTTGGGGGGCAGACACCCAGGAGGCCTCTTGGGGGCGGCGACCCAGGAGTCCTCTTGGGGTGCAGCGACCCAGGAGGCCTCTTGGGGGCGGTGACCCAGGAGGCCTCTTAGGGGGCGGCAGCCTAGGAGGACTCTTGGGGGGCGGCGACCCAGGAGGCCTCTTGGGGGGCGGCAACCTAGGAGGCCTCTTGGGGGGCAGACACCCAGGAGGCCTCTTTGGGGGCGGCGGCCTAGGAGGACTCTTGGCGGTGGAGACCCAGGAGGACTCTTGGGGGGCGGCGACCCAGGAGGCCTCTTGGGGGGCGGCAACCTAGGAGACCTCTTGGGGGGGCGGACACCCAGGAGGCCTCTTGGGGGGCGGAGGCCCAGGAGGACTCTTGGCGGCGGAGACCCAGGAGGACTCTTGGGGGAGGGGACCCAGGAGGACTCTTGGGGGCGGCGACCCAAGAGGCCTCTTGGGGGACGGCGATCCAGGAGGCCTCTTGGGGGGCGGCAACCTAGGAGGCCTCTTGGGGGCGGCAACCTAGGAGGCCTCTTGGGGGACGGTGATCCAGGAGGCTTCTTGGGGGGCGGAAACCTAGGATGCCGCTTGGGGGCCGGCGATCCAGGAGGCCTCTTGGGGGGCGGCGACCAAGGAGGCCTCTTGGGGGCGGCGACCCAGGAGTCCTCTTAGGGGGCGGCGGCCTAGGAGGACTTTTGGGGGGCGGCGGCCTAGGAGGACTCTTGGGGGCGGCGAACCAGGAGGCCTCTTGGGGGACGGCGATCCAGGAGGCCTCTTGGGGGGCGGCGACCAAGGAGGCCTCTTGGGGGCGGCGACCCAGGAGTCCTCTTAGGGGGCGGCGGCCTAGGAGGACTCTTGGGGGGCGGCAACCTAGGAGGCCTCTTGGGGGACGGCGATCCAGGAGGCCTCTTGGGGGACGGCGATCCAGGAGGCCTCTTGGGGGGCGGCGACCAAGGAGGCCTCTTAGGGGGCGGCGACCCAGGAGTCCTCTTAGGGGGCGGCGGCCTAGGAGGACTCTTGGGGGCGGCGGCCTAGGAGGACTCTTGGGGGCGGCGACCCAGGAGGCCTCTTAGGGGGCGGCGGCCTAGGAGGACTCTTGGCGGCGGAGACCCAGGAGTCCTCTTAGGGGGCGGTGGCCTAGGAGGACTCTAGGGGGGCTGCGACCCAGGAGGCCTCTTGGGGGCGGCGACCCAGGAGGCCTCTTGGGGGGCGGAAACCTAGGAGGCCTCTTGGGGGCGGCAACCTAGGAGGCCTCTTGGGGGACGGCGATCCAGGAGGCATCTTGGGGGGTGGAAACCTAGGATGCCTCTTGGGGGGCGGCGAACCAGGAGGCCTCTTGGGGGACGGCGATCCAGGAGGCCTCTTGGGGGGCGGCGACCAAGGAGGACTCTTGGGGGCGGCGACCCAGGAGTCCTCTTAGGGGGCGGCAGCCTAGGAGGACTCTTGGGGGGCGGCGGCCTAGGAGGACTCTTGGGGGCGGCGACCCAGGAGGCCTCTTGGGGGCGGCGACCCAGGAGGCCTCTTAGGGGGCGGCGGCCTAGGAGGACTCTTGGCGGCGGAGACCCAGGAGTCCTCTTAGGGGGCGGCGGCCTAGGAGGACTCTTGGCGGCGGAGACCCAGGAGTCCTCTTAGGGGGCGGTGGCCTAGGAGGACTCTTGGGGGCCGGCGGCCTAGGAGGACTCTAGGGGGGCGGCGACCCAGGAGGACTCTTGGTGGGCGGAAACCTAGGAGGCCTCTTGGGGGCGGCAACCTGGGAGGCCTCTTGGGGGACGGCGATCCAGGAGGCATCTTGGGGGGCGGAAACCTAGGATGCCTCTTGGGGGGCGGCGAACAAGGAGGCCTTTTGGGGGACGGCGATCCAGGAGCCCTCTTGGGGGGCGTCGACCAAGGAGGCCTCTTGGGGCGGCGACCCAGGAGTCCTCTTAGGGGTGGCGGCCTAGGAGGACTCTTGGGGGGCGGCGGCCTAGGAGGACTCTTGGGGGCGGCGACCCAGGAGGCCTCTTAGGGGGCGGGGGCCTAGGAGGACTCTTGGCAGCGGAGACCCAGGAGTCCTCTTAGGGGTGGTGGCCTAGGAGGACTCTTGGGGGGCTGCGACCCAGGAGGCCTCTTGGGGGAGGCGACCCAGGAGGCCTCTTGGGGTGCGGAAACCTAGGAGGACTCTAGGGGGGCTGTGACCCAGGAGGCCTCTTGGGGGCGGCGACCCAGGAGGCCTCTTGAGGGGCGGAAACCTAGGAGGCCTCTTGGGGGCGGCAACCTAGGAGGCCTCTTTGGGGACGGCGATCCAGGAGGCCTCTTGGGGGGCGGCGACCCAGGAGGCCTCTTGGGGGCGGCGACCCAGGAGGCCTCTTAGGTGGCAGCGGCCTAGGAGGACTCTTGGGGGGCGTCGGCCTAGGAGGACCCAGGAGGACTCCTGGGGGGAGGTGACCCAGGAGGCCTCTTGTGGGGCGGCGACCCAGGAGTCCTCTTGGGGAGCAGCGACCCAGGAGGCCTCTTGGGGGCGGCGACCAATGAGGCCTCTTAGGGGGCTGCGGCCTAGGAGGACTCTTGGGGGGCGACGGCACAGGGGGACTCTTGGCGGCGGAGACCCAGGAGGACTCTTGGGGGGCGGCGACCCAGGAGGCCTCTTGGGGGGCGGCGACCTAGGAGGCCTGTTGGGGGGCAGACACCCAGGAGGCCTCTTGGGGGGCGGCGACCCAGGAGTCCTCTTGGGGAGCAGCGACCCAGGATGCCTCTTGGGGGTGGCAACCCAGGAGGCCTCTTAGGGGGCGGCGGCCTAGGAGGACTCTTGGGGGGCGACGGCACAGGAGGACTCTTGGCGGCAGTGACCCAGGAGGACTCTTGGGGGGTGGCGACCCAGGAGGCCTCTTGGGGGGTGGCAACCTAGGAGGCCTCTTGGGGGGCAGACACCCAGGAGGCCTCTTGGGGGGCGGAGACCCAGGAGGCCTCTTGGGGAGCAGCGACCAAGGAGGCCTCTTGGGGGCGGCAACCCAGGAGGCCTTTTAGGGGGCGGCGGCCTAGGAGGACTCTTGGGGGGAGATGGCACAGGGGGACTCTTGGCGGTGGAGACCCAGGAGGACTCTTGGGGGGCGGCGACCCAGGAGGCCTCTTGGGGGGCGGCAACCTAGGAGGCCTCTTGGGAGGCGGCAACCTAGGAGGCCTCTTGGGGGGCAGACACCCAGGAGGCCTCTTGGGGGCGGCGACCCAGGAGTCCTCTTGGGGTGCAGCGACCCAGGAGGCCTCTTGGGGGCGGTGACCCAGGAGGCCTCTTAGGGGGCGGCGGCCTAGGAGGACTCTTGGGGGGCGGCGACCCAGGAGGCCTCTTGGGGGGCGGCAACCTAGGAGGCCTCTTGGGGGGCAGACACCCAGGAGGCCTCTTTGGGGGCGGCGGCCTAGGAGGACTCTTGGCGGTGGAGACCCAGGAGGACTCTTGGGGGGCGGCGACCCAGGAGGCCTCTTGGGGGGCGGCAACCTAGGAGACCTCTTGGGGGGGCGGACACCCAGGAGGCCTCTTGGGGGGCGGAGGCCCAGGAGGACTCTTGGCGGCGGAGACCCAGGAGGACTCTTGGGGGAGGGGACCCAGGAGGACTCTTGGGGGCGGCGACCCAAGAGGCCTCTTGGGGGACGGCGATCCAGGAGGCCTCTTGGGGGGCGGCAACCTAGGAGGCCTCTTGGGGGCGGCAACCTAGGAGGCCTCTTGGGGGACGGTGATCCAGGAGGCTTCTTGGGGGGCGGAAACCTAGGATGCCTCTTGGGGGCCGGCGATCCAGGAGGCCTCTTGGGGGGCGGCGACCAAGGAGGCCTCTTGGGGGCGGCGACCCAGGAGTCCTCTTAGGGGGCGGCGGCCTAGGAGGACTTTTGGGGGGCGGCGGCCTAGGAGGACTCTTGGGGGCGGCGAACCAGGAGGCCTCTTGGGGGACGGCGATCCAGGAGGCCTCTTGGGGGGCGGCGACCAAGGAGGCCTCTTGGGGGCGGCGACCCAGGAGTCCCCCAGGAGTCCTCTTAGGGGGCGGCGGCCTAGGAGGACTCTTGGGGGGCGGCAACCTAGGAGGCCTCTTGGGGACGGCGATCCAGGAGGCCTCTTGGGGGACAGCGATCCAGGAGGGCCTCTTGGGGGGCGGCGACCAAGGAGGCCTCTTGGGGGCGGCGACCCAGGAGTCCTCTTAGGGGGCGGCGGCCTAGGAGGACTCTTGGGGGGCGGCGGCCTAGGAGGACTCTTGGGGGGCGGCGACCCAGGAGGCCTCTTAGGGGGCGGCGGCCTCGGAGGACTCTTGGCGGCGGAGACCCAGGAGTCCTCTTAGGGGGCGGTGGCCTAGGAGGACACTAGGGGGGCTGCGACCCAGGAGGCCTCTTGGGGGCGGCGACCCAGGAGGCCTCTTGGGGGGCGGAACCTAGGAGGCCTCTTGGGGGCGGCAACCTAGGAGGCCTCTTGGGGGACGGCGATCCAGGAGGCATCTTGGGGGGTGGAAACCTAGGATGCCTCTTGGGGGGCGGTGAACCAGGAGGCCTCTTGGGGGACGGCGATCCAGGAAGGCCTCTTGGGGGGCGGCGACCAAGGAGGCCTCTTGGGGGCGGCGACCCCAGGAGTCCTCTTAGGGGGAGGCGGCAGCCTAGGAGGACTCTGGGGGGCGGGCGGCCTAGGAGGACTCTTGGGGGCGGCGACCCAGGAGGCCTCTTGGGGGCGGCGACCCAGGAGGCCTCTTAGGGGGCGGCGGCCTAGGAGGACTCTTGGCGGCGGCGACCCAGGAGTCCTCTTAGGGGGCGGCGGCCTAGGAGGACTCTTGGGAGGCGGCGGCCTAGGAGGACTCTTGGGGCGGCGAACAATGGAGGCCTCTTGGGGGCGGGCGAACCAGGAGGCCTCTTGGGGGACGGCGGATCCAGGAGGCCTCTTGGGGGGCGGCGGACCAAGGAGGCCTCTTGGGGGCGGCGACCCAGGAGTCCTCTTAGGGGGCGGCGGCCTAGGAGGACTCTTGGGGGGCGGCAACCTAGGAGGCCTCTTGGGGGACGGCGATCCAGGAGGCCTCTTGGGGGACGGCGATCCAGGAGGCCTTCTTGGGGGGGCGGCGACCAAGGAGGCTCCTCTTGGAGGCGGCGACCCAGAGTCCTCTTTAGGGGCGGCGGGCCTAGGAGGACTCTTGGGGGGCGGCGGCCTAGGAGGACTCTTGGGGGCGGCGACCCAGGAGGCCTCTTAGGGGGGCGGCGGCCCTAGGAGGACTCTTGGCGGCGGAGACCCAGGAGTCCTCTTAGGGGGCGGTGGCCTAGGAGGGACTCTAGGGGGGCTGCGACCCAGGAGGCCTCTTGGGGGGCGGCGAGCCAGGAGGCCTCTTGGGGGGCGGAAACCTAGGAGGCCTCTTGGGGGCGGCAACCTAGGAGGCCTCTTGGGGGACGGCGATCCAGGAGGCATCTTGGGGGGTGGAATCTTGGGGGGTGGAAACCTAGGATGCCTCTTGGGGGGGCGGCGAACCAGGAGGCCTCTTGGGGGACGGCGATCCAGGAGGCCTCTTGGGGGGCGGCGACCAAGGAGGCCTCTTGGGGGCGGCGACCCAGGAGTCCTCTTAGGGGGCGGCAGCCTAGGAGGACTCTTGGGGGGCGGCGGCCTAGGAGGACTCTTGGGGGCGGCGACCCAGGAGGCCTCTTGGGGGCGGCGACCCAGGAGGCCTCTTAGGGGGCGGCGACCCAGGAGTCCTCTTAGGGGGGCGGCGGCCTAGGAGGACTCTTGGGAGGCAGCGGCCTAGGAGGACTCTTGGGGGCGGCGAACCAGGAGGCCTCTTGGGGGGGCCGGCAACCTAGGAGGCCTCTTGGGGGGGCAGACACCCAGGAGGGCCTCTTGGGGGGCGGCGGCCTAGGAGGACTCTTGGCGGTGGAGACCCAGGAGGACTCTTGGGGGGCTGGCGACCCAGGAGGCCTCTTGGGGGGCGGCAACCTAGGAGACCCTCTTGGGGGGGCGGACACCCAGGAGGTCTCTTGGGGGGCGGAGACCCAGGAGGCCTCTTGGGGGACGGCGATCCAGGAGGCCTCTTGGGGGACGGCGATCCAGGAGTCCTCTTGGGGAGCAGCGACCCAGGAGGCCTCTTGGGGGTGGCAACCCAGGAGGCCTCTTAGGGGGCGGCGGGCCTAGGAGGACTCTTGGGGAGCGACGGCACAGGAGGACTCTTGGCGGCAGTGACCCAGGAGGGACTCTTGGGGGGTGGCGACCCAGGAGGCCTCTTGGGGGGTGGCAACCTAGGAGGCCTCTTAGGGGGCAGACACCCAGGAGGCCTCTTGGGGGGCGGCGACCCAGGAGGCCTCTTGGGGAGCAGCGACCAAGGAGGCCCTCTTGGGGGCGGCAACCCAGGAGGCCTTTTAGGGGGCGGCGGCCTAGGAGGACTCTTGGGGGGAGATGGCACAGGGGGACTCTTGGCGGTGGAGACCCAGGAGGACTCTTGGGGGGCGGCGACCCAGGAGGCCTCTTGGGGGGCGGCAACCTAGGAGGCCTCTTGGGGGGCAGACACCCAGGAGGCCTCTTGGGGGCGGCGACCCAGGAGTCCTCTTGGGGAGCAGCGACCCAGGAGGCCTCTTGGGGGCGGTGACCCAGGAGGCTTCTTAGGGGGGCGGCGGCCTAGGAGGACTCTTGGGGGGCGACGGCACAGGAGGACTCTTGGCGGCGGAGACCCAGGAGGACTCTTGGGGGGCGGGCAACCTAGGAGGCCTCTTGGGGGGGCAGACACCCAGGAGGCCTCTTTGGGGGCGGCGGCCTAGGAGGACTCTTGGAGGTGGAGACCCAGGAGGACTCTTGGGGGGCGGCGACCCAGGAGGCCTCTTGGGGGGGCGGCAACCTAGGAGACCTCTTGGGGGGGCGGACACCCAGGAGGCCTCTTGGGGGGCGGAGGCCCAGGAGGACTCTTGGCGGCGGAGACCCAGGAGGACTCTTGGGGGAGGGGACCCAGGAGGACTCTTGGGGGCGGCGACCCAAGAGGCCTCTTGGGGGACGGCGATCCAGGAGGCCTCTTGGGGGGCGGCAACCTAGGAGGCCTCTTGGGGGACGGTGATCCAGGAGGCTTCTTGGGGGGGCGGAAACCTAGGATGCCTCTCGGGGGCCGGCGATCCAGGAGGCCTCTTGGGGGGCGGCGACCAAGGAGGCCTCTTGGGGGCGGCGACCCAGGAGTCCTCTTAGGGGGCGGCGGCCT